>NC_071552.1:0-672500 GCF_026979565.1 Vidua chalybeata | reverse complement strand
GAACCAGATGGCATCACACGGGCAGCTAAGGCAGCCCTCGCCCCAAAATCCCTCTGGAAGGAGCTTGGATCAATCTGCTGTGTTCAGATCCAGCTCTCTGGATAAAGGAAATGCAGGAAGCCATGCTCATGGTGACCCCGCCAGGATTCCTGGCAAACACCAGGGCAATCCCTCCCACTTGCAGGGTCCATGGGAACCCTGCACTCAGGACATGCAGCAGCAAGGTCTGAGCTGCTCAAAGTTCCTTGGAACCCTCGTGCACACCCACAAATCAGGAGAGAAAATGTTCAACAGTTTGTTCAGGATGGAGCTGGAGACTATTCCAATGTTCTCGTCTCTCAGGGAGGAATGAACTAATTGCAAAGGATTTTTAAAAGGAAGATTGCAACTGGCCCTAAGCAGTAAATGGATTTTACTTCCTCTGCTCTGATAAATATTTAATTACTGAGTGTAATGCAGGGATTGAGTTTGGTTCTTGCTTGTTTTGATGGGCTTTTGTTTGTTTTTACACATATATTTATTTATCTTCTGTACTTCCATTGCAACTGCCATCCTCATGTGCCTTCTCCACAGTGGTATCTCTTAAAATTAAATGGAATTGTCTTTCCACTCCTCTAATCCACACTGCCTTCATGTCCAGAGCCTGTCTCTGGGAGCAGCAGTCCAAAAACGAGGCACCACTGCAGAGCCTGATGTGTCCCTCACCTGCTGCCCTGACAGTCACTGGTTTGGGCTTGGTTTGCTTTTCCCTCTTGCTTTCTAGTGTCATCCTGCACAATCTCTAACATTTTATTTTTTAAAAAATCTCATCCCAATAATGTAATCGCTTGAAAATGTTTATTTACTTAAGGGACTCTTTAGTGAAAACTCCAGGCTCTTGACTACTAATATCATGCATTTACGTAATTGTGTAATTACAGCTCAAATGACAAACGTTTCTTTAGGCTCCATTTCTCTCCCGGGCCCATTCCAAGGGCAGGACAGGGGTGTCCAGCTGCTCCCTGTGCCACAGCCCTGCTCCCAGCACAGCCTGGCAAGTGCCCACACTTCAGCTCTCCCTGGCCTGTACTCCAGGCTGATGAATTATTGCTCATGCAAAAATCTCATTAAAATCACGGAGAATGTGCCCAGATGCAGCACCCCAGGGCCTGGCAGGACAGTCCTGCTCTGCTGTGCTGGAGCTGTGTCCCGTGTGCTGGTCCCGCTGCCCTGGCTGACCCTGCTCCATCCCATGCATGCCACTGCCTTCCCGGATCTCATTCCATGCAGCAGGGCTTTTCCCAGCAGGACTGGCAATGGTACAGCCTCATAAATAATGCTCTCGATGGGATGCTGTGCTGCTGTCAGGCCATTAATGCTTGTGTATTTCTCTTCACACCGTTCCAGTGCCTTATTTGTGCCCAGAGGGCCGGGCTGTCTTTGTGAGGAGCGCTCAGACGGCGGCTGCTGCCAGGCTTGGTGGGGTTTGGTAGCTCTGGGTTCACATTGCAGTGGTTGTTACTGCCAAGGGTCCCTTCATGTTCCCAGCTGGGAACATTTCTGCTTCACTCTCGGGCCACGTGTGAAGGTTGTCCCTGCAGAGGTGACTCTGTCCCCACGTGTCCGCAGCACCCACGGCGTTCTCCCCTTTAGCCCAGCTGCAATAAACCTCCAGCCTCAGCACAGGCCCAGCTTCTCCAGGCATAAAGGTCTCTGTGTGTGGCATTTGATGGCCTCGGCTGTAAAACGAGCCATAAAAAGGTAAGGGCAACTCCACCTGGAGGGGTTGTCCCCCAGCCTGTCCCTGACACGGGTGCAGCATTGCTGTGTGTCACCAGCCACCCCTGGCTGGGCAGGAACCAGAACCAGATGTACAGGAGGGGATTTAAAGGGCTTCTCCTCTTTGCTCTTCACTGGAAGCCACTTTGCTGATCAGCAGCATCCCCTGCAGCACTCAGGTGGCTGAGCTGGGGTTTCCACAGTGGAAAGGCTTTGGAGACACTGCTCAGCACTGGCCAAGCCCCATCCCACACCGAGAGCAGGAGGAGAGGCAGGTCCTGGGTTCCAAACACGCTGGGTCCTCATAGGGAGAGCCTTAAATTTGGAGGGTACGTTCAATGTCAGCTTTCATTGCTTCACAAATCCCACTGAACCCACATCCATCAGTGAGAGACTTCCAAAGTGCAGGGGAATAAAACTCCTCATGGATAACAGCCCCAAAAATGCCTTTTGGCAGCTTTATTGCCTGGCACACAGGGAAAAGAGCAGATGCACTTTCAGAACCAGAAAGAACTCGGATAATTCCCTTAATGGCCATCCCAAGGCAAGGTGAGGGGAGCTTTCATTTCCCCACGGAAGGGAGAGCAACCTGGGCTGCTGGGCCTCTCCAGAAGAGAGCAGGCTTGGCTCTCAGGCTGGCTTGGGTCTCCACACTGGTGCTGATGGGAGCCCAGCGAGCACAGAGAGGTTTGTACCAGCTGGGGAAACTGTCCCCACACATTCCATGACAGAAATCCCCAGAGCGGGTGTGCAGGCTGCTGGGCTGCAGACCCCACTGATCCTGGGGGCTCCCAGCCCCCAGCTCCAGCAGTGCCCACATCCCCCTGTCCAGCACTGAGGCCATTCCAGCAGACAGGCTCCAGCATCCAGATGTTGTCACTGGGAAGTCCTGTCAGGGGTTACTGGCCGGGGTCTCGTTCTCGCCTGTCAGACTTGACATCTTCAGCGTATAATTAAATGCCAGGACGCGAGCAGCAGAGCAGGTGCATGCTAATGAGGAGATCAATTTTAATTATGATTTTAATTAAACACCCAATCCGGTAGGAAATATGACAAGCAGGCTAGAAATGCAAAATTTATACTGGGGGAAAACAACAGCGAGAGACAGAGAAGATGGAACTGAGGTGTGTGTGCCTTGAAGAACAGGCTGGGTGGGAGGGAGGATAGATGGGTGGCCATAAGCCAGGGTGGGCATGGAGGGCATCCTCTGATTCCTCTTGTTGCCATAATTTGATGAGGAAAGTTCAAAAAACCACATTCACCATTCTAGTTATTTTTCCAAACTCTCATTTTTTGCTCTCTGCCGGTGCTCCAGAGCTCTTGTAAACCACGGGGTGTGCAGCCACATGCTAGAAATCAACTGTAATAGGAATTACCACTGAACAGAGATATTTGGCAAGAGGCTTTACAGCAGCCCGTGTCACAGGGGGCTCGTGGTTTTGGATCGTGGATCAGAGGGAACCTTTGGGATCCCTCTGTGCACAGCCCGGTACATTTGGCTGCTCCAGATTAGCTCCTGCATGAACTCCAGCAGGCTTCAAAAGAACAAATCCCTCCCCGAATTTCCAGAACAGGAAACCCTCCATCACTCCTGCCACGGATCATTCCCACCTCCTGACTCATCCAAACCTGTCTGGCTCCAGCTCTGGAGCCTTCCCACAGCTGCAGGCTGTCTTTGACAGGGACACTGCTGAGCCGCTTCCATCAGGTTCATCTCTTCCCAGCACAGGCGGACCCCAGGAGGATCTGCCACACCTGCCCGGTCCCTGCGTGAGCTCTGGCCCCTCGGGATGTGGCAGCCTGGGCACCACGTTCCCTCCCTGGAGGAGGTGCCCGGTGGCACAGCCCCGCGGGGGAAGAGGAGCCTGGGATGCTCTGCTGGTCCCGGCCGGAGGAGGACCGGGAGCAGTGAGCACAGGCTGCCTCATCCCAATGGAATGCTGCCGAGCAGGGATGGAGCACGAGGCCAGATGCCGGGAACGGGGGTTTTAAGCTCATTGGTTACCTGAACTCACCCCTGCGCCCCCTCCCTCTCCCCAACCTACCCCGACCCTGCAGAATTATTGATTTTGCTGGTTTTTCACTTTTCCATGTCATAAATTGACTTCGGCAACCCTTTTCCCTAACTAACGAGGCCATTAGCGATGGGCAGGGCGGGCAGCTCACACAGATCAATCAGACACGGGGATGTGTCTGCGCGGACGGGCGGGAGGAGGTGCGGACCCCACAGCCATGGGGCGCACCGCCTCCGCCCCCCGGCGCGGGGCCACAGCGCAGAGCGAAGCGGGGCAGAGCCCAGCAGAGCTGGGGCTGGAGTGTGGGAATGCGCCGCTTGGCCCTGCAGCTCTGCCATCAGCAGCACTTTTTTTCCTGTGGTTTGGCTCCCGGCCTCCACGCTGTGAGCTCGGGGGGATAATTAGGGGCTCTGGATGGAGCCGCTCGGTGACGCCAAGCCCCCGCTCCCACTTTTCCCCAAAAAAGGAGGTTCAAAGGACAAAAGGGGTGTCCTTCCCGCAGCCCCCACTCTCTGCCAGGCTGGGCTTTTATTTGCTGTCTGGAAGTTTCTCTGCGGCTTTGCCCCTCCCGTTTAATTAGCTGCTCCGAGAGCTCCGGCAGCAGCCGCAAACCCCGGGCTGGGTTTTTATAGAGCATGTTTTTACCTTTCACCCTCTGGAAATGTCAGAGCAGCGGGGAAGCCGCGCCGCTTTGTTGCCTCCGCTGTTTTAATAACTTTATGGCTTGCAGTGCTCCGGCGGCCCCGCTGCCCAGCTGCCTTCGGGAGGAGAGCGCCCGGGGAGATAAGAGCCCATCGGAGCGGCGGAGCAGCGCCCAGGGCCGCGGCCGCGCTCCTTAACCCGGCCCCCGGGGTCGCTCCGTTCCGGCAGCGCCGCTCCAGCCGCCCGAGCTGCGGCGTGCCTTGCGCCTGCACGCAGCGGCCCAGTAAATCATCCTGGCCAGATAAAAGTGAAAGCCAGGGCTGGTTACTTATCCGGGGCTCGATTTAAAAGCCGGGAGCTGGGGAGAGGGGAGAGGCTGGGGGCAGCTCGGCTCACCTCCGGAGCGGGCGGTTGTTACAGCGGAGGCACCTCGGGCTGCAGGAAGCAATTTGTCTCCCGGAGGCTGACAGGAGCTCCTTTCTTCTCCACTTACTCCTTGCTCAGAAATAAAAGGGGCATCCGCTCACATGAAAAGCGGGGAAGGCTCCAGGTTTCCCTTGTGAGGTCTCTCCCAAGCTGGCACGGACGGGCAATTTGTACAAATGACACTTCCCTGGGAGGGAAGAAAGAAGGAGAAGAAGAAAGAGCTACCCCAGCTTCCAATTTGTGCCGCAGCAGTCTGCTCCAGCTCCTCCTCTCCCCTACTTTCAACCTCCCGTACGCTGCTCTGGCTCTGCTCCCCGGCTCCGAGAGTGGCCGGTCCGTGGTCCAGTGGCCGCAGGACCGGGCCGAGGGAGCGGCCAGGGGTCAGTGCCGTGCTCCTGCCGCTCTCCCTGCCCGCAGCGGCCCCTTGGAGCCAGCTCCTGCTCAGCCCAGCCTCGCTCAGTGCCTGGCCAATGTGTCCCAAGTCACCTCTCGAAGGGGAGCAGTTAAACTTCCACAGACTCCTCGGTGGGCGTTTTTGTTCAGTATTAGAGTGGTTCTAATTCGATTTATCTTAATTCACTTGCAATTTGCTTATAATTAAACTACTGTGAACCAAGGGAACTGATTTACCCGGCGCACTGAAATCTGATGAGGACTGTGAATCAGCCACCTCAGTTCACTGCACAGTGTATTAATATAAATTGAAGTCAATGGTGGTTTATATTAATGCTTTCTTGAATGTCCCTACATGTGCAGGTCTGGGGGAGAGCACAGAAAACGTTTGGTTTTGGGGGAAAACACCATCTCTTGTGCTTTGTGTTTGTCCCGGGCACTTAGGGCCAGGACAAGAACCAGGACTGTCACCCTGCCAGCCCGCCCCATCCAATCACAGGATAACAGGATCATTTCTAAAGTACTGGACAGAAGAGGTAAGGGAGGATTTATTTCCCCAAAAGCCCCCCTAACGGCCCTGGCACCTGGCAAAAGGGGGTCGTTATCCCCAGATAATGGACCTTGCCAACATTAAGCTCTCTAACGCCATTCCGCAAAGTCAATTATCTCCTAATCAGGGCCGCTTTGTCAGAGGTTATTGCCCTAAGGACTCAATTAGGTTATATCCACGTCATTAATATTTTATGGAAAAATCATTCACATGGAAGTGTTAAACACCTTCGCAAACTTCTTTCCCCGGACCCCCAGGGAAAAAGGGATTTGAAGCTGCCCGGCCGGGCCTGGCAGTGCAGCTGGTGAGGGAAGGCAGGAGAAGCTCCTGCGCTGCCTCCACACCCCGAAGGGACCTGTTGGAGTGTTCTCCAAAGCATCCCCGTGTCATCTCCCTCTGCGTGTGCTCTGCAGTTATTTTCAAGCTCCGAGTTATATTTAACTCGAGGTGTAACAGTCGCCACTCTGAAACCTCTGTTTTATTAAGCCAGGCGTTTGGGTGCTCACAAGTAGAGCTGCTTGGAAAATGGAGAAAATTGCAGAGAAAGCCATTTGTTCTGGTTACCATTTATTTCCAGGAAAAAAAAAAAGGTTCCTTGTCCTTCATCCAGGACATCTGATGGTCATGACAGGAGGTGGTGTGGGCATAGGCTGCTGGTGGTGAGCATCACCTGGGGAATGGGACTGTGGAGTGGTAAAGGCTTATGTGGCCCTTGGGGAGCTGGTAAAATAACTGTAATATTGGTCCAGGGTGCCAAATGTCCTCAGCATCCCAGAGTTCAGCTCTTGAGCAGCAGTCATTGAAGTTAATGAATAAAAGCCTTTGGAAGGCTTTTCCAAAGGTTTCTTTGGTGGGCTCACACTGTTGCTGTTCTCTCGGGTGGATTTTCATGCTGGCAGAAACACAATGAAAAGAATAAACTCAGCAGAGCAAAAACATGTAGCAAAAGCCAGTAATGGTACAAAATGTTGCAATATTCCTGCACCTCTGAGATTTCCCAGTGTAAGTAAAGAACCTGGCTTCCCTCCCTCCAGCAGATTTGTTGGAACCGCTCCTGGATGAAACCGAGCTCCTCACAGAGCAGTGCTGGGCTCTGAGGGTGTCACAGGGCCCTGGATGGCAGCAGGCAGAGCCTTTCCCGGGCTGGGAGGAGCAGAGATTCCCTGCAGTGATCCGTGTCTCCGGCACACCAGGCAAGTGTTTCCATTAATGGGGATTGACACGGAGTAGGGCTGGTTTTTGGTTTTTTTTTAAAAAAAAGTTCTCCTCCTTCCCTAGGCAGTTTTGATGTGAATATTAATATTAACATAATTTCATGATGATTAGAGAACACAATTAGGGGCTATTAATAATGACACAAATAATGACATTTAAGGCCTCGTTTTCCTGTGAGTAACACTCTGTCTGGTGGTATTTAAACAGCTCTGTCTGGCACAATCACTGCCGTGCCAAGGTGAAACCTCGTCATCCTCACTGCGGTGTCAATCACTGCCCTGCCAGCAGCAGGGGTCCGGGAGAGGGAGAGGGAGAGGGAGAGGGAGAGGGAGAGGGAGAGGGAGAGGGAGAAGGAGAGGAGGAAGGGGAGGGAGAGGGAGAGGGAGAGGGAGAGGGAGAGGGAGAAGGAGAGGGAGAAGGAGAAGGAGAGGGGGAAGGGGAGGGAGAGGGAGAGGGAGAGGGAGAGGGAGAGGGAGAGGGGGAGGGAGAGGGAAAGGGAGAGGGAAAGGGAAAGGGAAAGGGAAGGGAAAGGGAAAGGGAAAGGGAAAGGGAAAGGGAAAGGGAAAGGGAAAGGGAAAGGGAAAGGGAAAGGGAGAGGGAGAGGGAGAGGGAGAGGCCTGCCACGAGCAGGGATGCTGCTGAAGATGCTGGAGCCATGGCACACTCAGGAAGAGGCCGAGGGCTGTTCTCCAGGAGCTGACCCCACTGCAGGGCACACTCCAGCCAAGACCTCATTTCCTCAGGCCTGGGGTTCCTCAGACAGGAGGAGAAACCTGGGCAGTGCCAGCAAAGCCCCATCCCAGTGCCAGGCTGGCCCTCCCCAGAGGCCAGCTCCCATGCCCCACTGTAGAAGCAGATTAATGGGGCTGTTGCAGCCCAATTCCACCAAAGTCAGGCCTTGCAAAGACCCCATTTCTTTTCCAACACATTCACTGCCAAGCTCAGCCCTTGGAAGAGGCCGTGCTGTGCTAATGTCACTTAATGGAAACCTCGGAATCAATTTTTTGCTCCCTGAAGAAAATCCCCCTGGTTTATACAGCAAAAGCTGTAATACTGGAAATGGCTTCAGATTTTTTTTTTTTTCTTTTTTTTTTGTGAAAAAAAGGGAGGGGAAGAGAAGAAAGGTTCACTGTAGCTCCACAAAAAGGAGGTCAAGTGAAAGGCTGCCAGTTTGGTGCCTGGTCCAGCCGTGCTGCCCTGGGGGAGGTGTGGGGCTGTGCCAGGCTGTCCCCAGGGCTCTAAGGGATGGGGGCTCTGTGGTAGCACTCACCCTCCCAATTACAAATTCCCATTTCTCTGGAACACCCCAAGACGTGGTTCCCTCATGCCATGGAGAGGGGGTGGCAAGCTTGGAGGGCGCTGTTATCCCACTCTGGTTCGGGGACAGGGACAGTGCCAGCCTGCAAAGGGCACCCGAGGGCATCTCGGGGTGCACACAGCACCCCTCCCACTCCCGGGATTCAGGCACTCAGGGCACGAGGGCGACTGCAGAGCCTGAGCCCCGAGCCACAAGAGGGTGGCTCGTGGCCCCCAGGACCAGCTCTGGTGGCCCCGTGAAGGAGCTCAGGCTGAGCTTACCCGAGCCTAGCCTGCCTGGGACGCCGGGGGTGCGAGCAGAGCCCCGGGCCCCGAGGATGCCGGAGGGAGGGAGCAGCGTTCGTTCGGCACCACCCGCACCTCCAGCTGCCAGCGCTCACAGCGCGATAAACAAAGCCTTTCATTACATCCTGGAGACAAACAGCTCCGGGCCATTCCTCATCTCAGTGCACACGCAGACACCTCGGCAGAGCCCTGCTCGTTCAGCTGGAGCTGGAGCTTCCCGGAGAGCGTTTCCAGGCAGTGGAGCTCGGGCTGTGCTCCCAGCCCGGCTCCTGAGGAGCTCCAGCTCAGCACGGGGAGGGACAGAGCTTCGCTGCCCAGGCTTTCAGAAACCTGGAATGTCCCGTGTTGGAAGGGACCCACTGGGATCATCCAATCCAGCTCCTGCCCCTGCACAGACACCCCAACATCCCACCCGGAGCATCCCTGGCAGCGCTGTCCAAGCTCTCCTGGAGCTCCAGCAGCCTCCGTGCCCATTCCCCGGGGAGCCTGGGCAGTGCCAGCACCCTCGGGGGTGAGGGGGAAGAACCTTTCTCTGAGCCCCACTCTGCAAACCAACCCTGCCACCTCCTGCCCCACAGCCCCCCAAAGCCACCAGAGCTGCCGGCGGGATGGACAGGACTCCAGGAAAAGCCACCAAATCAGTTATTAAATTTTAATCAAACAATGCAGAGGGCTACAAAGATCACACTAAAATTTAATGAGCCGGGCTTGTTGGCTTCCCCGAAGAAGCACATTACAGTAAAAGTGTGGCTCCGGAAAGGTGTCTGACTTCCAGATATTATCCACAAACCCTCCCCACTCCCTGCTCACCGGGAGAAACGAGGCATGAAGTGGTTCCTTATGGCTGGTTAAATGAGGGTTTGTTTTTCCCCTTCCTCCAGACACCAATTTCTTTTCTTTCACCATCTCATCTTGCCACAATTTATTTATTCTGGAATTTTGACTCTTCAGAGCACACAGGCAGAAAGGCCTCACAGGAAAGCTGCTCTTCTTCAAATAACAGGGATGTTGTGTTGTTGAGCACCCCTCCTCAGCCTACAGCGATCCGTGCTCTGGGGTCACTCTGCTTCCTTCTTCGGGACCAGCAGAAAGGAAACCCCAACCCAAGAGTGTTTTTTTTATTTCCAGAGGCTCCAGTTCCCAGCTTAGGATGCAGGCAGCATCACATCTAGGACTGCACAGCTGCATGCAGCAATTCAAAAATTGTCTTGTTGGACTACAATGTGCCAATTTTTCACATTTACAGCCATTTTCAGTATTACAGCCTGTGGCACTGAAGCCAGGAGGCTTTTCTTCAGGGAGCAGGAGCTGCTGCAGAGGTGACCATTACCACATGCTGCCTCTCCTCCGGCCACGGGAGGGTGGGAGCCCGCTGGGGAAGGGCCGGGGGAGGCTGCAGGGGCTGGATTTCATCAGCCCTGGCAGCTGCAGGCACCGGGAGCGCGACGCGCCGGGTCGGAGCCCCTGTCTAGACCAGGGGGCTGGCAGCGGCTCCCGCTCCGCTTTAATATGCCTGGGTGAGCTCCAGGCTCGGGAAAGTAAATTAGTCCTTGGGCTGGAGCCAGGGCTGTGGTGTTCCCGTGCTCCAGGAGCGCGGGGGGCTGAGGGAACGGGGCAGGGCTGCCCTGGGTAGGGGGTGACAGCGGGGTGGGTCCTGCGGCACCCACCGCTCACGGGGGTTTGGGAGCACCCACGCGTGCACAGCTCCCCTCCCAGCCTGCTGTGGGTTTGTTTGTACAGGAGGAAAATGCCATTCATTGCTAGGGCAGGCTTTCCCAGAGCTCCCCCGGGAGAGCCTTTCCAGGCTGTAGGCAGGTCCGCTCCAAGCTGAGCCATTCCCAGCAAAGCCCACCACAGCTCTGGGCTGCAAGACCTGCAGCTCCAGAGGAGGCCCTTCCTGCTTCTCCAAACCCTTTGTCATTAATTAATTAATTACTATTCTTATTTGCAAACTTTATCATTATTCCTGAAAAAAACCCGGGTTTTACTCTCCTTTTACAGTACTTTAGGAGTATGCTGGGCCAGGTGGGGCAGACTGGGCAGTTCTTCCCCTGGAGCTGAGGTCATGGAGCACTGCTGAAGCCACCCTGAGTCTGGGGTGTCTGGCCTTGGAGGGGGCTTGTACCGCTAAGTGCTGACAGGACGTCGCTGTCAACACAATGTTCCGCCTTGGAGAACCTTCATCTAGGAAGATACTTAATGAATTAGTTAATTAATGAGTGGAGTTTGATTGATGGATCATAGGGAGCTCTCAGCAGGGTGAGCCTGACCCTGGGATATTGCTGCTGTTGCTTAAATGCATCCCCTCGCTGGTCCGAGGCTCTCGGTGTTCTGGCAATTTGCATGCATTAAATGTAGCTCCTTAATAGGATGTAATGTTAGTGAAAAGCCAAAAGCATAGCAGCTGTAACTTAAAAGACAGCCCCATTACTGCAAGCCTTATAATTAGGGTAAGAGGGAGACTCGCGCTGCCATATGTTAAACTCTTTTGAGGTTAATAGCTCTGTAAGATTTTGCAATTTAAAAAAATTAGTCTTGAGGAACGATGACAAGGCTCGTCAATGAGGCTGCTCCAGCGGGGGCCGGATGCTCTGCCCTGCACAGCCAGGCGTGGGGGACAGGGCTGCTCCCGGCCATCCCCTGCCCGGGTCACCCCTGCCCTGCCCTCCTCTTGCCCAGCCTTTTGTAGAATCTCCCGGTCTGCCCCCGCTGCACCCAGGGGTGCTCCTGGCCGGCAGGACACGCAGCAGGCGCTGGGCAGCAGCTCCTCCTCTGTCCTGCTCTTTGGGGGCCTGCTCAAATTACAGAACAGCAGCTGCTGCCTCCAGGTCCCCAGCCCGGTGTTTGGATGATGCAGGAACAAATAACCCTTGTGCAGTGGTTGTTTGCTGAAGCCCTTTTCCCGTGTAATCGCTGCACAGAGGCCTCTGCTCGTGTCTCAGGCTCTCAGCACGGGGGCTCCGCAAGCATCCCGAGTGTTCCAAGTGCTCAGGAGTGCTCCGAGCTCCTGGGGCTGGCTGTGGACCTGAGAGGGGCTGGGTGGTCTGAGCTCAGCCCTGGCAGGGAGGCAGCTCCCCGGGGGCTCCTCTCGGCGGGGGCTGAGAGACAGCTCTTGTGTTTTTCCTTCCAGCCTTTCTTCCTTTCCTCTGTTGTGCGGGCAAATCATTCTGCTTCCCACCTCAATTTCCTCATCCATAAAACTGAGACTAAAAATGTACTTGTTAAGGGTGTCACAGGCCTTCTGAGCCTGCCAGGCCTTTGATGTCCTCTTGTTAAAGTACCGTGGAAGTGAAGGCATTTATTGTCATCAATACGTGAGGCGGGTGGCTATCGGGCAGCAGCGCGGGCTGGGACCCTCTGGGCACACTTGAGGTCTGTGCACTTGACTTTGGTGCCCAGGGAGGGCATGATTTGGGCACTGCCTTGGCTTTTCTCCCTGCCAGACGATGAGCAAACAGTGCCTGTAAGCAGCCAGTGGGGAACAGCAGGGTTGGCTGGTCTGGGGAAGGTTCTGTGCCCAGCTGAGCTCTGTGAGGTGACGGGTGCTGGTGCTGGTCATCACCCAGACTGGCTAAATAGGAACTTTTCAGCCACAATAGTGGAAAACTTTAAGGTCATCCTGAGCTCACTTTAATTGTTTCCTTCCTGCACCCCCGTCACCTTATTAAAGTGTTTAATTGCTTTCTTATTTAAGTGCATCAAGATTTCCTGATAGGCTGGTCCATTTGGCTCGCTTGTTCTCTTTAGGGAAGCTGGGGTAATGGAAAAAATAAAATTATTTGGAAGTTCCAGGTTACTGGGGAGAGATACGAGATTGTTAAATCCTCCCCATTGGTGTTTGGGTACCATGAAGCTCAGGGGCTGTTTTGATATTGAGCTGGGGTTCAGCTTTGTAAATTCAGGATTTGTTCTTCTTCTGCTTGGAGAACAAGGCCTCAGCTCCACTGCCCAGTCACTGTTGCTTCTGGGATGGTTGTCAGGTGCCTTCCAAAGAGTCTGAGACTGTGGCTGAGGAGCAGACCTCAGGAGAGGCCATTTCAGGGCTGCAGACCCTCAAGGGGAGCAGGGATTGTTCCCAGCCCTGGGTGGCTCTCGTGTTCCAGAGCCCGGGTGTGCTGTGTGTAGTGTGAGCAGCAGCTCAGGGTGCTCAGGAGCCTCCCCCTTGGACACAAGCTGCCTTTTTCCTTTTCCCATTGGTGCTCCAATGTCAAAGGCAAAACCCCCATCTCCAGATCGATATCAAAGCCATTAAAGCACATCTTCAATTTCTGCGGGGGCCGTGCCGTGCTCAGCACTGCTGGCTTTAGAACGAGTTCACATCTTGGAGCAAAGGGAAATGCTTCACTGTGCTGGCCTCTCCTGCAGGCTGGCCAGCAGTGAGGTGGTTGACCCTCGAGCAGGGAAAAGAGGGTTACAGAGGCTTTGGAGCAGATTTCCCAGGTGCAGGGAGAGCTGCCAGCCCCCAGCTCTCTCGGATGTCGGCATACAGGGGTGCTCGGGGCAGGAGCAGTGCAGAACAGGCAGAGCTGGCTTAGGCTCCTGCAGCTCCAGGGGACTTAGGCATTTACAAGCACATTCTGAAGCGTGACCCTCCTGCAGGGGAGCCTGAAAAGCCCTCTGGAGCCCTTCATCCCTCCCTGAGCCCTGTCGAGCCTGTCATGCTTACAGGAGTGAGCTGGCGGGGCCGGGCCCGGGGCTGGGCAGGCTCTGATCCCTTTAGCACCGCTCTGCCCCCGCTCCTCGCTCAGGGTTTGTCACTTGGTGATGCACAGTGTGTGTCAGGAGGTGCTTGGGGCATTGCTGCCTTTCGTGCCGTGGTGCTGGGCAGCTTTTCAGCACAGGATTGAGAGCTTATGTGTAGCTGTAAACCCTCTCCATCTTTCTCCTCTGTGCGGAGGGGGCAGGTGAGGATTCTCTGATGCAACACTCCCCTTGTCTCCTCTGGCTGGGAACAAAGCTGACCCAGCAGCTCATTTGAGTTTCCATCTGCTGCTTCCACGCTGGAGGAGAATGGTGTCTTAGTTGTCTGAGGAGAGACTGCTTTTTAATCATGTCTGCACTGCCTGGGGTTTGGGCCTCGGTGCCAGCCAGTAGGAAAAATCAATGTTTAAACTGTTCGATGAAGAGCGCTGGCTGCCAGTTCCTCCTCCTCTGACGGCTCCTGGGGGGAGAGATGTCTGTGCCATGTGTGCCCTGGGGGGCTCTGGGCAGCTCTGCCCTTCCTGGGGGGCAGTTCATGCCCCAGCTTCCTCTGTAAGGAGGTTTTGAGGGGTTTGGGTGTGAGCTGAGCTTCCCTTTGGACTCGTGAAAGGCACCGGAGCTGAGGTGCAGGGTACCCACCCGCTGCTGGCGCTGGCACACATCAGCTGTGTCCCCCTGCTGCTCTTTGGGGTCTGGGGACATGGATCTTCCCTGACCCTGCTGTGACAGATGGGAAAGCTCGCTTGGGCAGGCTGGACTTGCTGTGATGAGTGAGGGTGGGGAGCAGAACAGAGGAAACAAAACGGAAATCCATCTTCTGGCACCGTTAAATAATGGTGGTGGTGCACGGACAGCAAAGAAATATCCTTTGGATAGCGTGACAGAAAACCTTATGGGTGCTGTCAGACGTGGCCTCAGCTCCTCTGAGCACATCGTTCTCTGCGAGGTGAGACAGATCACCCCTCGTGCAGGTGCAGCAGCCCCCTCCCTCCCCGGGCCACGGCAGCTGTGGGATTTGCAGAATTCCTGCTGGGAAGGGAATGCGCCAGGGCAGAAGGGCCCTGAGCAGCTGCTGGGGTGCTGGGCTCGTGTTGCAGGGATGGGGGTGGCCATGCCAGCTGTCCCCGTGCCCCGGACCCACCACAGGCTCCTCAGTTCCCTCCCTGCTCCCCCCTGGGGGACTTGGCTGAGCCACCCCGAGAGGGACAGACGTGGCAGGGATGGTGGCCCTTCCTCCCAGGGGCATGGGGGGGTGCCAGGCTGCAAGGGGAGGGTGACAGGTGGCACGGGGCCTTCCCAGCTCCTAATAACCCTCACTTGCTGATTTGCCTTCATTGCTGAATGCTGATGAGGTGCAAATCCTGGGCTGACCTCAAATTCCATCTGCATTTCCTCAGATTTGCCATTTCAAGCAGTGGTTTAGCTCTCAATCCCCCCCGCAGCCTGGGAGGAGGGGCTGAATAATGCTTTGCTCTATCTTAGACCTCTTTGCACCTGAAGGTTTTGGAGCCCTTTGCAGAGGTTCAGGAAGGTGGCAGGTGGGACCAGGGAGTGTTTAAAGGTAGACACAAACCCACACCAATGCTGAAGTGAATGCAGAGCCATGCAGGTGCTGGAAGTCAGGCTGAGGGCTCTGCAGCCTGCACCTTTGCCCAATTACAAGCCCCTGCCCCACTGGCACTGGGTTTTTGGGAAGCATTTTGCCCACTGCTTCCCCTGTAAGTTATCAGGAACTGCTGCTCGAGGTCTTGGAGTCCTCCTGCCTCCAGGAGCAAAGCATTGGGACAGAGACTCCTCAACACAGAACAACCTGTCACGTTGTGTTTCCTGAGGCTTCATTTCACTTTTTAAATGATTTAATTGATGAGCCCTTTCTTTTTATACATCACATTCAGCTGGTTTCCACAGTAACAACCAAACCTGGAACCCGGAGCTTGGAGTCCTTTCTGAGTAAATAATGCCAAACCAAATCCTCGAATATTTAATTAAATTCACTGTCATGCCCCTTTTATCTTTGTTCTGTGGATCTTCCATAACAGATTTCATGGGAACATGGAGCCTAAAGGAGGTAGCAGAGGACAGCCTTCAGGGCAGCTGCCCTGGGCAGGCGCAGACCCTCGGTGCTGTGACAGCACCGTGGGGACAGCGCAGCTCCCCCGTGTCCTGTGGACTGTGTCAGTGGCTGCTCCCTGCTGGGCTGCTCTCGACTCACTTTGTGACCATCAGTAGCCCCAGGTTCCTCCGGGTTTTTCTGGCTGCACCCTAAAAGTTCCTGGGCCCCCCTGGATCACATTTCCAGGGTCAGGGTCATTATCCACCCTGCACTGACCTGATGTGCTGCCGCATCTGCAAATCTCATCCTTCTTCCTGTTCCCTCCTTTTGTGCTGCCACATCTGCAAATCTCATCCTTCTTCCTGTTCCCTCCTTTTGGTCCTGAGGGCAAACCCTGAGGAGCACTGGAGATGTTGGGGGGCGCAGCCACAGCCACCCAGTGGATTATTTCTTATTTATTATTTGTTCAGATGAAGGTGGGGGTGGATTCAGTCCTGTCAGCAAGCTCAGGGGTGGCACTGACCAGGGGCAGGGGCTCAGACTGTTTTCATTTCCCCCCCAAACACTGCTGCAAGAGCCTGAGCTCCAATGGCCGTGCCACTGGGCACATCAATGATCCCCGTGCCAGGGAGTGTGACACAGACACCCAGTGGTGTTGGTTTGCTTACAATGGCTCTCTGGTGCTTTTCTGTGGTATCACAACACATCTTCATCAGATGGTGAGTGGGCTTAATTAGCCCAAGTATAGGTTTTATTTTTGATTTCTATGACTACTTAATCTAATGGCAACACATTATCTGCTCTGAGGTCTGCAGTTTTCCATTCGTAATTATTGCTGCTCTTAATTGATGGTGCATCAGGGGTTGTGGCTGCAATATGGGAGTTGGAACGAGTCGATTTTCTTAAGCACAGATCCCAAAATGTTCCTGTGAAGGTCCCCGAGCCTTGGTGTGCTTCAGCCCAGGTTTGAGTTGCTGGCTACCTGGCTTTAGTCAGGGGAAGGAGGAAATTCCTTGGAATGATGAAATCTTCGGTGTCTGTCACACCAGAGCTGTGTATTGTGAAGTTTGTGCCATTTCGTGGTGGAGTTGAGGGAATTAAAATGCCTGGATACTGTAGCTGGAAGCTGTTCAGGTAATGGAAGCAAAACAGCTTATAAATTTCCAAAACGAGGCCTGGCATTTATGACTAAAACCTCGCATTTCAGGACATGCAGATGGTGAGGCAGGAACAGCTTGGAGGGATGGGCTAATACAGAATTATTAATTGTAGTGGCTCTGGCATCTTTTCCCCAAGAAGGTGCCTGCCTGATAGGTGGTGGTTTGAAGTGGGCAGTGGGAAGGGTTGGGTGGCCCAGGGAGCCTCACTCCGTGCTGGGGAGCCACACTGGCTATTCCATGGCATTTCAGGGATGGAGCTTGATGGGTTCTGTGCTTGGCCTCCCTCACCCCCTCGGAGGGAGGGACCAGACTGTGCTGTCCTGTGGGGCAGTTCCCACTGAGCAGCCGATGTGCCATGGAGAGGGATGCAATACAGATATTTGTAGGTGCATTTTGCAAGTCCCAACATCTTCCTGAGGCTTTTGGGTGTTGCCTTTTCCAGCTTCTGCCAGCAGAGGGAATGCACAGAAATGTGCCTATTTTATTTTCTCCTGTTCAGAGGCCCCTGCTCATCTGGGAGCAGCAGACACGGAGCCCTGGTGCTGTCCCTTGTCCTGGGCTGTGCCATCCTGTGCCCGAGACCCTGGCAAGGGCCTCCCTGTGTGCATGGGGAGGATGCTTAACACACCATTTTCAGAGATTCCCTTGCTCCCGACCTGCTTTGGTGACAGGGAGAAGCCTCAGCCTCTTCCCCAGCCTCTCTCTCCAGGGTGACCGATCAGATAATGTTCTCTAAGCAAATGCACAAATAACACGAATTGGGGTTGGCACCGAGCAGTGAGGTGTAAAAAAAGCAATTTGAGGTGTTCTAAGAAAATGCCAGAGCCTCTCTGTTGTGATTGCCTGTGGGAGAGCCGTGCCCAGGGTGCGGAGCTGCAGGGACACCAGGGAGAGCAGGAGGGCAAGCTGCTGGGGGAAGCAGGGCAGCAGCTTGGGGACAGCATTCCGATTCCCTCGGTGATCCCGAGCCCATCCTTTAATCTGCCTTGGCTGTGGCACTTTGCTGCACGCTGGGAAGTGCTGAGGGCAGGGAGAGCCCTTGGTGCAGCCCCAGTGTGATGGGAAAGCTGCTCCAGGCAGGGCCCAGGGGATGCCAGTGGCTGGGCCAGGTGAGAGCGGGGGGTCTGCCTCAGCACAGGGTGAGCACAAAGTTCAGTATCCATTCTGGTTTTCAGTCACAGATGTGACTGGAAATGGATTCCTCTGCGCGTGGCAGGGGATGTGGGCACAGCTTTGAGGTTGGGACGTGCCCCTCAGCTGTGCCCGCTCTGGCCAGGTCCCCCTTCGGCCTCTGCTCCCGCGGGTGCTGCTGCTGTGGCTCTGTGGGAGCCTGTCTGGAGGGAGGCAGACAATATCCGAGATGGCAGCCTTGCATTTCTGCTCCATTTCCCTCCAGCCTCTCCTCCTGTAACATTCATTAGCTGCAGAGAGGCCAGGCTGAAGCACTGAACAGAGGCTGTGTGCAACCTCTGAGTAACCCCTGTGCTGCAGCCCCTGCTCTGCACCCCGCCGGCTCCTCGGGAGGAACGAGCCCTCACCTCCCACCCCCGGAACACCAGCGTGCCTCCTTCGTGTGGCACAACCAACATCTGTCTCCTTCACGGTGTCTGTTTACAGTGGGGAAACTTCTGAGGGAAGCTCCGTGCTGTTGGAAATGAAAGCAGGGTTATAAGAGACCTGGGAATTCCGTCTCGTTTGGAAACCACACATCTTTCAAGTTTAATAGATCAGCTGCTCGCAGCCTTCGAGGTGTCAGAGCCCCTGGAATGGCCATCAGTGTACATGGATGTGCTGTGTGGGGAGCAATGGATGCTCTGGGACAGCCTGCCTGCTCCTCAGAGCCACCACAGATCCAGGAGGGTGGCACAGCTCTGGGGGCGACAAGAGGAGAACCTGGTTTTAACAAGCCCGCTCTTGCTGACTGGTTTGACTGGCTGGGGCAGCTGCTGCCTAACCCTAACCCTAACCTTAACCCTAACCCTAACCCTAACCCTAACCCTAACCCTAACCCTAACCCTAATCCTCCTCAGCTGGGAGGCTTTGGCATTTGGATGTGCTGCAGGTTGTCCTTGGTGTGAAACCAGAGGTGCTGGTGGGGCTTCAGGTGAGCAGCTGCAACGCTGCTGCTCTTCCATCCCTTTCTGGACCCTCCTGGAGCTTGTCTTGTGTGTCCCTTCTGCTGTGCGAGCACAGTGCCAGGGCAGCAGCTGAACTACTCTTGCAGATAAGGATGTGAGGGAGTTATCTGGAAGCCTGCAGATACTGTTGTGAGGAGGAAGGTCACTGAAGAGAGGGGGGTGGAGGAGATGGAGATTAGGTGATTTGGAGATGGCTTGAGGGATTTAGTGCAGAGGCAGAGCTCCCGTGGAGCATGAATGGGCAGCAGCACCTCTGATGGATTACGGGGAGCCTTGTTCAGAGGCGCTCTGTGCTGCTGCAGAGACCAGCAGGGAAGAGACAGGGAAATCTTGCATGGAGAGGAGGCTGCAGAGCTCCAGAGCGACACGCCTGCCTTGTTCTGTCCCTGCCCCTCCTGCGAGCACACTCCAGGCAGGCAGGACCAGAGCAGGGTGTCAGTGGCTGGCTCAGTGGATCCCCGGGGCAGAAAAGTGGCCAGGGCAGGGAATAAAAGGCCTTTTCTGAGTCTAAGACCTGGTGGTGGGGCTGTTCCCATGGCAAGGCCGGTCCTGCAGAGCTCCCTGCCCTGTGTCCATCTCCAGGCACCCCGTGGGAGCTCATCCCAGCTCCGTGGAGAGCAGGCAGCTCCTGACCTCCTCTTGCTTGTCTACATTTGGGATTTGCCCCTTTCTATCCTATTTCAAACCCTGTTCTCTGAGCAAAAGCAGGGTTTACAGCCTCGTCCCTTTGGGTAATGCCTGTCTTACATTGTACCAGGGCTTTTCCCTTGGTTGTCACAGAAAATCCACGGCCGCTGATCCTGCAGCCGCTGTCAGGGATGTGAACCCCGGCACTGGCAGCCAGATCCTATCTCTGCAGCTGGCCCTGATCCCTCCATCGCAGCCGGGGAACTACACCAGCCTTTATCCTCTATTGTCACGGACAAAGCACAGGGATTTGTGTCCCAGGCTTAAGCTTTCGCAAATCTCCAAGTATATTCCCCAGACGATTTCCTGGCTGTTTCCTGAGTGCCTTTTTCTCCCTGTCGCCTTTGTTTCCGATCGCTGCCGCAATTTGCAATAGGTGTTTAGTAAATATCGCCGTTATTTACTGGAAATTGGCAACTCTGTTTCTCTGGTGGAGTGAGTGCTTCCCAGGGATGCTGCGCCTGTCCGGGCTGGCCAGGGAGCCTCGGGCCCCTGGGAGCCCAGCTGTGGCTGCTGCCGGCGTCATCCCTGCGCCCCTGACGTGCAGGAGGTGCCTGCATCCTGGAGAGCGTGTTAACATTTAAATCAGCGCCATGGCCTGGGAATAGCAGCGACTTAAAAGGACCTCTCCTGAAAAGAGCACAGCGGGGACTTGGCTGAAGAGTTCTCTCAGCCCTTCAAGCACGCACGGCTGCACGGATTTCATCAGCGCCAGCGTCACGCTGGTCCATTAGGGCTTGATTGAGCGGCTCTTGGGGTGGGGAGGGAGGGAAGGGCAGAGCTGCCCCTTCCCCGGCCTGGGTGCTGAGACCTTCTGGCCCCTTCCCCTTCTGCCTCTTCGGGCTCCATCCTGAGCGTTCCAGGAGGGTTTCTGCTGCTCTCACAGTCGCTTCTGTCACAGAACTTGAGATCAAATTAATAAATGTGTAATTATCTGCCCCGTGCATAAGGCCTCTCTATAGTCCAAGCCGCTTTTCAGCATGAAAGCTGAGGTTTAAAACGCTCCTCAGAATCATTTCACAGTGTGTTTCAAGGAGCCTGGGTGCTCTGGTGGCTGTGTGAGCATTGAGCCACTCCGGAGTCCTGCTCGGCTCCTGTCCTTATTTTCTCTGGCAATAACTCCAGCAACTTCATTACTGTGCTGGAGAAGTTTTTCCTTTTATCTGCTTGGACGTTCTTCCTGTCTGATTTTATTGAAAGCCCCAGTTCTTGTGTGTTATGAGACAGCACAGAAGTCCCACTCTACCCCTTACGGACCATCCATTGCCTTTTTATTGCCTCCTCTTAGCAGCTGCCATTCCAAAGCCAGAGTCTCATTTTTTAGGATCTGCCAGGCTCCTGGACACCTCTGAGATAAGGGCACTTCCTTCAGACCACGCCTGACTCTCTGGGCTGTGCTCTGAGGTGGGCAGAGGAGATGGGTGAGGCCCTGCGGGCTGTGGGATGCAGGATCTGTCCCAGCAGCAGTGCCAGCAGCTGGAGGAGCCTTCCTGCCCTTCACGGCGGAGCAGGAGCTTTCAGCGAGCTGTCTGTAATGTTGGCAGCCCCGTTAGCTGAGCTGACAGGATTAATTTAAAATCCCATATGGCGCAAGGCTTGGCTTTTCCCTCCCAGACTGCTCCCTGTGAGGATAGGGAGCTGCATTTGGTGTCCTGCTGCCACCTCAGCCCCTTCCCTGCTGACCCCTGGGGCAGCCGTGGGCAGCTGCTGTCCTGCCCAGGTGCTGGTGCCACTCTCGCCTCTCTCAGGGCAGTAAAGATCATCAAAGCCTGTAACTGGATGCTCGGAGCCATATGGACTTTGAAGATCCTCTGTGGAGCACTGGGAGTGATTTAGGGAGTTTGGGGGAAGGGGGAAGTGCCCACCTTTGACCCTAGATCTGACACAGCAGCTGGAAAAATAAAGAATCCAGTTGCTGTGTGAAACATGCAGGGGAATGGTCCCTCCTGAGCGGGGCAGGGTGTCCTGGCCATGCCCTGTGCTCCCAGCAGGGCATCGGGAGCTGCAGTGACTGGGGTAGGAAAACCAGAGTGGCAGCACAGGAACAGCTTTGGCGACCACAGGGCAGCCAAAACACAGGTGCTGCTCATGAGTTCAGTTTGATTTAATATAACTTCAGGCAGGTGAATTATTCTTTCTGCACTTGTTACTTCTGCAGCTCCCAGCACTGAGGTTTTGTTGGTTAATGTTTATAAAGCCTTTTGAAATGTGGCTGCTGGCATGTGGGTCCAACAAAGGAAAGCAATTGTGAACAATGAAAGAATATTTTCCAAAATACAGTGTAGTAAAAGCAGCTGAGATAAGGTCTGCTCTCATTAATTTAAAAAATGATATTTTTCCTTCTTCTTTCAATAAAAACTGTCTGCATGATAAACTGACATCTTTAACAATTGTTTAAGCTGCACAGGTTTAAATATATACTTCCTGCATAGGCTGCTGATGAGTCACTAGTCAAAATTATTTATCAGAAGCGATGGCTCTGTGCTAGACAGCGTTAGACAGAGCTCTTTGTTCTCTGGCCAGAGCTACGTGGTTACCAAGAGCTATTACCAGGGCCCTACAGCTCTGCCCATGACTAAATGGTTCTGAGTCGACTTTAACATCTTTGGGAAGCCGGAGCAGTTTTGGGAAAGGGCAGGTAGGGTGCTGAGGATGCAGTATTTTCCATAGTGTGATGGTGGAGGCGAGGCTGGAGCCAGGGAATGCTGTTAGAAATGCATTTGGGTGTCTCAGCTGCTCTGAGCTCCACTGTCAATTTTTGAACACTTACGCTCCCATTTCTTTTGATTGCAAACACACAAACACTCTCCAGCCAGAGTGAGAGAAAACTCACCATGCAGAGAAAAGAGCAGACAGGCTACACCGAGCGCTGAGGGTGAGAAAAGGGATTTAATGAATGTATATGGACACACACAACAAGCTTTTAGTTGTGTGTCATGGGATGGGATGTAGCAAGTACAAGCATTTTAAGGAAGGTGGTTTGCCAGGTACCCCCCAAAAGCCAGCTCTGAGGGATTGCTGTGTTGATTTAGAGGCTGTTGGATTTGTGATTTGGCTTCACCAGGGCTGATATTTGTAATTACTGTGAGTCTGGAGGGTGCTGGCCTCACAACAGCAACAGGCTCTGCGCAGGGAAGGGCGCTCGGGGCACCGCGGGCTGCCCTGAAAGTGGGGTGGGAGGACAGAGAGGATGGAAATCACTGCTGACGGTGTTGGGCTGAGCCCAAAGAGGAGCCCCGGTGCTCTGGGGATGCCGAGGCCAGCACAGCGGGTTTGGGGGTGCTGAGTCTGCTCTGCTGGCCCCCGGCCAGGTCCATCCCTCTGATGCTCTGCTGCCTCTTGTCTCGGGGATCTGGTGCCAGCGAGCTCCGTAACAAGCCCGTGCCCTTGGCTGCTGGAGGACGGGGGCTCTTTCTTCTGGTGTTGGCAGGGCTGGTCTCCCACACAAAACACCTTTATTTCCTTTTAATCAAATTGTCACCAGGAGACACGTCTGTTCCCACTCGCCTCGCTGCTTTCATCAGGGTGAGGACGGGGCCGTCCTTTGGAGCGGTGGATGCGGATGCAAAACACCTCAGCCAGGCAGGGCAGGGGGTATCAAAGCAGAGCCTGAAGAGGTGGGATGCCGGGATTTGCATACGCGATTGCCAGCTGAAACGCAAACGGCAGAGATGTGAAAATCAGTGTGAGGGGTGAGCATGAAAAGCAGGGGCAGGCTGGGGAGGGGGGAGCCAGGGCAGGTGGGGAGAAAAGCAGCGAGATATGAAAGAGGAGGAAAACGAACACACAGAATATTTTAACTAACAGAAAAGTTTCTTGTACGGCAGACAGATGATGAAAGGGAGACAGTGAGGAATTATTAGGACAGAAGATAAGGAAACAGCAGAGATAGGAAATAATTATTTTGTATCTGTCTTTATAAATGAAAATGAAGGGCATTAACTTAAATAGGATTTAGATTTTCAGGGACAGAAGGGGATGAATTAGGAAGTGTTCAGATAGCAGCAGAAATGATTATTAAAGGTTGGGGGCTCTTGAAACAGACGCTGTGGCTGGGCCCGTGCAGAGGCAGCCGGGGTGTCCTGGGCAGGGAGGGGACACCTTGGGGTGCCCAAATCCTCTGTGTGACTGAGGGGTGCTCAGTCCTGCTGGGGCTGGCCAGCCCCCTCACTCACCCCAAGCTGAATGACTCCAAAACCTGCATGGGGCTGTTATCTCTCTCAAAACCCTCCTGGCTTGTGGCACATGGTTCCCCATTAAAGATGCTTCTGTTTAGGATAATGATAATTAGGAACAGTTTCTAATATTGCTGTGGGGGGTAAAAATAGAAATCCACCCCTAGTAAGAACTTCCTTAAGGCGTGTTTTCTTCCCCCTTACATACAAGTAGAATGAATTCAGCAAGTCAAGCATTTTTATTACATTCTAAAGCCAAACAGCCCTCGGCCCTGTTACATTTTCATGCACTTAAAGAGCACTTGCAAAATTCTTTTCATTTGCACTCAGTTTAATTTCAGATGATGTTTTCATCACTCTGCCCCCACTTTGCACACACAGCCTCCTACCTGTGGTTATCCAGGAGAATAGAACCTCATCTGCATAACCAGAAATGTTTATTTCCCTGGTTTGATGTACAAATAGGCAGGTTGGAGTGAGCTGCTGATGGCAGATGCGGAGGTTTGGGGGAGTGATTAATTTGAAATTATATGTCAAGATTTCCAAACAGACCAGTGACATGGAGTTTAATGTCAGAAATTGAGCTATTTGAGCACAGCCTGACCTTCGGGGGCTGCATGTTAATGACATTCCAGAAATACTCTTGGAAGTGCTGTGGTTTGGGCGCTGAACCTCATGAGCCACTTGGGAAAATCCCTTCTTCACCTCTGGCAACCTGATACGAACTTTGAACTTTTGCCCTGATAAACAACATCTAACAGGCTTTAAATAAACCAAATAACAGTAATTTCTCTTAACCTCAGACTCTTAATAACACTTCTCTCTTGTGTCACTCTGATACACTGAACTTTGCTGGTAATGGGTTTGGCTTTGGTGCTGATGAGCTGACTCCTCTCAGCTCATCCCTGTGGTTTTCATAGGGTCCTGCTGGTGCATCTGCCCGCCTTGTCCCCCCTAGAGGAGCTGGAGGATGGATTTGGGGGTTGCACTGGCCCGGCAGCATCACATAACCCACTGCCACCTCACTCTGCTCCAGATGGAGAACTGAGGGGGGTGGAGAGGCTCCCACTGGAGCCCCCGAGCCCATTGTACCCAGCTGCGAGCGAGGGGAGATCTCCACATCACCCTCCTGCTGAATCCTGCATGGAAGAGCTGGAGGAGTTCTGTGTCTGCTGCCTGGAAGAGGAGCAGGATCAGCCTTGTGAGTGGGCGAGTCACTTATTTATAACTCTCCCACTGAGAGCGAGTTTGTTTAATTTCTGGAGCAGCACAGCGCCGGCGAGTGTGGCTGTATAAATTTGCTAACAATAGTGTCTGAGCCTATATATAAACCTGAAGACACTGCAGTCCGCCGTGCATTCCAATTAACAGGAAGATGCATGATCTATGGCATGCCAGAGGTGAGCTGGGACCTTACCTTGATGCTGCTCTTATCAGTCCCAAACTCCCTGGGAGCAGTTGCTGCCTGTCTCCTTTATAGAGCTGTACAGAGCATTTGGTAGTGCCTGGCTTGTCCTCTGCTCTTGGGATTTTGTGCTCCTGATGTGTTCAGACCCACACACGTGGGTCCCTGGGGCTTTGGCCACTGGCCTTGTGCCCCATTTTCTCGTACACCTCGTGGCTAATTGCAATAACTGTGGGATGTCAGTGGCTTGGCAGACCCTCGGTGGGGCTGGTGGCTCGTGGTCCCCAGAGGAGGTGGCAGTGAGAGGAGGGGTGCAGGGAGCAGCAGATGACATTGCAGTGGGAAGGGCAGCACATCAGCCAGCAAACAGCTCCGGGCTCTGGAACAGACGTCACTGGAAAGAGGGGCTTTACGAGATGTCCATTACACTGTTAATTGTTAATTGATAAAATCTGACACAGAGTAAAGGCCAGAATCTGCATGAGTGAAGCTGAGCTTGTCCTGTAAATTACCCACGCACAGCTCTAGTTTCTGCCTTGGCTATTCTGTCAGCAAGAATAGGGCTATTCACCTGGCAAAGTGGAAAACCATGATTGAAATGAGATTTACAGCACAGTTGTGGGAAATAATCAAAATGAGAGGCCGCCTTTTCAAGCCACCCACTGCCAGCAGAGAGGCAGCCAAGGGGCTGCCATGGCTGGAGCGGTGGCTGCCATGTGCAGGGCATCTGGGGGCACCAGTGCTGCTGCCCTGGGGCTGGGGGAGGGCAGGGAGGTCAGGGGAAGGCAGGAATTGGGTGGTGGGGGCTCCCTGGGACATCCACCAAGCTGCATCTGTAAGGTACCTGCAATTGCAATATTGCTCATTATGGCCTTATAAAAATGAACTCCTCAATAAGCACTTGAGCAAAGGGAGGTTCCCTCTGGGGCAGGGCCATGTGTCTGCTTGCTCTTTGTTGGGGAACTGGCTTGAAAGTCAGTCTGAGCTCTGGTGAAGATGTGTGAAGGTTCAGAGGAGCAGAGTGGCCTGTTAGGTGGCACAAGGACGATTTATGCCCTGAGTGAGCTCACGGGGCACAGGCTCAGCCCCTGCTCAGAGCAGCTGTTTGACATGCAGCAGCCAGAGCACATTCTGCACCGTCTTAATGGAGCCAAGTAAATCCCATCAGCTCCAGAGGCTGCAGACTGGACCTGGGGAGGGGCTGCTCCAGCCTCCCGAGAAACCCAGTTACAATATCACCACTTCATGTCATGCAAGAGAAAAGGTGCAATTTAAAATCCCATCCTTCAGGTGCAGCGAGCAGCCTTTGGTTGTCAAAACTGCATTTCTTTAAGGCAGTGGCCCAGAATAAACTGGTAATGAAGAGTCATTTGACAGCAGGCAAGCTGGAAACATGTCTATGAAAATAATACAAGAGTTTCTAGTTTATCGTGCATTTAGGTGACTTATTTTTTCCCTGTGCAGCTCCTCAACACCACAGGCAGTTCAGCAGAGCTGTGCCTTGGGGAAGGAGGTGCCTGAGCAAGCTGCAGGTGTGTGTGGAAGGAATGTGCCTCACAGACTGAGCACTGCCAGGCTTGTTCAGCTCCTCCTGGGCATAACCAACCCCTCAGTCAATTCTGCTTCGGGGGCAGAGCTTGGGAAGGAGGTTCTGGGTACCCAGCTGTGCTGCATTCCAGCTGCTGCAGCTGACTCCTGCCCCCTTGGCCATGGCATCTCCCACGCCCAGCCAGTGTCCACAGTCAGAAATCACATCTCCTACACAGGACAGAGAATAGATGCCCATTCCTTGATGTTCACATCATCCCCTTGCAGTCTGGAAGCTGTGGCTGACAAGACCTATTATTTTTCCAGTTATCCAAACTGTCTGCATCGTAACAGCTTCCTACTTCAGTCGAGACAGTCTGAAAAGTTTAATATCATTTCAAATCAGAGTGCCAATAAAACTTGACATTATTAATATGATGTCAAGGGGTTTTCCAACTGCTTAGGGAAAAACAACGTGTCCCATTAAACAAAGCTCCCTGCATTGTGAAATATTAAGTGACTTTTCAACGAGTGCCAGCTGGAGCTATTAGTTTTCCTTTGGTGCTGCTGATGTGGAGAGGAGGTCTGGCTGAGAACCTTTTATGAAGACATTAGCCGAATCCATGCAGTCAGAAAGGCTTTTGCTTTCCGAGGGACCGCGCTCGATCTGGGCTGCGTCTGCCAGGATGAATTATTAAAGGCAGTAAATACGTTTGGAGGGCTGCGCCTCCCGCCCCGTTGATGCACTGGTTACACTGGGGAGTCTGGAGCCTCTACCGGGACTTGCAGCCAAGATTTCCATAAATGAGCCCAGCCCCCAGTCTTCTCCCAGCTCTCCCCACGGGAGCTGGGGAGCGGGGAGTGCAGCTGCTGCTGTCATAGAAGGCCTTGGCTTGGAAGGGACTTTAGAGATCGTTTGGTTCTGCCCCCTGCCATGGGCAGGGACACCTTCCACTGTCCCAGGTTGCTCCAAGCCCTGTCCAGCCTGGCCTTGAACATTTCCAGGGATGGGGCGGCCACAGCTGCTCTGGGCACCTGTGCCAGAGCCTCAGCCCCTCAGCACAGAATATCCCTCTCTCTGGCTTGGGCTGGATGGGCTTGGTTGTGCTGGGGGTCTCTGCCAGGCGCTGCCAGGCGCAGCCCTGGCTTGGCTTGGTGCTTGTTTTCCAGGCAGGGCTTCCCAGGGTATCCCGCTGCTGCTTTCCAGGCTGGCTGCTTTTCCTGGTGGGTGCTCAGGCAGCTCACAGCCGGTGGGAGGCCTGATGTTCCTGCAATCCTTCCTTTGCCTCCCAGCCATTGTGAAAGAAAATCGCTTCATCTCTTTGTCCAGACTAAACATGTTCTGCACAAAAAAAAGTTGAAACAGATTTTTTTTTTAGCAAGCCTTTGGTACCACGCCCGGGACCAAGCAGGGATTTGTGTGCTCCAGGCTTTGTGCAGCACATGAAAGCCTCAGCTACACACGATGTTTATACCGGGCACGTGTTGGTGCATGCTCTCAAACACACCCCTGAATGCTGGGCTTGGCTCTGCCTCCCCCTCTGGTGTCCCCACTGGTACAATAAGGAGGGCTTTGATGCCTCACAGGGGAAGTGCAAGTATTTAATTTAACTTTTATGAACTTCTTTGACAATATAAGAGCACTGCATATAAAGCTAGGTTTCAGGGAAGTTGAGGCAGTGATGTCCTACTTTTACCTCTGAGAGAGATCCCACATCTGAGCTCAAACCCTCCAACCCCCAGGGCTTCCAGCCAGCCGTGCTTGTGCCTTCAGGCCATATTTTTGACACTTTTCGCCAATAAAACCGTAACCCCATGCTCCCATTCTAATGCAGCAGGACCAACAGCTTTGCTACCTGAGCCATTAATGCTGCCAGGAGCCACGGGCAGGGCTGGAAAGGAGCCTGCTGCCAGTCCCTTCCCAAGGGAACCAGCGTCCCGAGGGTGCCACTGCGCCTGGAGCTGGCACCTGCCCCAGAGCACCCAGGCACTGCCCTCGGGGCTGTCCCTCTGGAGTGCCTCTGCCTGGTCCTGGGGGCTCCGTGCCCCAGCCAGGGCAGGAGCAGCAGCTCCAGAGGTGGATGCTGCTTCAGCTCCCCAGTAAGCTCAGCTCCTGGAAGGACAGCAGGCAGTTTTTATGCAGCCTTCAAGGGGGAGGAAGCTCCTTGCTGCCTTTTTCCTGCTGCACAACCTTCCTTCACCTTCCTTCTTTTAATGTCTTAATCAAGAGGCTGATAAAAGAAGTGATCCATGAAAAGGACGGGTATCTTGACAAGGCACAGAGGCTTGTGGCAGCACTTTCCCCACAGATCAGCATCCTCCACGCGACGGAGAGACAAAAAAGGCAGATTTTTGTACCCTTAAGCTTCCACCACTGCAGTTCAAAAGACCAATCTTTACAGAAAATAAATTTAAAGGAGAATTTTTGATGTATATGATGGTCTCTTGTGGTCGACAGGAGTGCTGCTGGCAGTATATGGAGTTATGCAAAGCCAGAGTTGGGATTACTTAAAAGTGTCTGTAGTCCTTTGATTAACCAGTGTGTATTTTATTTTTTATATGGCACAATCACAGCTCTACATTGATAATATCTTGCTATTATTGTTCGATACGCCGAACTCCCCCTTTTCTTGCAGCATGAGGCTGCTTTTTAGGGCTCTATTTAAAGAATTCACTCTGTGCATATTAAATGTGTGGGTTTACAGGAGGGTTTGTGCTCCTGGGGGCAGTTTTGGTGCGCTGCTGTGCCCGCTGAAGGCTGTGGAGGCAGGGGAAGGGCCTGCGGGCCTGGGCTGTGTTGTGGGAGCCGCTCTGAGGGGAGCGCTGGCAGGGACGCCCTCAGCATCCCCTCCCGCACACTCAGGGTGTCTTCGGAGCTGCCACAGCGGGGATGATGCTGATTTTTGGTGCTCTGGCAGCTTTACAAGCAGGACAGGAGAGGCTCTGAGGTGCTGCAGCAGCTGAGGGGCCAAGGCAGGAGGAGATGTGAGGGCTCTGCTCCCCTGCGCGGCCCTGCTGGCTTCGATGCCCCTCAGAGCTGCTCCCTGCGCCGGGCCAAGGGCACGGAGGCAGCAGGGGTGAATAGCTCACCTGGGGAAGGCAGGAGTGAGCAGAGCCAGCCCAGGGCTGCAGTCTGAGCCTGCTGCAAGGGGAAGTTCAGCAGCTGGAGCCAAACCAGAGGAAACCGGGGCTGGGACCTGCTGGCAGCACGTGTGTGCACCTCACGCTGCTCCCCACCCAAGGCCCCTAAACCCTCTGCAGCTTGGAGCAAGGCTATAAATACAGGCTGAAATGTGAGGCAGGCCGGTCTCTCCGGCTTCTATCCAGGGATTTATTTCTGTATTTATTTAGCATTTTCTTTCTGGCCTCTCGGCTGCCCACAACAGCAGTTCCTGAGCAGGCCCTGAGCCCTGGGGTGCGGACATTCCTGTGTGATCCCTGTGCTCTGTGTGATGTGGAATGGGGAGGGACAAGCTGTGTGGAATGTTTTTCAGGCTGTTGTAAGGGGAGAAGGGAGCACTCTGCATCACCAGAGGAAAGGGCATCCTCTGTGTCCATGCTCTGACTTTACACAGGGACCGTGATGGTGTTAATAAAGGGTGTGACAGCCTTGGCTCCGTGCCCTTGGAGCTGTCCTGGGAAAGGTGAGAGCCTGCCCATGGGTGCTCCAAGAAGGAAAAGGAGGATGTGGGATACGGGACCTGGTGGTGTGAAATTTGTTCGGTGCTGTTGGATCAGAAACGAGGGGAAAAGGGATGCTCAGCTCTTTCATTATTTGCCTCCTTTTATAATGCTTCCACTTTAAATAAAAATGAAGGTAGAGAGTAAATTTCACATCCAAAGATGGGTGTCTGCTCCTGAATAGGATCGATTTAGGGTCAGCGCTTCAGCGGCGCAGGATTTGGGTTTCAAAGGTTCCCAGCCACTCCTGCAGTCAGGTTTTTCTAAAGGGCCCAGCGTGATGACATTTACAGCCAGGATTTTCAAAAACAGCGTAGTACTTCAGATGCTGAACTCATGAAAAATCCAGTCATTTAATTTGTTAAATGAGAGCGAAGGTCTCTTCAGATAATCTCCCTGTCATTGTGAGAGTGAGGCAGTTCTGTGGGAAAAGCAGCCTGTTCCCAACTGCAGCTCCTTTCGGGAGCAGAACGCGCTGGCCTGGAGTCACTTTGAAGTGTGCTGGAAAGGCAGGGAGTGACCTGAGGAGTGCCAAAGGCCACCGGATAGCGGTTAGCTGGGATTTGCATGGCTCCTCCCGGGAATTAGGAGATGTTTGGTCTTTGGGGAGCGCAGCTGCCTGGTGAAGGAGCCTTGCTGGAGCCCAGGATGGCATTTCCCAGTGCCTGGCACGGGGACGGGCACTGCGGAGGCTGCTGGAGTGAGCGATGGCTCTCCCAGGGCAGATAAAATTCTTGTGTGACAACTTGCTCCTAAGATTTCAGGCACATCTTTTCCTTAAGAGACTCCAGCGGGCTGAGCACTGTCTGGGGATGCACAGCTTGGAATTCATGGCTCCCTCCGGCCACAAACTGCCTGCGATGAGGACAGGGCACTTCATCTGCCTGTCCTGCTCTGCGCTGTGGGGTTGGTGATGCCTGGAGCCATTTGCAGTCCTCAGGGTGCAGGAATTCCTGTCCTGACTCCTTGTTTTGGATCAGCACCCAGCTGGGGAGCAGAGTTTCATTGCTTCAGTCAGTGGGCATTGCTCCCTCTGTAGCTGTAATAACCCTGGAATGGGGAAATAACAACTCCTTGTTCCCTGGCCCCTTTGCCCACGATTTGCTCTGAAAGCCAAAGAGCACATGCAGACACGGGTCTGGCCACAGCGAGGGGCTGTCAGCTCCGTGTGTGTGTGGGGATTTGGGGTGGTGCTTCCCTGGACAGCAACTGCAGGTGTGGAGTGTGTAAATCCCAGCTGCGGAGCTGAACCTGTCACTGGCCTTCAACTGCTTGGGAGCTGATTCTTCTCTGTAATTAATACCTCCTACAATTAACAGTCAGTTGGTGGTTAATTAATGAAGCAATAGCAGCAGAACAGAGCCCTGGCATGGGGCAATGGGCTCCCACAGCCCTTGAGCTGAGCTGTCCCCCTAAGCCAGAGCCAAGGGTGGTGTGAGGAGGGCAGAGCAGAGCCCTGTCCTGCTCAGGCTGAGCCAAGTTTAACAGCACAGGTGGGATGGATCCTGTCTCCTCCCTTCTCTCCTTCCTCATCCAACCTTCTGCTCTGGCTGGAGAGGGCAGTGGAGTTTGGAGTGATGCCAGAGCTTTCTCGGGGTTTCCTGGGAAGAAGCCTGTCAGCTGTGCTGCTGATGGAGAATATCCCTTCCCTCGTTGTTCCTCCCTGTCCGCTCCGGGGGCTGTTGCATTAGAGGTGACTCCAGGCATGTGAACACAAGCTTCCTTCCCTTTTTTACTTTTTTTTTTTTTTTTTTAAGTCCCATTTTTCTGTCTTGTCAGGTCTATTTAAGCATTTAATGAGGTGAGATAGTACCAATAAATTTAACACAGCACAATAACTCTGATGTGGGCCGCAGCCTAATAAACTCCCATCCTTGGGCCGGGAGGGCGATCCAGATTGCATCTGGAGTGATTGCTTTGCTCAGGTGTTCCCGAGGTTGAACAAGGACTTTGGAGGCACTGCCACAAAACTGAGGTTGTTCACTGAGAGGTTGGAGCAGGTTTCTGAGGGTAAAGCTGGTGGTGGTTAATTGGCAGCAGGGGCATAGAGGAGAGGGGTCTTTCTCACATTTCCAGCCCCACTTTGTCCTGCACCCCTTGTACCATCCTGGGCAAGGAGCTCAGGCACTGCCCTCCTGATGGCTCTGACGCATTCATCTCTGATGAAATACTCGGGGATTTTTGCACCATGTTGCACAGTGTAGAGAGATTTGTCCTTTGGCTGCTTTGAATGTCTCCTGAATGAGTAACTTGGCAGATTTTTATTTTTTTATCCCCTTCACTACTTGCAAATCTGTTTGCAAGCAGCTTGCTTTCTCGGGGGAGGACTTGGAACGATCCACTGGCTCCTGCATCTCGTTTACTGAAGCATCCCTGGCTTTGGCAGTGCCTTCTCTCGTGCTCAGAGCGGGCTTTTTTGGGCGGAGAGAACAGGGAAAGCTGGGTTTAAATTTCATGCAGGGGCATCTGCAAGTTCAAGACTTATTCTGGCACTTTGGCATGTTCATTTGTGGCTGAGGCAAAGTTATTTTGGAGTACGAACTAATTGTCTCTGGCTTTGCACATGTTTGAGGATTTTAATTGTGTCTGCAGCCTGATATTGCCCATTCATCAGGGCCAAGCAAAGCGATAGCTGAATTATCCTCCTTCATGCGGCCCTACACCTCACAGCAGTAGAGAGCAGGAAATTATAGGGAGTCTGCTGGAAGTGTGTGTGATCTGGAGCCCAGGGCCCTGGCTTGGCAGAGCTTGGCTCGCCTTCCGGAGCGTGGCTTCCCTAAGCTCCCTTGTGCTGAGCTGCTTTCTCCCGGCTCTGTGCTGAGGGACGTTCTGTGAGAGGTTTATTACAGTTTTCAGTTCAGCTCTGCTGCAGTACAGTGGAAATAACACAATCCTGCCTTGCCTCCATCTGCTCTCGGGGGCTGAGGTGCAGAACAACCTTTAGCTCTGCTGGTGCTCTCGCCGCCAGCGCTGGGGGATGGATGGATGGATGGATGGATGGATGGATGGATGGATGGATGGATGGATGGATGGATGGATGGATGGATGCTCTGAGGCTCCCTTCCCGCTCCCCTGAGGCACTGGTGTGGCTGGAGAGGAAATGCTGTGTTTGAAGACCACCCCGCTCAGCTCAGTGTTGGTGTTGGGCCGTGGGGTCCATGCTGCAGGGAGCATCCTGCTGGAAATGGAACGTGCTCCAGCTGCACAAAACAACCCCGTGCTGCCTGGTAGTTGTAATCTCTGATGCTGCTTCTACCCTGTCATCTCATCCATGGCCATGGGAAATTAGGGGCTGCCCCAAGATTTGGAGCAGAGAAAGGAGCAGTGTGGTGATGGCTGCCCTGGTCACTGGGCAGGCTGGGGTGGAATAAGGGACAAGGGCAAGGATGCCAAAATTACCTGCAGGGTATTGGGTGTTAGCTGTACCCAGAACATCCAGATGTGACTTCAACACTCAGGTTTATCATCATTATCTGCTCCAAACAAGTCCAGGGATAACTCCCTGCTCAGAGCAGGAGCCTGGTTTCATCTCAGTAATGGATTCAGCAGTTCTTTGAACATGGGGTTGAAAGACAAGAGCCCCTTCAGGTAAGAGACAACTCAGAACACAAAAATGCCTGAACTGCTGGGTTTGGGGGCTGTAGAGGTCATGAAATCTGCTAAATTCTTTCAGCCTCGGGTGCTGGAGCTCCATGAGACAAAGCTGGGGGAGAAGGAAAACATTCCTGGTGCCCCTGTGCCTCCACAGAGCGGCAGCAGCAAATGTTTCCAATTACCCTGTGGAGTTTGCATGTGCTGGGTTATTCTGCTCAGTGCCGGAGGGGCTGGATTCCCTCACTGCTCTGGAGAGTCTGTGAGCCAACAGCCACAACCGTGGAAAAACACAAAATCCAGCTTGGGCTTTCATGACAAAAATAAACTCTACCATGCAGAGGGAAAGTGAGGGATGTGGAGGGCAGGGAAGGGGACACGCTCGGACTGCAGCCCCTCCTGGGTGAGAGGGAGGGTACTGGACCCTGCACTGTGCAGCCAGGGATGGGTGCAGGGGATGTTCCAGGAGTATACAACACCTTGTGGCATTTTCTGCCTTTGAAAGGAAAACAGGATGGAAGAGTTTCTTAAAGCCAGCTCCGTGCCACGCTGTCTTCCTTGAGAGGATGAAGCAGGGAATGGTGTGTGGTAGGTTTCCATCATATCACTTAAATCCGCCACCACCGGGCGAGGGACGTGTTCAGAGAGACCTTGAGGAAAGGCATGGGGAACAGCTTGAAATATCAGGGAAGCTTTAGCACAGAGATGAAAAGCAGCAGGAGAAAGTGGCCGGTGCCCGCGGAGCTGTGCAGATGGACAAGAACAATTTTGTGTGTGAAAAATGAGCTGGCTTTGCCTGGGACACAGCAGAGGTGGGAGAGTCCCCAAGTGCTCAAGCAGAACAGTCCAACCCTCGGGATGGAGCTTGTCTCGACCCTCTGCAGCCCGCAGCTCCAATTGGGCTGCACCCAGACAGCTTCAGCCCTTCCCTTTCAAGTGTCTGAGTACGGAGCCATCAGTGGGGAGCACAGATTGCTTCTGGAGAGGCAGAGCTCACTGAAGTACCCGGTGTGTGCAGGGGGTGGGCCTGCAGGTGAGCTGGGAGCCCAAGGGGGTGTCAGATACTCCAAGAGGTGCCCCCTCAGTGCTCCTGGAGCCCCAGTGCTGAACACCCTGGCTGTGGGTGAGTGTTTCTTTAAAGCAGCCGCAGTGATCCTTGGCTGCCTGACAACCCAAATGTGGTGGCAGTGCCATATGTTTCTGGCTTTAACCCTCCACAGAGTGCCCCAATTTCTCCATGTTTCAATTTTAGGGTCTTTTTTGTTAGATCCGGCTTCAGCAGCTCTCCCCTTGGCCGTGGTTGCTGGGGAGTGCTCTCCTCCTCTCCAGCCCTTTGTTGCAGAAGCAAATCAGGAGTGTCTCAGCTCCCTCGCCTTCCCACACGCTGCCAAGTAAATCCCGCAACTTTCTCGGGTGACGACATAAATTTGCAATGGTGTTGTACAAAAGCTCCCTCCGAACCAGAGCTGCCTGGCATCCGTAACAAGCTTATCAAAGGGCTCCTTTGCAGGGAGATCTGAGCCCTCCAGGTTTTGATTCAGAGCAGGTGAAGGCAGAATGTGCTGGAGCCTGATTGAAATGTGCGAGGTCAACAAAATAGAGCCGAGAGTGCACAATAATTGGGGAAGAAGCGGCAGCCTTGCTTTCTGCATGTGTTCCTGTGATCCCTCGGCTGTAATCTCCCATTTCCAAAGGGAAGCCTGTCTTGCATACTTTATCATGGTGCTCATTTGCACAGGAGGGTTCTTTCTACAGAAAAGGGAGAAAACCCAAGCTAAAACCATCCCTGGCTTTATTCTCCACTGTTCTTGTGCAGGGAGACACCCCAAAGGGCTGTGGGGAGAGGAACAGTGCAGTATCCAGCTCTCATTTTATGGCACTCTGCTTCTTTCATAGTCTGATCTTTTTTTCTGGGATGCTGAGGAAGGGGTTTCTGTGCTCTCTTAGAAGTTGAAAATCCCTGTCAGGATAAGGCATCAGGACTGAAATAGCTGGGCTTTTTGGGGCAAAACTGTTTGCCAGCCCAGATTCTTGCCTGGTTTTCTCCCTAGAAGAATTTACAGCTTTGGGGATCTCTGGTCTGGGGAGAGGTAGGAATGGGTTTATTTTAAGTGTGTGCTTTCCCCAAAGGTTGTAACACTTTGTGGGAAATTTTCTGTTCCCGAACATCTGTGCAAATTAAACCCTTCCTCTGCTTTGGAGAGTGTGTTTGGGGGGTTTCCTCTCCTCTGCATTCTGTCTGAGAGGGGAATGGATTAAAAATTAAAAAAAAAAAAAAAAAAAAACAAAAAACAAAACCAGGGAAGGGGGAAGAAATCTGTCCCCTTCTCCCTCCTTCCCATCTGTTGTTTAATCACCAGCTGTTTTTCCTTAAGCTTGGATTACAACCTCTCCAGCAGCCTGCTTGGTGCGGGGCCCTTGCTCCTCACACACAGCATTCCACACACACTGCTCCAGGGAGGAGGAAAATCCAGGGAGTTGTTGAGCCTGTTGCTTGGTCTGCTGCAGCAACATTAATTTCTTCGCTCTGTGTGCTCCTGCTTGAGATGTCCCTGCTGGAAGTGCCTGTCATGGGGCCCAAGCCAGTGGCTCTCACCCCAGGGTTGAAGGGTTTGAGGCCATTGCTCTTCCTCCCACAGGACGAGCGATGAGAATCAGCCCTGACCCATGTGTGGTGTCCCCTTGGTCCCCTTGGTCCCTTGCTGCCCTCCCAGGCTGTGGGAGACGAGAGGGCTCTGTGCTTGTCCGGGTGTTTGTCTCCTGCAGGGAGCTGTGGCAGGCACGGGGCTGCTGGTGCCCTATCCAGGGAGTAGGGAGCCAAGAGTGATGCTGGGATTTCAGGATGGGTGCCAGCTCTGCCTCCATCTAGAAGAGCTGGAGAAGTCAGCAGAAAACCGAAGGATTGCTTAACAAGCTCTTTAGTGCTCCTGAACGTGCTGAGCTCATCGGGGAGGCCATGGGCACCAAGTCTGCCACGCCCTGGACTCAGTGCCGTAGGTCGGGAGCCATGAGCCAGCTCCCTCTGCTCCCCCTTGTCCTCTGGGGAAAGGCTCACTCATGGCGAGAGGCACGGCTGTGCTCCCATCTCCTTTCTCCCTGCTTGCAGCACGTCCAGCTCCATCCTTGCAGCGTTCCCCACTTTGCCGGGCCCGCAGCTCAGAGCCGGCCAGCGGCAGCGACGCGGATCCAGCTGCAGCACAGCTGCCTGGAGACAGAGCTGCCGGAGCCTGATCATCAGCACACCGGATGGCTGCAGCCACCAGGCTGATTAGCAAACATCCCCCGGCAGCCCCCGCTCCGCACCCGCACGGAGCCCGCGCTCCGCAACAAAGAGCCGGAGGTTGAAAGCGGCGCCGGCTCCCCGGGCACGCGGCGGAGCTCCAGCAGCGCCTGCCAGATCATCACTAATGATACCCGGATCAAATGTAAACTATTCTTAGACACCTGTGTCAATCGGGGAGGACAAGAAGAAAGCAGAAACCCAGAGCTGCTGAACACAGCATCCAAAATATTTTTATAGATTAGTCCAAGCTCTTTATTTCCGAGCAGGTGAGGTTCAAAGGAAAGCAGGGCATGGCGAGCGGCCCAGTGCACAGCGCTGGGAAGGGATTGATTTAGCTCTGAGTTTGTACTCAAACAAAAAAAACCAAGGGGGGAGATGGGGCTGAGGGTTTTGGGGCACAGTTCGCAGCAGGGGTGTGGTGGGGTTTCTTGCTGGAAAAGCTGGAGATGGGATGGACGCTGCTCCTGTGTCCTGTAGGGGAACCCCGGGCAGGTGTTGGACATGGCATGAGGTATGTTTGGGTGTGGGAGGAGAGGAGGAATTGGCTGCCCTGGTTTGAATCACAGCAGAAAGGAGAGTTCAGAGCTGGGGGCCAGGGTCAGCACTGGCAAGGTTGGTGTGTGGCTTCAAAAAGGGCTGGCTCTGATACGGCCTCATCCAGCTCAGTGCTGAAATCACTCTCTGGAAGAGGGGACATGCTGTGACCCGAGGGGTGCTGTGTCACAGTGCCTGCTGTGACCGTGGGGCCACCTGCTTGCACTTCAGGGGAAGTCTGGGAAATGGCTTTGAAATGGGGCTTTTCATCTCGAATTTCCTGGGAAACCCAAGAATGCAGGAGAGAAGAGCTGCTTGGAGTCAGGAAGGCCATACATTCGCTGGTTAATGCCTCACCAGCAAAGAGAGCTTCCTTACATGGAGCTAATCATTTACAAGCTGTATGTTTAGATGTGTGGCTTTAAGCTATTACCTCATGCCCCGAGTATGTGGATCAGCTTCCTGGCTCCGGGTGGGGTTTCTGGTTGGGTCTTTGTGCCCCTTGACAGCAGAGATTGGTCATACAGCGAGTGCCAAAGCCAAGCTCGTTCCTTCCTGCCTGGTAACCATCAGTGCCAGACTCTGTCTGGAAAGAAAACTCATATTGGGAGTGTGGGGATCCCACAGTGCTCGAGCTGCTAACAGCATCTCTCCTTTGGCTTCTGCAGAGGTGGAAAAAGTGTAAATGAGTAGCAACCTCAGCCTTTGCCTTGGAGCTTTTGGAGATGACCCAGGAGAAGCCTTAAATGCAACTCAGAATAATCTAAAATGGATGGTGACTGCCAGTTGTTCCTTGAAGGTGGAAAATGTGCTCCCAACCCATTAAAGCTCTGGGACTGGCTCTGGGATGGGTCTGTTTGCCTTGGTGGTGCCACGTGTGGTGATGTTGTGCTTTGGTGCCACAGTCAGTGAAGGCAGGAGATGTGGGATCAGGAGAGCTCTTCCCTTACACAGCATCACTTCGGTTTCTCTTTCCTGTTACCTGCAAGTGAGGAATGCTGCTCTCCCTAGCTCTGCGTTATTCCAACCCCCAGCTCCCCTCTCCCTGAACTAATAAGGAATTTTGAGCAGGTTCATGGCCTTGTTTGTTTATATCCGGCCTAGAAAATGCTTTTCCTCCCCCTGCCTCTCTTGCTAAAATGTTTTCTGAGATTTATTTGTAAGCCTGTAAATACAGAGTAAATAGCCTTAATTTAATTTACCAGCCTGCTGTAAGGAGCTGTATCTGCAAACAGGAATTCCACCAGTCCCTGCTGAGTGAAGAAATGTCTGGGTGCTCCAATATTTTCTGGTTTTTTTTTTCTTTTTTGCTCCTCTTCCTAAGGAAGAAACTTTTTCCTCACCTTCTAGAGGCTCCAGGAGCTTTGCTTGTGGAGTGCTCAGAGTACAGGGTGGATACTTTGTGCCAAAGGTGACAAATTCCCTCCTGACCCTGAGGAGGGAAGGCAGTGAGCTGATCCTGAACAGGGCCAATGCTGGCCCAGTTTGAGGTGCCAGAGCCCCACAGGGCATCTCCCGCCTTCCACCCACCTGCACTCCAGAAGACGTCATTTCCAGATTTTCTCACAACTCTTGGAGTCTTCCTGGTTTCTGGAATGTGCTTGGCAGGCAGGCTTTGGTGCCTGGCTCTTTCTATAAACAGTGTCTCTACGGAGACGTGAGCGAGGCGCGGGGTTTTATGAATGGGGAATGTTGGTGGCATATGGAGGCAGCGCTGAGCCCAAAATGAACGTGAGAAAAGCGGGAGAGGGTGAGAGCTGGCTTTCAGCTCGGCGGTGGCTGAAGGAGCGACATTCCCGCCTGCTCCCCGCCTGGATGGGTGCCCGGGTCCCTGCGGAGCCCGGCAGAAAGGGGCGGCTCCAAAGCTTTGGCACACAAGCTTTTGGGAAGACAGGGCTGATGATGAAACCACACCTTCTCCTCTGCCCATCTCCAGCTCTGTGCCATCCACCTCCCCTCCCTCCCGGCCCTGTGGCTCTGGAGGAAGCTGCTCATCCCCAAGGAGCTCTGGATCCTCAGAGCATGGCCAGGAGCCTGGAGCAGGATGGGTGGGAACGCAGCAGGGCTGGCAGGCTTGGCACATCAGCCAAGACAAATCCCGGATGAAGGAGGCACTGACGCAGGAGTTTGCTGTGCCCTGTGTCGCTCCTGTAGCTGGGGCTGGCACTCTCCCAGTCGATCCGGTGCTGCTCGTGCTGCTGGGCCCGTGGCAGGGCTGCAGTGCTGCTCCAGGTTTGCGGCTCCCCGCGGCTGCCTGCGCCTGCTTTGAGCTCCCAGTTAAGAGATTTGCCAACTGCGATCTCTTATTTTACATCGATTTGTGAGGAGGTTCCCCCACGCACCTCTCCCCCCCGCCGCTGCCTCTGACAGCTTATTTAGAGGGGGCTGGTGCCCAGAGGTAGAATTTGCAAACAAATAACTCTCACCCGACATGACAGTGCGGAACAGGCTGCGACAATCCGCCGGCGCTGGCTGACGTGACAGTGACAAGAGGAGTTTTGCGCTCATTAGTTTTCCCAACATAAAGACTCCAGCTCTGCCCGGCCCTCGCCGCATGTCACCGGGAACAGACTCCTCCAGCTCCCTCCCAGCTGCTGTGCAGATGCTGTGACTGGCTGGGGCTGTGGGGGCCTCCTTCCCCCTCCCCAGGGAGCTGTGCTGGTGCTGGTGAACTCCAGCCTTGTCTCTGCAGCTACAGGAGGGTTTTACCCCTGGGTGTGCATTTAGGACATTCATTAGGATGAATCCACCTCTGGTGGAAGAAGGGAGAAGGGAAGGCATGAGGCTGCCTTGTTTCTGGTGCTTAGTGCACATCTGAGATGTTGTTCTTGTCTGTGGTCACAGCAACTTCTGCATTGATTTTCCTCACTTTTAATCTGAAGTATTTGCAGTTGCACGAGTTGCCTTCTGCAGCGTGATCTCCATTACCTTGTTATGATGGGAGTGTGGGTGGCAGCAGGGGAAGAGAAGGAGTAAATCCTCCCACCCCTGGAACTGCACTGCTGGCTGGGATTTGTGACGGGAGTGCAGAGGCTGAACTCCCTGGGTCTGCAAGGGGCTGAGTGGGGATGGAGGGACTCCCCAGTTTCATTATTTAATATTTTAGCTCTTGGGCAGTCTGTCTGGCAAAGCATCTGCCCACTTAGGACCACTTACCTAATGGAAAATCCATTAATTCTGCAATTTCAATCCTTGGGGAATGGAGGAACCCCTTCTCCACCCTTGCCCTCTCCCAAACTGCAGCAACCAAATGCCTCAGGGGCAGCTGCTGCAGGTCCACAGCCCAAACCCGCCCGTCTCCCCAGAGCAGCCGCTGAGGACACCTCTCCTGCTGGGGTGCAAGCGGGCTCCCATTTTTCCTAATTAGTCATGATGTCTTGCCCATCACAGGAATAAATAGCAAGCTTTCCCTGAGGGTGTGAGATGAGAAGCACTATTTATCGTTGCTCTCAGAGGAAGCTGACAACATGACAGGTGAAATATCAGGAATAATTAAGAAAAATAAGGGCTTTATGTACTTTATTGCACTACTATAGCAGGGATGTATTGCCAGAGACTCGTGCACCCTTTTGTGTGTCCCCATCCTCTTCTGGGCTGCACTCCTGTGTTTGTGCAGTGCCTTGTGTCTGGGGCTCCGTCACCACTGGCCATCCCCACAGGCACCCCGGGCTGCCCAGTGCTCCCGGGCTCCAGTTCCAGTGGAGCACAGGCACCAGCTCAGTGGTGGCTTCACCCTGCAGTCAGGGTTCCAGCTCTGAGGTGTGCACGAGGTGGATCACAAACCTGTCTTTTATAGCTCCTGTTTTCCCAGTGAGCGCTTTGTCCAGGAGACACAAAGGAAAAACCCCAGTAACCCGTGTGTGACTTGGGGATTTGAGCTTTTTTCCAAAATGTTGGCCTCGGAAAGCGGCTGAGCCCTTGGGATCTGCTGTGCCAGGGCTGCAGCCGGGCTCACGCCCTCCCTGGGCTGCGAGCTGGTGCCTGTGCTGAGGAGAGCATTCCCCGCTTCCATGGGGAGCTCGATGACAGGTGATGCACAGGGGAAGGGGAGCAGCTCTGGCGACCTGGTTTTCCATCACAGCATTACCTTGCCCTGGGGAGCTCCTGGTCTGCTCAGGCTGATGCTGGGCTCCGTGGCCTCCTCGGGAATTCAGTGCCAGCTGCGTCCCGCCCGCACTGGGAGATGTGTTTGGTTATGAGGCCGGACAGCTGGGGAGCTCAGGAACTGTATCTCCTCAAACAATGTGAAAATCTGATTACAGCAAGTGTCACTGGGCATCACTTAACTCTTCCTCTGCAGCTCCAGCCTCTCCTGACAGCCATAATAGATCTCTCGGATGCATCCTACACGGGAATAAAATGCCCAGTCAAAAGCGCTTAAAATCCCTCAAGTTTCGGGTTTGCTGATCACATCTCCTCACCAGCTCGGGCACTTTCGGGGCCACCCAGCCCACACTGAGCCTCATTAGGGCTGTGCAGCCGCGTTCCCAGGCGTGGGCAGTGAAATGTGTCTGGATTTTGGCACTTGGGAGAAGAGCCATTGTGTGCCACAGTCCTCGTCCCCTCTGGCCATGTGCTCCCAGGGCTCGCTGGCGCTTTCTTGGAGGCTTGTGAAAGGGACCTTTTGTCAGGGGAGTAGAAATCCAGCAGCAAACAACTCTCAAATTGGGAAACACTGCTCTTGGGGCACTTATATTTAGCTCTCTTGCAGCACTGTCCCTTCAATTTATCCTTGTGCTTTTGTCCCTTTAACCACGGGCACCAGGGTCTGAAAGAGAAAGATGCCGGTGGTGAGGAACAGCAGCTGCTTCTTGCAGAGGTGAAGGTATTTTTAACACAATGCCCGAGAAAAACGAGCTTGTTTCCTCCACCCTTCAGTCCAAATCAGCCTGTGAAGAGGCTCTAGAGGAAAGAGAAGCCCGTGTATGTCTCTCCACAAAAGCATCGTGGAGACAAAGCCACATACAAAGGCTGGAGAGGTGAGTGAGATACACAGGCAGGGCTTTGTCCCTGCTGTGACTCACTGAGAAGCCAAGGTGCTGCCAGGGAGGCAGGAGAGTCATGGATATTAATTTAAAACATGCAGGGTGGCCAGGATCCCAGCCCAGGCAAAGGAGAGGATGAGGGCCGAGTCACAGCGAGCCAGGTCCCTGTCAAACTGAGTCTGGTTTTTGTTCTTTTAAATATTTATGGAGCCCTGTAGCACCTTGTGCTGTGGCCTGCATTCCCTGAGGCTTTGGAATCAGATAAAATGTCCAGAGCAGAGTTTGCATCTCTGTGTGATGCCACTTCAGAGCTGTTGGTCACCCTCTGCTTTGACTCTCACACTGAAGGTCCCCCCAGACCCCTTGGGCACCTGGGCAGGGTGGGGGTGGCTGCTGGGGCCTCTGCTCGACCTGGAGCATCCTTGTTGGGGGTCAGGGTCTGCAAGGAGTGGGATGTGCAGGGAGCCAGGAACCACGTTCCGATGAACACCCCCAGCTCCAGGGGTGCCAGCTTTGTCCCTCTGCTCCCAGAGACAGACACCCTGCAGGAGCAGCCACCTCATCTCCCGGAGCTCCTCTTCACTGGAGCCAAGGCAAGCTCTGGGGATATGCCCACGATTCACCAGTCCTGCCGAGGATAAGCTTTTTCCCCACCCCCTCCCTATCTTTAAAACATTTGTTTTCTTTATCACTAGCTGGCTGGGAGCAAGTCCAACAAGTCTTGAGTTCAACTGTGCGACCCCTCCACTCGCCAAGCAAATCAGCCCAGATAAGATCTGGACCTCTGAAGCCAATTGTAATTTAATACAGCTTAAATTGTAAACATCCAATAGTGGCAAAGGAAATATGATCAAAGCCATTGATTTTTTGTAGTGACACAGTGTCTTTTTGACTAATTCCCAATAATGAGAAAATTGAAACCTGTTTGCAGATATTAGAAACCTAAGCGGTCAAGTAAATAATTAGCAAGCCACTCATTTAAGCTCTGAGTATGAAAGACCATCGAGGTCCTTAGTTTCAAGTAAAATGCCAAAAAATGCTGAGCATCTTCTTGAAATAAAATGGGGAAAAAATCACTTCAGGCAGCAGAAGATGGATTTCTGCTGGGAGAGCAGGATGCTTACTGTAGAGAACAAACAGCTTTTCCCAAACTGCATCAGTGCAGCACTGCTCATTTTCCATTGTGCTCCCTGCATTTCTGGCCCTTGGATTAATGGTGGAGCCTAAGGAGCTGGCCTGGCACGGCATTTCAGGGTGGGGCTGAGGTGATGCTGGCAGCAGTCACACACCCAGGGTGTGTTTGAGGTGCCAAAGGCAGCACAAGGCTGGGGTAAGCAGAGCCCTGAGATAATCCCTCCCCCAGGAGAGCGTCCTGGGCAAAGCATATTTGGCCATTTCCATTCAGGAACGGCTTTGCAGCTGAATGTGTTTGATATGGGCTGTCTGTGGTGCCATAGCAGAGGGGAATTCAGAGCGCTGTTAGAGCCCAGCTGACTCCCCTTTCCATCTGGAAAGGGCAAAGTACACCTGGGAAGAGGTTTCAAGAACTAGAAGCAATTTGCTCCTGCTTCCCTGTGAGAGGAGCTGCTCCTGCCTGTGCTGAGCACGGCGTGTCTCGCTCTGTTCCTTCTCTTTGCTGGAGGAAAATATCTCACCTGGAAACGGGGGGCACAGGGAATCCATTGGGCTTGTGTAGTTCATGGTGCGCTGCTCTGTGGTGCTGCAGCTGAGGCAGATGCCAGAATTTAGTGGTGTGTGTGAGAATTATGGACTGGAGGGCACGAAAGTGAGGTTTCTGGTTTCCCCAGCAGACAAAATACCTGCCTGATTGCGGGCCCTGCAAAGGCTTGGAGCCTTTCAGAGCTGCGCTTCCCTGCCAGGCATGTTCCGTGGGAAGCTTGCCAACCCCCCTGTGGAGACAACATTCAGGTTTGTCTGGATTTCCACGTGCTTTCAGGTGTCAGGATTTCAGCTGCACGTCTCAGCTGCCGTTCCAAGCGCAGAAATAGGGTGGCCAAAAAATCAGGGTGCAGCAGATAATGGTGCCGGTCACGGCGGAGCGGCGCTGCTGAGGGTAGGAAGCCACCGATTATTGTTCATGCCAGGCCCGGGCTCACAGTGGATGTCCTCAAAACAGCCGCGCTCTTCCCCGGCCCTTCAGCCAGGAATGAAAAGGCTTTCATGTTCTGCGGGGGCGGAGAGCACAATTTAAGCTGACCTGGCTCCGGCTGGGATTCGAAAGGTCACTTTGAGTACGGCGCTATCTGAGCCCATTGATTTAAAAAAAAAATAAAAATAAAAAAAAAAAGAGCCCCAGCGCTGTATGGAGGGGGCAAGCAGGGGAGAGGAAGCGAAAATAGCTCTGGCAACAGTCATTGTTTAAAACCAACAAAGAGGCACTGAAAGGCTCCCTGCTCGCCGCCGTCAATAGCCGCGGCCGAGGCGAGGGCTGGAGCGGCTGCCCCGGCCAGGAGCCCCTGCCCAGTCCCCGCCGAGGGCTGGACAGGGGCAGGATGAAGGGTGATGGGGACGACTGGGACAGTAATTCTGCCTGAGGGAGCTGGGAAAGGGGCTCAGCCTGGAGAAAAGGGGGCTCAGGGGGATCTTCTGGCTCTGCACAACTCCTGACAGGAGGGGACAGCCAGGGGGGGCTTTGGGATCTTATCCCAGGGAACAGGGACAGGAGGGAACGGCCTCAGGCTGGGCCAGGGCAGGCTCAGGGTGCACATCAGCAGGAATTTCTCCATGGAAGGGGTGCTCAGGCCTTGGCAGGGGCTGCCCAGGGAGGTTTGGAGTGCCCATCCCTGGAGGTGTCCAAGGAATGCCTGGATGTGGCACTCAGTGCTCTGGGCTGGGGACAAGGTGGGGATGGGGCACAGCTTGGACTCGATGATCCTGGGGATCTTTCCCAACCTCAGGGATTCTGGGATTCCCTGGAGAGGGCACGCAAGGATTGGCAGCTCCCTCCTGGAGGGCAGGGCAGGTGTTCAGACAAACCCAAACGGAGTCTGAGGGACCAGCCATGGCTGAATCATTGCCTTGAAAGCATCCGAGGCCAGGAAAGGAACGATTTGCCCTAAAGAGCTCAGCCCACTGTCAGCTGCTTTGTGAGCATTAGTGAATAATAAGGAGTGAGAGCAGCATTAGCCCTGGGTCCGCGCACTCATCTGTCACGTAACAAGGGAAGTATTGGCACACTGTCATGTTTCAAACAGTGCTGATCAATGGGTTTAAAAAACCAAACGCTGCAGCCTGGCCCCTGTGTGCCCGGAAGCAGTGCTGGCTGGGTGGTGCGGCTGGCAGTGCCAAGGCAGCTCCTGCCCACCCACCCACCCTCCAGCTGAGCAGGGCACAGCCCCTCTGCTCTGCCTGGATGCCCACGAGCAGGGAAGGGGCAGCAGTGGGGACCCAGGTGTTGTCTTAGTCTCTGTGGGGCTGGTCCCTGGTCAGTGCCCTGTGAAATAGGGACAGTGACATCTCGGAGATGCTCTGGGGTGGTGAGGGGACATCAGAGTCATGGGCTGTCCAGCTGCTCCAGCCTGGGCAGGGGTGAGAGCTGGCAGTGGGAGAAGCCAGGCAACTGCCATGCTCTGCCTGCCTCTCCGTCATTAACTGCAGTGTGCAGCCGTGGATGTTTCTGTGGCCAAGAGGGAAAAGGGAACACTCGAACTTCTGACTGGATTAGACAGCAGGGAAAAAGAGGATTTTGCCCTGGCTGGTGGTGAGCAAAGGTGGAGGCAGCATCTTCTGGTCTGGGTGTCTGAGGGAAGAACAATGAAAAAACAGAGGAGGCTCTTCCAGAGAGCTCACACTGACAGGTGTTTGGGAAAGTGATATTTTCCTGTTGACTCAGAGGGGGAAAGGACAAATGGATTGAGGGATGGGAACTCCTCTGCTCCAGACAAAAGCCCAGAGGATGCACCCAAGGAGGCAGAGCTTTGCACCAGCAGGAAGGAGCTCAGCAGAATCCCTTAATGGATTCATTCCTTCAGTTTCCCTCAGCTCTTCCAGGCTTTGGATATAAGCAAGGAAAGCAAGTTTAGGCACAGATTATAAAAGTGATGGATCTACAGAAACAGGAGAGGTTTGAAGGGCTGAAATTTACTGCAAAGCCTGGCCCAGAAATGACCCTCTTCCTCCTCCTCGACATTTTTTGTCTCTTGTGCAGAAAAATGCAGCTGGTCAGTGTGACAAGTGGAAACTGGAGCTTTGTCATTGCTGGGCGATGCTGAAACAATGATGTATGGCTGGCGATAGATCATGTTGGGTTTCCGGAGAGCAGCGAAGACGAAGGCATGAGACTAATTCATGATGCATGAACACATTGATCTTCCTGGCTCTGGAAATACAATGTAATGAACCCCCGCTAACAGATCATTTTTGTGCCACTGCACTTCACTAATATCTAATGATTTCACCTTGCTCTGAGATAAAATATAATTGTATGGGAGTTCCAGCTTTGTTCTTTAATACTCGCATAGAGTTAACGAATTATGTTTTCCTCTGTAGCTGTCGGCAAGTTGAGACAAGCTTACAAAAGCCCTGCAATTACCAGGCTAAGATGCATGTTTAAAACCCCGTGTGTGTGTCTGTGTGTGTGTGTGTGTGTGTGTGTGTGTGTGTTTATGTATAATGGCTCCATGCTCAGAGCCCGGTGTGCTGCTGGGGGCTGAGCAGGGCAGGAAGGACACAGAGGATGCTGAGCAGAGGGTGCCTGTGCTCAGAGACTTCTGGGTCTCATCCGTCCAGCTCAGGGAATGGCAGGAGCTTTGCAATGGCAACCTGCAAATGCTGCTGTTTGCAGCATCCTGGCTGGGGGCCGGCAAGCCCAGCAATCCCATTGGAAAGCACAGCACTCCTTTTATCTCCCAAAATCCATTTGGAGATCAGCCTGCCCTTGTCTGCCCTCCCAAATCCCCAGTCAGGCAAAGCCTTTTGCTTAAGAAGATAAGTTTGGGGTCCTTTTGTGAGCACCCCTGTGAGATCTTTGCACTTCACCTCAGGGAAGGTGCACACTGAGATTTCCCTGCCTGTTGTGCGTCTGTGGCAGCCACTGTCCCTCTCTCCAGCCTGTGCTGATGCCCACAGCCCATCTCTGGTGATGAACAAGAAGGATGCTCCCCAGTGAGGAGGAGGGCAGGTGGAAAGGAGAGGACAGATAAGCACTGAGTCTCAAGAGAGTCTCCTTGTTCTGGTTTGAGGGGTTGGTGACCCTGGTGTGTGTCCTGGAGCAGCACCAAGAATGCTCCTGGGCTCTCAGCTCTGGCCAGCAGCGTGCCAGGGCCGGCCACTTCTTCCTCTGCCCCTCCGGCAGTGTTTGTCTTGGCCCCTTACCTGTCTGCTGAGATGAGCAGCTTTTCTGGGGCAGGAGTGGTAAACTCCTGTTTGCTGCCCAGCACCTGCTGCAGCTGGGTCCCAGCCCTGGCTGTGCCTTTGGAGCACACGCCAGGAATGAGCCGGAGCGCAGATGGGAGCTGAAGGTGAAGATGTTTGCGAATTCTTCAAAGAGAGCCCGGCTGGTACAAAAGGAGTCAGTGAAAACCTAACTGCTCCTGACAGGGAGAGCTGCAGTAATGCTGAACCTCATTTGAAATTCCCTCTAGGCTAAGTAAGGCTCTTCCTTTCATGTGCACTGTTTGGATCCCTTCTGGGAGACCTTTCCTCTGCACCGGCTCCGTACGTGCGGTGTTGACAGATGATTAAGATGTGAAATCTCTAAAATCAGAGGAACGGCCCCAGTTTTGCATTGTGTGCTCAGGTGTTTATTCACATTGGTGTAATCATCTCAGCCTCATTGCTTGGCTCAGGACCTGCTGCCCCTTGCAGAGTGATGTACCAGAAGGAAAACCAGTCCTTTACTGGTAGCAGAGTGTTTATAGTGGATGGTCTTACTGGATCTGCTGGTGTCCTTAGAGGTCACTTTACGAGGCTCACTTTACGAGGCAGATGAGGAGTAGAATGTTTTAGAGAACTCAAACCCTGTAGTGTGATTTGGGGAACCAGTGATTGCTGCTTCTGCACCTTTTGGATGTTTCCAAACCCCAGGTCAAACAGCACCACTGGGATGGAGCTGGGTTTTTGGGAATTTAGGCGAGGCAGACAACACCCATGAGACATCATGTGGTGGGGAAGATAAAGCCTTTGATGGGATCAAAAGGGGGGATTTTTTTTTTCTCCCAGCAGCTTATACAAAACAAACAAACAAAAAACCCCAAATAATTTGCTGTGGTGCCTGTCTGGAGCGTGGGGCTGGGCTGGCAGTGCCAGAGTGTCCCTGGCTGCTCCCAGCAGATGCTGACACTGAAACCTGTGTGCTGGGATGGTGAGTGGAGCTGTCCCCAGCTCTGCTGTAGGACACAGGCTGAGCTCATGAGTGGACTGTGCTGAACCAGTGTCAGTGGTGCTGGAGCCCTCCTCACACAGGGCTGTGGCTTCCCTGGCACTTATTTTGATGTCTTCCTTCCTCCCCTCCCTGTGATCTCAGTGTCTTGACTTTTCCAGGCACTTTTCTCCTATAAGAATATTAAACACACTTAAAAAACACTTAAATGCTAATGTGAAACCTGAAAAGAGGATGTCAAATGTGCGAGGCGCTCTGAAGACATGATGTCTCTGTAGAAGGGTTTGACCCCAGTAATCTAATTTGCTTTACATTTAAAATGATACTTCATTCTCCTATTATAAGGCTCTGTGTCATTGGCTCATAAAGATTACCATTTCTTGTCTTCCAATTGTAATAAATCCCATTCAAGCACCCTCTTGATTTGAAATTTGTCACGACAACATGCAGAGGGCACAGTTCCTGCATTTTATGGCGCGGGTGCATTAGATACTCATCTGCAGGAAGGATGATGCAAGAGCATAAAATGATTTGTCCCTTTCCTTTCTCAATTAGATACGTATTAAAAAAAAAATTAAAAATCTGAATTATAGCTTACTCCTCATTCTCCAGCAGTGAAAAGGTTGGGCTGGCAGGGGAGCCAGGCTGGCTGGATTGGCCCTGCTTTACCCTTACACTGAGGAATAATCTGGTTTCTTGAAAACCATCTGAAAATATTTCATCTTGTTTCAGCAGACTGGGGAGCTTTAGCCATTCTGGTTGTGCTGCTTGGAGATGAGAGGAAAGTGAGTGTTTGGAGCCTACACTTTATCAGGCACTAAATGCCACAGTCGAAGCGGCTCCTTGTGCCAAAACACGAGGCTGGGTCTGGGGCAAAAAATGAGACTTTTGGGTAAACTCAGGCGTCCCAGGGTTGGAAACAGCCCCTGCCCCATATCGGGGTGAGTCAGAGCAGTGTCTCTCACCCCAGCTTGGTGTGAGCAGAGCTGGGGCCAGCCCACTCCTCTTTGGGGCTGGGACAGCAACACATCAGCCAGCAGTGCCATGGAAATGTTCTTTTTTTGGGGAGGTCTTGAATAAATCCATGCAAGAGACTTTGCTCAGGGAGAACTTTTATACTTTTAGTATCTGTTGTTCCTTAGGGTTTGGGGGTTTTTTAACAAAGGTTTTAGTTGAGCAAAGAATCCCATCTGTATGGCTTTTTTATTAAAAGATAAAAAGCTGGAGTTCACAGGAGTTAGCATTAAGTCACAGTCCGCAGCAATCCGAGGTACTCGCTGGCTGGGGACTCTCTCTGTTTATTTCAAATACCCCTTTATCATCCTGTTGAAAGAGCCCTGTGCTCTGTAAAGCTCAGCCAATTGAAAAAAGAATCAGATAATGAAGACTGATGCTGCACTGATGACAGCCCCTCAGATCTTCAATAGGATTGCTCCAAAATCAAAAGACTTTTGCGTTTTATTGTCACACTCGTGGCTCAAAAATAATTAAATGGAATCTTTTAGCTCTAGAAACAAAAATGAAAATTTAAAAACACCCCCCACACCTGCAGGAAAGGGGCTAATGGGAATATCCAGTGGGTATTGGGCTGGATTCCGTGTGAATTTGCAGGTTGTGCAGATTCTGTGTGGAAATCTGGTGATTGCAGCAGGTGCCCAGCACATGTGTGGTGGTACAGAGGTGACAGCACTGCTCTGGGTGACAGGACTGGGCACCAACCGCCAGAGCTCAGCCCTGATGGAGCTGGAGAGCCCCACGTTCCCTCTGTCCTTGGCACAGCTCTGAGCTTCAGCTTCCGTTTTACCTCTGGAAACTTTGAACAAATTCGTTGCTCATTGCAGTGGAAGGCAGATAAATAAAATATATTGGGAGCGATTTGTGCTGTAACTAAACCCTGAATTTATAGAGGGAGAGTGTGGCCAACGACAACTTTGTCACAGCACATGAAAGCCTGGAAATGAGGCTTTGCACTTTTACCTGATCTTAAAAGAGGCGTCTCCAACTCCCCAGGCTGGGCACAGGTGTGAGGAGAAGCTCTGTGGTCCCACCGGGGGTCCCGCCGGACGAGGGGACACAGCACACCCAGCTGAGATGTATTTTAGTCAAGGCATTAAATCCGAAATGCTATAACTTGATTATTTCTTCTGCAGACTCCTTTTGACAAAACTCCTCCATTTTCAAAGAGTTACACAGGATTTAGCCCCGCGCTGCTTTCATGTGAATTGTGTGGCTAAAGTTCCATGCAGCTCTTTGAAAATTTCAGAGCCGGTGCTTTCCCCAAGATCGACAACTGTTTTATTTCTCTTGACAGAAAATGGTGAGAGAACAAACACTGCCGGCGTGGGGGAAGCAGTTTGGCCGTGGGCTCTGCAGCACCTTTAATGTGAGGCTCAAAGAGCCACGCAGGAATGGCAACTCCTGCTGTACCTGCCCGAGTTCTGTGGGATCTCCCTTTCCTAGGGGGGGAAACTTGGGTGGCTTCGGGTTCTTTTTCCCTTCTTACACGTAGGGATGTAGGGAACAGCACTTTGGGTCCCTTTGTCCGTCTGTGAAACCAAGGAAAAGGGACTAATTGACCATTGGTTTTGTAATCCCATCTGAAAATGGCTTCTACCATAAATTCTTCTGCAGTGGATGTAATTAGTGTCAGTTATTTGTACTTAGCCACCCCTTGGGTGACGCTGTGTCCCCTAAGACCGTTCCCAACAGTGGCAGGGGCAGCACTGGCACCAGTTTGCACCAGGATTGCTCCAGTCCCTGGCCCAGCGTGTTGACAGCAGCTGCTGCTCATCCATGGATCTAAGGCTTCATCCTGCTTCCAAATGCCACTCCAAGCATGTCCAAGCCACTGTCCTGTGCTGTGCACAGGGGGATAGAGCACAAATCCCTGCCTTTCTCTCTGTGTCTTAAACTGTGGGGCTTGGCTCTGTCTCTGGAATTATACCACAGATTGGAATTCTCATTTTTAAGTTCATTTCTGCTCTGATTTAAAGGCTGAATTAACAAACAATGGCTTATTTGGTTTAAAATGCAAAAACACCATCTGGTCTTTGAGATGTGCTAAACCGCAGCGGGGGGAGCCAGAATGACACATGGGAAGGGTCTCCAAGTGGCACGGGTGAGGCTCCCAGGAGGAATTCCTGCCGCTCCTGACCCACGTCAAGGCAAGGAAAGCTGATCTTTGGATTGGGCATCGCTACAGCTGCAGCTGGTGGCCTGGGGACAGCTCGATTTCAGGGGATGCAGCACTTCAGCCCTCACTGCTGGCAGCTCAGAGCAGCGTCCTGGGAGCTCTCCTCTGTCCCTGGCTCCTCTCCTCACCCTGATGCAAAGTTCTGGGGAGGCATGCACAGGCATTGCTGGCCCTTGGGTTTTCCCTGGGCTACGGCCTTAAGCCTTGCTCCAGAGCTGGCACAGGGCTTTCCAGCATCCCTGGCACAAGTGAGTCTCAGGAGTGAGTGCCCACTTGGCCAGCAGGACTCAGGGGGTGCCCTCATCCCGTAACACCCTCGATTACACCCCCCGTGCTCGTGGGTCAGGTCAGCCTCTGTGGTTCTTCGTGCCCCAGCCCCTGTGCCCGCGCTCCCAGTGCCACTCCTGGCTCCGTGCTGTCCCTGGCTGCTGGTGATTTGATTTAATGCAGCTTTCAATCACTGCCAACGGGCCTCGCGCTGCAGCAGCATCACTGCTAAACACTCTGTGACAAATAATCTGAGGCTAAGCTTCCAGGACAGAGGAAATCGCTTTCCTCTTGAAATTAAAGTTGATGCATAATGGAAGGCACTAAGACGTCTCCAGCAGGAACATCGCCAGTTTGAGCCCGTCCCGAGTCCCCGTCCGTCTGCCGAATGAGACGCGGGAGGTTAGGGAAGTCATTTCCTAGAGTTCAGGATTTGCAATTTGCATTCTATAATCTCCCGGCCATTTACCAGCAGATAATTTGTCATGGTTTGCTTTAGCTGTTGTGATATTGATATTTATTATGCAAATTGTATTTCCTACTACTTATTGTCCTCACCCTCAGAATACTTGAATTATTATAAACCTGTTTAGTTAATATGGGTTGTCTCTCAATTGATGTCTGGGCGCAGCGGGTCGCAACGTGTGATACCGGGCAGGGGGGCTGCACTGGGTATTTAGGGACAGGCACGAAGGATACCTGGATATGGGATGGCACAGCAGCCAGTGGAGCTGCTCTGCTGTGTTTAGTGGGGCTGGAGTCCTCTGGGAGAGGGGGGAATTTGGGGTCCCAGCACAAGACAAGTGCTTTCTCACTAAGTGGGGTGAAGCTGGCTTAGTTACGGAATTGTGATGGTCATGGTGGCCCAAAACTCTAGTTGTTGAGCAGGAAACAGATGTTTGGCACGGCTATGGAGCAGAAAGGCTTGTCATCATGGGAGACAGAGAGCAGCATGGGGAGCTGGGGATACAGGGAGGAGTGATGCCCCAAACCAAGTCCCCGGCAGCAGCATTTTGGGTTTTCTTGGGTGTGAAACCAGCTTGGTTTCACATTCCAAAGGGTGAAAGCTCTCTCCAGCCCCACAGTGTGACTCAGTGCTTGCCCTGGGCGGTTTTAACCTCAAGCTTGGCAGAATCTGGGATGATGAAGCTGAACTGACAATTCACCTGCCTCAGGTTAACTTGGAATAACCTAATTAATAAGGTTGGGAGTATTCGACATCCTCTGCGTTTGCTCCATTAACGCTTGCATGGACCCATTGTCACCGATTCTATGGCTCCGTTCCTGGTGCCGTGGGTGGGGGGAACGCTTGGACCCTTCCCGGGCGGGATGAATCCCCCGGTGACCCCGGCCGCTCCGTTTGCCGTGTGTTACGGTACAGCTGAGCACTCAGGGGAACGGCAGGGGGCAGTTCCGGGGCTTTACTTGTTAATTTGCTCCGTTTAAATCCGTCGCGTGGGTGAGAAATCCGCAGAAGAGGTGGGTTGGTTGCCGGGCTGCGGTTACCGAGCCCCGCTCGCCGCCGCCGGGGGGCTCGTGGGCTCCGGCCTCTCCGCTCCCCCGGAGCCGCCAAGGCTCAACACCGCCTCCAGCGGCGCGGGGCCCGCTCCGGCGGGGAGCGGCACGGGGCGCCGGGCCGGGGGACGCGATCCCGCCGGGAGGATGCGCGGGGGCAGGGAGGGGGGCACAGACACTGGGGGAACCGCACGCTGCCGAGCGCGGGGATGCTCAGGGGGACACTCCCGGCACGGAGAGCGCTGGCGGGGGGCGCACCGCGGGAGGAAGGATGCCGGGGTGGTACCCGGGGGAGGAGGATGCTCTGTGGGGTGGGAGGGGGAACACGCGACCCTGCAAAATCCGGGAACGGGGTGAAACCCGCGGGTCGGGCGCGGGCGGCGGAGCGGGGCGCGGGGCGCGGGGGCGGTGCGGGGGCACGGCCCGGCCGTGGCGCTGCCCGGGGGTCGGGCCGGCCGCGCTCGGTCCCGCCCGCGGCCCCCGTGCGGCGCGGGGCGGTGCGCGGGGCGTGCCGCCGTGTCGCCGCCCCGTGACGCGCCATCTCCCGCGGGCGGCGCGCGGCGGCGGCAGAGCGAGGCAGGTGCCGGCGATGGCGGGTCGCGCCCAGCCCAGCGGCCCCGCGGGCAGCGGCGGCGGCGCCCCGGGGCTCCTCCCGCTCCTCCTGCTGCTCCTCTCCGCCGCCGCCATCATCCCCCGAGGTAGGAAAGGACGCGGCCCCCGCGCACGGCGGGCACCGCACGGACGGGCGGTACCGGGGCGGGCGGCGCGTGAGGGGTGGGGGGGGGGGTTCGCGCTCGGGGGTCGCGGCGGCGCTCGCGTACTCCCGGTTGCGGCGGGTCCGGGGCGAACCCGCCCGCTCTCCTTCGCCCCGGGCCGTGCCCGAAGCGCTCGGTGGTCCCGGGGAAGCGCCCCCGGCGGCGGGAGCGGCGGGAGCGGCGGGCGGGCTCACCCGCGCGTGGCGGCGCGGCGCGGGCAGCCGCTGCCGGTTTCCATGGAAGCGGCTTCTCCCGCTGCCCGGGGGGTCATCAGCGGCCCCGCAATTAAAAACTAATTGCTTTGCGCGCCCCCTCTATCTCCCCCCCCTCTCCGCCCCCCCTCCCCGGTGTTTGCGGCGGCGCGGGGATGCTGCACCCCTGCGGGAGCGGGGAACCTGTTGGAATCTGAGTGGAACTTGTGCGACGCTTCTCTCTCCCTCTTCCTCTCTCTCTCTCTCTCCCTCTTCCTCGCTTCCCGCCCCTCTCTCTCCTTCCTCTCCTCTCTCCGCCGGTGCCCCCTGCCGCAGCCGCGCCCCCCGCCCAGCCGGGCGCGCTCGGGGCGATCGCCCGGCTCGGGCGCTGCGGCTGGAACGGGCGCTAATTAAATGTGGCTAACGAGGCTCCCCGAGCGGGGCCGGTTGGGTCCTCTCCGCGGCACCCTCGGGGTGCGGTGTCCCCGGTGCGTTGGGCGAGACCCCCACCCCGCCTGGCATCGCGCCCCGCCGAGCCCGGGAGCCGCAGCAGCGACCTGCGCTCGTGTCCGATGGCTTCGGTTCGAACATCCCCCGTTAACGCCGTTCACGTTTCCAGTATGTCCGTGGGGCGGCACGGGGCCGCACGGCCGTAGGAGCGGGTGCTGTGTCCGGGATGTTTGGGAAGAACAAGAGGCCATTGAACGATCTGTTGAATCCCGCTCGTAGGAAAGGGGGGACGAAGGGGCCGCCAGCCCGGCGAACAAAGAGCTTTATTCACAGCCTGTGTACATGTCCATGCCTTCCCCGCTCTTCCCGGGCGGCCTTTTTGGTGGGATGGTGGTGGGGAGGAGAGCGCCGGGGTCGTTTTCAGCTTCTTCTCCCTGCGAACGGGGCCGGGGCCGGTGCCCTCCCGCCGCCTCCGACGAGGGCTGCGCTTCCCGGCTGCGCTCGGTTGCGCTGGGCAGCCCCGAAGGGCGACTCTGCCCCGATCCCGGCGCTCCGCAGCCCCGAGCCCATTCCGGGGAGCCGGAGCGAAGGAAAGGAGCCACCGCGGCGGCTCTTGGAGCTGCGAGCCGGGGAAATGCTCCGCTCCGGCTCCCCCGCGCCCGGGGTTCCTGCGGTCGCTGTGTTGCAGCTCCTCAGATGTCTCGTCACAAGGTGCTGTTTGTGTGCTCGCTGCTTTTCGCTGCCTGGTGAGTCTCCCGCCGGTGTGACCCGGGGACTCTGGTACTGAGAGACGCCCAGATTGGAAATATGAACCCGGCTCTAGGACGGCCGTGTTCATCCTTTGTTTTGCTGCCTTGCTCACCTCAAATTCTCTAAGAGCAGTTTTTAACTGGAGGCCAGAGTGATGCCCCGGCAGGCTCAGCCTTTTCACCGCTGCCCGGCCAACGGGTGGAACTGTGATTTGGGATCGCAGAGCTGCTGAAGGGAAACAAAAGCAGGGCTGGGTGCTGGCTCGCAGTGGCTGTGCCTGACCCGTGCACCGGGGTGAGAAGCGCCGCGCGGCGTGAGCTGAGGTTGTGGTAAGACAGATATTTCGTGGTTGCGGTGCTGCGTTGTGAATCTCAGGATAAAATCCCAGACTGTCTGCATTTAGGTAAAATTTCCTTACAGTTCAGGACCTTTCTTTCCTTTTTTCCCCCCATTCTCCCCCTTTTCCAAGCTAACAGCGTTAGCTTCGGTGTTCTGCGAAGAGGGAATTAGTGCGAGGCGGCAGCGCTGAGCGCAGAGTGCTGTCGTTGTGTCTCCTGCACGGTTGCCACCCGCGGCACAGCGGTGCCAGCGCTGTGTCACCGCCGTGGTGGCACCCCGTGATGCGAGTGAGGCTGAGGGTTCTGCTGCCTCCTTTCACCCAGGCGATTGGAACAGCAAAAGGCAGCAGCGAGACTTGGTTTGGGATGAGCCTGTGCGATGGGGTGGATCCGTGTGTTTCTGTGGTTCCTCTCCAGCCGCACTCGATGCTTTGCGGTTCGTGGAGCTCCTGATGCCCCTGTGCAGCAGGGCGAGGGCTGAGGAAAGCTCTCGGCTCACTCTGAGGCGCTTGGGCAGCGCTGGGCTGGAACTCGGAGTCTGTCAGCGCTGGCACTCGGCACTTCAGGGAGAACAACTTCCCAGCAGAAGCCTCAGGAGGCGTTTGGAGACGGCGGTGGCGTGGAGCCGCGACCTGGCCGTGGCACGGAGCTGCGAGGGGCTGGTTGTGGCTGCAGCCTCCGTGCCTGCCGACACCACAGCGGCCCGGGAGAAGCCCCCCATGAAGGCAGCGAGCGCTCCCAGCGCGGCTGCGCTAAGCCAGGCTCCTTTGTAAACACAGAGTGAGTTTCCAAGGAGCCTTTGTATGCAAGCGAGGCGAGTCTGCTCGTCCCTGGCCTTCAGCAACACGCGCTGCGTTCTGCATGCGACGCAAACACCGGCGGGGAAGGGGCTGGGGAATAAAGTGATCCATCTGGGTTGCAGCTTGGGCTCATTTGTCTTGCATGTAGGCAGTTGAGCCCAGGTTTATAAGCACGACAATCTGGTTTGAAACCGCTGCCAAGGAGGCTCCTGAGGATGGGAAGGCGAGGAGATCGCTCTGCTCCGTGCGTGCTCTGCTCTGAGGAGGGGCGGCTGCCAGCACCTTCTGCAGGATGGACATGCCCGGGGTGGCCGCTGTTGGATGGACGCCGCTGGGATGGGCGCTGCCGGCGTCCCCTTGGCGCGGGCGGCCGCTGTTGGTGCGCAGAGGCGGCGGCGGTGACAGGAGGCCGGAGAAGAGCCGCGCTCCCCGGGGACCCCCGGCCGTACCAGCGGCCGTTCTGCTGATGCTGCGCTGCCGTCGCCTTTGTTTGCCTTGCGCTGTCTTTCCTGGTGTGTAAATAAAGAAGGCTTTGTAATCAAACAGCGCTGGCTCCGTCAGCCGGGCGCTTGGCGAGCCTTCCCCCGGCCCTGCCAGGACCGGTGGGGCCCTGTCTGTGCCATCGTGTCTGTGCCATCGGTGAGCTCTCTGCCCTATTGCTGGGTGGAAAATGGGTCAGCTCCTTAACCCTGCGTCTGCCTGAGGCCACCCGGAGTAAAGCCTGTGTTCCAGCCTGGATACACCCTCTGTTTGAATGGACCATCCAAGCACTCCTCAGAACACATTTGCTCATAAAAAGCAAACCCTGAATGTAGGCAGAGTTTTCTGGATGTTTCTCTTGAATGGGTGTTTTTCTAGGGATTATTGTCAGACTTTGTATAGGGGTTTTGACAACCTGTTCCTCTTCTGGGTTTTGGTGGTACTTCTGTCAGGAAAGCAGGGGCTCGCTCCTGTATCCAAACATTTCTGTTCCTGTCTGCGGCTCCAGATCTGAGCAGGCTCCAGGAGAGGAGCGTGAAGCTGCAGCCTTCCCTGGAGCTGAGCCAGGAAGTGAATACTTGACACAGTGGTTTGAGAGCACAAGCAAAACTGGACACACAGCCAGTGTCTACTGAGAAACTGGATGCTGCACGCTAAAAAAAATAAGTTGTGCTTGTTCCTCCGGGGGACGTTGTGAGGTGCAAACCCACCGGCGCTAAATAAAGGGACACTGTGGAAACCTGCCATGAAGGAGAGACCCTAGGTGGAATGTTGTAATTAGGAGTGGTATGTACTTGTTTAAGTTCCATAAATCAGTCTCTTTCCCGGGATGTAATTGCACGCTGCAGAGAGCAGCTGCTGCTGCGGTTCCTGGGGAGCTCCACCACAAATGCTTTGAAGGTCGCCCAGCGTGGGCTCAGGCGCTGCAGGGCAGCGTGCTGGGGAGAAGGGTGGGTTTGGAAGTGTGGCAGGCGAGCTGGAAGGGAAATGCCACGAGGCTTCGTTCACTCTCAGCTCGGGGCATTGGAAGGCAGCGAGCTGTCGGCCGGCGCGCGGTGCCTGCCCTGCCCCGCCGAGATCAGCCGGCGTTTGTGGTTCAGCCACGGGCTGCATTTACTTATTCCACTTTTTAATTTGCCAGGGCAGGGTGAGCCCCAGCCGTGATACTGTGGCTGCAGGCGACTCCTCTGATGGCCCTGCCCATGTGTGACCACCACCCGCCTGCTGTCAGCCTTTTTTGCTGTGGAATCAGTTTTTCTTCTTCCCGGTGCCCTTGCTACCTGTTGAACCTCTAGGTTTTCCTGCTGTGTTGCACATCAGGCTCTCACATCTTTGCAGGGTGTTGTGTTGGGTGTTGGGGAGCCCCGCAAACCACTGTACACTGCTGGATGAGGCTCTGAAAACCTGAGCTTTTTCACCCATTCCAAATTCCAGCAAGGAATACCGATCCCCAAGGAGATTTGGTTTTCAGGGTTTCTTGGAGCTGTTGCTGAGCCCTCACCACATGCTCACCCGCAGAATGTGGCTGGTGGCTGCTTGCATTCAAAACACTTGGCTGGGTTGTACCAGGGACATTTGCTGTCCTCCACTCCTGGCTATTTTAGACCAACAATGTCCCTTTGTAGGGTTGGGCTGGTTATTTTTACCCTGTGGTGTGGTTTTAATTTACTGTGTTCTTCTGTGGTTTAAACACTTGAGCATTGCAAAGACTTTGCCCTTACCAAATTCTCAAGGTGAATCAGTAGAATATTTGATACCCCATTAAGTTCCAGTCTGAGGGATCAAAGAGATACTTAGGCACATCTCTTTGCTCAGAGATATAAAACTTTTGTGGGCTGTAGCTTAACTGGAAAATGTCTTTAGTTTTGCTTTTTTAGGTATTTTTTTGTCCCTGGAAGTGCTGGCAGCTCCTTGGTGTTGTTGGTTTGCGGACAGTCTCACACTCAGGTGCTGCCTGCTGGCAGCTCTCTGGTGGGGTTGCTTTGGTCCTGCCCTGTTTGTGGGTCCTGCCCAAATGACACAGCCCAGGTCCCCCCTCCCCTCTTAGTGGCAGTTCCCATCAGGTGCCAGCATTGGAGGGGGAATAGTCTCTTTACAGTAAACGACTGCCAGTATGTTTTAAAGCCCAGGTGTGCATTTGGCAGGGGGAGAAAGTTGTGTTGGAAACTCTCCTCCTCTGCCAATCCCAGCTGTGAAGTTTGCCCTCAGCAGTTACACTCCTGGCTTGAGCCTTTCCTAGGGAATGTCCCATTTTCTGGAGCCCTTGGCTGAGCAGTGGCAGCCGTGGGGGATGGAGATCTCTCCCTGCAGATCAGGGAGATGCCAGGGAGCCATCAGAACCGAGGCTGCCTACAGGGTCATGTTACCTCTTAAGGTTGTGCTCAGACTGGAGGAGTTTGGTGTATAAACCCCTGGGTTCAGGTTACGTCTGGAATAAACTGCTCTGATCTCGTGGTGTCCTCTTTTAGCAGTTAATGAGCCCTGTATCTGATTTGTGATCTCCTCCAAGGTCTGCTTCCAGAATGGAAATGTCATTGCATTCCCCACGTTGTCAGCAGGGTCTCGAGTCGGTGGCTCTGGACCTCTGCAGTGGGGCCTTTCCTTCACAGAGATGCACTTGGGTGCTGATCCCAAATGTGATGACTCTTGGACCTGAAAGACCTCAACATCTGGTGCAGAAACAGACCTTTTTGTTAGAGCAGTAATGCTGATTATAGAAATGAATTTTTCATGGGCAGCATGAGACCATACTGGGGCTTGGCAAGCTCCAGCAAGGCCGGTCTGGGAGTGCTGGTACTGTGGGTGGGGGCCCGGGGGGTCCTGGGACCACTGGCCTGCGTGACACCTCATCTGTGAGGTGGGTGCACCCCAGACCCCTGCTCCTGTCCAGCTCTTGCAGTGAATATCTCCTCTCCAAAGTGTGACAGGAAGAAAGAAATATGAAGCAGCAAAGTGACATTCCCTCCCTCCCCTTCTCCCCCCGTGCAGCAATAGAAATACGAGTCTGAGTCTGCAGCGTCAAAAGAGAGATCAGAGTAATCGGATCAAGCATGAGGAACTGCTTGTTGCTGCTTCCCTGTTTTTAAATGAGGCTGCCTGGCAGCTTCCCTGGCAGAGCACTTTCAACATTACTCGTGTTCAGCTTTGGAGCTGGGGTTGCAGCAAAGTCGGGCTCTGTGAGAGCTGGGCTGGAAAGGGAACTTTCTGCGTAGCCTCTGGGCTAACACACAGAAATAAAGGCTCCCTGTGCCCCCACGGCCCTGGTTTTGTAGCTGAGCACAGGCACATCTGTCCCTAATTCTGCAGAGAGAGCGCTCTCACTTCATGCATTTATCACAGTGATGCTGCTCTGGGATGTGCTCTGTGATGCCAGTACATCCCCGACCTTGGAAAAGCAGGGTGACTTTCTCCAAAGCCATTTCTGCCTGGCTGCCCTGGTGTGGCACAGGACAACTCCGGGCAGCAGCTGCCCTTTGTCTATGGAGAGGTGTTGAACTGGTCCAGCTGGGTGAAACCAGCGGGGAGAGCTGCTGGCTCAGCTGCAAAGGCTTCTCTTCATGCAGTGCCTCTGTGCTGGCTGGGTGCAAGTGGGCATCCATCCATCCATCCATCCATCCATCCATCCATCCATCCATGCACCCACCCACCCACCCCAGTCCTTAATGCTGGCACTGCTCCAGAGCATCAGGAGGGTCACCTGTATTGCTCCATGGAGTTTGGTTGTGAGGCTAATCCTAAATGCTTTCATAGTAACGAGAACCTGGAATATCCACATGTAGAGAGCTATTGCTGTGGCTTTGTTTTGCATTCTCACTCTAAGCTATTTTGCTTGGAAACATGGTTGGATCTCTTTGTCTGTGCTCCCGTTGCCTCTTTGATGTCTTCATTCGCGTTGGCTAATGCAGACATGATGTTAGGAGCTTGGTGGAAGCAGGGAGGCTCCCAAGGGTTACCCCTCCTGCTTTTGCCACTCTGTTTGGCATTAGGTGCTGCTTTCAGCTGTGTGAGGACAGGCCTTGCCATGCACTGCCAGGCTCTCTTAAGCAGGACGCTGGTTTGGGTGTCAGCAGCTCTTGAAAAGCCTTCGTGCCGAGATCCCCGCCTGCCGTGCTGGGGAAGGCTCTGGGTGCCGGGGTGACGTGCTCGGTGCCGAGATCCCCAGCGATGCCGTTATCTCTCCCGTTATCGCTTCCTGGTGACAGCCTGCCTGGGCTCCCTGGCGCTGGGGAAGCTGGCTGACAACCATCAAACCCTGAACGCTTGTCATCATCGGCCGTCAGCTTTGTCAAGCGCAGCTGCTGGGGACGGCTGGTTTGTTAGGACTCCTCGGAGCCAGCCAGCTTTCCCAGGGTGGGCTCAGCAGGAGCGAACAAAGCCAAACCCCTGCTTGCCTTGGGAAGAGTTGTCTTGGTGTTGGCTTGACAGCAGCTCAGGGTCTGCAGGCAGATTCGTTCCTCTGCCGCCCTCGCTGGTTGCCGCGCTGTGCAGTCTGGAGAATCAGCGTGCTTCTCCACGCTCCACATCCCCAGGTTTGGGGAAGTCCAGGAGGATTCCTGTCCTGGAGGGTGAGAGGCAGAGCAGATCCCTGTCTGGAGCAGAGCAGTCAGGCACTGTGACACCCCTGTCTCGGGTAGGTGCTTGCAGTGACTCGTGCTGGGATGAAGCAGAACCTGTGTAACCTGCTCCTGCTTCTTGCCCATAGTCACTGCTGGAGGGTGGATGCAGGGAAGGTTTCTCTTGGTGCATAAAATGTGAGTGTGATTTCTCCTTTGGCACTTTTCTCTTCTGCACTTCATTTACTGTGATTTTACAGACTGCTTGGAATGAAGGCTCGCATCATTCAGAGTCTGTGTCTGCAGGGTCACGACACACAGTGGCTTTTCTTGCCCTGTCACAGTTAACGACCAGTTTTCCTCAGCTCCTGGTCTGTGGGTGGCTCCAGAGGAGACGTTACTCATCCCTGAGTAGGCAGAACCACCGAAAGCGAATCCCACGCTGAGGTTGCTGAGCTCTGTCCACACAAACAGCTTTTCCTTCGATTTAAAGGTCTTACACCCTTAATCGTTCCCTAGAATCTTTAACAGAAGGTACAGGTTTAATCAACTCCCTGAATCCATAACTGCCAGGTATTGCTTCCTCAGCACGAGGAGCAGAGTCGTGCCTCTCCCTGGGCAGGGTGAAGATTAAAGTAGGATAGACGGGAGATTAACAGTGTTCCCTTCAGACATCGCCAGGGAAAGGGGGAGACGCTCCGAGACGAGGAATAAAGGAAGTACTTGGAGGCAAATCACTTACTGCTCTGTAGGAATCCGTGGAGCCTTGTAAACACAGGCTTTATAGCAAACCCAGAGCTGTGGCTCTTAAATCACTCTGGGAGAATTTTGGATGCACAGTTACAGGATGACTCGCTCCTCCAGGCTCTCATTAGCAAATTGGATCCAGAATTTTCATGTCAACACAACATGATGTGTGCAGAATGCAGCTCAGGATTGGGATACTCTGTTTTGTGTTGAGGTCGGGTGGGTCTATTGATCTCACTCCTGTTTTGGAAGGGGGAGGTTTAGCAAGAGTCCCATTAAATGGGATTTCAGTGTTTCCTCCAGAATAACTCATTTTAAGTTCCTACAGGAATAAATATCTTGTGGACAACCTATTGTATTCACAAGCCACTGCTCCTTCCTCTCCTTCCCCTCATGCACTGCACCCCTCTAAATCTGACTTCTTTGGACAAGGCAGGATAAGGAAAAGAAAATAGTTCTCCATGGTAGATGGGGTCTGTGGGGGTGTAAAAATCCTGTCTGAAGGTAGGGAGTGGCTGAAATGATCCTGCAGGAAACAAACGAGAATTAATAAGCTATTTTCAGCCTGGTCATTTGCTTCTTCCCAGGGAGAGCCCAGTGGAGTGACCAGTGGGTGTCCTGAGGGAGGAGGGGGTTTTGTGCTGGAATTAATGTGGGTGTTGGTGGGTGTGCATGGACGAGGAGGATATTGGAGGAAAGTGGTGGGATCCTCCTCCTCCTCCTGGATTTCACTGCCCAAAGAGCGAATCTTGCTGAAAACTGTCCCTGAATCCTCTGGGAAACCTTTGGAAATGCAGCTCCTCGTTGCTTTTTGTAAAATGTCTTTGTAGCAGTTGAAGATGCTGGCGTCCATTAAAGACACAATCCAAAGCCATGCGAGAGTTTTAATAACTTGGTATTTTTGTTGTGCCAAAAAATCCAATTACATACGGAATCACTTTTCCTTTATAAAGGTCTGGGAAAGTGTTTGCCTAAACTGCTGTAGAAGCGGCATTTCAGTGAACCAGCTGAAAAGTCATTTTTGTCAGTTTAATGGGTGTAATAAAATGGTCTGTCTTGGGGGGGTAAGGGAGGGGGACAGAAAAGCCTCTCTGAAATTGGGATCTTTTAGTTTTAAATTGGTTCCTAGGATTTGTAAGGCTTTCAAAGTCAGATGGAGAGGGAAGAGCTCTGGGTAGCTGTTGAAGCAGCTTGTCCCTGTTTTTCTGAGAAATATACAGATCCCACAGATGAAGTATTTACGACATGGACGGGAAATGCACACGTATGTACAGAAAATGCACAAAGCCAAGCACAGGAAGGTGTTGTGGATGGCTGGGGGCTCGTGGCTGTAGCAGCCCCTGGGGGCTCTGCCGTGGTGTCCTCAGTGCTGTCAGTGATCCTGGAGTGCCATCGGTGCTTGTTTCCCACCCAACGTGGTTCTGTTTGTCTGGGCTCCTTTTGGAGTGGCTTTTTTCAGCCTTCATTTGTCCAGATTATCAGCATGCAGAGGAGAGCTGCCTGGTATTTACATGATTTAGTTGTAAATATGGTTAAGTGTTGATAGATATTGTTGTCATAAGTGCTTACAGCTCCTGGACTGATTACTGAATTTCTTATGTGGAAATCTGTACAAGCTCGGCGTGCGAGCAGCTTCCCAAGGGAAGCGCGAGGAAGGAGCTTGTGGTTTCCGTGTGGAAATCAAAGCCCAGATGTGGCTGGAGTGGGTGAATTTATGGGGGAAGTACTGTCGGGTTTGGTTGGCAACAGCTGGGGCTCCGAGGCTGTGATGAAGGGAAAAGAAAAGGCTCTTGTTCCCTGTTTTTGAGGGAACAGATGCTGTTCTGTGGAACAACTATTCGGGGCTGATGTGCACAGGGAACATCTGTAGGGTTATACACCAGGGCTCCGGCTGAGGGATGCTCATCGCTGCCACTGGGCTGACGGAACAAATGTGTTATTTGCTGGTAGTTTTATTTTTAATTGACTAATAGGCTCTGCTTGAGCTGCCCTTGTTTAACAGTCTTATTTCCAGAATGTTTTACATCCCTACTCAGAAAGCTGAATTTGCAAACGAGTCTTTCTGGGAAACGTCTCTCTGAACGCAAAAAGCCTGGATTTGGCAGAATCCTCTCCGGGGGGTGAGGATTGTGGAGGGCTCTGCGATCTTGATCATGGTCCTGAAAGCCTGTGGATCCTTTGTGTTTGCCCACAGAAATGGAGATTTGTGGGGGTGATTTGGAGTTCTGAGGTTGGAACGGTTATTAGGATAAAACACGGGAGGAGAGGCCAGCTGTGTTGTGTGTGGAGGGGATTTGTGGGTGTGATGTTCAGCTCAGTGCTGCATTTAGGGCAGAGATAAAAGCCTCTCCCCACCCCGATGTGCTCCTGTGTGTAATGCCAACACTGAAATCGGGCTGTGGGAAGAGAACCGGGGAGCTGCACCCCAAAGCCGCTGCACCGGCGCCTCTCGCAGCGAGAGGCAGCACGCCCGTGCCCACCCTCCCTGCATGTGTTTCTTGCTTTAGAGCTGCTTTCTCGGGAGCACAGGCAAGTTGGAAGGAGCCTCTGCTCCCTCCCAGGCAAAACCTGTCCCTTTGGAGGAAGCTGGAGCGGCGTGTCTGGATCTGCAGCGAGCTTTGGCAGTCGGTTTGCCTGTCAGCCCCTTGATTCAGGACTGACTTGCCTTGAGGGGGGAAAATCCCCCAAAACCCTTCACTTGTGGGATCAGGAGGGAAGGGAGAAGAGGAGCCCCAAGTACTTAGTATGGGCAGTGTGAGCTTTGCGGAGTCACACATCCAGATGGATTACATGAGGAACTTGACATCTTGTTTAAAAACAAATCATTCATTATGTAGCAGTGAATAATCAAGCATTACAGTTTCATCTCTGGAGGTTCCTTTTTTGGTTGGAATTTTGATAGTTCAGTAATTAAAAGCTGTAAGCTATTACACTGTCTACATGTTGATCAATTGGTAATTAAAAAGTTGATGATAGATATGGTATTTCATGGGACTGGTTGGTTACGGTCAGATTTCCTTCGTGTGTTTTGAAAATTGTCGTTTAACTTAACACTTAAACGTTTTTCAATATTCATGGGCTGTTTTACTTGATTTTTATAAATGCCTTTTAATGATCACAATTTGCATATGGTAATTTAGAATCAGAGAATCGTTTAGGTTAGAAAAGCCCTGTAAGATCATCGAGTCCAACCATTAACCCAGCACTGCCAAGGCCACCACTAAATCACGTCCCCAAGTGCCACATCCACACGGCTTTTAAATCCCTCCAGGGGTGGTGACCCCCCTCTAGGCAGCCTGTGCCAGGGCTGGACAACCCTTTAAGGGAAGGAATTTTGCCAATATCCAACCTCAACCTCCCCTGGTGCAGGATCTGCTGAGCCCCTCATGGCTGAGGCGCTTGGAGGTGAGCTTGATAACACAATCAGGGATAAAGCAGTCCAAAATGAAGGAAAACTGGGTTGGTAATGGCCTCCGTGATGGAAGATTCATTGCTTCAGGAGTCTAATCTGAGACCAAAATGAAGCCCAAACCTGACAGTCTTCAGAGCATAATGCAAGATTTACTGCTCTGCCACGCTCAAGAGATTAAAAATAAAAACAGCCATCCTCCAAACCACCCTTCCTGTGCCTGCAAAACTTAGGGAAAACCAAGGGGTTTTGCTTCTTTTGAGTAAAAAAACCCCAAAATAAGCCCAGACAGAAATGGTTTTGCCCTGTGTTTGCCAAGGCACGCAGAGTCCTCTTCCTAACGCGTGTGGCCCCGCGTGGAGCTGGAGGGGGGGATGATTTGGGGGTGGCTCTGGCACTGAGGAGTGTGATGGTGTGCTGGGGAGGGATCCCTGCCCTGCTGAGGCCATGCACTGCCCTGGCAGTGGATGATCCTGCCTGGAAGCTGCTGCCAGGGCGTTTGCTGGGCTGGGAATCCTGGAGTGGCCCCTGGCTGGGCTGGTGCTGGTGTGGGGCTGGCACCGTGCCCTGCCTGAGCTGCAGCCCTGGCACTGCTCGCCCAGCTTGGCGTGCACAGGGAGAGCTGGAGGTCCCTGCCAGCCTGATCCAGTGGAAAACACCTTCCCATTGAGCCTGCCAGTCCTGAAGAAGCCCGGAGTGGCGGGGGAGCTCATCCCCAGCTGCACACCTGAGGTGCCTGCTTCGCGTCCTGCCTCCTTCGCGGTGATGCAGCCTTGGCACTGGACTGGTCCAAGGAGCCAGAAAGAGAAAGCCCCAAACACTGGATCCTTCCAAAGGGTGAACTCCTTCCCAGCCCTCACCCCTGATCCATGGGATGTCCTTCTGAGCTCCAAGACAGAGGGATCTGCATCCTCCTGGTGGTATCAATGCCTGTAGTGGCTTCACCTGCTCGCTGGGGACAGGGACAGTGTTGGAGTGACCAGTTCTGCTGGAGATGAAGACAGAATAGCAGTGCATCACATGTGTCCTGGAAAGCCCTTGGTTTAAAACTCACTTTGTCCTGAGACACTTGTTGCTTTGTGACAGCTGGTTCCAGTAATTTGTTTTTATAGGGCAGTTTGTAGTAAATGAATGACACGTTGAATATTTTAGCGAGATTTTAGATTATCTAAAGAATGTTTTCCGGTTTACTAATTGGTAGATAATGCTGAATACATTGATGCTGACATGAGCAAATGGATGTGAAATGATTTTGAAGCGAGCCTCATTAGAAGATGCTCTAATTCAGTCAACAGGAGATGTCAACTCGTGGCCGCGCGCGCTCGGACCCAACTGCGCAGCGCTGGCTTTGCCGGGTCTGCGCTAATTACAGGAGACGTGGGGCTCCTGGTGAGGCTCCTTGGTGAGGCACTAATTACAGGAGACGTGGGGCTCCTGGTGAGGCTCCTCACAGCCCCGATGACAGGTTCTGTGAGCTGCCCTGTTAGGAGGCAGTGAGTGAGTAATCAGTGATCTCAAAGAGCTCCTTCTGGCCTCTGTGCCATCCTCAACCAGGTGAGGGTTGACTTTTTGGATCAGACTGAAAAATACCAAAGAGAAGTAAACCAAGGGTGGCTGGGGGTGACTGAAGGTGTGCTCAGGTGGGCAGGGTGCCCAGGTGAGGTTCTGGAGGCAGGCACTGGGTTCAGAAGGTTTCCTAAAGGCTGATTATCGTCGTGATAATGCAGAATAGGCTGCCATGTCCAGGGTGTTCCTTGGTGATCAGATCCTCAGGGTGGCTCCTGATGAGCAGTGACAGTCCAAAAGCACCTTGCTTTAACCCCAGAGAGAAGGTGGGTTTTGTTGGCTCCTCAGGTAATAAATCCCTGCAGTGTCTGGTGCTCCAGGTCCCATTTATTGTACAGAGCAGGAGATTTTTCACTCCCACAGATTAGGATCTGCCTTTTTTTGGGTCTTCCATCAATAAAATTAACTTTTCCCTTTCTCTGTGCATCTGTGAAGGATGTTGCTTTGCTCTCTTGCAGGCAGTGTCTGAAGTTTTGAACTCATAAAGCTGGATTTGCTCAAATCTCTTGTTATCATTCCCTGGAGACAAAGGTGGGGGCAGTTGATGCCTGTGCAGCTGCAGCCCACTGTTAACCCTTTGTCCTTCAGGCTTTGTTTTGTGTGAGAGATGATGGGGAAGGTTCTGCCAAATGTGATCATTTTCTATGGGAAAAGTCCCCTATCTCATGTATGTGGGAATGCTCAGGAGTGAAGGGATTTCTGTAATGGATTTCCTAACTGATTTCTGTAATTTCTGTGATCGATTCTCAAAATGCAGCCAAGTACAGTGGGCAGCAAGGCTGGGGGAGTCCTAAGAATGTTTGGCAGAATACCCAAACCATCCAACCCAACCAACCAAAACATATTTCTTACTTGTCTGAGTAGAAATGGAGCAGTTTGGGGTTAACTTTTCTGGGAGTGAGTCCTCAATTTCCCGAGGCTGATCTCTGCAGACACATGGAGGATAAAAGCTGCTGCGGGAAGAAAATGAGGGAGCAGAGTCCTTTACCAAAGCTGCTTTCCAGGCAAAGGATGATCAGGAAAAGCTCTTCAGAGGCGGGGGGAAAACCTCAAAAACCCCCAGGCAATCAAGTTTCAGCTTTCCCCTGTCACCACAGGCTTGCCAGGGGCATTCAGATGGTAGCTGGTGCCTTGCTGAATTTTCACTAATGTCTAAAATTAATCAAAATGACTGTTATCCATTTAGTGCATAATCCCTTCTGTAGGCTGTGTGTAGGCATAATCAAGGGATGCCAAATGTATTACATTACCTGGGATATTTGGGGATATTTTTATTCTACTCAAAGTAATCTGCAAGATCTGATACGAAGAGACACAAAAGGTTAGTTGAAAGCAGACAAGAACTGAATCATTGACTTGAGGAGGAACTGCATTGTGCAAGCTGTAATGCTCCTTCTTATTCATTACTGCAATTATAATTATGGAACCCAAAGTATTTAATTGGCCTCCCAGACTCTTCACACTGAATAGATTGCATTGTTACCATTTAAAAAAAATACCCTCTTATGCATTGCAAATACACGTGCGTGTTGCTCTCTGGCTCTCAAGAGGTTTCTTTGTTTATGTGATGAGCGATTAACTGAATTAGGGATCTTTGCTGTGTGGTGTCAAACGAAAATCCAGCGGAAGAAGAATTCTTCCCGGATGTCAGGTGATATTAGAAGCTCTAAAACCAAGACTTCATGCACTAAAACCACCAAAAACGCAGTGTAATCAGGGCTGTTAGGAGTTCTCAGAAATATGAAGTTCTGGAGGGTGGAGTCAGCACGTGGGGCTGAATTCCCCGCTCTGGTCTCATGGCAGTGGCGTGTGGGGTTGTGCCCGCTGGTCCACGATGATCCTGCTCTGCTTCAGCCAGGAAGAGCTGGCTCAGCTTGGCTTGTTTTACGCGACTTTGTGTCTTGTGTGTGGAACAAACAGACACGTTTAATTACCAAGCAGTAATTCCATCCGCAGGGCTCTCGTGAGCCTCCAAACGCAGGCAAAGCCTGTTTGTTCTCCAGTAACAGCAGAAAGGTGCGGAAAGGTTTGTTTTTCCGCCCTCATTCCGCCATCCCTCGTGCCTCTCAGGCACCATTTACTGTCCTTTCCTGATCTTTTAATGCTCTCACAAATGGAAGGACAGTGAGTTTGGGTATGCCCAGCTCGTCAGTCCCCATCCAAAGAGCTCTTTAATGGAGCGTTCCGCCGGAATTGCCGCTTCTCCTCGCTGGCTGATCCTCGCGGAGGGGCGGTGGGGGACGGGGCTGCAATCGTCACACACAAAGATGCTGTGTGTAACACTTGGCAGAAGGACCTGAAATTGGATTACAAGCTCCTATTCCAGCAAGTAAACGTCCACGGTGTTTTTTATAGCTTATCTCTATTCATCTCTGTTTGCAGGCTCTGCTTGCCAAGCGTTAATGTAAACACTCTATTTTGAGACGTCGGTCCATTTGCCTTCTGGAAATCCTTCTTTTATAAGGTGGTAGTAAAGTCTGTGCATAAAACCAAAATAGCTCTGTGGTCATAACTGCACTGATGCCGCGTGGCTGGCGGTGCTCGCCACCTTACCTGGGGTCCTGGGCCTTGCAGATGGGAGCAGGAGCAGCCAGGGCAGGGAGATCTAGCTCTCTGTGTGTGTAGATATATGTGTGTATATACATATATATGATTTTCTCTCTCCCCAGTGAGGCTGGAGATCTCTGATAGTTGAATTTGAAAGAATTAAATTGACTTTCAACTTATTGGACTAGCTTCCAGTACTCTCCTAGAACAAATTTCCTAGAGTTGGCGCTCGGTGCAAAATGGATGATGGTTCGAACTCTTCCAAGGGATTTAGGGAAATGGTTTTATTGTATTGTTGGTTTGGCCGAAAAAAATCATAATGGAAACATCACCTGAAAGAGATTAAAAAGAGAAAATGAACCAATCTTGTGTGTCCAGCCAAGCAGTTGCGTATTCTGGTGGTGTAATATGTTGCACAATATTTTGGAAGAAACTGTAAATTCTGGGAAACATGGCCTGGAAAATGTGTGAAGAATCCCGGCATTCTGTGAATGTGCAATCTGTGCAGTTCTCCAAGGGAACTGGGTGTCAAGTACTTAAGAATATTTACTGGTTCAGAGGCTTCTCGTGTTTATTTTGGGCTGCTTTGTGATTGGAAAAAAGCATGAGGATTGAGATACTTCCTTGCCTCCTTTGAGAGGACAGACAGAAGTGAATGAGGAGATGAAGGCGGAACTTCCCAGCAGAGAGCTGTTTGTAGGGGAATTAAATGAAAATGTGCCTTCACAGCGTCAGGAAACCTGTAAATAAAACCTGTTTTTCTTCCTCTCTGTTTGCTCCAGTTTCCTGAAAACTTGTTTACATGTTAAAGGGTGTTAAACTGTCTTCCTTTGTGGCAGGTCTTAGGTAGAGCTGGGCTGAAGCAGTGGGAATGAAAGGCTCCCATCACTGCTCTGGGTAACTGGACAGGCCCTGTGACAGTCTCTGGGAATCGATTTGACAGGAAAAAGAAAAGATTCTTTTTACTTTCTGGCATTGCCATGAGGTCAGGGAAGGAAGGAAGGCACGGGAGAAGCTTCCTACACATGTGTGGGGTAGGGGGACAGCCACTAAACTGGGCACCTTTCTGCTGCCCTCTGCTTGGCAGCGCTTCCTGCAGTGGGGTTTGAGGTTTGTTACTGACGTTGGTGTAACAGAGGTGTCTGGAGGAGCTTGTTCTGGTTTGAAAATTTTGCCCCACTGACCACAGGAAAAGAGGGCTGAGAGGAAGGACATCCCTGGAAGTGCTCAAGACCCAGAACTGGACAGGCCTTGGAGCAGTCTGGTCTAGTGGAAGGGCAGGGAGTTAGGAGCAGGATGGTCTTTAAGGTCCCTTTGAACCCAAGCCATTCCTGATTCTGTGTCACAGTAAAACCATGAAATGACATTAAATCTGAGACCCAACTGTGTTGCCTTCTGAGAAGACTCATGGTCAGGCAGGAGCCTGTGACCGAAAGACGTTCAGGTGGTGTTAGGAGGGGAAAGCAAAGCAGCTCAGTCGCTGTTCAATAAACACGTTTTACTGGTCTGTAAGGCTTTGATGTTACGCTGGACTCGTGGCTGAGGTGCTGGCTCTGCAGCACCCTTGGCTCTCAGCCACCAGGGACCTTGGCATCAGGTGTGCTCTGCGTGATCCCTGAGCGATGTGTGCGATCAGCCACCCTGGTGACAAATGGCAACTGTTGCTTAATTTTTATCCCCAATTATGTAGCTCCAGGACCCATTTTTCAGGTGGAATGCTGGAGCCATTAAGAAGAAATAAGTAAACTCTGCTGTATTCCATCATTTTTGGCAGGTACCCAGTGGTCTGTAGCCTTAATGTATGTGCATTTCTATGCAGGTATTTTTCATAAGGCTTGTGCCTGGGACTGCTTGAAGCTCCACTTGCTGGCTTCACTCAGGGCAGGAGCGAGTGCTGAGTGAATCCCCAGCCTTGGGTTGCTGTAGGATCAAACTGGGTGAGGAGCCCTGGGTGTCCTTACCCCTCTGCCGTGGGACAGAATTCCTGTGTGACCACGCGGGATTTCCCAGCTGTTGGCTTCGTCTCCAGCGGGAAGCGAGGCGGTGACTCGTGCATGATTTGACATTTGCAGAGGTCGTCTGAGGGAAGCTGGGTTACCTTGGGAGAGCTGACAGAGGCTGTGCTTGGCCTCGGCTGCGCTTCGGGAGACCACGGAAGGTTTTGGTGAGGGAGAGCCCCCGTGGCTTTGCTGGGAATCTGTCCCTGTGCTTTAAATGTGCTTCTTTATGACCTTCCTAAGCAGAGGGAGCAGCTTCCAAAGTTTCCCTGGCTCTGTAGCAGATGGATAGGTGAATATTCACATAAAACCACCTGAACCTGAGGGCTGCTGCTGGGATTTGTGTCTTTCCTTGCTGCTTTTGATGTAACAAAGATGCACAACTTCCCCTAGAGGAAACAGAGGAGATTAGGATGTGCTTTGTTTTCCGAGGAGATTTTGTGGCAAATTTGTCCAATTTGACCTCTCAAAAGATGGCAGAAGAAGTTTATCCCAACACTTGTATGGTTAATGTCAGCTATAAACGTCAGCTATAACGTCAGCTCATTTTTAGCACTGGGCAGCAGAGGATCCAAACGTGGTCACGGAGGGTGGCTGAAAGAGATTATCTTTATTTCTGAGATAGGATCAGAACTATTAGATCATTTCTAATTTAGTTTTGAAAGTCCTCCATTTGCAGGGGATCCGGTGACATTCCTGGCAGCTTTTGCATGTGCTTATCTGTCCTGGCACCTTTGTGTGGCTGAGTTTTGCAGCTATTATGTTTGAACCTTCCTTGCTGGAGAGGTGTGTGCTGTGGAATTGCTCAGTGGGATTTCAGCAGGTGTGTGCAGATTGCTGGGGCCAGGCCAGAGCTCACCAGCTCTGGAGCAGCTCCCCAGCTCCAGCCTGAGCCCGGAGAGGAACAGAATTCAGCAAGCCCATTCAAGATAATGTGATTTGCTGCAAAAGTCTGTATTTTTAGGATGTTTACTACAGAGGTCTGAAATTACGTGGGCAATTTGTTGCCCTTGACAAGAGAAAATGTATCTCCGGTGAAATTTCATACTAAAAGCAATCTTTTAATGGACCTTTTCCTCCTGAGCTCGGGGCTGTGATGGCAGTGCCTGTGCTGTAAATCCCCGTGCTCCGCTGCCGGAGACAGCCGGGCTCAGGGTGGACATTTCTGCTCCCTGGGGGAGCGGTTCCGGCTCTGAAACCCTGCTCGGGTCTTTATTTCCTGTGGGCACAGCCCGTGGTCTGTGGAAAAGAGCCCTCCTGGCGCCAGGCTGGTGCTCCTGCAGTGCCCTGAGCCTTATGCTCCTGCTCTGGGTCGGTACCGCCAGTCCCAGGGAGGCTCTGAGGATCCTTTAGTGCCCAAACAGGACCCAGGGAGGCTCTGAGGATCCTTTAGTGCCCAAACAGGACCCAGGGAGGCTCTGAGGATCCTTTAGTGCCCAAACCAGACCCAGGGAGGCTCTGAGGATCCTTTAGTGCCCAAACCAGACCCAGGGGGGCTCTGTGGATGTTCTGCTGCCCAAACCAGACCCAGGGGGGCTCTGAGGATGCTCTGCTGCCCAAACCAGACCCAGGGGGGCTCTGTGGATGTTCTGCTGCCCGAGTACCAGGGTGTGCAGTGGCCTGGGGCTCTGCTGGGGATGTGAGCTGTGCAGCCCAGCATGCCCAGCACACCTGGACCGTGCCTCCCCTGCCCCCTCCGGCCCCTCTGTCCCGCTGGAGGCTCCCAGTGGATCCCCAGCCGCTCTGTCCTGGGCCAGCTGTCAGAGCACAGAAATGTGCTCTCACATCCCAGGGACTTGCTGGGATGGCTCCTGTGCTCAGACACATTTGCTTGGCAATCCACGGAATTAATGCTGGGTTTTGTAGACCCACCTGTTCGGGGGGAGGTTTTTAATTACCTTTTTGGTGGCTGGCCAGCGGGATAATGCCTGTACATGTTCCTTCTCCTCTGTTTGGTTCCCCCAGCTTGAACACAAAGCGAGCATTAAATTGCCTTTTCAGAAGTGTGGCAGCCTTTGGAAGGGGCGCCTGCTTTCCCCTATCTGAGTTGTATCTCACACCCTGGGCTGCCAGGAAGTTGAATTTCAAGGGAAAACGCTCAGCAAAGGCCCCAGGAGCAGCTGGCAGCCGGGATGCTGCAGCATGCTCAGCCAGCTCCCCGCTGGAGGGAGGCTTGGGGACGGAAGGAGGGAAGGAAGGAAGGAGCACTGGTACCTGCTGGCACGTTTGGACACATCCTGAGTGGAAACTGGCAAGTGTGGAGTCCTGAGGCGTGTTTATTCCGCTGTGGGCCAGCAGCAGTGCCCTGTCGGGGCGGGTGAGCCGTGGTGCCCAAGGCTTTGCAGACTCCAGTGGCAGCAGCAGGGACGGGCTCCAGGAGCTGAACTCTGCTGGGAGATTTTCCCGTGCTTTTACCCCAGGTGCCCTTTTGTTTCCTCCTCAGTTGACTTTCTGGTGTCCACTGGCTTTTGTAAGCTGTCCTTTGCCCCTGGAGCTGGCAGCAGCAGCAGTTCCATGTGTGGCTCCCTGTGCTGGCCCTTGTAGCTGCACTGCAGGGAGAGGGATGTGATGTGCAGGGGGCTCTGGGGACCCAGCCCGGGGGAGCTGTGCAGGAATCAGCGGGGCTGGGCATCGCTTGGGCTCTCAGCTGCTTTACTTGCCAGCTCTGCAGCCCCTCCTGAGTGCCCTCAGAGCAGACCTGTCCTGTCTGCAAAAACTGAAGGTGAGTGGCTGTGACAAAAGGGACAAGCTCCACTGCAGCCCTCATTTTTCTCCCCAGCTGCTTTGTCAGTGCAGTTGCTCTGGGTGCTCGTGGCCGGGGCTGGTGGCAAACCCTCCAGCAAGGACGTGCTGGGGGCTGCTGGCTGGCTCCAGAGGGAAGCCAGCACGAGTTTGCTGAAGTGCATCTGCATGTCTCTTCCACATGCATGGGCTCCCCTCTCCTGACTCCTTCCTGCTGGAGCCAAGCACCAAAAAAGCACTTGGGTGTTCTGGCAGGGATTTCAGCCTTGCTGATGGGATGGTTTCCTTAGTTATGGGGGTGTCCCTGACGTGGGGGGCTCTGAGGGGAGTCGGGCAGGTGTGGCAGCACACCTGGTGAGCTGGAGCAGGGCTGGGGCAGCCGCTGCCAGCACAGCCAGATTTCCTTGATGCAGAGAGAGGATAACTCTGACCTTCCTCTGAGGGCTGTTAAGGATTACTGTTTGCACAGGGCTTTGAGTATGTCAAGCTTTATGTAAATAGCAGTTATGACTCTTTTATTCATTCCCTCCCCCAGGTAAATAACCTGTGCTGCGTGTGGCGGGCGCTCGCTGCGGCCGGGGAAGGCAGCGAGGCTGGTGCTGGGCTGGGGCAGCACCGTGTCCCCTCCCGGGGCCACTCTGACCCCAGCCACATCTGCAGCCCCTTCCCAGGGCCCTGCTGGGAGCCCAGCTAGGCAGAGGTGCTGGCTTGCAGCCCTGCTGCTGCCCTGCCCAGGTGTGTGACTCAATCCTGTCCCTGGGAATGCAGCAGGGGACATTTCCATCAGCCCCTCGGGGCATGCCACCTCCTTACAGCCAAGAATTCTTCTGGGGCTTCACAGAAATTATGATGACCCTCCAAAATGCCAGCTCCAGGTCTAAATGTCCTTCCATTTTGTGCTGCACAGTGTTCTGGTGCAGAAGAAGATCTACACTCATCCGTGTCGTTTTGCACTCCGTGTTCCATGAATTTATGACTTGGTTTGCTCTTGATGTGAGATGTTTAAAGAGGAGGATTAGTCTCTAGGGTTTAGCTCCTCTGCCCTTGTGTTTGTAATCAGGCAAAAACACCATTAGAAGAGGTCTCTGGAAAAGGTTTGGGGTGTGAGACTGACAGAGGTGTTTTACTGCTGAGTTCAGGAGCTCATTTCCAAAACTTAGTGTGTGCCTAAAACCATGGAGGGTGGGAATTGGCTCTTTGCCAGTTAGTTACTTAAGTTTAAGAGATCTTTGCATTCAAATTACTTATCTGGAGTGCTGGCAGGCTAATAAATTCCAGGGAACTGTTCTAAATATTGTCAATCTCCAACATAATCCTATTAAAATAATTGAGTATTTCCAGGGTAAAGAATCCCCTCATCCTCTGTCCCCAGCACACAGGAGAAAACATGAAAGGCAGCCTGGAGTGTCCTCTGCACATCCTGGAGCCGACACAGCTGAGATTCCTGGCTGTGGAGCTGTGAGATTCCCAGCAGCCAGGACTTGGAGAGGCACAGCACTTGTACCAAAGCCATCTGCCTTCCAATTTTATGCCTTTTTCGTGGATGTCAGTGGGTTTTGTCCTCGCTCCCTGTTTGATTTGGCCCGGTGCACCTTGATTTCAGTGGGAGGCTGTTGTTATCCTCTGGGACTTGTTCTTGGAATGCAGGGAATGCCAAACCTGCCTGGGTGTCCTGCGGCATTCGCAGTGTGCTCAGGCAGAGGGGAAGCTGCTGAGCCCCTGTGTGTCTGATCCTCCCAGCAGTTTCAGTCTGGAATAGGTGCTGGCAGTGCCCTGCCTGTGCTCTGTCCCCAGTGAAGAGCTGGGTCAGATCTCTGGATCCTGTCGTTTCAGCTGAGCTGGGACAATTGGACCCTCCTGGAGCAGCCCCCAGGACATCAAACACAGCCCCTGTTGCTTTTTCAGAGAAGACAGTTTCTCCAGCTTGCCTTTTGATAATCTTCAAATGGAGGCCTGACCTGAATTTACAACACGGAGGAAGAAAACGAGAGGAAAAATATCTCCCGACAGCTTTTAAGGTGTCTTTGACAGCAGTAAACTAAAGAAAATAAGCACAAGTTCTTCCCTTCCCCTTTGCTTTTGTAGGTCACTTCAGGGGAAATCTGAGCAAATCAGAGAACTTCAAAAACAACCTCCAGCCCAATCGCTTCCACCAGCACCCAAACCCCCCCGCCACACAGCCCACAGCCTCACATTCTCCTTGGCAGCCTCGTGTGAAAACCATCCTGGAATAACTCGCCACAAAGAGGACATGAAGTTCCTTTGGTTTGGCAAAGTAAACAGGTCTATTTTTGTTTGCGGGAGGTTTTGCAGTGCAGCGCCCTGGCAAAGCTGGCCTGCATCTTTTCCTTGCCTGGATTTACCCTTGGGCCCAGCAGGTTTGAAGGATGAGGTGGCTTGGGAAGAGAGGGTGCAGGGGCTGCGTTGGTGGCTGCTGTCACCTCGTGACCCTGAGGTGCCACATGGCACACGTGCCACAAACACATGGTTTGTGTCTCTGTAGAGATGGCATCATTCCTGCTCTGTCCCCCACGTGCTCCATGTCACCCCTTGTGCTCCCCTGGTTTCTGCCGTGCTGCTCTGGCTGAGGCAGAGCAGAAATGATGCCATAACTCAGCTGGGCCTGCCCTTGGAGTGATTTATGGTTTGGGTGCCTGGTGCTGGCTGCAGAGCCGGATCGATGCGAGCTCCCGCTGAGCTGGGCTGGGAGGTGCTGCTCACCTGGGCAGAGCCTGGGGGGGCTCCTGGCACTGCTCCCGTGTGTGTCAGGGCTGTGGGGAGGGATGAGCCATTATTGCTGAAATATCATCTCCCTGGGCTCTCAGGGATGAGGAAAAGGCTCTTTGCTGCAGTAAGGGCGTCGGGATAACGCCCCGGCGCTCTCACAGCGGGATGTGGCTCCATAGATTTTCTCCTCGCTGTTTTTAAAAACAACCCAGCAGATACAGCTGATAAATGGTGCTTTGAAGCTGCTTTCAGGTGTCCAGTGATTTTGGCTGGAATAGTTTATGTGCTTGAATCATGAGTTGAGTTCAGTGTGCTCAGGCCAGCAACAGCGGGGCTGCTCTGGGCACTGTCCCGGGGGATGGTGTTGGTCAGAGGATGGAGGGGTCTGTGTGCAGGGAGTTTGTGGAGCAGGAGTTGGTCAGAGGATGGAGGGGTCTCTGTGCAGGGAGTTTGTGGAGCAGGAGTTGGTCAGAGGATGGAGGGGTCTCTGTGCAGGGAATTTGTGGAGCAGGAGTTGGTCAGAGGATGGAGGGGTCTCTGTGCAGGGAGTTTGTGGAGCAGGAGTTGGTCAGAGGATGGAGGGGTCTCTGCAGGGAATTTGTGGAGAAGGAGTTGGTCAGAGGATGGAGGGGTCTCTGTGCAGGGAATTTGTGGAGCAGGAGTTGGTCAGAGGACAGAGGGGTCTCTGTGCAGGGAGTTTGTGGAGCAGGAGTTGGTCAGAGGATGGAGGGGTCTCTGTGCAGGGAGTTTGTGGAGCAGGAGTTGGTCAGAGGATGGAGGGGTCTCTGTGCAGGGAATTTGTGGAGAAGGAATTGGTCAGAGGATGGAGGGGTCTCTGTGCAGGGAATTTGTGGAGAAGGAATTGGTCAGAGGATGGAGGGGTCTCTGTGCAGGGAATTTGTGGAGCAGGAGTTGGTCAGAGGATGGAGGGGTCTCTGTGCAGGGAGTTTGTGGAGCAGGAGTTGGTCAGAGGATGGAGGGGTCTCTGTGCAGGGAGTTTGTGGAGCAGGAGTTGGTCAGAGGATGGAGGGGTCTCTGTGCAGGGAGTTTGTGGAGCAGGAGTTGGTCAGAGGATGGAGGGGTCTCTGTGCAGGGAGTTTGTGGAGCAGGAGTTGGTCAGAGGATGGAGGGGTCTCTGTGCAGGGAATTTGTGGAGCAGGAGTTGGTCAGCGGATGGAGGGGTCTCTGTGCAGGGAGTTTGTGGAGCAGGTTTTGCTTTGCCATGGCTTTCAGGGAGCTGCAGCGTGCTGGAGGCAGCCCCAGGGCTCTGTCCCCCCGCCGTGCATGGAGCCCTGTGCATGCCTTGGCAGGAAGGGTTTGCCTTCTCCTTTGGAACAGCACAAATCCAAGGCTTTCTCTCAAAGCCACCCTAAGTAGGGCTGAAGAACCACTCAGCCCTACTTAAAGTGTGGTGTGGGTGCCATATCTCAGCGTTTTCCTCTCGTTTGCTCAGCTTCCCACATCTTTTGCCCTTACAAAGCAAGATGGAGTTTATTGTCTAATCACCGAAGCTGCCGAGTCAGGACTTGTGTCCAGGGTGATCGTTGTCAGTGCCAAGAAACAGAATTGAGCAAAATTAAACCCGGACCTGATTAGTGACCTACTTACAGCATGGAGAAGGTGCTGGGATTCTGGCTGAAGCGAATTCAAATTCCCTATTTCATTGTATTTCCTTGATTAATAATAAGTGAGTGAAATATCAGTCAAGATTTTTTTAAAGCAAGGAAGCAGCTTTAAAACATTACATTTATTTTACCTTGGGAGAACTTAATTAGCTGTCAACAGCACAACACATGAGTGGTGACTTTTGAATGAAATTATGAAATCTCTGCTCCTGAGGCATTTTTCTCCCTCCTTCCAAGGCAGAGGGAAACACAACAGATATGTTTAGGTAAAAGCTAAGTAATTTTTAGGAGAATGCTTTTGCCTTCACTGTTTTTGTGTATTAATTACAGAAGTGTATAACCCTTCAGTTCTGATTTGAATGTGAGCAACCAGCACAACCAGGTTATTAAATCAGGTTGCGAATCCAAGATCGGGGTCATGTGGTTCTCTGTTTGATGGGCTAATTTCTTAAGTGATTGAACTTCTATCATTCTGCTGGATACCATGGTAATTTACTTATTTCACAAATGTGATAAATAAGCCACAGCCAGCAAATCACTCAAATGGCCCTAATTTAGAGCTCCTGGCTTTTGCTGACACATGATGGGAGCGTGGCGGGGCTATCAGGGAAATGGATGTGCTGAGGAGCCAAGGAGAGCAAGATGGTTTGGAGTTAAAGTATCAGAAGCCATCAAAACCCAACCAACTGTCCCAGCAGGGGCAGCTGCCTCTCCTGGGGAGGTTTGGTCTGTGCCTGCCTGCATCACCAAACCTCCAAGTGCAGCTTCATTTGCTGCAAAGCTTTTCTCAGGAGCTTTGAGTAGGGAAGGAAGATGGATGGGTGTAGATTACAGGCAATGGAGTTTCCCAATAACTCTCTTTCTTAAAGCTTCAGCTTCAGAAGTCATTTGAATGTACCTAAAGCTGGAATTTCAGGAGGGGCTGAGAACAGGAGGAGGAGGAACCTCAATATTAGGATCCTAGGGAAAAATCTGCAAAAAAGTTTGAGGAAATCCTGAGCGGCCAACTGTTTGTATGAGAGTGACACTGAAAGTGACACTGAGAGTTGTCTGAATTGCCTTGTTTGCAATGATGTTGCAAAGTGAAGTATCCACATACTTAGAAAATATAAATAAAATTGATGCGTGGAGCGTTCCCGGGGCGAATTTGCATTTCAAAGGGCTTCAGTGGGACAAAGATCTGCTGTTGGCTGGCAGTGGCTGGGCACAGGCACAGGCATCACCCGGGCTTTGGGGTGTTTTCCTGTTAAATGTGGGTTAACCTGTAAATGGCAGGGACTGGTAAACCTCAGCAAAGTGCCACCCTTCCCTCTGTGGCTGAGGCCCCTCTGGTGCACCCGTGGGGATGGGCGTTCACTGAGCCTGCTTGGAACCAGAGAGGCAAAAAAAGGATGGTTCTGGCAAAGCATTTAATATACAATATCAGGTTGTTTTTTCAGTCCAGATCTCACCTTCAGCGTCCCTGTCACAAGTCCCCACAGACCTTCTGATTGAGATTCCCTGCTCTTCGAGGAGACAGGGAGAGGAAGGGCGAAGAGCTGCCCACGTTTTTGTGGCAACTTGTGACAAACAATTTCAAATCTGGCAGCTGCAACAAAATTGTTGGCTGTACCCTGCCACCACTCTGGGGCTCAGGAATGTGTTTTTGTAGCAGATGGAGCTATTAGTTAGCTGTGCTATCTTGAAGAACTGCTTTCCCAGGTAATCAGCTCTGCTCATTTAGGATGTCGTTTCCCCACCTCGATATGTCAGCGGAGGAAGCAGGAGTGATTAATCACTGCGGCTTGGACACTGCACAGGAATAACTGCGTGGAGGGAATCGTTCTGCCGAGCACCAATTCCACGGGGAGTTTAAAGTGCTCTGATGCAAAGCAAACAAGATGGAAAAGATGACCGTGATGCTTCCTGATGGCTGCGTGGCACCCTGAGAGTTTCTGTGGCAACCTGGAGATTTGCAATTCATGGGGAGCCTGGAGAGAGACAAAACTTCCCCGGCTGGGCTGTGGCTGCTGCGGAAGGGCCAGCGCTGGCCACGCTGCTGGCAGGGCCCCCGGGCTGGAGCCGCGCGCACGGCACGGTCACCGGACGGACGGACGGACGGATGGACGCCTGCCACGCTTCCCACCAGCTCCTGCCCAAGGGAGCTGAAGGTCTCTGGAAGGTTCATTAAGAGTCAGCTGTTGATCCCTGCCGCAGACTCTGCCTAAAAGGCTGGGTTTGCTGGATCGAGCAACAAAAACGCTGTAAATCCAGCACGTTTCTATTCTTCCTGGTTTAAAGGCTGAAAATGAGATTTTGTTGTTTTCAATTACTGATATTCTTAAATTACCAGCAAAGAAGGTTAATCCCTTTTTTTTTATTATTATTTTTTTTCTGGCAGATCTCAGGCTTAATCCTGCTGGTGGCTGCCCCTGTTTTCATTTCACCCCTTCGAAAGCAATTTGGGATATTTTGCAAGACTTAGTGTTGCCATGTGCCATATAAACCTAAGATGCAAAATAGGGCAGTCTGGGATTTGGGATAGAAAGGGTATCAGCTTTAGCTCTGAAGTGTAACCAAGGAATTTAAACTTCTTGTTGGGCAGCCTCATCTTGTGAGGAGCATGCAGGATTTTCAGCCTCATCCCTCCTTGTAGCAGCCTTTTACCACTCACCTTTCCTGCTGGGCTGAGCGCTCCATGGCATTGTGCTCCTCAGGCCTTTCCTCATGGAGAGGGATTCTCCAGGGCTTGGATGTCCTTGGAAGGAGAAAGCTGAAGGGACTCGTGGTGTCCCAGAGCTTAATGCATCAGAAGATAGCTGTGGAGGGGTTTGTTGGCTGCTGGGGTGATTTAGGACAAGCTCAGGTGGGTGGAAGGCAGCAGAGCAAAGCTGTGCTGCAGGGAATTCCTGGCAGCTCGGCTTTGCAAAGCCAGCACCTCGGAATACAGACCCTGGAACCCCACCAGCAGCGCTGCTTTGTGACCATTAGCTTTAATCCCACTTCAGACTGGGCTGTACAGCCATTGGTGAACCTGGATCATAAAAATTATAGCAGCATTAAACCTTGCGCCGTGAGCTTTATGGTGGGCGAGTGGTCCTGCAGGAATTTATTGTGGGAGCTGAGTGGTGCCTTTTATGTGGCCAGAACAGCTGGTGCCAGCACGGTGAGCGTGGGTGTGTCCATCATTGCTGCTGCCTTTGGGAAGAACTCCTGCAGGAGCCTCCTGACTTCACCTGGAGCTCCTCGGAGTGATCTCCTGGCTGCGTGCTCTGGGCTGGCTCTGGCAGCGTGGCCTGTCCCGGGCCAGCTCGGCTCTCCCAGCTCACAGCCTGTCCCTCTCTCCACGCTGATGCTGACACACAGGTTTCCTTGGCTTTCCTGCACCTCATCCTGAGGGCTTCCATAAACCTCGTCCAAGGCCAGGCATCTTTCCCCAAGTCTTGACATAACCAGAACAAGGTGGACACGCAGAGCCAGCTGGCTGCGGCGCTGCCCAGGGATGCAGAGCCCCGGGCGGGCTGCTCTGGGCCACGTGCCAGCCTCCTGCAGGTGCCGTGGGGATGTTCACCTCGCAGCCTGTTTGGGAGCTCATCTTCTTCCCACCTAGCCCAGTCATGGCTGTTTCTGAGAGATCTTCCTGTTTATTTTCAAAGCACCCCGTGCCTGTAGCAGAATTTTGAAGTTAATTGCCTGGATGCAGACAGCACGGAAGGCGGAGTGTTACAAGGAGATAGCTGGAGATAGAGAGGCTGAGAAAATAACCTCAGGGCATCTGCCTGTGAGCAGGCATGTAAAAATACTAATTTTTGAACTTTTGACTTCAAATGGTTTGTGTAAAAATGTTTAAGTATTTTTTTTTCCTCTCAGATTTGATCTTTTTGAGTCACAAGACCTTTTTGTGGTTGGCAGGGCTCCTGTAACATATTTCTTTTTAAATGATCTCTGAAGTTGTTGAGTACACGGGTATGAAAGTGCCTGATGGAAAGCTGTACAATTTGTTCAGGCAGGAGCATAGAATGAGTTTCTTTTCAGTGGAAACTGAGTTGGCTTTTTGAAGCTCCTCTCACTGTTTGAGAACAGATTTTCTATGTGAGGGCTCAACTTCTGCTTTGTGGCTCTTCCCAGTGAGCCTGTGAACAGCCCTGTGTGGAAGTACCCTCGGGGGTGTGCGCTGACAGGTACAATTTGGGGCAGCCTGGTTTCTTGAAACTGGAAAGTTTCCTAGAATAAAAAAAAAAAAAGGAAAAATACAGGGGTGTGGGCCTGGTTGGAGGTGTTTCCATGTCAACTCCAGTGTTCTGCCTGTGCCCCATCTGCCAGCATCGTGACAGGCGAGCTCCTTGGCTCCTGGTTCCGTGCTTGTTTGGGCTGAGTAGGAGCATCCCAACACGCAGCACTGTCCCAGACTGCAGCTGAGTCACAGACGCTCGAGCTGCTTCACTGGCACTTCCTACACGCACGCTCGGAAATGGTCCCCAGAATCCCAATAACGGGAACTCCCGGTGCTGGGGGGAGAGCTCTGAAGACTTTTAGACAGGCGTGTAAATAAATGAAAGCCCAGATCACTCGCCATGGTGGCAGAGAGCTGCAGCCTCTGTGTCCCCTGGGGTGTCCCTGCGAACCTCCTGTGGGTTGTGGAGGTTGTGTTTCCTGGGTGCTGAAGGTGACTTTGGTGACTTTGTTCCTCTGAGCCTGACTCTGGTGTTGTCTTGAGGCAGGGGCTGGAACATCAGTGTGCCTGCCTGTGTCCTTCAGCAGCATTAACCACTTCAGTGTAAGGAACTTGGAGCTAAGAAACACAACTGAACGCTCCTGGCGTGTTTCGTAAATCCGTGAAAGTTGTGTTTCAGTCCTGGTCTCATTCTCTGGGAAATGGTAACATGCACCAAAGGATTTTTTGCTAGTCTTGACTCTGGTTTTGACCTAATACAGCAAAAGGATAAGGACAAGAGAGCAGAAAAATGAAATGGAAAACAGAAAAGGTGTCTTGTTTGCACACAGTACTTGGCAGGCTCCCCTTGCTGACGGGGATCTCATCCCCCTGTCCCTGCAGCTTTCCCAGCTCTCCCAGTTACAGCTGAGCACATGGCAGAACATTTTGCTGAGTCTAGGACTTAATGAGGGGCCATGTTGGGAATAGAGTTGTGCTCCCAGACTGGAGTTCATGGTGGAGTGTACCTTTAATATGAAGTGACACTTGTCAAAACAAATGAGCGAGATTTTTATTGCATGTTCACTCGCTTGTAAAATTCGCTAGTCTGCAGTGGCTCTTAATCACCGCCGTGAATTAGCCAGGTCCTCCTGCAGTTCAATTACTGGTGTGTCATGTTTAAATTCTCCCTTGATGAACTGATGGTGAGATTATACGCACGGTTTCATAATAGGTAACGGGCAAAACACGAGCACAGGAGGGGAGCACAGATGGTGCAAAGTGCTTAATCCGCAGCAGGGCGAGGTGTGGTGGCTGCTGGAGCGGGACACGGGAGGAGCCCTGGGTCACCACAGCCAGTCGTGCCTCGGATGAAGGCAGGGATCTGGCCTAGACCAGCACGTGGGAACTGGTGTTGACGTGACAAAAGGGGCAGGCAACGCTGGCCTTGCCATGGCCAGCACTCCTTCGGGTTGCCTCCGTGTTCCAGTAGCATCATCACTGGCGCTGGGCTCTTCTTGCTGTTGGCACCGTACTGTGCCATGTTGGTTTTTGACAGTGCCCACGGCCAGTTTCGTATCAAATCACGGGGGCAGAGGGCTGGCCGAAGATGCAGACTTTGGGAGCCTGGTTCCTCCCTCTGCTGCTGCTCACGGCTGTCGCGTCCCCGAACGCGCTCCCGCGCCGTTCCACGGAGCCGCTCGTGCTGATTGTTCCAGGCGGTGCTCAGGCGCTGGCTGAGCCGCGCTGTTTGAACAGAGTGGCAGGTGGAGCAGTAGATAACGTGAAACTGCAGCTCGCTGCGAGGTGCACTCCCACAGACTGTCTGGGACGCGGCGCTGCCTTCCCTTCGCGCCGCGGAGCTCGCGGGCTCGCCCGCCTGGAGACAGCCGTGGTGCCTCCCTTGTCCTGACCTCTTGCTCAAAATGAAATTCTTAATTACCGGGGAGCCGATGACTGAGTCATGCTGCGCGTTGTCAAGGAGACAAATAAAGCCCGTTGAACTCGCAGAGATTGTACTGGAGAGACTGGCACGATTCCTCCTTGTTCTAGAAGCACTCTGAGGCAGTGCAGGCTTCCAGATGTTATGTGCAGCTGCTACCTTTGCACTATAGAGTTCAAAATTACGTACAAAAAAACCAAGCTCGTTCCCTCGTCTCTTATCTGTGCTCTGGAAATTCTCTGCTCACCTTGATAATGTGGCTTTCTAAGGAGCCACCTTGATAATGACCAGAGGAGATGAGATGAGATGCAAGCAGTTGTAATTGGAGAGGAAATAACATTTAAGAAGTGGGAAATTGAAGATGATTTCCTGATGCTGAGCAGGTCTAACTGATCTCCGTAAAGTTTCCATAGAAAATTGAAATTAGGGTGTTAAGTCCAGGGCTTTAAACTTCACACTGTTAGAGCAAGGTGAATCTGGGGATGGAGTGGGTGTTGCCACATCTCTGAGCCAAGGATGATCAGCACCCTGAAAGCTTGGCCCCTCTGCTGCAGTTTGATTACCCAGGAGATGCCTTCCTGTGCCTGTATCCTGCTCAGGGCTTGGAAGGATCCAGATGCACGCGCCCGTCAGCCTGGCTGCTGAAATTAGAGGTAACAAATTACTGATAATTAGGGCTGTTTTTTGTTTTACCATTGCAAAAAGTGAATTTATAAAAGCCAATTTATTTTTATCTCTGGCCTCGGGAACTCCAAAGCAGTTGTACTTATTCTTAATTGCTTGTTTTATGGGTGAAAATGAAGCTGGGATGTAAACGACAGCACGGGGGGGCTGGGACAGAGCTGCTGCCATGCTCAAACCACAGGAGGAAAACTGGCACTGAGGATTGCCCAATACTCCACAAATTCCAATTTTTATTAAGTTTAACAATGCAACCATTTCCAACCCTCCTAGAACTGAATATAGTAATGAAATTTTATTTGAAGTCAGGAACATTATCGAGATATGAGTTGATGTGTGTAAGATACTGCACATCACCGGAGTGCTACAGATTGTGTTAAATGGGCCCGAAATAATCTTCAGGAAAGAAAATCGTTTTCTATTCTCCTTGACACAAAGTGTTTGTCACAGATACGCGTTCTTATCCACGTCTTGTTAGTGAAATCATTATACTTTTCATTACAACTTTTATGCAAATATGCTGGTTTTCCTTGATTAGGTTTACATGAATAAGCTGTAATTGTAGGCTGAGGTGATATTAATGCGCAGCAATTAAATACGTAATTAGTGTGTGTAATTGTGGTGTGAGGGATGGGCGGCGGCAGCCCGGGCACCGTGCTGGCTCAGGGTTTGGGGTCTGGGCTGGGGTCCTGCCCACGGGGCTGCTGTGACGTGTCCAGTATCCAAAATACCTGAAGGAAGGGAGCGTGAGACCCTGGGAACGCACTTGCAGCATCCTGCTGCTGCCCAGTATAAGAGTTGGATCGTTCTCACTTGTCTCACTTGCACTCCTCCTTTTGCCCACCTAAACACGTGGAGCCTTTGCAGTATGATATTTGAGGGAACTTTTTTCCCAGGCAGCTGCTTGTATCTGCTGTAATTCCTGTTAATCTCTGTGTGCACAGGGCTCACATTGGAGCAGCGGGTGGTTTCCCTCTCTGTGACACTTTGCTGTGTTTGCAGTTGGTGCTGCAGAGGAAATAGAAAAAAAAAAAAAAGCCAAAAAAACCTCAAAGGGAGAAATACTGACCTATGGGTACCTGCCAAAACTGTCCTTTTGGCAAGCAGTCAAATGTGCCTCTAATGGAGAGAGCCCAGTGCTGCCCTGGGAGCATCTCGCAGGCTCTGTGGCTGTTTTGGAGTCCCCGTGCTGGGAGGGGGTTTCAGTGTCAGCAGCCACAGGGCTGTGCTCCTGGAGGTGACCATGAGCAGTGAAAAGACGTGCTGGCAAAGGAAAGGCAGCTGTTCAAATGTCTTTGTTTTTTTTGGGGTTTTTTGTTTTTTTTTTTTTTTTTCAATCAAGAGTTCCCACAACTCTAATTCCTTTATTTTTGGTTTTGAGTGGATTTTTCTGTTGTTTTTTTCTGATAAGGCAGCGAGGCTCCTCTGGTGGCCCCTTTTTTGGGGGGTGCAGCCCCCCTTCCCTGTGCTGTGCTGGGACCCAGCACACCAGAGCACAACTCACTATCTGCAGCCTGAAGAATGAGTTATTGTGCCGCCAAGAATTGTTTGAAGAATTAAAATTGACCCATTTCCTTCAGGCACGGGCAAGTTAATACTCCGGAGTGTTAACATCGTAGGAGTGATTTGAGAAGTATTATTTGTCAAATCCCTGTGCTCATATGTATGTAGGTATAAATAAAAAGGCCTCAAAGGTTGTTTCAGCATTTATTAACCTCTCCTCCTCTTCAGGGGCTCTGCTTGGCCAAGCCTTTATCTGGTTGTGTGTTTTTTCCTGAATTTGTGGAACTGGAAGAGCAGCTGCCAACACCTCCCTGGACTGAAACTTGTCTCTGTCTAGGGTTTTATATCCAAGTTGCTGCATTTGTGCTAATTTTGTTTTCCTGGCTTTTTTTAGGTAAGTGAACACGTTCAGAGGTGGGATTTGAAGGCTGGTGTTTGGCACGGGACAGGTTCGGGCTTGGACAGCGGCTCAGGCAGTTGTCAGCCAGCAGATGCTTCATTAGTAAGTCTAGAAATGATGGGTTATAAAAAAATGCTTCAACCGCTTTTGGAGATTTTCTGGGATTCTCGTGTTTGGATGAGGAAAGGAGGACTCAGAACTTTTCCTCTCACAGCGCAGTAGGGAAAACCCAAACAGCCTTTCCTGTCTTGTGATTTCTGTTTCTGATTCTCTGTAGTATATTTAGGAGTGTAACTCTTCAAGGAGTAATTTTTAAATGCAGCTGGATTCCTGGGCTTGGGAGTGTTCTCCAGCCTCGTGTTGAAAGGGAGCGTGAGGAGGTAGGAGGCAGCAGGGGTGGTTTGTTGTTTTTTTAAATAATGCTTAATCTAGAATTAAATTCAGAGGAGTGCCTGGAGAAAATGAGATCTCTCTGATCAGATGCTCAGAATACTTTTTGTCTTCTCTAATAAGCGAGAAAAGCTAGTAGAGGGAATTACATGCTGGAAGAGGAATTTTAATAGCAACAGATATGCAAAAAGGGAGGTATCTCAGGTGAATAGGAAGTGCAGGCTGGTGAGCAGGAGATCCTTTCCCTGCTCCAAGAGCACAAGTTTTTGTGGCACAGACACAAACCTGGACCTCCCCAGCAATGCCAGGGGAGAGGAGCCAGCTCCCTTTGGTTTTCAGTCCCTGCCTGGGGCGGGGAGACTCCCAGCAGGAATGGGCAGGAGGAAGCAGCATCCCCAAGGCTCCCTGGCTGTGCAGGGCCTGTGGCAGTGACTTTGTCTGTCCCCTTTCAAGTACCCTGCTCCTTTGGCTAAGGGAAGGCATCTGACCTTGGAGAGTGTCCCGTGGGACACCCTTCCCTGGCTGTGGCTCCTTGTTTGAGTGTGCTGCATTTACCAGACGTGCCACCACCCCCAGCCAGCTGAGTGCAGGGGGGAAGATCCTCCTTTTCCTGGGGCGTGGGCACGCTGCAGGAAAACAGAAGCATCTCATAGTGGGCACAGATGCTCCCAGTGTCCTTTTGCCTGTGAATCTGGTTAAATAACACAGGATTTTGCTGCAGGTGCCATTCAAGGTCGGTTATTCGGCAGTGCTGTAACTAATTCCAATTAAAGCAGAAAGCTTTTCCCATTTTTAAAAAAAGAAAGACTTAAAAGCTTCAATTTGCTGCAGTGAGCTGCAGCTCGTGGTCTGGACGTGCAGGAGATGTTCCCTGCTCCAGTGATGCCCTCCTGAGCTCGGGAACCCAGGCTGCATCTCCCAGCCTCGGCATTCCAGAGGAATGGGGATGGTGCCTTCGGCAGGTGTTGAGCAGAATCCAGACCCGTGGAGAGGTCTGTGTAGGGGGAGAGGGGACACACAGGAACAGGAGCAGGATAAATTGCATTCCCAGGTAGGACCCACTTAGCCCAGGAGCCGTGAGTGCTGTGGGAATCCCGTTCTGGAGCAGCACCACCCGCGTGCTCGTGTTCAAACACGGAGATAAACGCATCCAGCTAAATTCGTGATTTTGGGGATTTTTCATGGAGTTGCTAATTACTGAACATAACTGCTTATTCATAATTTCTCTTCTCCTGCCTGATAGCCCTAATCCCGTATTTGTGCGGCTGTCATTCCCATGGCAACAGACTGGTGTCTGAGGCAGAAGATTATTAAATACCGAGCAGCACATTAAAATAATGGGCAGGTTCTGACTTAGAGACTTTCGCATGGGGGCAAACTTCAAAAAAGAGAACACTTGCACAAAAAGCAATTTACTTTGCCAGTAATGTTCTCTATTCCCCCAGCTCTCACTGGAGAGAGCTGCTGGAGGAGCAGCCCGCTGCCTCGCAGCCCATCTCCTGCTCCTCCCGCTTTGCGGAGAAATCCTCAGCTTATGTTTATGTCATCAGTCTGTTGCCATGGAAACTCTGTCACAAATGTATCGTGACCTCACAACGGGATGGCAAAGGAGGAGAATGTGGGCTGGAAGATGACATTAGGAATGATCAGCAGCAGGGAAAAAACAGCCCCAGGCCTTGGGAGATGCAACCAAATAAAACACAGAGAAGGAGCCGGGGCTGGGGTGCATTTGCCTGATCACCACTGCAGGCACCCGTCCCACCCCGATCCTGGTGTGCAGCAACTCTGCTCCAGAGCCATTTAAAGCTCTGACTTTGCTGTCTCCCCATCGTTCCCAGCACTGTCAGGTATCCATGGCAAAGGAGGAGCAGACCCCTCCCTTCAGCCTGTGGTTCAGACAGCAGCTCTGGGAGCTGGAGGGCAACTCGACCTCTTTGTAAGTGTCAGGTATTTGTCTTTTTGAGATTCCAGCCCTGTGTCAGATGGGGACAAGGGAACAGCAGAGCCCAGGGTTTGCTGCAGCACTGCTGCTCTGTGGAAGGTGTGTTTGCGGGGGTCTGGAGTGACAGGTGTCAAGGTGATGCTTTTTGATGCCTTTCAGAAATCAGACTTTCCCTAATGAAAGCTGCAGCTAAAATATGAAAGAGGATTAAGCAAGGATTAATAAAGGAAAGGTAGACAAGAGATTTGATTATCTGTCACAGAGATACTGGCTGGGTAGCGTGTCGTGGCAGAGAGGTGGAACAGAAGATTCTGCACACCTGGGGTATTGATCAGTGGGTGTTGCAGTTTATGGTGCTTTTTGCTCGTTTGTGCTGACCCCAGACTGATGCAATACACTTCCCAAAGCAGAGGATTTCCCCTGGAAGGGCTGCTGCTCCTTGCTGCCTCGCAGCAGGTGAGAGGCTGTTTCTGTAAGGTGGGAGCTGCCCCAGCACTCGTTGTTGCCAGGTCCAGCAGCACTGGGGCTCGGGGCAGGTGCTGGTGTGACACTGCCTCGAGCTCAGCCCCCTCCTGAACATCAGACCAAGATGATAAAAACAGAGAGGCTGGGACAGAGAGCTGGTGCTGCTCCGATGTGATCTCCCTGTGCAGGTGCTCCAGGCAGTGGAGCCGCATCCAGAAGTGCCATTCTCTGCATATTTCATGTATTTTTAATACAATCCTGTAGAGCACTAATAAGATCTTTGTGCATCTTGAGCTTCACTGAGAGCCAGTGGTCATGGCAGTGCACTGAGGGGTGTGTGGGGTGTGTGTGTCCTGCACAGCTCTGGCACACGCTGGGGAAAGGCTGCCTTGGCTCGTGGCCTCCCTCCTCACCAGGGCTCACAAGGCAGGTGGGAAACTGGGGACAAGAGCCTGATTTGGAGGCAGCCCAACAAGGGCAGGGTGGACTTGCCTGCCTTGGAAAACCCTCTGGAGGGGATTTCTCGTGGTGTGCTGGGACAGAGTCAGAGGAGCAGCATCTCCATGCTGTTTATCCCTTGGGTTTCCTGCAGGGAATAAAACGAGGGCTGGACTGATTTGTAGAGCGTGTGCTTCAGCAGTTCCTTTCTCTCTTAAGCAATTTCCCTGTCCTCTGGCTTCTTAAGAGCTTAAGGATCATTTTGCTCTTGCAGTTGGTAATACGAGGGGAGATGAGTAAGTACAGATCTCTGCGACCCATAAACCCTAAAGTCCTGCCTGCAACTTAAACCTCCACGGCTTTATTTGCTTTGTCGTGGCTTCTCACATGTGTTGGGGTTTAACAAACACGAGTTTTCCCTCTGGAGATAGACTTAACAAGAGGCTGTAAGGAGCAGCATTGTTCTGGGAGCATCTTTTCTCTGCCTTGAGAAGTGTGTGACTTCAAAAAGGAGCAGCAGCAGCTCTGCCCAGGCTCTTTGCTCCTCCTGGGTTCATTCGCAGCCTGCACTGCCTGAGTTCGTTTGTGGCTGCAGCCTGCAGCGCCTTAGGGACAGCTCTGCACAAGGAGAGTGCTCTCACACTTCCTGCACTCTGCTGGGATCCTGGCTCCTGCTGCTGGGAAGGCGTTTTGGCCGCCGGGGCGCGCGGCGCTGGCCGAGGCCGCGGCAGGTGCGGCGCGGGCAGGGAAGGAGCGAGCTGGCAGCACGGCATCCTGTGAAAGTAGGGCAGCATCCCGGTGCTGTTGTGTAACAGCAGCTTCCCTCCCCTCCCAGCCAGCCCTCTGCCTCCTGGGGAATTTATGACCGAGTTCACTGCGGTTCTATATTTGGCTGAAATATTGAAAAATGCATTTGCTGTCAATGGGTTCCTTTAATATAAAAGGAAGAAGATTTATGGGAAGAGGAGCACTGGCATCATAAGTGCCCTTTGTCTTTAGTTCTCTGCTCAGTTCCATCTTACCCTGGACCTGTTTGAGCCAGCTGTGTTGTTGGGGAAGGTGAGGATGTGAAGCCATAAGGTAGCTCGGATTTCCACCTCTGGGAGATCCTGAGGACACAGGGCAGCACTTACAGAAAACTTTGAGGGTTGCTCCTTTTAGTGCTCTGCCCATTTTTAGTCTTGAGCTTTTTCAGTTGAAGATGGAGGGGTAAAACCAGGGAAGTGTGACCTGGGAAGCAACGATTCTTAGCTTTAACTTGACTCTTTTCCTGCTTGTGCCCCAATATGTGACAGTGCTTTAAAAAGACACAGTAACTACCTCTGAAGGATGCAATCCAAAGTTAGTCAAGTTGACAGCTACCACCTCTGAAGAGAAAGTGTCGTTAGCAGCCGGGTCAGGCCTGCAGTGTGTGGGGTGTGTGAGTGTTGTGACAAACAGTTGCTGAAGCCGAGGCACCGGAGCTGTGGAGTGGTGTGGAATGGAACAGGCTGGGCACAGCCACCAGAACTGTGCCACAGCCACCAGAACTGTGCCACAGCCACCAGAACTGTGCCACAGCCACGGGCTGAGCACCTCTTGGCAAACAATCCTCACATTATCCTCCTGCTTCCCCTTCCAGCTGAGTGGCTTTGCCAGCAGGCTCCAGGAAAAGCCAGGGAGCTCTGGAGCTGCGAGGAAGGGCAAAATGAATTTGACTTCTAGAACCAATGAGTTGTAGGTAAAGATCTTTCTGGACAAAAATGTTTAGGGAAGCACTGAGGTTTGCAGCAGAGTATTCAGTCTAAGGTCATTGTTGTGGGTTCCATGGGAGCATGTGGCAGGAGGCAGAGGGTGACACAGCTCTGTGAAGGGCATCGAGGAGCCTCGGTGTTCAGCTGGGGTCTGTGTTCAGCTGGGATTTCTGTTCAGCTGGGATCTGTGCTCAGCTGGAATCTTGGTGTTCAGCTGGGATCTGTGCTCAGCTGGGGTCTGTGTTCAGCTGGGATCTCTGTGTTCAGCTGGGATCTTGGTGTTCAGCTGGAATCTTGGTGTTCAGCTGGGATCTCTGTGTTCAGCTGGAATCTCAGTGTTCAGCTGGGATCTGTGCTCAGCTGGAATCTTGGTGCTCAGCTGGAATCTTGGTGTTCAGCTGGAATCTTGGTGCTCAGCTGGAATCTTGGTGTTCAGCTGGAATCTTGGTGCTCAGCTGGAATCTTGGTGTTCAGCTGGAATCTTGGTGCTCAGCTGGGATCTCAGTGTTCAGCTGGAATCTTGGTGCTCAGCTGGAATCTTGGTGCTCAGCTGGAATCTTGGTGCTCAGCTGGAATCTTGGTGTTCAGCTGGAATCTCAGTGTTCAGCTGGAATCTTGGTGTTCAGCTGGGATCTCAGTGCTCAGCTGGAATCTTGGTGTTCAGCTGGAATCTCAGTGTTCAGCTGGAATCTCAGTGTTCAGCTGGAATCTCAGTGTTCAGCTGGAATCTTGGTGCTCAGCTGGGATCTGTGCTCAGCTGTGGGAGGATGCATTGTAAGTGAACAGGGATAGCAGTGAAGGCAATCTCCCCTGCTGAATTGTAGCTGTACTGATGGCCAAAGAGTGGGAACAGCCTGGCCCTTAATGAGGTCACAGTCCAGGGCCAATGAGCAGGGGTGCTCTGGAAGAGTGGGTTAGCTGTCAGGAGGCAGTTGGATCTGCTGGTCCTGTTGTGAGGAGGAAAGGGCCAAGTGGTGGTGCAAGGGGCAGGGAAGGTGAGATGCTGTGTGGGGGACAAACGGGGTTGGGCAGTTGTGTGAGAGATAGGAAGGAGTTAGCCAGTCCTGCAAAAGACTAAGGAAAGGTACAGAGAAGGAGTCTGTGCTGGGTGGAGCTGCCCACAGGAAGGGTACAGAGAAAAGGTCAGTGGTTACCAACATGCTTGGAGCCTTCTCTGGTGTCAGTGGCACCTCCTCCGTCTCTCAGCTGGGCTCTGGGTGCTCAGCTGGAGCCACAGCTCCCAGCACAGCACTGATCTCTGCCATCCCACGCTGATGGGGAGCAGCAGAGGATCCGGGCAGCGCAGGGCTGTGGCACAGGCAGTGTGCTCCTGGAAAGGAGCTAGGGAATCCAGTGGGAAATGGCCTTGGTTTTGTTCTTTTTGATGAATTCTCTGAATTGTGTGTCTAATTGTGCTCAATTACTCCCGCCTGGTGCAGGTGGGTTCACGGTTTCCAGGCAGGGATGTACATTGATTTCTTTTGCAGGCCTGGAGACAAAAGTCATTCATAAAGGACGAGGAACTTTGCTGTCAGTGTGGGGGGGTTGCATTTCTGCTTCTGTATTGTTGGCAGCATTTACATTGATTCAATTTGAAAACTGAATGAGTAATTAACGTGTACATTTCAGCTAAATTATTAAATGAAGTGGTCGACTCTCCTCCCTGCATTAAACCAGGAGGAAAACTGTAATTAACTATTTCATTGACTGAGGAGGAGTGGCAAAATTGATGTGAGACATTGACCTCATAGATTTTTCTTGCCTGTGCTGTGAAAGTGAGGGTGAGCTTTTAGGAATGAGAGTGGCGGGTCAGCTTTGTTCCCAGAAATACAAATGGTTTCAGTTCATTATTGCACCTTTCTTGCTTTATCTAGCTGCTTCTGCCTTACTCTGCCAGGATTTAGGAATCCCATCACTCTGGGCCTTCATGTAATCCCTGTTCTCCTGGTGGTCCTTGCTGGCTTGTGTGGAAGGGAAGGGGCAGAGCACAGCCTGTGGTTGGGATGTCTCTTACAGAACACCTGTTCCACTCATTAAACATGACCAGCTTTCCAGGAACAATCCAGCAAGTCTCAGGCACCAGCAAAGGTCACCTGGTGTCAGTCCCTGGGATGCTGGCAGGTGTCCTGGCTGTGTTGGGCACCATCCAACAGCCATTTGCTGCCAGGTGTGCTAGGGATGACAAGGGAGATGCTTCCTTGGCACAGCTGCCTGCTCCTGGTGGAGCACTGGAACTGGCGCTGCGGGAACTCGCAGGTGGGAAGCAGCTCGTGAGGAAGGGCTGGGAAGGGTCCCTGGGGCAGCTGAGCAGGGCCCAGCTCTGGCTCGGGGATGGAGAAGCCCTGCCCTGAGAGATGGAGGGTGAGAGGTTTGTGGCAGAAACCAGACTTGCACCGTCAGTGTGTTCCAGCCTGCTGAACAGATGGCCGGGGGTGCTGGGAGCAGGGCAGCGGTGACCCCGGCTGACCCCTCCTGCTCCCCAGGCTGTAATATCTGCATTCTGGGCACAGGGTGGGGCTGGGATTAAGCAGAGATTATGTAGAAAATCCATGGGAGGTGGAGTGCTGCCAGCTGTTTGCTCCAGGGGACCGTGCCGTCGTGGTTGGAAGAGCGGGCGGTTTTCTGTGCAGCAGAGAATAATGTGCTCTTCTAAAATCTGGGAACACACGGCTCCGTAGAGCACTGCACAATGGGAACTGCAGGATTGCATTCCCCTCATTGTGAGTGCTGCCATAATGCAGTACTCCAAACCCCTTGGAGGCAGGAAAACACAGGCATTTTATCCAGAATACCCAAGTTATTCTTCTAATACAGAATTTTATTGGGTACATAGGAGTGTGTTTCTCACACTGTGTGGTGTCAGTAATGGACTCTGTTGGTTCCAATGTAATACCTTTAAATATCCCAACTGTGCATCTAAATATGTAAAACACAGAGTGCCACAATGATTCAGGCTGGACAGGACTTGAAAGCTCATCTCATTCCACACCCCCTGCCATGGGCAGGGACATCTTCCCCAGTCCCACTCTGCTCCAAGCCCTGTCCAGGCTGCCCTTGGACACTTCCAGGGATGGGGCAGCCCGTGCCAGGGCCTCACTGCCCTCACAGTTATAACAGGGCATCGGTAGGAATAGCAGAGTTATTACCTCTGCTGATTTCATGCTTGAAGTTTCATTAGGAATTGCTTGGGACTTCATGGGGCACGTGATATTTTGATATGAGGGGTGTGGGAGGGACATTTGTGTTTGCCCAATTTGAGGAGTAAACAAGGGGATGCTTTTTGCCTGTGGTTTGGTTTCGTCCCCTTTTCAGCCAGCCCAGCACACCTCAGTGCTGGGGAGCTGCTGGAGGTCCCTCAGTCTAATAATGGACACCTCTGCCAGTTCTGAGGGGGTTCCCAAGGGAGCAGTGGGTTCAGTTCTGCAGCCTGGAGCTGGTGAAAGTCTCACATGGCACTGGGGGTCTGTTAAGTGTGTTCACATATCTCTGTCTTACATGTGGCAGCTCCTCGAACCTTATCAATTTTTAATGGTACTCTACTGTAATAAGAATATATGATCACTCACTGGGCAGGAGAGGCTGAAATCCCAGCAAATGCAGGTTTTCTGTGAGGTTCTGAGAGCAATATAGCAGGAGGCATTTAAGGCGTGCTGGTGGAAGAAGGTGAGCTATCCATCAACTGCACAATCTTGGATTTGAGTCTTCTATTTAGATTAAACACGTTAAGAAAGATGGATGGTAAACGTATTTCAGCAGCATTGTCCCCAAACCAGAGAGGAATATAAAGAGTCTGGAAGAAGGATTCAATTACACTGGCAAATAGCTTGAGCCAGAGCTGGGTAGAAGGGAGCTCGTGGGGCAGTGGGATGTGGATTTATGGAGTTCTGCGATAAAAACATCGCTTCCATTAAACCCTCCCGTGCACATCCCAGCTGTACTGCGTACCTGGGGACGTACCTGGGAGCTGCTTTGGGGGGGGCTTTGTGCAGCTGTTGATATGTGTGTGATAGTTTATGTACATCCCAAACTGAGGCTCCTTCCAGCTCGGGAGTTTGGGCTGCCTGTGTTATTGTAGGGAAACGCTCGGTGCTGGTGACTGAGAGGTGATGTTGGCATTCCCTGCCTTGGGTACACGGAACTGGGAGAGGCAGAAGCCTGACCCAGCCCTTTGGCATCCTCGGGGTTGGCTCCCAGGGTGTATTCCTGAGCTGCTTCAGTGCAGGCAGCACGGGAAGGGCGAGTCTGCTGGTTGTGCCCAGAAAGAAGTGAGTTGTATTCTTGACGTGTAAAGGACGTGCTTGAAAAGGCCAAGGCATCGAGGTGGCTGTGTTACAGGGCTTCCTTGTACAATTAATTGGTGCCCAAGACAAACAGGAGCAGTTAGAACTGTCTACTCTGCCTCAGTGTGAGGTTCAGAGGAGCAGGAGTGGGACTGCCACTGTAAACCCCTTTTCCTACAGTGTTCCTTGAGGTGTGCAATTACCTGGAGCTTGCGGGCAAGGTGTTTTCTTATCTTGAGCTGAAACTTTGTTCTTTTCCTCCCAGTCTGGTGCTTGGCAATTAAGGAACCGTGTGGTGCCTGTACTTTGGTCTTTACCTGCTTGTGCAGTCCCTGGTGTTGCTGTGGCTCAGAGAAGGGAAAGTGTTGGCCATTGCTGTGACCAGTGGCTCACGTGGCATTTTGCTGTCAGTGTTTCAGTGGTGGTCTGTGCTCACTGTGCTCCTTCTGTGAAAAACAGATCCCCAAAACCTGCTGGGGTGAAACAGTGCAGGGAAGAGTGAACGTGCTTGTGTTCTCCAGTGGGGTTCTCCTCATTTACAGCAGGTGATTTTTCTTTCCAAGTTCTTGTTGCTGTTCTTTGTTCAGCTGATTTGCCCTTGCTAGGGCTGGTATGAAGATCCAGGTGGCTGCCCAGGATTGAATGCTGGGTGAGATCAGGATGAAGTTAAGATGCAGGGAATGGGTGAGTAGCCAGTGTGGCTGTGATTCATCCCAGGGGTTAGCAGTACATGGTTTTGTGCTCCAGTCCTCCCTGCAGTACAAACATCTCATATCAGCTCATGGGCTGTAGGACAAGAGGCCCCAGTAGGTTGCTGAAACCTGTGAGCTCATTCTGCTTTCTCTGGGGCTTTTTCACTTGGCTGTTTAACAAAAAACAGCACAGAGGCTGAAAAACCCCAACCCACACACAGGTTCGCCTGGGATTTCACCCCTCCTGGAATTTGCCTGGATGCACAGCCTCTGTAGGATAGCTTGTCTCTGTGTCTTGCTCTCTCTCTGTATTTTAGGCAGGGCTTGTGCAGGTGTTTTTTTCATGGAGGTGGTGGTTTGTGTTTAATTTCCTTATCACTTTGACTGACCCACGAGCCGAGTGTCCAGCAGAGCTGCCTCTGTGTGTTTGTGTTTCCAGACACCTTGCCTGGATCCCTGGGCTCACAGGGGTTTCCCAAGGTGGCAACATCAGGATAACCTCCCTTGAGCAAAGCTTTTAGTTCACCTGTGTGTCCCACAGCGTGGGGCAGAGCTGGAGCCATTCAGAGAAGGTGACTTGGACGATTTTGTAGCCACAGGAGCTACCAGAAGTCTTCCATTTTTTGATTTTGTGTTTTTTTGTTGTGTCTGTGGCCTGTCAACCGTTCAGATTTTTTTTTCTTCTTTCAGGTTTGGTGGCCAGCCAGCATTTAGGAGGTTTTTTTCACTTCATTGCTCAAGTCTTTTCATTTCAGGCCATTACCCCTGTGATTTGGGAATGTTTGAGTGTGTGCCACTCTTGTGCTGTCGAGCCACGGTCGCCGTGCTGTGAGCCAGGTCCCAAGCCTTCCCTCCAGTTCCTGGAGGTGGTACAGAAAGTTGTGTAGGTCAGCTTGGAATCATCATGCTTGCAAGGAAAAAAATTAAAACTGACTTCAAAGGACAACTCTGACACGGTCAATTAATAATTAAAACAGTTTTTTAATGAGCTATGCAATTACCTGTGTGTCCCTGGAGATGATAGTTTATGGTATTATTGCTCAGTGCCCTTTCTTTAGTCATGGCAGATGACATCTGTAATTTAAAGCAGGCGAGACATTAAAGTGACAGAACTTTCATTAACCTTGTCTAAAGTTTGTTAATGACAAATGTCTCGTAAAAAAAAAAAAAAGCTATTGTCAAAACAGCAGCTTGGTGTCAGGAGGAGCCTCAGATCCTGTGGCCTGGGGGTTCTCTTTGGCCAGTGGGGCTGGGTGAATGCTCCTGCTGTCCCAAGGCAGGTGGGGGTAGCAGGACTGAGGGAATATTTGCCTCCTCTCCCACCCTGGAATCCTCAAATGGAGCATCCTTGTATCTGGGGTGTAGTCACAGGTTGTACTCCCTGGGGGTTTGCACCTGGCACTCGAGGAACTGTAATGAGCTCAGGCTTAACATTTGACTTAAAATTGTGGCTTAGAATTTGGTTTATTAGATTTAAAATCTTCGGAAAGGCCCTTGGAAAAGCAGGGTGGCAGGAGGCCCAGAGCCCTGGGCTCGGTGGGGAGCGTGGCCACTGCTGGTCCTGACCAGGCTGCCACTTCTCCGTCCCCAGCTGTGAAAGGCCACAGTCTCTGCCTGCTCCCAGCCCTCACTTCTCGTGGGGATCTGTCCCTGCATCCACCAGGAGCTGGCTGGGAGCATTCAGATCCTTCTCATCAAATATCAGTAAATCTGACAGCCTTAACTCTCAGGTGCAAATTCTCTGGGGCAGCACGGTCCATTGGATGCCCTGAGGAGTTAATTTGGTTTCCACTGGGGTCCTGATTAAAGAAGAAATTATCTGTGTGAATCATGAGCAACTTTGTGGGAAGGGGGCTGAGGCACAGGGAGGTGCCTTAGCAAGGAGACTGCTTTAAAAAGGGTCAGTCAGATCTGAACATCTCCGTGGTGAATGCCAGGCTGCTCAGAAATAGAATTTTTGCATCATTGTGACAGTGAAGACACTGCAGGAAATAAAACATTTTGTTTGGCATTTTTGTGGTTTCTAATATGGAACAGGTAGGAAGTGCCTTGTTCAGTTATTGATTACCTTCAGATGAACTTCCAGGAGTTTATAGCAGCACACGGTGCCCTCGGACTCTGTTAAACTGGATTAATTTTTGCTTCTGGTCCCGTGAGGCTTCCAAACCTATTAATACTGACTGCAGCATTTAGGAAGTGTCCTTCTGGCAGAGCAGCTCGGCGCCGCCGATCACGAGAGCTCGGCTTCATCTGCCTGGGAGAAACGTGGCTTCCCTTTCCAAATTAACAATAAGGAATGTAAATGCTTGCGTGAGGGTTACACAGCATTTCATGCCTTTGTTTGTTGTGGCAAATTGGATTTAAAACACTTGCTCCTGAGAGAGGGTTTTATGTGCCCCGAAGAAAGGATTTGCTATAGTTGCTGGGGCCGTCCCTCCCATCACTGTGTGTGTACATACAAACACACAAAGACACTCACACACAGATATTGTGTTTGTGTGTGTGGACAGAGAAGGGAAATGCAAGATCTGCTTGTTCTAATGTCCCAGTTTTGTCAGAATTTGGGATGCGGGTTGCTCAAGCAGGAGCAGTCCCTAATCTCGGCGTCTCCTGATTTCAGTGTCGGGTTCCTGTTGGTCATTTGTTGGCATCGGACTCATCTCTCCTTCATTTGGGAAGGAAATGAGACATGCTGATGTTAATGGTGTAGCTAAAACCCAAGGCAGACTCTTCATTCCACGTCCCCTTCGATTTCACTGTTACTGTCCAGGAGGAAAACTTGGCTGGATGAAGGGCACTCGCTGTGTGGCTTCTTAGCAGTGTCAGTGTCCTGATGGGATGGAGGCAATCCCTTGGTTTCCCATAGAAATTCCACTTGCTCCCGTGCACCACCACTTCTTGATAAAGACAGGAGAAAACACAACAGCCCCTGCGGATTACTGTCATCGAGAGAGAAAGGGCAGTGGGGATGCTGTGGGCAGCATCATTGTAAGTGGATTTTGAAGACAACTTGGGTTATTTACAGCCTTGTCTGCGTGTCTGGTGATCCCAGAAGTGCTGCTGAAGCCTCTCTGTGCTTCCAGGATGAAACACCAGGTCCCTCGTGGCTGCTCTGACCTTCCTCCCTGTGCAGGTAGTAGCCCTTGGTGGGTATTACTCAGTTCAAGTGGTAGCAGAGGTGCTGCAAAGAGGATTGCTATTATGTCTGTTTATCTAAGTAAGACATAATGTGTATTCCCCAGATGGGTGGATCATGTTGCCAAACTTTAGTCTACAAATTGCTAAAACCGGTTCAGCAAGCACGTTTGCAAATGCACACGGCTCTAGGGAATGCACTTTTGTGTGAAATAGCCCATTAATTTGAACAAAATGTTTTAAATAGTTTTAGATCCTTCTTTCTAAAAGCTCTGTTGCTCCAGCGCGAGGAGTGACAGATAACAGATGTGCCAGTGCTGCTCCTCGCCGATGGGGATGGGCTTGAGAGGGCAGACCTGGGTGAATGGGGCACTGAGCTCAGGGCTGGGCCCCAGTGTGCCCGGTCTGCTCCTGGCACAGCCAGCAGTGGCCTCTCAAGCAGCCAGGACTGCCTCGAGAGTGTATTTTGGGGCTTACCTTCCCCGGGCCACGAGCGGTCCACGCTGCAGCCTCGCCTGTTGCAACTTGCCAGGCCCGTGGTGTCTGTGCAGAGGGATGTGTCCTCCTCACTCCACAGCTGCCTTCCAGGTGTTTGAGGAGTGTTTCTCTCTTCCCTCAGCTCAGTCTCTGTGTCTGGAGCCCGGGCTGTGCTCCAGCTGCACACAGCACCAGCCTGTGCCAGGCTCCCTCCCAGCCCACGGCGTCTCTGCCCCGGCACGCAGGACAGGTGGGGGCCGTGCCTCCCTACTTGAGCTGGTCCCCCAGCCCCTGGTGAAGTCCAGCACCCCTTGTTTATCCAGGGTAACGTCCATGAGATGTGAGGAGGTGGCTGGTGTGGCTTGGCAGGATGGTGGGATGCTCACTGGGTGCCTGCTTTGATTTGTGGCTGGCTCCGGCGTGACTTCATGGCAGATGGTTCAGCTTTGCCAGTCTTGAAGAAGGCTAAAATAGGAGCAGGTTTGTTTTTAAAGGCAGCGAAACAACCGGTGCATGGCAAACTTGTGATTATTGTGGTGTTTCTTGGTGGTTTGCAATACAGAAATATCAAATGCTGTGCGGTTCAGGACTGAGGGTGCTGGGGGGAAGCAAGGTTAAGCAGCATCTCACACCTTCCACTTCACATCTCATTATTCATTGCTAATAGAAGCCTGGACCATCTGTCTCTGCAGAGAACACTGGGATGTGACAGGCATGGGAGATGTTACAAAACTTTCTCTGCGAGGTGTTTATTTCTGGCGTGTTCTGCCCGTGTTGTCTGTGCCTCCTGCAGTGCACGAGCAGCCCTGGCGCTGGGCGGCTGCTGCAGGAGCTGCCTGGGATGCCGAGGTGTCACCGTGGGCTCTCCGGGCTACGAGGGCTGCTTCCTTGCCTCTTAAATTCTCTTTAACTTGCAGACAGCCTCCCAGAAACCCTCTGAGTTTTTGCCATGTCTTAGCAGTGGTGCTGAGTGTTGGGGAGCAGTGTCCTGTCAGGATTGAGGGTGGGGAGCAGTGTCCTGTCAGGATTGAGGGACTGGGAGCAGTGTCCGGGCAGGATTGAGGGGTGGGGAGCAGTGTCCTGTCAGGATTGAGGGACTGGGAGCAGTGTCCTGTCAGGATTGAGGGGTGGGGAGCAGTGTCCTGTCAGGATTGAGGGTGGGGAGCAGTGTCCTGGCAGGATTGAGGGCTGGGAGCAGTGTCCGGGCAGGATTGAGGGGTGGGAGCAGTGTCCTGTCAGGATTGAGGGCTGGGAGCAGTGTCCCAGCAGGATTGAGGGACTGGGAGCAGTGTCCCAGCAGGATTGAGGGACTGGGAGCAGTGTCCCAGCAGGATTGAGGGACTGGGAGCAGTGTCCTGGCAGGATTGAGGGATTGGGAGCAGTGTCCCAGCAGGATTGAGGGACTGGGAGCAGTGTCCTGGCAGGATTGAGGGACTGGGAGCAGTGTCCCAGCAGGATTGAGGGACTGGGAGCAGTGTCCTGTCAGGATTGAGGGACTGGGAGCAGTGTCCCAGCAGGATTGAGATGTGTGGAGCAGTGTCCTGTCAGGATTGAGGGCTGGGAGCAGTGTCCTGGCAGGATTGAGGGATTGGGAGCAGTGTCCTGGCAGGATTGCAGCAGTGTCCTTGCTGCAGGTGCTGCCCCTGTCCCATCCCTCATCTTCCATCAGTACCCTGCCTTGGGATGCCTGGATGGGCTGAACCCAGAGATGGGGCTGCAGGGTGTTCCCTCTGCCCCACAGCACACCCAGCACCCCTGAGAACACTGCCTCCTTCTTCCCCTACAGTTCTGCCATAGGGAGACTTAGAATATCAAATATCCATCTCCCCTGGAGGGAAGGAACTGCTGTGGGATTTTAAAATTCTTTTATGTTTTCTTTCAGCAGTGCTGAGGAAAAATATCTTCTTGGTTCCATCAGCTAAATTGATGCTTGTGAAAGACTTAGCAAATACCTTCTTTCCATCTGTTTGTTAGGCTTCTGAATTTAAGCAGTAATCAGAAAACCAAACAGAAAGGATCACGTTGAGTACAGAGTCCCTCCTGGGTAGGTTTCAGTCATCTTGGTGGCCGTGGCACCATCCAGGGCGTGTTTCCTCTCCTCAGATGGAGCACAGTTGGCTTTTGGGGGGCTGTGTCACGAGCTGCACTTCTGGCTGTGTTAGCAGCAAGCCCCTGAGCCCCAGTGCTGCTGACAGAGTGGGACACTCGAGTGGGCACCGCTGGCACCAGTGTCCCACGGTGCTGCCAGCAGCTGCATGCCACTTGTTAGAGAGGACAGGGATCCATTTAAATGCTGAATAATTGAAGGCCAGGAGTGCAGCGGGCGAGACGTTAAGGCTGGCTACTTAAGGAAGAGATGATGGATTCCTGCAGAATCCCTTTTTCTCACTTTTCGAAGGCGTTTTAGGGAGAGATTCTTCCTAAGGGGATTGAGGTCATCTCTCTTTCCTGTTTAAGGCCTGGTGAATTGCCTCTTGGACACTTTATCTCGTGAATGACACGGTGTTCAGTCAGGGGGTTCTGCTGACGGCGTGAACCACGCCAGCACAGCTCGGTTTGTGGCATCAGCAGAATCGGAGATGGAAATACCTCCGTGGTGTTGGTGATTTAGTCATGGAATGTAAAGAATTTTCAACAGTAAATGCACCGGCTTTTGAAGTTTCTTTATCCTCTGCAGAGTTTTAACTTAGATGGCAATGGGATATCACTATTCATTTTATAGAATTTTTTCCGGAAAATATTTTTCACATTTGTGCCAGCCTGATGTTGTTTGCATTCAGTTCTTCCGTTATCAATAACTGTAGAAGCAATCCAGGCAGAGTTTGCAGAAATTGCTTTGTCTGTGCTTTGCTCTTCCAGTATTTATTGGCTGACGCTCTAATGTGATTATTTCTCTGTGTCCCTGCTAAAGAGACAGCTTGGAAAGATGATACCCCGAGATGCCAAATCTGCACTTTTCTTTGTATGAATTTGTGAGAGAACAACTGTTTCTTACAGGCACCTGATTGAAAATTATTCCTTTGGAAGATGAAGATTAAGCAGTGTTAAATTTATATTTGTGCTAGATAGGTCTTACCTCTGTGATAGAACAGTAGGAGTGTTGAAATCCTGGAATGATTTCATGTGGTTGTGCTGACAGGAGATAGTAGGAGAGAAAAGTTTTTACAGGACAAGAAACAAGTTGCTGAACTTGGCATCTGCAATAATCTCAATTGGCAATACATGCCTTGGAGCAGAATATTTGGCCACTGAGCTGGAAAATTGTTATCAGTTGTGGCAAGGCTATTTTTAGGCAGTAACATCTGTGGAACACCATTTCCTCAAACTTTCACTATCTTTTGACAAGTCAGCCAGATGTGACTCACTTGAGCATATTGGGTGGAGAGGAAAAAACAATGTGCTGTGTTTACCAGAAATGCAAACATGACCTTTTCGGGATGAAGGCAGTCTTTATTCTCAGCCCATGGAAGAGGCAATAAGAAAAGATGGATTTTCATAATCACTATTAAACCTCTTTACAGTGCAGTATTGTGGTCCAATGCTCTCACAGAAATCATGTTGAGGAGGGTTCTGCCAAAAAAACAATTTTCTCTCCTTGTTTCGGAGCAGAAAGGGGAGGGAGCCGATGACGGTGTCCTGATTCTTGCCCCACATGTCACTTGCTGTCCCAAGGCTTGGGGTTGGCACTGCCTTGAGAAGCCTTTCTCACCTGGAGATGGGTCTGACCTTTCCCTGAGCGTCCTGCCCTGGGAGCAGAGTGTTTCTGTCCAACCTGGACTTGCCAAGAGCCCCTTGGTTAAATTAGATGGAGGGTTTGGTTTCGTGCCCGTGTCACGAGTGCCGTGCCAAGGAGAGTCCCCTCTCCGTGCAAGGAAGCTGTGGAGCAGTTCTGGCTTCTTGGGATGATGAGCATGTCCCACGCTGGCTCTTTGGGTGTCTCCAGCGTGGGGGTTGTCTGTTTCAGAGCTGCATTCCCACTGCTTGCTGGAGCTGGGCACAGCCGCCCGTGGGACGTGGGAGGCCCTGCTGTCACCACGCCGGCTCCGTGCGGGAGCGGGTCACTTCTGTCACCTTGCTTTGCCACCCGAGGTGCTGCGTGTGGGAGTGGGAGCCTGACTGCAGGGCTCGCAGACAGCTCTGCCTTCAAATCCGTTGCCGACTGCTGTCATCGTAAGCAGATTTGCTTAAGTAACTTCCAAAATTTGCCAGGGTTAAGTTAACTCACAGCACCCTACTCACGGCTTGCTGCTGCCCAAAGAGGAGGGCGGCCCTGGCGCAAGGGGTGGCACTTTGGGAAGGTTTGGGGTGGTTTTTGGAGCCCAGGAATCACGTTTGTACCATGCAAGCCATGCTGGAATTGTCATGGGAGACTGCAGGAACCCAGTGGTGCATTTTAATGCACGAGGAACCCGCAGCAGTAAGGGCATCTCATCCTCTAACACGGCTTAGTCAAAGCAAATAAGCCCCAAGGAGGTATTACCTGCCAGGCTGGGGCGTTAGAACAGGAGTCAGACCTTGACATTTGATGTCTCTGAAACAGCTTTTGGCTTAAATTCAGTTGTTTACTACTGCAGTCAGGAGCAGATTTGTTAGACAGGGCTAATTACATGTGCTTGTTCCAAAATCATTTGGAAACTGTAACATTTGTTGCTTTTCAAGCGCTTTAAAATATGCAAATATTTCATGCAATGAAGAGAGCTGATTTTTGCAAGAAGCCACAAATGGTGTTCCAGCCAAATGTGCTTTTAGAGGTGGCCTAAAGCAAATCCATTGGGTCCCCTGAAAGGAGCGAGGAGGAGGAGGACGGGGAGGGTTCCTTGACTGGTGCCAGTGTCTAATCACAGGTGAGAAGTGAGCAGGTGGAGAGTTTGTTTGCTCTCTTCATCTGGAATTTGTTAACCAAGTAGTGGGAAGATGACCAGGAACCGTTCCCAGTTCCAGATGAAGGGATGTGGGGGTGTTTCTCATGGTGCTGCTGTGCATCAGCCAAGAGGGGCTGGCACTGCCTTCAGCAGCACTTATGGGTCCTGACCCCTCAGATCTGAGAATTCCTGGGATCACAGTGTTTCAAAGATTGCTGGGTTTCTGACTATGAGTGTTTGGCTCGTGCTGCTCAGACATTCTGCTGTGTTGATGGGATCCAAGACTCCCTTCCCTGGAGAGTGGAAGCTCAGCCTGGCCCTCTCTGCTCCTGTCTTGAACTGTTTTATAGAAAACCAGTGATCTGGGGCTTTTCAGTGTTCTGCTGAAGGTCCAACCTCCCCAAACCACCTAACTAGATGAGACCCTGATTGTGTATTGTGGGAGCAGGGATTGGAAAGTGTTTCCTTTAGGTAAGTCCAGCTATGCAAAAGCTATTGGAGCGTCCAGAGACACCAATTCCTCCCATATTTTAAGTCTGGATATTTTTATAAAAGCCCTCTTATTTTGTTTGTGTCTTTGCTGGAAACCATGTCTATCTGCCAACCCTTTGGAAATGTCATGATGTAATTATTTTAACAGGCAGTCTGTGCTCCTTTATTTGGGGGATATTAACCTTTCTAAACAAAAGAAATGTTAATATACATGGGAGACGCAGCTAATGGGATTTCATTTTTCTTATTAGAACAGACTGGAGTTCTCTTTTTAAATTATTGTAAAAGAATTCTGCAAGTCGAGTAATTGCCTTCAGCTAATCCACGATGGCAAATTTGAATGTGAATATCCAGATCATTCTGTATGGATGGGAAAAAGTAATGTGATTTTCTTGTTTTTTATTTGCTTTGGCTAAACAGTGTCGAAGGATGATATAAATTCATTGAGTTTGAAACAAAGAACATGCTAATTATTAATGCGCCGAGTTGTGATGCGCTGTGAACATGCTGTTTAATTTGCAAGGCCTGTGGTGGCCCGCTTATATTTCATTGCATATTGATTCAAAGTGTGTGTTTCTATGTGGTTTGGTGGTTTTCCCTGATAGCCAGGGAATTTCAGCTGGATTTATGGACTTTTCCCCCTGGTGTTGACACCGTCGTGGGACCAGGCATGGCCGGACTGGCTGTGCAGGTCTGGACACAAATGGATAACACTTTATAGGTGCAGGTTGACTGGATTAATTCAAAGATTAATTTCTCTGTGTGCAGCCTGTCCTCAAGGCTGCCTCCTGCTCGCCAAGCAGCCCCTGGGCTCGCCATGGCCTTTCTGGGGCAAACACTGTTGCTTTTACTGAGCCCATGCTGCATTTAAAGCCGTTCCCTCCCCGGCGTGCCTTGCGGTTGGAACGCGTCGGGATAAATATCCCAGACTCTGCAGGATTTATCTTCCAATCTCGATTTTAAAGGGATGTTTCCAAGCGCTCTAATCACTGGCTTTATCTGCAGCCAACTGGTGTGGTTTGAGGCGTTCTGTAGCTGCCTGGGCGCCTCCGCCGGGGCTCGGAGGGAGCCGCGCGCACTTAACGGAGACGTAACGGAATTCGCTGTGACCCCCGGTGGATAAAGGAGGATGAGTGGAAAGCCGAGTTGATTGCATGTCTGGAAGAATATTTGTGCCTGATTTATGTTCTAATTTTAGTATTGGGCTTCCTTCACGATAGTAAAATGTCACATTAGCATGGAACTTTCTATCTAATGCGCTGAGAACAAACGCTGGGGCTCAGGCTGTCGTTTGGGCTTCCCTGAACGTCAGGATCCGATGGCTTTGCTACATCAGAGTCTTGGTTAAAGCTGTGCTTCTGTGTGCAGTTTTGTAGGAAATCCTTGGGTAGTAGTTGCCTTCCCTTTTCCTCAGAAGTGCTCAGGGAGATCTGCCTGGGGCAGTTAATCCTGGAGTTACAACGTCGGGATGCTCATTAGAGGCTGGAATAAAACAGCCTCCAAAGCCTGACAACTCCCAAATCCTTGGCAGTGTTAAAGTACACAGGTGGGGGAATTCCTTCTTGGCACTTTGCCTTGGATTTTGGCTACAAATGCAAGTGAAATTTTCATCCAAAGAAAATGGATGTCATGGACCCCTGAGTGCTGCCATGTCAGACCCCAGGCTCACCCAAGTGTCGGCTGCAGTGACTACCCCCGAGTGCTGCTGGTGGGAAGCTTCCAAGATCTCATCTTCTGCAGTGTTGGAGGCTGCTCCTCAACCAGTGATATGAAGGAATTAATAATTCATCTTGTGTATGTAGGAGGAAAATGAGTCTTAAATTTGATTAGTAAATGACAGGTTTCAGCCTGGTAATTTGCAGCCTTTATTAACAAACTTGTGGAACTTATCAATAATACTGTAAGCCTTTTTATTTTGGGCACCTTTATTGTAGCTGGTGTCACTTTTCCCAGGAAAGAAGTGCTGGTATTCCTATCTTGAGCCAAGCTCATTAAGGCTCCAGGACTGTTCCACTTGTACATGGTGCCTCTTGCCAGTTATATGCCGGATGAGTCACAAGCCTGTTTTGATTCCTGGTGGTTCTCCGCCTGCTTTGCCAAATCCCCCAAGATTTCTTTTTGAGATGATCCTCAGTGGATAACCACGACTTAGAGCCTGTCCACAGATTTTATGTGGGATTTTTGGGTTTCTCTCAAGCGGTGGTATGAGACACGCTGTGAAGAAAATAGTAGCCATATGTAGTCTAGTCTTGTCGAAAGTTGGGAGAAGCTGTGGAGTGACTCTTCCAAGTTTTGTTGGAGTTTCCTTGGCTCTGCAGTGCTGATGTGCTGGAAGCACTGCAGTGAGTCAGTGACAGGGACTAAAAACTCCCTTGAATTTCCTGAAAGTCCCAAGACAATTTGAGGAGCAGTTTGTTTTCTTGGTGTTTATTTTAGTGCCTTTGCACCGCAGTGGGAGGTCACGAACCAAACCCTGCTCAGATGGGGAATTGCTTTGGTTAAACTGTGCTGCGCTGTGGGTGTCAGGAGGATTTCACTGAGGAGGAGGAGGGTTCTGGGGGGTGTTTGGGAGGCTGTGGGCTGTGGACATGCTGGCAGAGCCTCTCTCTGAGCTGGTTTGCTATGCAAATTGGCAGCTGAGCGTTGCGTTGCGCTCGCTCGGGATGATGCTCTTAAAAGTTGTGCTGCTTTTGTAGATAAACACAAAGACATCCGCTTTCAACTTCACATTCTTTAACCTTGTTTTATGCCTTGCCTAGTGCTGACACTTTCAAGGCAGATGAAAATCAGACTAAATTTAGAAGGGAGCAGAGCCCCCATCCCTTCTTCTCCCCCACCCTGCCCATTCCATGCATAGCACCCGTATCCTTTTGATTAGTTTTGCCCTTGGTTTCTGCTTCAGATGTGAAGTTTTGCAAAGTGGTGCTGAAGAGAAGCCTGGGTTTTTCATGAAGTGAGCCCTTGGTGTGCCATGTCTCCAGTCCTTTACAGAAGTGGGCCTGGAGACTCTGTTCCCCCTTGTCAGGCTACACCCTGCTCTCTTCCTGTCTTGGCACTCCTGGCTTCAGAGAGGTGGATTTTCTGTATCTCTTGGTGCAAGATGGAGCCACTGATCTGGAGAAATTTCGTAGCTGTGCTGGTGAGCATCGGTGTTGACAGACTGTGTGCGTGCTGGTCCTCGCTGCTCCTCCGAGAACCTCCTCAGACATTCCTCAACTCATTTAGTCCCATAGTCTCATTTAGTCCCTGTTTGAGCAGAGATTAATTATTTTGCTGTGTTGTGATGGCTTTTCGAAGCCGAGCCCTCAGGGGAAGGAATTTTTTAAGGCAGTTGAGCCTCAAGATTTAATTTGAACTCCTGTCTCTGCATTTGGACAAGCAGATTAATTGACCCTTGATAGGTGTGGGCTCTGCTCCAAATGAACAAATCCCAGCTGCTTCCACTGTGCCTGTGCAGATAAATGGCTGGGATGTGTGAGGTGGGACGTTCAAACCCCTCCTTGTCCTGCTGAGAAGGGGAACTGAGTGTCTGGAGATGGTGGGGGTGGCTCTGGTCACCTCGTTCGTGTGACAGACTGCTCACAGCTGCCTGCTCCTTTCCAAAGGGACCCCGGTGAGCTGGGGGCTCTGGCTGGAAACCAGGCATCTCCCTCAGCTCCTCGTGTCTCTGCTGCCTGGCTGTTCCTTGTTCCCCAGCCCTTCGTCCCGCATCAGTTGGTGTGCGTATCTAATGAGGAGAAATCGGTGACATCCCAGGATTAGCTAACCCCATCGCTTGTGAAATTAAGCCCTCTTGAGTGCTGAAATGCTGCTCGATGGCAGGTGAGCATTTGTTATTAGACTTAAACATGCAGCTGAAGAAGGGGACTGGCAGTCCCGTTACCTCCTCCTGCAGCCACTTGAACCTGCCCGTGTGTGCCGTGGAACCAGACACGTCTGTGCAAATATCCTGAGTTTCACGTGGGGCAGAGCGTGGGCACAGCCAAGCTGAGCTGCCCACGGGGGAGATGTGCCCCTTCTGCTGTGGGCTGGGATCTGCCAGATGCCAGCAGGTTCTTTGGGTGAGCAAAAATGCTCCCAGCAATTTTCTTCTTAAATAACAGCACTTAGCATATTCCCTTCTGCTTTTTACTTACGAAAAACAACTACCTGTGCCCTTTACTTTTGAAACCGAAGGGATGTGTGTGCTCTTTCCAGTTGGGAATGAAACTCGAGTTTCCCCAGCCCGAATCACATTTCCTCAGTGCTGTTTAGATGAAAATTACAAGTTCTGTATATTCTCTTACACAGTTGATGTGTTTTGTAGCTACACACTGATAAGGTTCATGAGCCAAACATAACAGTGGCTCTGCAGTATGATAAATTGTCCCTGTTTTTTAGGTCCTCTACTACCTTTGTTCTGAGTAATCAAATTAAAGTAATCTCTTATTACAGCATGGCAGAACCTGCACATGCAGCTGTTTTTTATGGTAGCTGCAGGTCTTAAGGTAAGTTCAAGTTATTTCTGTTGTTACTTATCTTTGGAATGATGATCATGACAAATGGCCAGTGTAATTTCTTTCCTTAGCAGATGGATAGAAAGGGAAGATATTGCACAGGCTGCTCACTGAATTCATAAATTTTTAGACTGGAAATACCGAGTTAGATATTGAAACACTTAACGTGACAAAAAGACAGAGAATTGTTTTCTGATCTTGTTGGTGCCATAAAGTGAAATTCGGTGAACTTCGTCGGCAGCTTCTTGTTGCTGTGTAATTTAGATGGGAGGAGAAATAATCCATGAGATCAAGATCGCTGGGGTTTGCTTTGCCTTTCCTGCCATGAGAATGGAGCTGTGGGGTCCAGCAGCTGCAGCAGGTGTGTGTGTCTCGCAGGGTGAGGCTGTAGGGAGGATGGGTGCTTGGGGCAGTGGCCAGTCTGACAGGGATGCTCCATCAGGGATGCTGCCTGTCACCCGGGATGGGGCATCCCGTGTGTTTTGGGGCTGTAGGTGAGGGTGTTGGTAAAGCTCGGGGTGGTTCTGGGGCAGGGCACACACGCTGGGACATGGCCAGGCCCTGGGGAGCCCTTGCTGTACCAAGCAAATACCAAAGTGCCATCTAAGTCTTCTCTCCAGCAGTATCTCTTTTAGCTGCGTGTCTCTGGTTGAAAAGGATAATAATGTTTGGTTTAAGGTACAGATCATGCAGAGAAAGGCCCTCCTTTGCTGGCTCTTGGCTAACTGGTATGGACAGGAGCTGCAGAAAGGACATGCAGAAACCAGAGTGACTTGGCACGAAGCTGCAGAGCGATGTCTTAAGGATTGCCAGCAGTGCTGATGGGAATAAGCTCCTTCCCTCAGTCCTGGGCTGGCTCCGTGCTCTCCTGCCTGGCTCCTCTCCTTCTTGGCCAAAGTGCCAGTAGATGTGGTCAGCACAGAGCTCAGGGTATGGATCCAGCTTCTCCCACAGTGTCCCTGCTTGTGTTGTGAGCCAGGCAGTACTGGTGTGAGGTCCATGGGTTTGCTGATGTGCCTTTTTTTCTGCATGAGAGGAGGTTTTATTTAGCATGATGTTAATTGGGTGTTGCCCTTCAGTCTGTGATCCTTTAGGTTTTTGGAGCTGGATAGGAGAGGAGCAGCTCCCTGACTGCATCTGCAGCGCTTACACTTGCATTTGTAAGAGGGAAGGAAAATTTGGCTTCAGATTTTGCCAGCTATAAAGAAAATATTTTGATACAAGCTCGTGAGTCATCGGAGGTAAAAGGGAGGAAGTCTGAGCACTAGAGCTGCTTCCCAAGCAGCCGAGTCTGAAATACAGGGCTGTGCTCTGAGAAGCAGCTCGGTCACACTGTGGTGCCAGTGCCCCCAGACCAGGGGAGATGTGGCACCCGTGGGGTTCCCCATTGTCTTTCCAGTGAGTGGGGCTGCAGCACGGGCTCTGGACTAACACTGAGCCCTGTGGATCGATGCTGAGCATCTCTTGGTCATACCTGGGGCAGGCTCCCTCCCTGTGCAGTAACCAAGTGCTCTGCCTGAGGATGAGTGACCTCTCTGCAGACCCCTCCTGGTCTGTACAGGTGTGGTCTTCAGAAAACATGGCATGTAGGGGTCTTCCATCATCATTTGTCACCATGTGAACGGAACACGCACTGCCATGGATGGGCTGCCACCGAAGGACATGAACTGGGATAACCCTGCAGGGTTTCTGCACTGTGCAGTGTCTGTGCTCCCCCGGGAGTGCTCCTCACTGGTGCCTGGGGCACCTGTGAGACAGAGAAGTGTCAGGAGAGGTGCCTGGGCCACTGAGAGCTTTTTCTTTTGTGCCAGCTGGGGAATATTGACCTCAGAGAGAACCTGGGCAGGGGCTCAGGCACTGGAGAGCTTGGCCAGCATGAGAAGCCTCTCCCAGTTGTCCTCCTTGATGTACCAGTGTTTAAACGACGCTAATTTTCTGTTCGCCTTTCATTTGTTGGATGGCTGCTCAGAAAAGATAATTTTTTCATTTTCCCTGGGCTTCTGGATGGTTAAAAAGAGGCTGTGTGTCGTGCAAGATGGTTGCAGGAAAAGTGGCTCTTGGAACAAGTTAAACGGAACGCCTGTAAGTCTGAGGCAGTTCAGTGGGGAAGGAGAAAAGGCGAGGCTATCGCGCGGGAGCCAGGTGGTGGCATCTCTGACTGCCTCCCCTCGAGGTTCCATCTGACAGCAGAGCAAACTCACCCGTGCCTCCAACACCACTTATTTCCCTCAGCACAGAATCCTGATTATTAATTTGAAACCGTATCAGTGTGCGAGTGATGTGGTGGCGTGCAGACAAACAGAATACTTTGGTCTTCCAGGGGCTGGCTGCTCGGTATAATTGCGGCTTTAAACAAATTCAGTGGCCGGAAAGCTGTAAAACATTTGCAGGCGAGAGCACGCTTTGAATATTCATCTTCTGTGAGTGTCACCGAGTGACATCTAAGAGTAACTGGGCAGATATGGGTGCCAGGCAAAATAGAGAGCGGGGAGTCTTGCTCACTGATTTGTATTCTAGATGTAAATCTTAAATTAGTTTGAGATTTTAAAATGGGTTTTTAAATGCCAGGCACATAAGAGGCGGAATTGATATTAATATTAATAGGCTTAAAAAGATATTTAATGAAATATTTGTATAATTTAATTTCTTCATACTCAAGTCAGAAAAGTAGCAACTGACCACAGGGCTCAGAGACCTCCATTGTGCCATCCATCTGATGGGCCTTGATGTGTGGATACCTGGGGCTGACCCACACCCGGGTTCTGCCACCCCAAATGTCACTTATTTGGCAGTGGTGGAAGGATCCATATGGTGGCAGAGGCACCACGTTGGCCCCTTGGCCTCGGGGATGGAGCTCTCCCCGTGCCAGAACACGGAGGCAGTGCCAGGAAGGTGCAGTTCCTCGTCAGGGAGCCTTGCTCCAAGCAAACAAGAACTTGGAAGTAAGAGTGGTATCCTGCAGATATAAATAAAATGAGGCCAGTTGCAGGAGGAGGAGGAGATGGGAGAGACTGAAATATTAATGAAGATATAAAGCACTGCACCTACACTGAGAGCAGTGTGATGTTCTCGCTCATCTATTCATGTTGAGCTGGCTGGAGCTTTAAATTTTAAAGCCTGGGTGGAGAAGAGGGGCAAGGTTAGGCAGCTCGTTAGAGGCTGTGGCAGTGCTCACAGGCAGCTGAATGGCCCTGAGGGGAAGGAGCCTTGCCAGGGATTTGGCAATATCCCTGTGGCTGAGCCTGCTGTGCTGGGCATCCCTCCCTGGTGCTGAGGCTCTGGTGCAGCTCGAGGTTGGGGCTGCAGGATGGGATGTCTCTGCTGCTGAAAACCTGCCTGTGCCAGTGGCCAGGGAGCGAGGGCATGACACCCCTGCACACACTGGGCAGCTTGAAAACCTCAGGGAGGCCAAAGATGGGCAGTGGCACGCACAACCTGCCCGGGTGCCATGGTGATCCATGGGCTGGCAAAACCAGCAGTCAGGGTGTTCTGCAGAGGGTGCCGTGGGGCAGCCACCCCACGGGGACAGTTTGGAGCAGTTGGGGCTGTTGCACCGTGGCTGGGGCTGCACAAATCCCTGGGCTGGGGGCCGGTTTTGGGGCGGGTGGCACGGTGAGAGGTCTCCTCTGCAGGAGCCATCACACTGCAGGAGATGTGCGGGCTCCTCTCTGGCAGCTGCTGCAGGTGCCTCTCGGCTGTTTTCCTGCCTGCCTTCTTTTCAACAAGGAGTTTGCCTCCACCTACAGGAAGCAGAAAGCAAGAAAACCCCCCATAGTCACACAATACTCTGTTAGCCCTCGTCTGTCGGGGGAGCAGCTCATCCCTCTCCGTGCAGCACACAGCCCTGCTCCTGGAGGTGCTCTGGCAGCCCCAAGGCTCCGTGCCTCTCACACAGGTTTTAATTCCCCGTTCCTCGTGCCCAAGCCTTGACAAGGAAACGCTGACAAGCCAATAATTGAATTTTGGTTGCGTTAGCAAGGCTTCTGCTGGGGTTTGTGCTGAAAGACAAAGCAGATCTCTCCGAGGAGAGCAGTAATGGTGCAGGAAGGTTTGGGGAGTCACAGCTTCGGGGAGAGCAGAGCTTTGAGTGTGGAGTCATTGGCCCCCGAATGGCACAGGAAACCAGGAGCAGGATTGATATCCATGTTGGCACACCAGGCAGCCTGGGCAGGGGCCTCAGGTGACAGAAAGGGCTGGAATTTCCCATTCACATGGACCTGCTGGTGGAGGGGCACTGGCAGTGCCTGCAGTGGGGCTGGGCTGGGTTACACCGTACCCGTTCAGTCCCGTTCCATATTCAGTTTTGTTTACCTTCTCCCTGCGTGTGAATACAGAAGAGAAAAAAAAAACAGAGCTTGGGTGGCTTCTCCAGGGCCTCTTCAGAGGGAACCTTTCAGTTCCTGTTTCACTCCCAAAATGATGAGAGGCTCTGTCACTTCCTCCCGTCCCACTGCTGCCTTGGAGCCGTCACTCCCCTGCAGGTGCTCAGTGTTTGGTTCTCATTTGAATTTTTGGATGGTTTCCAGTGTAAGAGACTGTCTGGGACATCCTGGCATGGAGGACTTGTAGGATGGGGCACAGTGGGGTGCTGGGCACGTTCAGATATCAGTGTTGCTGTTGTGGGTACTTCCATGGGACAGCAGAGCAGCCTGGGCAAAAGCCTGTAACAGCATCTTGTGGAGAGGCACAGGGCTTGGTGCTGGTGTCCCAGCTCTTTGGAGCAGTGTTCTCTCAGTGCTGGGGGCCAGGATGAAGAGGGGTCTGGATGGCAGGGAGGGGGTGCCCACCCTGGCCAGGTCCAGCCAGGCAGCCCCCTTGTACTGAAGGAGTGAACTGTGTCTGTCCACCCTGGCTGTCAGTCCAACAGCCACACATCAATCCATTGGCACGCTGCTGGAATCATGTTTGTGTGTGCTGGGGGGTTGGTGCCACATTTGAGTGATGTCTGGGTGAGAGAAATTCCAACCTCTGCATTTTCTGTACAGGATACCTGACAGTAAAGCTGTGGGATGACCTTTATCTTTATGAGCTGGGAGAATTAAGGAGTTCTGTATTTTAGTTTAATTAAGCTATAAGGCATAACAGATGGTGCTTTTCTGGGTGATTATTGAATGTCTCTGCTTTGACTGAGAAGTGCAGTAACACCGTGATGATAAATGTATTGTGATTTGAAATATCTGAGCTCTTCAAGAACACGTGTCGGTGCCCGTGTGTCCGCCCTGCCTGCTGGGCACCTGCCCCTCAGGGTTCCTCCGTGTGGGTGCTGGTATTTTCCATCCTGTTTGGCCAAGGTGCTTGGGTGGCATAGGCCAAGCTGCCACCTCGTTTGCCTTGGCTGCCTGGCTGTGAGAGCAGAGTCACCTGCTCCCCCTCTGCATCCATCAGCAGTTTCCAAGTATGAGATTCTGCGGGGAAATGTTCTTGTTGTACCAACTGCCCTGAGCAGAGGCAGATCTGTGCTGCGTTCTTCTAATAAAATTGACAAACAAATTACCCTAGAATTTCCAAAATTACCCTAGAATTTCCAAAATTACACGGATTCAAAAACCCCCAAGCCCCAGCATTCAATCTGCAGAAACATCTCGCTGTAGGAATCACCAGCCTGATGAGATGGCGTTGGCGGCAGCACAGCAAGGAGGGACTGAGAAACTCAATGGGCTGGAAACCCAAAGCAGCAGCCAGCTCCTGTGTCTGCAGATCAGGTACACCCAGAGCATTGGAGATGGTGCTGTTCCAATATTTGCATATACATAACCAGGTCAGGCATTAAAGATGCATTGTAGCACGGCTGGTGTGTAGGACTCGGGAAGCTGAGAGGAGCTGAGGTCATGGCAGGTTGATTTGCTGTTTGATTTTTTTTTTCCCCCCTCTATTACATGAAAACTTTGCATGAATTTGTATATGCTGGGTGTTCCTCTGCACGCTGGCAGCTGCCATAGTAACTTCAGATGTTAGAAAGCAGCAGAAGCAAGGAAGAGTGTGGAATTAATTGAGCAAATCTGACCAGTCCGAGGCTTTTGCAACAGGGTTCAGGCAGTGAATTGCAGAATGGTTGGGGTGGAAGGGGCTTGAGACATCATCTCATTCCAGCCTCTGCCACAGGCAGGGATGCCACCCACTATCCCAGGTTGCTCCAAGCCCTGTCCAGCCTGGCCATGGACACTTCCAGGGATGGGGCAGCCAGTGCCAGGGCCTCACCACCCTCACAAGGAAGGATTTCTTCCCAATATACCCTCTAACCCTGCCCTCTGGCAGTTTCTTCCACTGCTGCCATCATCATCCCCTTTTCTTTCCCCTGACTTGTCAGAGATGGGAATTGCTCACAGCCTCACCCTGAGCTTGTGCTTCCTCAGTATTTCAGATCACTGACTAATATGCCTCAATTTTTCTCATTAATGGAGTATTTGAAATGATCAAAATGAAATAGATTCACTTCCTGGCTGTAAAGTTGTTACAAGGATGATCTATGAGAAGTTTTTAACAAAGCTGTAGTCTTTTTTGGAGAAAACCTCCCATTTGTCTTGATCTTGTGCTGTTACAAGATGATCTGGGATCATTCTTTAGATGATGAACTTTGAAAACCAGCAGTTATGCGGGAAAGCTCCAAGTTGTGGTTTCAGAGGGCCTTGTCCCTTCTTGACCTTTCTTTCTTCTGGTTTCGTGAGCCAGTTCCTTGTTCCCCCTCGTCACGGGGTGGTTGCCCGTGGTGGGACACTCTGTCCCTGACACACACAGGGTCCCACGCTGAGGCTGGACCCCCACGGGCACGGCTGCGCTCCCCCTGCCCGGAGCTGCTATCCTGGGGTGCTGCATTTCGGGACTGCACAGCACAATGAGAACCCTGGGCCGTAGATGAGCTGGCTCGGTGCCATTTTCGGAGACAATGCCCTGCCTAAATAGCCTGGATTGGGCTGAGAAGAATAATTGCTGCTATGAAATAATTTCGCAATTACCGCTGTAATTAAGGGCAGTTTGTTAATGAAAGTGCTCGCTGAGTGATGGCTGCAGGGCTCTCCATCCCGGGGCCGGCTGGGGACGCGGGGCCGCAGCTGTCGCGCGCGGGATGGATGTAAATACCCACACTGCTGGTGATGAAGTGCCGTCATTACCCCCCTGCCCTGCGGGAGCTGCTCAGACAAGGAAAAATAAACTTAAAATATGATGGCGAGCTCTGTGGCTGCCGAAGGCCCCTTCTCCCGGCCGCGTTAATGGGATATGCAGATGCCCTCGCCCAGCTGATCCATCGTGCAATTCCGAGCCCCGCGAGCCGTTCGTCAGGGGTGTGAACTTCGGGCTGCGTTTGTGTCGCTTTGCTTGTTTTGGACTTATTTTTCCACGTCGTGTTTCCTTTTAGAACACAAATCCTCACAGATTTTTGCTTTGTATAGCTTAAAAAGAAAAATTGCTGTTAGCAAATGTTGCCCTGTTTGCATGTCTGAGTGCAGGGGGAACGCTGGCTGTAGACCCTGGCACAGCGTGTTTGCAGGGAAGCAGTCTTGGAAATACTTTGGTGTGTTTGGGCAGGAGTCAAACTAATGGAGCATTTTAAATTGCCGGAGGAGGCAGCTGGCAATGGACACTTTGTCCATGGGCTGCGGATCTGTGATGGTTTCCTGAAGCCAGTATCACAGAATGGTATTGAATTGTTTAGACTGGAAAAGGCCTGTAGGATCATTGACTCCAACCATTTCCCTACCACTGCCAGCTCCACCAGTAACCTGTGTAGTGATGGCTGTGCTGGCATTCTCAGGGAAGTCATTTTCAGGAGCCTCCCTTGTTTTCTGTGTGACCCAAACCCTTGGTGTTTGTGGCTCTTGTCTCCTTGTGGGGCTCCTGAGCAGATTCTCCAGCATGGGAGAAGGGGTGGGATTCAGCCCCTCATTGTCCTTAAGAGGAGGGTGGCTTTCCCAAGGTACCAGGTGACCCTGCTGATGTCTGGGTGCCAGGCTGGCACTGAGCAAGCCAAATTCCTGGTGAATTTCAATTCCAGCTGCTGAAGGGCTTTCCCAGGGATGTCAGGGCCATTGACTTACACCTGGTGGGAGCAGAGATGAAGGAACTTGTGGGAATGGGGCAGGTTTCAGATGTGCTGAAGAGCAGGGAGGCTGCTGGTGTTACTGTGTACCACCATCACCGCAGGCAGGGGGATGTTCTGTCTTGGGCTGCAGCTGTGGAGGAGGAGTGGTGGCACTTGTCCCCTTTGCTCCATGGCCACAGGGCAGGACGGGGCTGCCAGGGCAGCAGCCAGCCTTCTGCAGAGCAAGGAAAGGCTTCCACTGGCGCAGCTTGTTAGAGGTGGAAGGATGTTTTTGTGCCCAGCACATCGCTGGGTAGCAGTGCCTCTTGTTTTAATTGGATTTGCAGCCTGCTGAAGAGCCGTGATTTACAGCAGCTGCTCAAATATGCACAGCGAGGTCTTGGGGACTGCTGAGGTGTTCATCTGACCATCAGCAGAAAATCATTCTGGCCCCGTGCGTTCCGTTTTCTCAGCCTGAGCTCCGGGAAGAGGGGGAGCGCGCGCGGGGCCGCGTCCCCGCCGCTGTTCCCGGAGCCGCCGCGCATCCGCCGCCCGTGCGGGAAGGCCGGTGGGGCCGCGAGGAAGCAGCCTGTGTGCCTTTACACCAGGCTTGTCAAAGGTTTTATAGATCTCCATAATGAAGATGGATCAGGTTCATTCTCGTTGCCAGTTGCTCTATCAAAATAGCACTAATTACCGCAGCCGCACGTGCCGCGCGCTGCCATCTTCCTCCTTGGAGCCTAAAGCACGTCTTGTGCCGCTCACAATAGATAAAATGAGGCAACTTTTCCCCTTCTATTTTTGGAAAAGTAGTTAGTAAAGGAGAAGGAAATTGATTTTGGTGTCAGAAAGGACATTTCTGACAGGAGCATACTTTGAAATGATTCAAGGCATCTGTTTCTGTTGCAGACACCCAAAGCTGCTGAGAGCGGTACCTAAATTAAACTGTTTAAGATGTCAGCTCTGGGTACGAAGGCAATTTACATCCCGGTAGCACGGTTGGAATTTTTATCATGTAATGAACTTTCTCACTCAGTTTACGAACAAAGCTTCTCCCACAGTAACTATTTTTGTAGAACGTACAGATCCTCAGGTGCAGGATTGATGTTCATGTTGGGAACGAATGGGGCAGGGTGTGAAGGTATGAGCAGGCTTGCAGGAGCTTTGGGCATGCTGTCTTCATGGTAGCTGGCTTTAGGGCCTCAATTTGGTGGCCTCTGTCTTATAATCCTGGTTATCACGTGATTAAACACTGGGGAGAAGCATTCCTCCTTGCTGCCAGTGGTCTCCCCCATCCTCTGTGGTCTGCAAAGGGTCTGCAGTGAGATCACCTTTCAAGGTGAACGTTAAATTAATATGGAAGACTTCTAGAGCTCTACAATTACAAGGTCTTTTACTTTCCCCACTTCAGAACAGATCTGGCGGTTTATTGCCAGAGCCTTGGCTCCCAGCCTGGCTGACCTTGGATCTATGCCTTTTAACTATCAGCGGGGTTTCTTGTGTGCTGTTGTGGCCTTTTATGCAAAGAACAAGCCCCTATTGTGGCCACCAGCTTTGCTAAAGCATTTGTGATGCTCAGAGGATGCTAGCAAAGGTGGGAGGCTTGATTTTCCCTATCACGTGTCTGTCTCAGTCGGCACTTATTGTGCCCATGAGGTGCTTGGGAATGTAGGAGACCCTTTTTGGTATAGATATTTATCTTTTTAGGGTTTTCCTGATGAATTGAGGCAGATGAGGAACCCAAGGAGAAGAGCAGGCTGCATTTGCCTCTGACAATCTGGGACTTCAGGGTCTGGTTGCTTCAGCACCTTTCATATTCTCAGTTCTCACACCTTTGGCAAATGGTCCAGAAATGACAGCAAGGCTGATCCAATCCCCTCAGAATCAGCTTTGTGTCTCTGCTTTATGTGCTTGAGTTCCAGCCTTGGCTGCTCAAGCAAAGCATCTGGCTGGCATTGAAAATCCAGTGTACAGTCTCAAAAAGGGGCATTACACGTGGTGCTGCTGTTTGGGGCATGTCAGCAGCTCTGCACTGACACAATTTAGGTATTCCTTCACCCAGAGTTAATTTTCTCTCAAATTGAGTTGTCTGCTTAAGGGGAGAATCAACACCCAACTGCCAACATGAGCAGCATTTTGAAGGGGTCATGGGTGCCATGTCATTATCATTTGTATTAGTTTATATTGGCTGAAAGGATGAAAGGGGAAACAAGAATATTGACTTATGTTACTTCATATTGAATTAGCATCCCTTTGCAAAAGGCTTCTGGCTTAACTTGGAGCTGTGAATAATTTCTGTTCAGCAGAGGTAGGGAAGCTTTGGAGCAGGGATGTATCTGTCCCTTCCCACTGCCTCTTCCTGCCTTTTGCAGGGTATCTTGAGCTCAGTGAGACCTTGCCATGCTCTAACTGAGTGGAGTTTGTTTAAGCTTCGACTTCAAACAGTGGATTACCTTTTATCACATTATATAATGAATTATTGATCCGCTGATTGTGAATATTCCGGGAAGGCACGCCGATGGAGGCTGCCACCGGCAGATCCAGCCCTGCCCTCGGCTGAGCAGAGCCTCTCCTGTCCCAGGCTCACACTGCCAGGTCTCAGACCAAACGCAGCTCTTTGGGCATCGTCCTTGGAACGTGGCTCCAAGGGCACAGATCCTCAACCACCCTTCAGGCTGTCACAGCTCTCCCTGAAATCAGCATCGCTGCTGCTGCTGCTGGGAAGGGACAGGTGAGGCATGAAACCCCGCAGTTGGTGAAGGTGTTGGTGGGCAGCATTTCAGTCTGGATGGGGAGATCTGTGCAGAACGGCACCCTAGGTCAGCTCTGGAGCTTCCTGGGGCCTTTACTCTATGGAAATGCAGATTTTGTCTGTGTTTGCGGATGCCAAAGAAGCCGTAGTTTGTGTTTATTGAGTTGATAGTGATACATTGTGAGTTGAGGTGATACATAGTGCTGACACCGTGTGCTGTTCTGGATGTCAGCCTCACCGGGCCTCTGTAGGTGAGCAGACCTCTTGAGGGACCAGTTCTGACCTGAGGGAACAGTTCTGACCTGTTCCCTGGGGCACCGAGGGAGCTGGCAGAGACTGGAGCACACATTTCCATTGTCCTGCCTGTGTGGAGGACAGAGATAAAGCAAAAACATGGGTACTGCTGGCTGCAGGCTGCCCGGACAAGGTGTCGAGGAGCTGTTTGCGCCGAGTGAGACGTACGGCGCATGAAGAAGAGTGCTGGGCTCTGCTCACCATCTGTGAATGCAGCAGATACCATCGCTGGGAGCAGAAAGGGTTTTCGGTCTGTGAGATGAGTTCCTGATTGTTTTGCTCCGTGCAGACTCCGCGGGGCCGCTGCTGTCTTTGGCATTCCAGCAGCATGGCCCTGCCTGCATCAATCGATCCCCGCCCGCCGTATTGACAGGCAGCTCCGATAGTTCTCATCTGAAGAAGTGCAGCATGGATAATTAAGCAATGCACTCTGCAAGTTGGTGATCAGCTTCTCGTGGAGGACCAGTAATGAATAAAAAGTACATTAAGTAAATTAAACTCTTGATGCCTGCAGGTCTGTAACTGCAGAGTTGCCTTTCTGAAATTCATTACAGTTTATAGGAGTTCTGTTAATCAAGAGACTCCTGCAGAAAACATTCTGGGAATTAAAGTTTATTTTATTCCTGTGTTGTTTAGGACAGAGACAAGTGATGTTGCTGCTGGTCTCTCTGAATACTGAGCTGGGCTCTGAACCTGGGCCCACTGGATGTGGAAAAATGTAATTTAAGTAGTTAAATGGTCTTGCCCCCCCACCCAAATATAAATAAATAAATAAATAAATAAATAAATATATAACTGCATATTGTGGTTCTTGGTGTGTGCAAGGAGTGTCCCAGCTCTCAGCAATGCCTGGGATCTGTCCCATGCTGGATGGCCACGTGTATTTGGTGTGTTTAGCTTTCTTCCTCTGCAGCACTGAATCTTTGTTGTGTTCTGTAAACGAGAGAGTGCCTGGCTGAACAGGTGCCCTTCTTAGTGTCCAGATGTAGGAACGTTCTCCAGCGACATGAACGCACTGCAGAAACCATGTTTGCTCTCTAAACTTTTTTTTGCGAGCGGCTGCCAACTGCACGCTTGGATGGGAGCCATTTATTTGTAGCACAGTCAATCTTCCCTTAAAGAAAACCACCAGTGAATTAGCTTTTGCATAGTGTTTCAATCAAAGCATTTGATCCTTGTTTCTGCGAGATAATCCTAAGAACTTCTTATTTGGAGAATAGAAGACCGTGATGGATTTAATTCATAAAGGGAAGCAGCCGTAAGGAATGTAAATGTAAGAGGCTGATAAGGTAGGATTTCCTAGTTGCTATGACAACCCCTGGGTCATGAGCCTGAGAAAATATAAAGTAAGTCCTGGAGCTGTGAAGATGATTATAAAATTTAACTGTCATTCTTCATTTGGAGTTGATGGCAAACATTATTTACTTAAGTTTATCTCCAGGCAGGCGAGGATCCTTTCTTCCTCCCTTAAATCGGAGCCTCGGATCACAAATGAACGTGTTGTGCGCGGCCGACATTATAAGGCGAAGCCACTATTTATTATTCTAACCAGACAATTTGCACGGAATATCCCTGTAGATTCGGTCACTCTCTTACAGAGGCAGAGCTTTTATCTGGCGTATCCCTGATAAAAGGCTCCCTGATGCCGCTCAGTGCAGGGGGATGTTCCCAGCGGGGGCTGCCGTGCTGAGGATGGTTCCCCCACCCCAGGGATGCCCTGATCCCTGTTTTCTTACCCTGGAATCCCGTGTTTGGCTTCCGTAGGGGGGAGAATGCTCAAACCTGATGATTTGTTGAGCGCGTGCCCTGTCCTGCTGCCTGGTGGGCTCTTCCCTGCCTGCGGGAGGGAACAGGGAGCCACAAGAGCCTCCGCATTCCCCCCGTGCATTTCTGTGCTCTCGGCATCCGCTCCCACCTCAGCCGCGGCAACTTGGCTTCATCCTCTGCTCTTTGTTGTTGCGGTCCTCCAGTTCCAGAGCAGCAGATGAATCCTTTTCCAGCCCATAAACATTTTGTGGTCTTGAGGGCTGCGGGAGCGGTCCCAGCTGGGATAGAGCGAAGCGTGAAATATCGCTGTGCGAGCTGCTGACGTTCCTGGGATCAGCGGCTCCCGAGCTGGGCATCTGGGGGTGTGGCAGTGGCAGAGCCCGCAGCTGCCAGCCTCCCACTGTCCCTGATACCCAACTGCTGCAGAAAGGTGGATTAGCTCTTCAACAGCCTCTCTTAAAGCTCTGCTCCAGATGGAAACCAGGGAGTTCCTGCCTTTCAACAGCACCTTCTGTACTGATGGGTTCTCTGCATGCTTGTAATGCTTTCAGCCATTCCTGGTGTCGTATATTTTAAAAAATACGTATGTGATGAGCAGTTGTGTGTGTACTCCAAGGGATCAGCCGTGCCCCTCAGCAGCGGCCTCTGGCCTTTGAGGGAAGGAAGGAGAAAAAATTCTTAAAATTACTTAAAGGATGTTCCAACTTCAGTATCGCAATGTGTGACTTGAGCACAGAAATCATTCAGCACCTCTCTCTGAACTTTATTTTACTGCATTTGGAAGACTTTTCTCTCACTGCTCAGTGTACTCGAGGGGATGAAAAGGGAAGTCACTGGATTCAAAGAATCCACGTGCAGCAAATGCCTTTTGAGGCTTTTCACTGGCTGCAGGATTTAGTGTGATGCTATTTTTGAGGCTGCTCTCCCAATTTCAGTTGGGAAACTCTTTCACCTTTGCTGCTTTCATCCTGAAATGATGCTGGTGCAGGCGAGCTGGCAGATTGTGGTAAGGATCAGAGTTTGTAGCCATTACTGAAGAGAAGTAGCTCTTGTGCAAATGGAACAGAGCATTGTCACTGTACTGGGAAAACCAGAATCTGTTACTTTTCCTGGGATGGGAGCTTTGTGAAAGCACTTGCCTAAGTGGAAATTGTAGCAACCCCAAGTTTTACTGACAGTGCCTGTGTTGCCCATGAGCTGCATGACCTCTCTCCTTGTGCACATGAGGGGATGGACTTTGAAACATCTCTTTTGTTCATGACACTGTGTTTGCTCCGTGGGATGTGGTGGTGGCTGTTGGTACCTCCAAGGCAGTGTCCCTGGCACTGGTGCTCAGCTGAGCTCTCCCAGGGCTGCCGTGATCTGTATCCCCAGGTCCTGCTTAGGGAAGTGCCACAGCTGGGAAAGGGCTTTGAAAAGCATGAGGCATCCGTGTGCAGGAGTCCTCCTCCAAACAGGAGCTGACATGGAGCCCTGCAGGGCCACCTGTGAGCTGCAGAGCCTGCTTGGCTGGACATAAGTTGTGATGGCTCTGTAAAGTGGGGAGCTTTAGTAGGGACTCTTCTCAGTGGGGAGCTGAGAGAAGTTTTTCCCTGGTTTGGTAACACAGGCACCTCAGCCAGGCTTGAATCCTTCTGCACATTTTGCACACGCTTAAACACAAAAACAGGTTTTCCCTCTGCGTGTTTTAAAGTGTTTCCCATTGCAGACAGGAGTCTGTTTCTGTCTTCAGAAGAGAATCATTCTGGGAGGGTGGTGTGAGCATCTTGCGGTGCTGGACATCACCTTTGTCAAAAGGGCTGGTTCCCAAATCTTCCCAATTCTTCAGTGTCTTCCCATTTTTATTTTTTGGTAGCCAGAGTAGGCTGAGCCTCAGCAGCAGCTGAGCACTGTCTGGGGAAGGCATTCATCCTTGGAGCTTCCCTGGGCAGGCACTGGGGTGTGGTTGTGTTCTCCATGCAATATTTAGTCATTCAAGGCCACGTTTCAGGAAGGTACATCAAAAGATCTGGTCCAAAAGGCTTCCCCAGGACAGACCACTGTGCTGGAGCTCTGAAGCACAACAGAGGATGAAACGTTGGAGCGTAACAAGGCTGATGAACACAAAAGAGCATTTTTATTTGGTTTCTCATCAGTTCTTCGTAAGCTTTGCTGTGTCTGTACATCGATTGGAGATTTAGCCCTACTGCCCTTGTTATCCCTAGTTTAAGATGTAAAATGCTTTTTTTTTGCAAGTGTGGAGGCAAAAGGCTTTTGAGTTAATTAAATCTATGAAGAAATGAGCTGTGAGCTGAGCATTGTAGTCAGCCCTTTCCAACCTGAGCCTGGACCCCATGGTGCTGGCCACTCGCTGTCAGCGTGCCGATACCTGCCAGCATTCAGGTAGCATCAGATCCCTCTATAAAATGGAGATTTCAAGCAGCTTGCAGGAGGCTGTGCATGTAAACCTAAGCCAGAAATAGCTGCTCTGACAAAGACTGACAGGTACGTGCCATTCTCTTCATCTGGCACATGCTGTCGGCGGTGCCGCTACGGGAGCTGGCAGCAGCCTTGCAGTGGTGGGTGGCAAACAAAGGCTGCTCTCAGAAATATTTTCCACACAAAGTTAGGATTAAAAGCACAGAGCCGATATAAAATACCAGCGATAACGATATGGATGAAGGGAGGTGCTGGCAACACACAACTAAACTGAAATCTGTAAAATGAGGCTTTTTCTTTTGTACGGAGTTTTCCGGCGTTGCTTTCGCACAGGGTGCGTTGCCTGTGATCTCCTCTGCCTCCTGCAATTGATAGAGCGACTGGGATCAATAATTCATGGACATGTGGAAGAGCACTAGGTCTGGAGACGAGGTTGCTCGATGACTTGGGGAAGATGCTGATGTTGCTGGTGAGCCTCAGCCTCGCGTGGTCGTTCCGTGCTCACCTCTGCCCGCAGCCCTTGACTCATCTTTGACTCGCCTCCAGAGGACCGGGGGTGGAGAGAATGGCACTCATCTGCCAGATCCCCCTCAAGAGCTCCCACAACTCCATGCAAATGTAGTTGTTCCCCTCCCACAGCTCCTTACGCTGCCTTGGGCTGTAACCACGTTGCTCATCAGCACTCCAATGGTGTTGGTCCTGATGGCTCAGCAGAGCCCACTCACCGCCCTCCTCCGCCAGCAGAGCCGAGGGAGGGCTGCTACTACCTTCCCATTGTTGGTGGTGGGAGGAATATGGGGTGTTTTTAAGGAATCTGCTCGTTAACAGGTGTGCAAGGTGAACAGCTGCAGCTTCACTTCAGCTCTCCCCCTGTCCAGCCTGGCGTGCACTGACAGATCAAGTTCTCCAGGAGGTGATGGTGGTTATCTCAGGCCTCAGGGGCCTTGGTCATCTCCAGGCTGAAGAATGGTTTCTAGGACAGCGTGAGCCCCTTCTCAAGCTGCTCTGTCAGGCTGGCTGGAGATGTGGGAACACTTCTGGCCAAAATGAAGTTGGGCAGCGATGGCTGTGGGTGGAATCCCATGCTGACATTTCAGATACCTTCAGCATCAGAATGCCTAGATAATTGAAATCAGAGATAATTGCAGAGCAGCCATGGTAAATGTCATGGGTTCTGCTCCTGTAAGAGCTGAAGCTGTGCAGGCAAGTGGGAAAAGAGTGCATGAACAATGAAGGTTCTTATGAGTAAGTACAGGAGTTGAAGATCAACCTCTCCTCCCATTGCCAACATCTGTTTCTGCCAAAATGTAACGATTGTGTTAAATATGTGGCTTTTCAGGCAAATCCTGTTAAACCTCTTTGTGGTTGTGTACTGCTTTGTAGGAAGGGATGACTCTGTTCCTTTCCCTCCTTGCGTGGGAGCCCAGGTCAGCACCCCCAGCTATAAAGTGGCTTTTTGGGGTGCTACTGGTTTGGGTTTGGCAGTCTGGAGTGGTTAAAAATGGACAAGGATTGAAAAAAGGCATACTGTGATCTCCCCTGAGGGCTCCACTTCCACATCTTCCAGCTTAACTCCAGTTTTGATCTGTTTTTTTTTTTGCAGCAGAGAAATGGACAGATTTGGAGAGGACAGATCATGTTCTTACTATCAAATTTCCTTGGTTTGTATTGTCTTCATGTATAGCAGGTACCATTAAATTTTTTCATTGAAGAGGCCAGTATCATGCTGATAGTGTTGGCAAAGTTGGGGACTGGAATGGCATCCAGCACTCCTGTGGTGGCAGAACCCATTTTTCAGTGAAGTTTTGTTTTTCCCTATTTGCCCATTGAGTGGGCTCCAAACCCTCAGCAGGACCAAAACCAGAACAGCTGTAGCAGCTTTAGGGGACTGCTGGAAAAGCCCGTTAGGAGGTACAAAGGCTGTGTTTAATTTATGGAAAAGAAGGGAGGGTAAAGCATGAGAGTCAGAAATTGGCTGTTCTCTTTGTAAGTGAAAGGTCACGTTACCGAGCACGGCAGGGTGGATTTGTGAAAAACGAGCTCCTGTTTGCGAGGAATTAGAATGAGTAGCTGATTTTTTTTTATTTTTTTTCCCTACTTGTGACCTTTAAAGATGCTGCTCGTAGATTGATAAGCGGGCTGATGCTTTTAACAACCCGATCCTCCATTTCCCTCTCACAGAAGGACAATCTGTCAAACGCCATGGGTGTCACTCGCAGAAAACCTTCCTCTCTGTAACCCCCGGGGGGAAGGAGGGATGTGGTGGCAGAACCCGAACTGACAAACAAGGAAAATTCAGCATTGTCTTCAATGAGTAAAGACCTGCATTTCCTGCGGTCTGGAGCCTCTGGCTAAGGATTTTCCCTACGTCCTTTGCCCAGTCAATTCTTGTTTCTCCTTTTCCCCCGTCCTTGGCAGGGTTGCAGTGCTTCTGCCTGGGTGAGGGTGGTTTGGGAAAGCTGGCTTTGCCCCCTGAGCCAGGAGAGCTGCTTTCCCTCCTCTGCTGCTGAGGAGGTGCATTTTGGGGCTGGGAAGTGATGGTTTGGAGATCCCCATGTGCATTTCAGGTAGCACATGGTACCTGTGACACATCAGCATCTCTTACGTGGGTTGTGTTTAGTGACAAAAATAATGGCAGCAGAAGATGGGCCGAAATCAGAAAAATCATTTTCTAAATGATGGACAGCAGTTCTGTGTGTTCAGGTGTGCCAGAGCATCCTGGGGGATGCTGAGGAAGCTCCTGGTGCTGCATGGAGGTCTGGCTTTCTGAGCTTGGCAGTCTCTCTGAGAGGCATCACTGTGTTTCCTTTCTGTTCCTAGAGTGCTGCTGGCACTGGGGTGCTGTGGCTGCAGACACCCTGGGTAGTGCAGTTCCTGTGGCAGCTCTCTCCTGTGTTCTGATGGGTGGATGACACAGTTATCTACGGCTGCCCTGGCAGGAGCAGGATTCTTACCGGGTGACAATTTGCTGCAGAGAAATCAGTGCTTTTCTGGTGGTACTGCCTCCCACTGCCCTTGGTCATCCCTTCCAGTTCAGGCAGAAACTGGAACATGTGGCTTTGGTCCAAACCCTGCTCTAAGTGCTCTAAGCCACGTGAGAGCTGTTAACGTGGATAATTCCTCCGTGTCATTTGGTTGCCCATTCCTGGGGGGTGTTTGTGCACAAGTAATTCTCCTGCTGCAGTTGTGAGGCTGTTTCTGACCTGTTTCTCTGTTCCAAGAAGACTGTTGTGCTTTGCCTCTGTGATGCTGAAGAGCTCACCCATAAGGTGTATTTCCTTGCTGTAATGTGTTGGTCTCCTGTGAGGAACAGCTGACAGGCTGCCCCATGACTCTGAGCATCCACACTGCCCAAATTGCCCCAAGTTTGGCACATCTGGCCACTACCCTGGCAGGCAGCGGGGCGCTTCTTGACCCTGCTCTCTTTTAAGATGCTCTGACTGCTCATTCCCCATGGGCAGAAGGTGCCTTCGTGGTTTCACTTGGGCAAAACTTAAGTGCAGGTGCTGAATTCCTTTCTAGGTCCTGTGTAGGGCACGAAAGGTAAAAGGTGCTGCCAAGACTCAAAGCTCATTCTCTGTGAGGGGAGCTGGCCCAGGGCAGTCTCTGTTCTACAGTGTCCCTTTGTGAGCGCCGCCCTTACATAAGCACGATGCTGCAGCAGCACGATGGAAATCTCGTCAGGCCGGCCAAGTTCCCTGGTTCAGAGCCAGACATCTGGGATTGGGGTTTTCATGGCATTCTTCAGTAGCATGAGGAGCCTCATAAAGCAGCTTCTCTGGGGTATTGTGCCGAGAGCCGCATTCCCAAGCAATTACAGCCGGGGCTGCAGCAGTAATGAGCCCTCGCTTTGGGAAGGGACAGGAAGACAAAAGGGAAACTCAATGGAAGCTGCAAAGCCTTTGAACGTGAATAGCTGTGGGCTTGTTAATTGGGATCACCATTGGGAACGTTCCCTGTTCCCTCCGGCTCTGGCAGTGTGACCAGGCTCCGGCCGGGAGTGGGGTGGCAGCAAAGGAAGAGGGCTGAGAAGCTGCAGCTCTTTGGGGTTTCACCATTAATGATTTCTGGCGATGGGGACGAGGTGCAGTTGAGCCTTTTTTGGACCAGAAAAGTGCTGCAAGTGGTGCTCTCAGCTGAGCGAGTCTCAGCGTAGCAAAACACTCGCCTGCTGCTTCAGGAGGTTTTGTGTCTTTGGCACCAGCACCATCCTCAGTAGCTGTGGGGTGGCAGGGGATGGAGGAGCTGCTCTGACTGAGCTTGTTGTTCCCGAAGGTGTCCGCCCCAGCTGGTCTTTGGGAGCAGCAGTGGGATAGTGGGTGTGGGCTCGTGCTGGTGACAGGCACTGTGTCACATAGGCAGATGGCCATCCTCGTGGCTGAGCTGCCATTTATTTACAAATCTGGGATTTGTATTGGAGTGTTCCAAAGCTTCCTTATTTTGAATGTTTCCTCTAGATCTTGGTGGGTTCCAAATAAGAAGTGAAGTTTGAATAAGAACCACTTTGGCTTCTGCAGTGAGTTATTGCCGAAGTTGCTCAGAGACAGGATGTTCATGTCTGTGTGGGTAACTATCAGAGAACATTTTGTTGGTGTTTGTTGAAAAGACAAACAAAAACCCTCTGATCCTGAGTGAAACACTTGTCCCTGGGATTTTGAGTAAGACAACAGGTACAGTGTGGATCGTGACAGTCTGAGGTGTGGCACCAGCACAGCGCCTGTAATACCGCTGTGTGACCTCGTGTCTCTGCAAGGCTCTGCCAGTCCAGGGTGGATGATTGCAAACTTGCAGTTTTCCTAGGGAAAACAGCTGGTGCAAGGTTCAGGGAACCAATGCTTCCCATCTTGCAGGCCAGCACCCCCAAACATTCTGGTTGGCAGCACAAGGACAGATTCCTGGGCTCACTAATGCCAGAGGCAACCGCACGTGGTTCAGCTCCGTCGTGCGGTTTGCAGTTGAGAGTGACAAGTTTAATTCCTTGTATTGCATTTCGGATGGAAAGGAAGAGTACGGCAGATGAATTTCCTTCTTTTCTGGTTCCCTCCCCCCGTTTGATTGCGCTATTGTTTCTTTGGGCACATGAAAATAGAATTTGACTGGAGTCGTTATCCGCTGTCCCCGCGCTGCCGCGTGTAATCCTCTTGCAGAGCCCTCCGCTTTGTGCAGCGGCGTTTGCTAATGAGCGGAATGTAATTCGTTTTTTTGGAAAATAACATGAAACAGCATACCCATAAAACCTTCAGATCCAAGATGGCTTGTTTTGTTCTCATAAGCAGCCCAAACTCCACAGCCGTTCATCACCCTGCGTGGCTGCCGCGGGGTATCCACAACGAGGATTCAGCCCCGCTGGGAGAAGAACCTGTTGTGCTCCACGATCCATTCCCATGCACACTGCTTAGATCCCTGTGTTCAGGGCATGAGAGCAGGATGAGCTGCTCCCAAATTAAGTACAGGCAGTAGGAAAAGGAAATTTTGCGGGTTGAAGTCACCTGCCTCATTGTGGGTGTTGAGCATATGGTGTCTGTGTCAAAGCATTTTTCCACAAAACTTGAGTGTTTTATCTCATCAGCTGAGCTTAATACATTGCATTCACAGGATAGTTATCCCAGGGTGATGACTCCAAGGCACAGCCTGTGGAGGTGAGCTGAGGGAGGAGTGCTGCTTGCAGGGAGGGTGCTGGGGCTCAGGCCTGGGCGAGGCGTTGGTGTCGCTTCGGAGGCAGAACCCAGCGAGTGCCTGACTCCAGTGATTGATGACACCGGTGCTCCAGTGTAGCTGCCTGCCTCCAAACCTCTCAGTAACACACAGCCCTGGCAGGTTTAGCAAAAAATCTAATCCCCAACCCAAAAGCACCTTCACTACAGGATCTGCTCAAGTGGCTCCTCAGCAAAAACCCTTTTAACGTTTATAAACCACTTTTCAAAGCCAGCCTGAACCAGACTGTCACTTCAGTGCCTTGCTAGAAAAATACCCGTGAAGAATTATCCTTCATTTGTAGCTCCAAAATGTGGTGTGTCATCCAGTTTGGTGAGAGCAGCATTTACTGGAAGGTCGCAGTTGCTGGGGCTTAAGGAAGGGTGTTCTGGACAGAGTGTGCTCTGAGTTAGAGCAGGTTTTATAAAGTGGTTTTAGATGCAACTAATTAAGGGGAGGATTTCTCTTGCTCTCAGGTGCAAATGCAGCTCCTGATTAAAAGTCAACTGCTGAAATCTGAAATGTTCACAACAGCACTGCTGAGTTATTTATTGTGGAGCATTTCCATTGAAAATGAGCCTTGTTTTAAATATCCTACCCTTGATGTGCTGAGTGCGAGGGGGCCAGGCTTACAGTTCGTGAAAACTTGCCAAAAACAAGCAGATCTCTTCAAACTGTTGGGGTTTGAGAAGAGAACTCTGAAGAATGTGTCTAATTGAAACTGTTCTTTCAAGAAATGCTAAGCAAATGTCTGGTAGATTTTCAGCTGCTGTTGGCAACATCAGTAAAAGGTCTCATGTCTCCTGTGACATGGCAGCAGGAGGGTTGGAGCCTGCCTGGCTTTGATGGTTGGAGTGTATTTTTATTTGAAATACACTCACTGTGTGTACAGTAGAAAGAAGGAAGGTTGTTGGTGTGTGGTGGGCTGCTCTGCCTGGTTCCACCTGCAGCACTGCTCCGTGCCAGCTTCGTGCTGGGTGCCCGAGCACCTGGGGCATCACCAGCCCTGTGCTGCCCAGCTGCTCCCCCGTGGGCGTGAGAGAGCAGGTCTGTCCAAAATTGCAGCAAAACAGTGGTGTACCGGATTTTTCCGGGGGCTCCCCGTATTGCCCAGGAGGACAGGGAAGAGCAGGGGAGTTGGGATGTGAGCAGTGACCCCCCAGCCCCACGTCCCTCCCACGTGCCCACACTGGGCTCCTCAGAATGTTCCAGAGAGCTGCTGTGCAGCAGTGTGGGTGGCACTGAGGGGTGGTGGCAGCTTGGCACGTCGAGGAACTTTGTCACTGGTCACTGCAGTCCGTCTAATCCTGGCTAAAAGAGGTAAAGCTGCCGTGGGGCCAGGCGTGGTGAGAGCCTGCAGGGCGTTGGGGTGGTTTGTAATCCTGGGCACATCGAGCAGGAGAGGCTTTATTTAATTCTAATAATGGCAGAGATAATGTTGGCTTTGTGATAGTCCCAGGCACAGCTGTTCTGCAATATCCACGGCGGTGCATGCTGTGAATGGCTAGCAAGGTATCGAGCCCCCAGGATGTTTTCCTTGCTTTTCAGTGCCTGGATGGATTGCATTGGTTTATTGGAAGAGCGCTGACTTTGTGCTTGCAGTAATTAATTCCCTTTTCCGGGCTGGGGGAAGGTTGGCTATAATTTCCTGCATTCTTTTATCATAAGGCCAAAGGAGAAGCTCAGAATAGCGAGCAGAGAGGAACGCTGCATACATGCATTTTAAATTTAGTTTCAAGCAGTTAAGAAGACGGATTTTTGGTGTGGTGGCCTCTCTGTATTTGCAGTTTTCAAACAAGGTGACCTGGGGGATTGGTGCTGGATGTAGTGTCCGTTTCCAAAATCCCTGGCTGTACTGCTCGCTCCACCTGTAAATCCATATTCCCTTCTCCTCCAGGGCGCTGCAGTGGGCTGGAGATCAGGAGTTTTTTCCCCTGCTGGTAGTTCTGACAGTGCCTGTGGACAGGAGGAGGGTTGTTGGCGGGGAGCACAGGTGTGTGCTGACCAAAATTCATTTGTATCTGAGCTTGGAAACGTGGCAGAGGAGCAGCACAAAGTATGTCCCCTCCGCCTGCCCTGATCTTAAGGACATCCCAGTGCAGGCTGGGCAAGAGCTTCCCACGGGCATGCAAGAGCATAAGAGATGGAAAATACTTGCTTGAGAACAAGAAGGGCAAAAAGAAATTGGGGAAGAATGAATTTCGTGTGTATTTTCACTGATTTTGGGGGGTTTTCCATAAGATGGCAAGCGCTGTGTGGCTCTCTCATGTCTGGTGTCACCTTTGCCTTGTGGCCATTGCTGTTGCCAGCACATGTCCCATTGAAATGGTTGTCTGCAGAGGCCGGGAGGGCTGGGGTGGGAATTGCTGGCCAAGCCCTGCGGTGACCCACGTGCAGCTCGCAGAGGGAGCTGCAGGCGCTCCCCGTGGCTGCTCCCAGTGGTCCCCAGTGCCCTCCAGGTGCCAGCAGCATCGCCCAGCCCCTGCCAGGAGTGCCTGGGGGGCTCTGGGAGCGGTGCTGGGGGCACTGCCGGGGGTGCAGCCCTTCCCCAAATCCCCGGGCTCCCAAAGCCCCCAGGTTCCCCAAAGCCCTGGGCTCCCCGAAGCCCCCGGGTTCCCCAAAGCTCAGCTCCCCAAAATCCAGCTCCCCAAAGCCCCTGGGCTCCCCAAAGCCCAGCTCCCCAAAGCCCCAGGACTCCCCAAAGCCCAGCTCCCCAAAGCCCCAGGACTCCCCAAAGCCCCTGGACTCCCCAAAGCCCAGCTCCCCAAAGCCCAGCTCCCCAAAGCCCAGCTCCCCAAAGCCCCAGCTCCTGTTGCCTTGCCAACACTGCACAGGAGATGCCGGAGCAGAGCAAGGCTGCAGCGGTGCCGGGGCTCGGGGTGGTGGGGAGAGGAGGAGGAGGAGGAGGAGGAAGAGAGGGAGGAGGAGAGAACCTCACCGCCCAAAAACAGCCCTCTGCACCACGGCGGGGAGGGAGAATTAATAACACTTGCAGAGGCATTCAGCGTTCACTCCTTGCTACTTCTGAGATTGTACAACAGCATAATTTTTTAATGACGGGTAATGATGAAGCATCAATTCCAAATCTGTTTTTCTGACTGGTGCCTGGAGCTGCAGCATGGGGCTCGGCGCAGGGAACCGGGTGCCCAGATCCCTATGGATGGAGCCGGTGCCTGCTGATGTTTGCCGTGTGGATATCAAGGAGGAGCAGTAAATTGAAAATTGCTTCTAAATGGGCTCAGTTTGACTGTTTTAATGCTCCTCGGGAGAACAGGAGAAATGTAGAGATTTTAAAATAGAAGCAGCGCGGCGGTGCCTGGTGGTGTGCGTTGCTGGTGTTTGTCTTTCTTTACAGTTCACATCCCTTTGGTGGCGGCTCAGAGACGCCTCACCTGAAAGCAGGAATGAGATGCCATTTATCAGCCTTCCATCCTGCAGAACACTGTGCTACAGGGCTGTGGGGACAGCTGTGAGTCTGCTGGGCAGCCCAGTGCCCCGCGGTGCTGTGACAGGGACACTGTGCCCAGGGAGGAGCGGTGGCTCCCTCCTGCCCCCACCATAAATTCCCTTGGCCACGGGCTTTGGTGTTACCCTGGGCTCTGTCCTCCCTGGGACTGCTCATCCCATCCCTGCCTCTGGGCTCTCCAGGACACCCTCCCCAAACATTGGTGCACGATGGCTACACACCACCCATCCCGGCACATATGGGAACGCGGCAGAAAATGAACATTTCAGCCCAAAAGATAAAAATATGTAATGGGAAGGCTTTTCTTGCTGCAGCTCTCCCTCGGAGCAGACGCTTCAAAGGCAGCAGCGAATGGAAGTCACTCTCTGGAGCTGTCTCGTTCTTTCTCGAGGCAGTGTTTTGATAAATGTTGATGAGTTTCACTGTAAAACTAAATGACATTTATAGCACGATGTATGCTTTACCCATTGCTTAATTATACCTAATGGTGTTGGATGGAAAAGGCATTTACCATTTTACTTTTGTTTAAAATGACAATCTAAACCTCAGAGCCTGTGGGGTTTTGTAGAACGATGACGATTTAATTAAGAACTAAATACAATCTAATTTTAAAGGCAATTGCAACTTTAAGAAATAAGTGATAAAATTTACAAAGAGCTTGCTGAGAGAGGAGTGCTGGGCTCGGTGTGCCTGCTGTGGGATGGGCAGGGCATCTGAGGGGGTTTGGGTGCAGATTTGAGGAAGGTGGGATGAGGACCACATCCAGACTTGTTTTCTCTCTCATCATTACTGTATTTTTTGGTCATGTGCTTTACAGTCCTGTTGCTGCACCTGCAGAGGCAGTGAGAAGCATTGGGCTAATGCAGTTTATAAGCCCAAGGGTTTATTTTCATGTGCACAACACGGTTTCTCTTCCCTTCCTCCCAGCTCTGCCTTTGTCCTGGCAGCCAGCAAAGAAAACAGAGCCTCTATTGAAAACAAGGCGTGAGGAATGAGCATGGATCAGGCAAGCTGCATCTTTAAAAATAAACACTGGAGCAGAGCTTTGTGCCTTCCACTCAGCTGGCAAGGCACTGACAGCAGGCAGGAATGTGTTCAGGAGCATCTGCCCTTTCTCTTCTTTTCATGGGTTTAGTCAAAACAAATCCCATAGATGAAGGGGAAAAAAAATACCAAAATGCATTTTATTTCCCCAAGCCTGCATGAGCCACAGGGCGGAGGCTGAAGGGGGACGTGCAGGATCTGCAATGAGGAGATTAATGTTTAAAGATATTAGCACTGGTCCTATACTAACATTTATAAATCCAACGGGTGGCAGATTGAAGGCTGATTCCATGTTTTTTCTTCCTCCTCTGTAAAATAATAAATATGGTAAAAGAGCTCTCCGAGCTGCCTTTATCGTGGGGATGAATCAGGACAGTTGATGTTGCAAAAGACTTAAAACTTACAAATATGTTGCCCTTTAGGTGAGCATTCATCATAATGTCTGATCTGGGATCTAGACTAAAGGCTTCTCTTATATCTTTTTATCCTTTCTGGGAAGTAGAAATTGGAAGGAGTCCTCACTTTGATCGTAATGTGCTGAGGTTCTTTCAGCTGTTTTGTGGGGGAGTGTCTGTCGCTGGTGGGGGTCTATTGTTCTTTGAGAAAAGATCTTGTCTGCCATCTCTAAAAAAATGGAAAGGGGGGGGACATACTTGACTAAAAAGAAAGTGAAGGGAAAGATCCCTGAAGACAGTGCCTTTCTTCATGGCATGGAGTGCTGGGTGGGCAGGGAGCTGGCTGTGGGCACAGCAGGGCTCCAAAATCCAGAGTGTGGCATCCTCATCTGTGCTCCCACCCAGGGCGATGAGGAGTGGACAGATAACACCTGTGGGCAAAGCCACTCCAGAGGCTGGCAATTCGTGGAAAGCAAAATCAGCTTTTCTCCCCGGATGGCAAACTGGGAATTAACTTCAAAGGGCAAAAGAAACTCAGCCTAATCTGTGGAGGAGGGCTCACCCTCGAGCGTTCAGTGTTTGATGGGCTGGTAGCAAATGGGTCACTCCCACGTGCAAGCTCTTGGTCATTCCAGCTGGTAAATGTTTCCTCTTCTGCTTTTGCACCACAGTTTGGGATAACAGCTGGGCAGGTGTTTTGTCAAAGGCTCACAGAGTCGCTCCTGTGTGTGACAGGGCAAGGACAGTGCTGGGATTTAAGGCTGGCTGCATGCTGAGCCAAAGGGTAGGAACAGGCCAGGATACCCCCAAAAAACCACAGTATTCCCTTGTAATCCTTGTTGGTCCTTTGCTTTGAGGACATTTTCTGCAGGTTTATGCATTTGTTATTAATTTTGCCCTTTATTTCTTGCTTATTTCAATGGTGAGCTAAAGATTTCAGACTTAAATATGCAGGCAGTTGAAAGGAGGTCCTTTTTATAGGGAAGAGACCAGGCTGATGTTGATCAGAATTCATTGTGGGTGCTTTATGGAAATACAGATTTCTTGGGTTTAAAAGAGATTATTAAGCCGCACGTTGTGACAGATGCTACTGACAGTAAAAAATAGAAAGGATGTGAAAAAAATCTGCAAGAAATGGGTTACAGGTATGGATATAAGCCATATCTGCTCATTAGAGTAAAATGAAACCCATCATCTGACTTGAAACAGGATTCCTTGTTTCTGGGAGCCCTGTCGCTGTGACTAAGGGAGTCGGTGTTCAGGCGCAGTCAGGTCCAGAAACTGAACGTGTGCCAGAGCAGACCCTACTAGCAATGGCATCATCCCAGAGGGCTTGGAGGGCCCAGAGAGTGTCTGAGCTGAGGGGCTGGAACGGTGGGGTCCCTGGAAGGGCTCCCTGCTGCTGGACAATGCCGTGGGCTGGACGTTCCCCCGTTGTGTCCCCGTCCAGCCGCGGTCCCCGACTGGCACGCCGGGGCAGGGATCTGTGCCCAGGGGAGGGTGGGCAGAGAGCAGATGGGGAGCTCCCTGCACAGCTCCATGTGCCAGCTCGGGGTGTGAGCAGTGCCCTGCTCGGTGCGAGGCAGGTGGCAGCTGCTGGCCACCGCAGGGCACAAACAGAGGTGACAGTGATGGTGACAAACCTGCAAACATGTAAATTCTCTCCTCCTGTGCTCAGGTTTTGGCAGGGGCTGCTGCAGCTTTACCCCCGTGGCAGAGACAGAAAGGAGTGTGAGGCAGCAGGTGTTGTTCTGGTCAGGGAAATGCACAGAACATGCTCTTTGATTGTGGAAACTGAATATTTGATCTGTGCTTCCTCCTCTTACGCTCCTCATCAAGGTTTAGCTCCCCATAGAGCAAGTCAAGGCAGGGAAAGGAAATTCCACCTGTGTTTGAAACTCAGGTTTAATCAAAGTCTCCTTCCTTGGATCTGGGCTGTGGCTGTCCTTGGTAGCAATGTAGCTGGAAGATAAATGCAGATAAGAATTCTGTATTAGGCCTCCATTAATAATAAACGTGTGTTGATGCTAACTGAGTGTTATTTAAACACCCTGAATGGAGGCAACAGCCTGCTGGGACCATCTTGTGTTGTCAAACCTTCTCCCTTGCTGATGCTGCTGCCTAGCAGTGCTGGGGCATGGCAGTGGTGGATTTTAGTGGTGTCCTTGGCGTGTGTTGGCTGCCAGTGATGGCTGAGTGTCAGGGGAACACGAGGGAAGGGCACCTGACTCTTTCTGCTGAGGGGCCACTCACAGCTTTGCCCTTTCCTTCCCTTTTGGTCTTCCTCGCTTTTGTCCCTCAGTGTCCCCCAAGAGCCCCCTCAGAGTCCTCAGCAGCCTCCCCTCCTCAGATCCTCCCACAGAAGCTCTCCTGTCTCCCTGGTGCAGCCGAGGAGCCGCTCACACCGGCGTCCTTGGGGAACGCTTGGATAAACCTCTGACCTTACTGCAGAAGGACAGTCTTTAGTAAGTGACCTTTTACTGTCTAGGCAATGGACCATCAGCTGCTGGAAACAAAGCAAGAGAGCAGCTGCTTCTGTTTCTTAGAAACATATTAGAAATGTGGAATAAAAGCCTGAGATGTGCAGAGCAGCAGACTCCTGCTGCCATCCGAATTCTCCCTCGCCAGGCTCCCGGCGCCGCGTTTGTCCCCTCTGGTCAGTGACAGAGCAGATGGATATTGATCCTCAGTGTCCGCCAGCAGTAACCTTTGAAGGGACAGGCGACGTATGGCCAGGGAGTTTGATCTATCAATATCTGGGTAATAGAAAGACAAGGGTGACATCTAATCCCAGCACGGGTGACAGATCATAAATCTGCGCAGACGGGGCGATTGGCGGCAGCAGGAGTGTGAGGGGAGGGCAGGGTGAAGGAGCTGCTTCAGTCTGAAACACGCTTTGGCCACAGCCACAGAGGTTTTCATGGCAGAAAAAAAGAATTTTGTTCTTAAGATCCAAAGAAACACTTTAATTTAGGCATAACACAGGATTTTTGTTCCTGTACCATTTTGGTTTCAGCTAGTGGAAAGAATTCGCTGATGCCATTGCATCACATAGATATTCACTATGTTTAAAGTCAGTGCAGCCTCCAGTGTAATTTCAGAGCTATTGTCATCTTTTATTCTTACTCTTTAAGCCAGAAAAGCCATAAAGGTGGCAGTGGCATTTTTTTTCTCCACAAATTTAATATCTGTGCACAACTCGCTTGAATTTGCCGTATATTTCTCTGAAGTGGCTGTTTCATAGCGTAAACTTGCTCCTCACAATAAGTAATTTTTAGCACCATCTTGCACGTTCTCTCTGAGTGTGGAGAGTAATTCAGGGGAAGTGTGACTGCGAGCGGGGAGAGGAGCGGGCGCCGCGGGAAGGCGCCGAAAGTGCTCGCTCGCGAAAATCTGTGCTGAGAAGGAGGGGAGAGGTCCCTGGGACTGCTGGGGCTGACACAGCCTGTGACAGGGATGAGATCCTGGCGGCAGGAGAGGCTCTGTCCCTGCAGACAGTGCCAGGGAGACTCAAGGAAATCAACATTTTGGGAACGGTTTCTGTGAATGCTAATTGCTCCCACTCCGCCTTTTTTCCCTCCTAAATGGAAACTGGGGCTTTGAGCATCACCAGGGGACCCCAAACCTGGCACAGCAGAGTTGTCTGTTGGCAGTGCCCTTCCTCAGAGCAATTCTCTTAAACCTGGCTGTGGCATAAAGAAAGGAAAACATGCATTAAATCTGAAAGTAAAAATCCAAATACCAGGTGAGTGTTACCGTACCAATTTGCTGTAGTCTCTGCCTCAGAGGGAGACATGGAGCTGCCATACTCCAGTCCCATCATCACTGAGCAAGCTTTGCCCAGTTCAGCTCAGCTGCACCTTGCTGGAAAGTCCCTGTTCCTCTTGTGCTCAGCAAGGAATTTTCATGGGCAAGACTCCTCAGTGCTGAATTGCAGCTGACAGACCTGCACAGAACTAACTCAAAAGGGAGAACTTTCTAGAATTCTATTTGTTTGCCACCATCACTTTTTTTTGAAGAGCTGTTTGCCTGGGAATTGGAGTTGCTGAGTCTGTTTCTGGCCATGGAGAAGATGCTGAAGAGGGAATAAGAGCTACTTGAATTCAGAAAAACCTCAGAGAGGCTTGACTCGGGGTCACAAAACTGGTAATTACATCTTATTAGAAGAGAAAGTTGCAGTTGCAAAAGGTTAGTTGTGAATCTTGGTGGAAAACAACATTTTCCTGTGGGGTGAGGGCCACACTGGCAGGAGAATTGCTTGGAGGTGCCACATCTGGCTCCAGGCTCCGTGGTCTCGGAGGGCTTCCCTTAGGGACCGTGCAGGAGTGGAAGGAGCAGCAGCTGCCTCTTCTCCTGCCCTCCCTGCAGCCCAGCCTCCCACAGTGACCCTTTTGTGAGTGGGTGAGAACACCTGTGTCCAGGTGTGCTTTGGACACCCAGGGAGGAATGCAGGCTGCCTTTGGTGGGGCTGTCAGAGTGCTGCATTCTGACCCAGCCTGTTCCCTCCTGCTGGAGCCCTGCCCTGCTGCACTGAGGGCCACACGTGTGCCCATGTGCTTCGTGGGCAGCTGGTGCCCATGAAAAGATGCCATGAAATTAACTCCATCCGCAGCAATTGCCTTTCCCTGCCAGCACAATCAGTGTGGATTGTCTGCTCTTTTCCAAAGTTCAAGTGTGACGACTGCAGCTTTTTAAAACGGTCTCAAGACTTGGAGCCTGGATGCACGGAGCTCCAGTGGCTTCTCCCAGCACTGCCTGGCAGTTCTCTCCCTCCTAGAGGCAGATCTGCAGGCTAGTTAAATAGCCTTTGGGTCCCCCCCTTTTTCCTGTATCCGATCCATGACCAAGAGTCTCTGGCCCTGGTTCCCTTCATGGGAAGCAGACTGTGATGTTTGTGTTAAAGGGAAGAGATGAAGCTCTCAGTGATGGATGAGAGAGCAGAGGAGCTGCTCAGCTCAGGGAGGAGAAGGAACACAGAGGAGACAAAGCTTCTGGGGAGGTGGATGCTCAGTGTTTATAAACCCACTTGTCTCTGCTCTAACCACCACGTTCCTTTTAGGTACTTGAAGCTGATAGATGAATGTTGACATTCAAATTGTGTTAATTCTGGGGATGGAGCTTTGTGTCGCTTTTTTCCTTGAGCACGTGGACAGTTTGTGTATCTGTGTGAGTTGTTTCTTGTGACTCAATCTATTAAGAGGAATTTTGTTTAGGTTTACGGGCTTACGCAGTTCAGGTGTAATGAAAACCCCTCTTCCTTGGAAAGCATTTGTGTCGGGATCCTGCAGACTGAGCCAGCAGTGCTGCAGCTCACGCTGGGGCACCTGTGGTTAGAAATTCCATAGAAATTTAAAAGCCATGCTCCCCAGCACGTATTTTTAATCTTTCCTCTTCTCTCCTTGATGCTTCCCTCTAGCCTGGTGTCCTACAAGCAGAGAAAGAATTGATTTTAAATGTGACCGCTGAATATGAGCCAAGGTCCCTGGGCTGTGTCCAGCTGAGGGGAACTTGTTTGAAACACAATTTACTCATCTGTGTCTGTCTGCAGCCCTAAGAGGAGAGACTGCAGTGGTCTAAGGCAGGAACACAAGTGCAAAAATTAATTGTACAGGTTGCAGCCTAAGCGTCCCTCAAGCATTGTGTCCCTTCCTCACCCCCCTTCCAGTAAGTATAAAACAAGGTGTCATTTTTCACCTTCAAAGGAAGATTCAGTAAATGAGGCTGGAGAATTGCTTTGGGTAATGAAGGAAGCACACACTGGATTTTCCCTCCCCCTGGCACTGCAGAAGCCCATTTGGGTGTTTCCCTTGCTTATTAACATGGGTACATGTGTTAGACAGGAGCTCACTCCAGAGACTCCCCCCAGAAAGTGGCTTCCTTTCTGTTCCTGTTCCACTCCCTCTGGAGCAATCTCTTGTACTCCAGGTCAAGATTTTCAAGGCTCCGAGTCCAGTCCTGGACTCTGTCTGTCCATCACACGCTGGGATGAGGATTTGTCCCTGGTGTTGGAGTCCCAACAGGAAGCTTTGGTCTGATACAGGGACACTGTGCTGTCATAGTCCCTTCACATGTGATAGATGAAAATCTGTCCCGTATCATTCTGTTGGGGGCTTTCCATTGGATCTGCTTGTGCTGTGCCACTCCAAAGCATTGCCAGGGATTTAACACTGGTTCTCAACAGTAATTTTCCTTTGCTTCTCTTAGCTCCTGAGATTCCCTGTTGAGTCCATAAATTTCATCTCCCCTCCCCAGCCTGTCCTTTTCTGTTCCAAAATATTGTCACGCCGTGTGTGCACTTTAATGCTCCTCAAAATACGTACACACCGACAGTAAATATTTACTGAGAAACTTGTCGAGGTGTTGACAACGAGGATGGGTCTGAAGAGTTCTTGCTTTGTGTTGCATTTTTATTTAATTTAGAGTTTGTAATTGCTGCTGCTGGTGGAAATAGCTTTCCTGGGAGCCGATGGGAATAGATGCCCCAGAATGTGGAGGGGTGCTCGCCTTGGCCGGGGTGCAGCACGTTCAGGTCAGCAGAGCGGGCACGGCCGATCAGCCGCCCTTTGGTGGAGAACAAAGAGGCAAAGCCCAGGAGGCTGCTGCTGCTGCTGCTGCTCAGCGTGTCCTCATGTGCTCCTGCCCCTCATGAACCCGGGTAAAAGCCTTGTTCAGAGGGATCTGGTGCCAGCCCAGACCGAGGTGCTGCACTCTGCAGCCATCCATCGGCGGGTTTAATGCAGCAGCGTCCCGGTGTGAAAAGCTTCAGTGGCTTGAACTTCAAATAATTTATTTCTAAATTACTTCTACTGTAATTCTTATTAATTCAAATAGTCTTCTAAGCTGATGTAAAATTCAGTAAACGCAAGGAACAGTTTAATGAATTGAAAATAGGATTGAGTCTTTTAAAGTAAATGTAAAAAAATATGCTGGCAATAATTGCTTAGATGGAAATCGAATCTTAATAGCTTTGTTAATGATTTGTAGGGAATATTGCATTTATGAGAACATATCAAGCTGATCCTTGTGCAAGAACCTTGTTTTGAATGGGTTTGATAAAATTATTCCCCAGAAGCAGTTAGTAATGTTTAATATTTTTGCTTGAACCACTTTTGAGATGTTTGATTTCATTGATGCCAGGGCCTGGCTGTGGCTGTGCAGGGCTGCTCCAGCACCTCCACAGCAGCACGTGGCACAGGCAGGGCAGGGCTCTGCTTTGGGGTCTGCACAGAGGTTTGGGATTTGAGAACAGAATCATTTAGGCTGAAAAAGCCCTCTAAGATTGAGTCCAGCCATTAACGTGTGTCCCCAAGGTTCAAGAGCACCACGTTGAGGGTGATAGCTGATAGTGTGGTGGGGTGGCTGAATGCTCATCTTCTGATCAGAGGGCTTTGAGCAGGACCAGCTTCATCCTGGTCCACAGGACGTGCAGCAGGAGCCAGGCAGATGTCTGGGACAGGCTCTTTGCCCCTCTTGAGTGGGGCTGGGGGTCTGTGCTCCAATGTGGCTGTTACTCTTTGATAGTAATTCTTCTTGTTGTTCCTCAAAGTTCATCAATCTGGAGAATCTATCTAAAATTTATACTGAGAGGGCAGAAAAATGTGCCCAGACTTCAACTTTCTGCCCATAAGGTGTGGAGAGGAGTCTGGTGGTTTATCAATCTCTTTCCAAACAATGCACCTTTTTGTCAAACATTTGTTTCCAAGGGTTGTCAAATTATAAAGGCAAGTTGGAAATAAAGATAAATGAAGGAAATGCAGGATGAGAAAAGAACTGGGGTTTAAATATCATCCCCAGATTTCCTGTGTGCAAACTTTATCCTAATCCTGCATTCTTGGGTTTCTCATGGCTAAGGCAACTCTGGAGCAGCAGAGGATTCTCTGACCACCCAGCCTGTGGCCAAGTGCTGAGGTATCCTGGCTTCATTTGGAGCATTGCCAGTCAAAGTCTCAGTGTTTCTCTCACTTTGATTCCCAGTAGTTATGGAAAAATTGAAATGCCAGGCACAGCTCCCACTGCCACCCCCTGCGTCCTTTGGCGTTCGAGGCGTGCGGGTGCTGCGGTGCTTGGATTCATTAGGAGGAGAGTTTTCAGGGTGATGACCTGTATATGATTACAAGGCTCCCACTGCATAATTGCACGGGATCCTTTTTTTCCTGTGCCTCTGGACATTAATAGCACCTGCTGATTACACAGAGTGAGTAACTACTGATTCCCTGAAGTCTGTCTGCTCCAGTCAGAGGATAAGTGCTTCTTACAGAGAGTTGTTCTTCAGGGTAATTTAACAAGATTTGTCTGTTGGGAGAGGAAGGGAACTTTTGGTGTTTCTGTGTGGGGCAGCAGTCCTTCTTCCTCTATTCCCACCACAAAGCTCCTTTCTCATTGCTCCTTTACCAGCTGCTTGGGGACCCAGAGTCAATGGCTCACTGGCTGGTGTTCCTCCATTGGTGGCATGGAGCTTTTCATTCCCAAATGAAACCCACTGCTGTCATTTCTGACCTTGAGTCCCACCTTTGCCCTGTCCTGCAGGTGATGGTCAGAACTTGGTGACGGAGGACGTGACCGTGGTGGAGGGGGACGTGGCCACCATCAGCTGCCGCGTCAAGAACAGCGATGACTCCGTGATCCAGCTCCTGAACCCCAACAGGCAGACCATCTATTTCAGAGATTTCAGGCGTAAGTTTATGGCTCCTCATTCGGTCATGACTCCTCCTGTGCCTCACTTGTGCTCAGGACACGGCATTTGCTGAGATCTCTGCTGTTTGTGCAATGCTGGGCACTTACAGTTCACTGGTTCTGTGGAGGTAGGTGAGATAGACAACCATAATCTTCCCCTTAATGGAAAACTTCACAGTCCCTTCTAAAAGTCAGAGCATCTTACTTTGCAATGGGAATTGATTGTTGTAATTCAGGGTGAATTGCAATTGAATGCCAAATATTAGCTGACACAAACAAATTCAACAGGGCGATACCGAGACAGCGCAGTGTTCTCAGGAGTAATCTCTTCAGACCAAAGACTGAAAATTTCAGGACAACCTGTGCTGCTTTATACCCAAACTGAAATCTCTCATCACTTGGATGTCCAGTGGATAAGTCTGTCCTGTGGTGACAGTGCCATGGTAGCTGCAGTGAGACACTTTAAATGGTCTGTGTTAGTGTCACTGTGGGGACACGCCTGTACTCCCTGCCCAGGAAGCAACCGGACAGGAAACAAGCTTTAAATTCTGCTTCTCCCAGTTCCTTCCTCATTTAGGCTCTCCCTGAGTGCCTGGGTGCTGGGGCCATGTAGACACCATAAGCATATTACCTACACATCCCTAAGCCACCTGGTAATAAAACCATGTCCAAAGATTTCATGCTGTGCCCTGTGATTGGCTCATGTTGATTATTTGAAATTATCTGAGAACCAAAAGATTTTATAGGTCCAGCTTCAAGGTAGGAAGCAGGATGGAAGCTAACCAGGAGCCCGGGGCCGCTCACCTTGATGTGCTGCTGCCTGTGGGGATCTTTGGGACTGTGGTGTGGTGGGAAGGGGACGTTGCCCCTCTCCGTGCAGTCACCCGGGCTGTGCTTGCCCCACAGCGCTGAAGGACAGCAGGTTCCAGCTGGTGAACTTCTCCAACAGCGAGCTCCGAGTGTCCCTGACGAACGTGTCCATCTCTGATGAGGGGAGGTACTTCTGCCAGCTCTACACCGACCCCCCCCAGGAGATCTACACCACGATCACGGTGCTCGGTGAGGAGCAGGGTCGGTGGGATGGGGTTCTGTGCAGCTCTGGGACAGCTCCAGCCCCTGGAGAGGGATTTGAAGCAAGGCTTTGAACCCTGAGTGCTGATGGCCGGGCACGTGTGGCCACGGGAGCGACGTGCTGGCAGTGACAGCAGCTCCTCTTCCAGCAGTTCCTCCGACTAGCAGCAGCTTTTAAGGCTCTATTAATGGGAGAACCTGAATCGGGGAGGGTGACTTAATGTAAGATCTCACTTGCTGATTAGTTTAAATCTTCCTTCTTTTGCTTAATGAGATTTGGGTCTTAGGTTTTTATACGTTGTTAAGTGATGTTTATAAGCAGTTTTACTCTTGCTACTACAGTTATCAACACCTTCAAAGTTTCCATGCACTTTGCAGCACTCACAGGCACGGGAAGCTCTTCCAGCTCCTGCCTCTAATCGTGCACAGGCAAAAACAGTTCGTTGGATTTGATTTCACTGCTGGCAAAGCTGAGAAGGTGTTTGAAAGGAGAATACTCATTTCATTCACCTGTAAGCCAGCACTGCATGTCTTTCAAGTGGGAGACATAATGCAGGTTTTTGTTGGTTTTTTTTAAGCATGAATCATGCTTTAGAACTGAGGGAAAAGTCAGTTTTCTTGCCTTGTACTTCAGTTGTTTTTGAGAAGCCTTTGTGGCATGGCCAGTGTGTGTGCTGCCTTTCCCCCACATCCATAAAGGAGGTGGTTTCCTGTCACCTTTGTCGTGGTCTTGGGTCAAACCTCAGCTCAGGAAGCAGGCAAGGATGGGGGAGGTTTATTAGCAGAAGATGAAGGAGAGGTCTTACTACTTGCATGGAGAGATTGGGCACTGTGACGCCAGGGATGGCTTGTCTTGCCTGTCTTTTCTATTATTGGCTCCCTAATTAGGGGAACTAATGAGCCAGGGTGGAGGAGTGGTGCTCTGTGTTGGCATTGACTGGTCCTCCCAGGAACTTGTTCCCCACCAAAAATCTCGTGGCCGTCACGCAGCCTTTGATAGAACTGAAGTTGTATCAAAGGCTGATTTTGCTGGCCTGCCTCTGATGCTGCCAGCTCGGGAGAGCAGAGGGAGGTGCTGAGGTGTCCCCCTCTGCAGCTGGCATTCGGGGGGAGCTGCACGTTTGCTTCAGCACTTTCATGTCTTCTGTGACACAATATGTAGATTTATTCATGCCTAATTGGAACATGTGAAAGTCTCAAATATGTAGCTCATTCTGTTCTTTTTAGAGAGAAGCCACAAGTGACTAATTAGTCCATTTGATCATCTGGATGGTATTTATACATATTTGTTCTTCATTAGCTTTAAGACCTGTGAGTCACATCTGAACTATGCAGTTGCTTAATCACATTGATCAGAGCAAAGTTGAGTTTCCTTTGGAAGTTCTGGGATTTTCTGAAGCCGTGACTTTGCCATAAGAGCTCTCGCTGTTCACTTTTTCCTGGGTTTTGCCTTGCTGCTGGTGCTTTCATGGGAAAGAGATTCCCTTGTTCCCATGTCCTCATTTTTAAGCTCATTTGTCCCATTTCTGGGCTGTGCTGAAGTGGTTGTTACCCCTGAAGTTACAGCCTGTTTCTCAGTATTACTGGATGATTTTTCATTGGGTACAATCTTCCAGCTTTGTGTTTTGGGAGATCCTGATCCTGAAGATGTGTGCCTGGGCAGAGCAGCAGATCTCCACCCCAAAGGATGTGGCACTTGTGGCTGGGTGTAGAGCCAGCTCCCTCCTCTCTTTGGGATGGTTTTGGGCTGGTTTGTGGGGGTGTGATGGGGACAGGGCTGTTCCCAAGGGATGGTGTTCCACTCCAGGCTTGTGCTCAGTGGCTTTTCGAGCATCTTAAACGAGGTTGATGTTTGCTGGCCTGCTTCCATGCTCACGGCTGAGCCTTGGAGCTGAACAGCAGGAGAGAAAAATTGCCGTGGAGGTTAGAGGCTTGGTAAGTAATGCAGTGCCAAGTGTCAGCTTTTGTGTTTCCTCTCCTTGTCAGAGAAGTCAGGAAATGTGCACGGAGTCAAGCTGGATTTTTAAATAGCAGCACACACCCAAGTATCGCAGGAGGCTGCGGCTCTCCCTGGAACGGTGCCTGCTCGGGAGAGGGAACAGAAAGTTACAACCCTGAGAAGTAATAATTTGTGAGACTGCGGTGATTATTAGGTGGAGAGTGAAAGTGCTCACTCCAATTACTGCAAAACCACCTATCAAAGGGTTTGATTGATTGAAAGATCAAATAAATGCCGGTTGCTTGTTTCCTTCAGTAGATTTTACAGGTTTTCCTCAAGGTTTTGTCCTGTGTTAGCGATCAAAAGATGGTTTTTTCATCTGGTTTGTGTTGTGTTTCCCATTCCAGTCCCACCACGCAATTTGGTAATTGATATCGAGAAAGAAACCGCCGTGGAGGGAGAGGAGATCGAGCTGAACTGCACCGCCATGGCCAGCAGACCAGCCACCACCATCAGATGGTTCAAAGGCAACAAGGAGCTAACGGGTAGATGTGTCCTCTCAGTCTCTTGCTTTGTTCAGGGAGCTGAAGTGATTTATGTAACGCTGGGTGTTTGTTCTCTGCTGCCAGTTTAAGGGAAAAAAAAAGTAAAAAAAGTAGAGCGAGCTTCTTTGAGTGCCAGCTGAGGAACAAAGGACTGTGTGGGCAGACAGATTATTCCCTAACGCAGGGGGCTGAACTCCATTTGGTCCTCTGCCTACCTGCCAGCCTCGAGTGCCGGGTTCTGGAGTCCTGCTGTAACTGCAGGTGACCTTGAGGAGCCCAGAGCTGTGCACTGAATTCATTTCTGCATGGCTTGTGTAGCTTTCTGCCCTGTCCTCGCTACGAGAGGGATCGTCTGTGCTTTGGGCTGTAAAGATTTGCAATTCACCTTCACTTCTAGCTCCCTTGTTTGTAGAGCGTTTTCCCTGTGTTCAGTTGAATATTCATCTAAGATGGGTTTCTCTGGCTCCCTGAAGTCTGGTGGCTCCCAGTACTTGCACATTCAAGTCACTGACTCTGATTGCATGTGACACGCTGTTAGTTTAAGTCTGCATGTAGATGTGAGCTTGGTTGACAACACCTTTGTGCTTTACCCAGTCTGAGACACTGACAGACTCTCTGCAGAAGTCCAGACTCATTACTTCAAACCCACCCCCCTGCAAGGACAGGATAAAATCCTCTCTTTAAGCCCAACACTTCAGAGCATTTGAGCAGGCCACATGCTGGGAGGATGCTGGTACAGGTGGGATGCAAACCTGCTGCCTGGAAAAGTGGTGCCCCGCTGAGTCCCAGTGCTGTGGTGTGCAGGGAGTTAACAATCCCATTCTGGTTCCCTTCCCCATACCAGTGGGCAGCAGGACAAAGTGTTTGTCCCTTTCTGCCTGACCTGTGCAACTTCTTGATTGAGTTTTCTTGTGTTAGTAGTTGAATCCCAGCTTTGAGTTCTCTGGGAAGAACACTGAGGTTCATGTAATGCCACCTCACCCTGCTCAGTCTTCAGATTTTTTTTTTTAACAGAGTAGAGACTAAAACATTTGGCTGTGAGTTTGTGAATCACAGGAAATGTGGCTTTGCCCATGGGAAAGCTTTTCCTCCAAATATCAAGGAGTGTTTGCACGTGTCACCTGTTTCACTCTCATATATTATACAGCAATATTTGGTGTCTGGAAGAGCTGTGCTACAGAAGTTTCTCTTAGCAATTTTGCCTGTGAATTCTTAAATAAAGAGGCACAGATCAGAGCAGAACTGTGCTGTCAGCGGGTGCTTGCTGAGTTCCTGGAAAAATCCTTTTTCTCCTGTCTCGTCTTGTCTCGTTTTGTCTTGTCTTCCTGCTCGTTTCCATCACAGCATCCCTCAGGCAGCCGGTCCCGAGCTGTCCCTCCCTCAGACAGAGCACTGCTGAATGCTCCCACCTATCCATACTACTTTTAATTCATTTAGTCTGCTAAATCACTTTTGTAGCTAATTGTTGATTCAGGAGTGGGAGGGGATTTGTAGCTCATTGATTCAGGGGTTTGGGGATTTGGGGACGATGGTAATCGTTGCGGTAACATCGCGTGGACTTCGGAGCCTGACGGAGAGGAGGAGGGATGGGTGTCCAAAGGGAACGTGGACAGGAGGGAGGCAGCCTGGCTGCAGGGGTGCTCCACCCTGCCCTCACTGCCCTCTCCCTGTTCCCTGCCCCAGGCAAGTCGGAGGTGGAGCGGTGGTCCGACATGTACACGGTGACCAGCCAGCTCCTGCTGAAGGTGGGGCGGGAGGACGACGGCGTCCCTGTCATCTGCCTGGTGGATCACCCTGCGGTCAAAGACTTGCAGACACAGCGTTACCTGGAAGTCATGTGTGAGTAGCAGAACCTTTCATTCTCTTAATGTAGGAAATTATGTTCTTGGGAGTTCAGGAACCATTCCCTACATGTTAAAATCCCAACATCGATGAGGATTATATCCTGTTACATAGCACAATGTAAGGTAACACTTCATGGGTGAAGCCACGACTTTCCCAGCCCTCTGTGATACCATAAATTTGTTCTCTGATGAAATAACTCTCTGTACATAGAATTTGCACCAAAGGTTTCTGGCTGGGCTTTTTAATTGTCAGAACACATGAAATCTCTGAGTATTTTTCTTCTAGCAACCTACTTATCTCTGAAAAGTGCTTCTCCCCCTTCAAAGCAACTGGCCACCGTGGCGAGTTTACTGGCAAAAACTGGGTATTGTGCAAGAGAAGCCCAGTGTTGTGCACTGTGAACATACAGCATCGGCTGGATTTGTACATCAGAGTGTGGAGTTCTCTGGAATCTGTAGTAGCAGCACTGATTGAAGCCAGCCTATTTCCTGTTCTGCTCCTGACATGTTCATTGTTAATAATGCATCTCACTTCCCTTAGGAGCTGCTCCACTGTACCTGACAGCAGCAAGCAGGTACCTGGAAATAGCTGTGGTCCCAAATGCACCTGGTGGAAATTTTGGAGCTGTGTACATGCATCCCTATGTTCTGAAACATCTCCCAAAAGCAAAGTGAGGTGGTCCCTACAGCGAGGCCATGTGCTTGGAAAGCTGGGCCCTGAGACGATTCAAAGCCCTTGTTTTTGTAGGGTCCCTTCAACTACATCACATTGAAAGGAGGAGAGGAGGTTTTGTATTAATTTATTTCATCTGCTTCATTATGTAGTTTCATTATGAACATCTTGGTTACAATTCTCGTATCTCCGAAACTAGCGGGAAGTAATGTTCCTGTAATGAGGAAAACAGGAATGATCAGATACTGCCTAAATTGACAGATACGAGATTTCTTGCGACTGTGCTAATGTGTAATTCATTTATGCAAACTTAATGTCCATTAACATTTCTTGCAGAGCTCCATTAGCTTTAATAATACATTAGCACCTTTGTGAGGCGTGATCAAATACTTAACGGGGAAGAGCAAAAAATGCCATCTACCCTGTCGTGTGAGGGGATTGGAACTCACTGGGCTGGAAGGGCGTTGGACGACCTTGAGGCTTCCTTTCAGAAATCTCTCTGGAATCCTGGTGATTTGGTGGAATAGGAGAGTGCTGCTGTTTCGGGGGCGGGGGGAACGCAAACTGTTTTTCTCTTCCTCAAATAAATCCCTCCTTGGCCACTTCAGTTTGCAGCCTTAGGGGTTGCCCATGCAATGAGGGCAAAGCACCCCTAAAGCACAGTTCTTTGTTCAGCTCCTGCACTGGAGGCCCTGCTGCATCCTGTGCACAGGTTTCTGCCCTTACTGCTGATTTTTGCATCTCCTTGTGCTGTTCTGGAGCTGTTGGTGGGAATGAGGCACGGAGCCTCCTCGGGAGGGAACGGGGATGAGCAGGAGAAGGGAGTTGAGACTGATTGGGCTTTATGTTCTGAATTAAACTCTGAGCTTGTTAAAAGTAATTATATTCCAATGTGGGGACTTGACCCTGTTAGCCCAGTCTGTTCCTTGAGTGGGCAGCAGCAGATGGCCAGAGAGGAGCCCCAGCCCAAGAACTTGTGCTGCGTTGTGACCTTGTGGCTCCAGGACTCGATGGCCTGGAGCACGGCCAGACACCTGCATTTCATACCTGCTGCAGGGCTTCAGCTTAAAGAAAAGCAGCTTCAGAGCAAGCTCTTAGCCTTGAGCTTCTGCTGACTGACAGTGATGGTTTGTTGGCCAGTGGGAGAGTGTGGGCAGGAGGAAGAGCCTCTTGTCCTTGCACACAGGCGTCTCCATCAGTGCTCCCACGGAGCTCCGCCCTGGGGGGAGCTGGGGCTCCTGCTCTGACACCTTCTCAGTTGATCTTGGATGTGGAATTTGCAGAAGAGGATGCTTCTCCAGCTCCTGTCCATGGCGTGTCCTTGCAGGCACCCAGGTCTCTGCTGCAGTGACACTCGGAATTCCTTGCTCACCCCGTGGGGATGCAGCTGCTTTCCCTGCAGCAGGTCAGTTACCTGGGCTGTGTGTTCCACTCTCTGCTCTGACATCCTCTCCCCACAAATCCTGCCCGCTCCCCTCACGGGCGCAGCGGATCCGCCCCTTCAGAACATCAGCAGGGCACAAGAAAATGTTTTTCTCAGCAGATGTCGTATTTCTCTGCACTTAATGTATCCAACTGGAGCATGAAATGTGTTGGGGAAGGACAGGAGGATGATGGATGGAGCCTGCTCAGATAATGAGGTTTTTTTTTGTCTGACTAAATTTCAGAGTAGGGAGATATTTTTTCTGAGATGCAACTCAAAAGTTGTGGGGTTTGTTTTCCAAGAAAAAAGCAGAAAACAACAATGCTGGGTGTTAACTTGCCCTATTCATGGAGCAAGCCATTTGTTGCGTTCTGCCCTGGCACAGCATGGCCCGTGGTGAAGTTTGAGGTGAACGCCTTCACAGGGCTGTAGGGCGTGTTACTGAAAAGAAATCTCTGTGAACAAGCAGTGTGCCATGTGTGAAACCCTCCCCTGACACTCCTCAAAAGCAAAGCAGAGCTGGACCCAGAGCACGGTGCGCTCGCAGTGGCCACAAGGCTTCCATGCCTGAGGAGCATCCTCGGCCCTGGCAGCCACAGTCGGTGGCACTGGAGTGGAAATGTCCCCAGGTCTGCTGCAGCCACTCTCTTTCTGTGGCTCCGTCAGTGAGCGATGGGAGACCGGCGCGTTGGGTGTAATTTTAGAAAGGAAATGAAGCAACAAAATGCATTAAAATGTCGTTAAGGAGCTGAATGGAACCAGATATTCCGGGAGACGTGCGAGTTGAGCCCTTGTGGTGCGTTTGCTGCTCTCATTACATGGCACCAGAAGTGAGCGTCGGACCTGGATTTTGGCCTTTTCTCTGGGCTGGCTTTTTGTCCTTTTCTGAAGTTATAATTACCTGTGCATTCGTTCTTGTGATACCTGCATGTGTACCTTTAAAGCCTGCCCCAGTGGATTCTTGTTGCAGCCTCTGCTGTTGCAATAGGAGAACTTTTTGTGCCCAATTATGTTTAAAATCGGCCACATACGTTTGCAGCTGCATCTCCAGTAATCCTTACATTTCCGTCCAGTACTAATATTAATTGCATAGTTTGCAGTGAAGTTATTAACATCAATGTAATTTATCATCTGGAGATTGCTAAAAGCGAATAAATGAGTTGTTTTGTTCTGAGAGGTGTTGACCCCTTCAGAAACTTTGATTTAAAGCTGTTTTTTTTCTTTTAGTGAATATGAAAAGCACCACAATCAGCCAAGTGTTCAGTTATTTGATTTTCTGGGGCATTAGCCACTCTTGTTTGTGACATTTCCCAGTTGGGTGCTCGTTTGTGAGCTCATTAATAAGGTTTTCTCGGAGGAATGTTGTTGGGAGCACGGAGCATGTGGGGCGGCCGGGGCTCTGCCATTTGCAGGCATTAAGCAGCAGAGTGTGCTTAAATATTAAAAGAGAAGTGTTTATCCCCAAAATGCCTGTCGGGCTCTGGCATTCCTTTTCCCGCAACAAGCAAAATGATTAAATTGCTTTCGTTAAGGGTGAATTTTGCAGAGTCGTATTTGGGGTTGACAGGCTCTTCGAGACAAGCTGTGATCTGCCAGTCCTGCTCATTCCTTATTTTAGACCCGGGATCTATTTATTGAATAGATTTCTGTATTTTGGCTGAAAATCAGCAGTGCAGCCTCTCGTCCTTGTCAGAGGTGAGGAGCAGGCAGGGGATTGCCAGGCTGGGCTGGCTTTGACGCAGAGTGCATTCCTGATGAGCAGCCCCAGTGGATTTTGGAATAAAGTTGGCTGTTGTTTACACCTGAGGATCAGCGTTAACTTTGCTGACTCCATTTAATATAGAAAAACATATTTTTCCTGCTCTTCCCTGAGTGAGATCAGAGACTCCCACTAGTCAGTTTTTTGAGCAGCTCAGCTGTCTTGGGCACAGAAGAGAGCAGGGATGAGGAGCTGGATGAAGCAATGCCCAGCTGAAGGGAGATGTGTTCAGCATTATCTGGGAAATGCTGAGGCTGGATTTACCTACAGTGGGCAGGAACACTGCTTGGCCCGCGGATCCTGCTCCCAGGGATGCCATCTGGCGTCAGGTTTACCAAGAGGTACGTCAGCAATTCATGCAGGGATCAGAAAATGGATTTTAAACTTGGACCTGGCACCTCCTCACCTGGCAGAGGCCAGAGCCTGCTCGGCTGAAGCTCTGGCAGAGTCCACAGTGCCGGCTTCTCTGCCGGCCGGGGTCTGGCGCTGCCAGAAGCGCCCGTGCTGGTTTCCCAGCACTTGGGAAGAAGCCTTTTGGCTGCCTCCAGCCCCACAGGGAGCGTGTCCTCTGGGCAGGGTGGGCTGCGCTGTCGCCAGCGAGGGTCCCGGGATGCTGAGCCCCCGGAGCATCGCGGCACCCTGGGCACGCGGCGAGCCGCGCTTGCCAAACCCGCCTGCTGCGGGCTCTGGGGCAGTGAGCCCGCCTGCCTTCCAGGTCGTGGGCTGGCCTGATGAAAGGAAACGGGTGGAAATAATAGGCTTAGGCTTTTGTAAGGCCCCGAACTCGGTGTAATGTTTTATCTCGGCTGATTAATGACATCTAAGCATTATCGATGAAGTGCGTGTTTAAATGGATTAAGAAATCACTAACTGGCAGATCTCAAAGGATAGTCATTAGGGAGTAATCAGCAGTGCTGGTATTTTTAGAGGGAACGCAGGGGCCTGGGTGCTTGGCCTGATGCCGTTCAGTTGAAGCATTTGAAGTTCTTAAAAAGTCACTGTTAATAATCTTTGCTGATGGCACAAAAATGGGGCGAGCAGCTAAAAAAGGAAGAACTGGGACAAATGCGGAATAACTGGAGTGGTTTGGTAAGTTCCCAAGCACGGAGCTTGAGAGCTGTGAAAGTCAATGGGTGCAGGTTTCAGTGGCCTGAGGGGAGGGGAGGGTTTTGGGGTGCACGGTCCCTCTGGGGGCTGCAGCCCCCAGCAGACCCCGGCGCACGGGCACGCGCCGTGCCTGTTGTGAGAGAAATCTCATCAAACGCAGAATGGCTTTGTAATAAGTTTTTCAAATTGGCTGCTGCTACAGTGTAACCTTTGGACGACTGGTATTTAACCTTGTATATCACTCTGAGCTTTTGAATGAATTTAGCTTAATAAAGGTGCCTTATTAAATTACGAGGCTGTTTTTTTTTTAAGCTGCTAGAAGGAGGCGTAGTAGGAAATAGCTGTGGGTTGTTGGGTCTAATTGGCTGCCACGGAGCACACGGGGTCTCGGGTGCACAGATGCAGGTGTTTATTGTTATGTAACAGTCCAGTGGTGTGATGTTACAAAGTTCCAAGTTGAGGATTTGGGGGTACTGGAATACCACATCCGAGGTGGTCATCAGCCCACGTTACAGAGCCACAGGCATCACTGCTGGAACGTGTCCTGTGTAACAGGGCGGTGGCAAACGGCTGGAGCAGGCCTTGGAGCCATCAGTGCTCTGTCCGTGTGCTGCTAAATGTCACAGGAGCCAGGCTCAGGGTCCCACAGCGCTCGGCATTTCACAGGCCTGCGCTCAGAGTCCATAATCCGCAGGAAATACACTGACTTGGTGTGAGGCAGGGTGTGAGCACTGGAAGTGGAATTTAAGATTGTCTAAAGGCACGTCCTTAAACAAAGGGAAGAAGACACCACTGCCCCTCCAGATTCTTGAGTGAAGTTTTTTTCCCATGCCATGAGCCTAATGCCAGCCAGTTCTCTGGAGTGTCGAGCCATCCCTCTGCATCCTTCAGGCTCGGGTACATTTTCCTAAGTGCCCTCTGTAACTCCCAGCGTGCTGACAAGTTCTTTGCTGTGGTCACTCCCTTGGGATGTTCTTGGCTTCAGCAGTGTTGAGACACCCAGATTCCTGTTGCAGGTGACACCTTGACAGTGCCTGGATCCAAATGGGACGGGTCCACTTCACTGCCACTGTCAGTTTAATGAAACTCGTGGGGTGGCAGTGGAAGGGCTCACCCAGCTCGGTGGGAGCTCATGGGGCTGGGCTGGCACTTTGTGCTCAGTACACCTGGGTGTATTCCTCCTGATTTCCATAAGTAATTGTCATTAGTAAACAGCTCATTAGAAATACTAAACTCACCTAATGGAAAGGGAGATGCAGCGGGAGAGGCAAACAGCAAAAGGAGGTGTTTCAGTCCCCGTGTGCTGAGTAAACTGAGCTGGGGAAGTTTCCTGCTCCTTCCACAGCACGGATATAACACCATCCACGTTCCTGGCACGGGCTGGTGGTGCTGCTGCGAGGCACATCTGAAATGGGGAGCAGACCCTGTGGGGAAGGCAGCTGTGGACGGGAGTGGTGAGCGCAGTGCCGAGGGTGTGGCAGGTGATTTATGTGCTGCATAACACCGGGGTGAGCTTGTCCTCCCCTGCTCCTTGTGCAGAGCTATTGCCCCTCCAGGGCTGGAGGGCGTTTCCAGGCACACTGAAGTGCCCTGTGGGACTGGGACTTGTCCCCTCAGCCGGTGGCACCTCAAAGTGCTGCCACCACCCCCAGCCCACAAGGACACCCCAGTTCCAGAGCTGCAGGAAGCATCTGTAACAGGGATTAGTTGATGAAATGTTGTGGTAGAATCATCTCGGGAGAGGATTTACTTGTGTAGCTTATTCCATTACTGAAAATTATGAGAGTTTAAATTGGTTAAATCCTGACACACGGGTTTTTTTTTCCTAATCTCTATTATTCCATAGGAGGCATGTTAATGAGTTAAACACAGTTAATAAAATGCAGCCAGCCAATATTTTGGGTAGCAGTTACTCTCAAAGGAAATAGAAACATTTAAATGGTTTCAACCTTTATGCATACTGATTTTTTTTTTCCTTCCTTTGTTCCTTACAGTTGAGTAAATTCCTGAAAAATATCTATGGCTTAATGGCACTTGTAGCTTTGAATTGATTTCCTGCACTGATAATGTTTTAGCTACAGCTCAGATTGCATTTTTAATCTCTGTTTCAGTCATGGGAGGTAATGAATTTTTTAATTGTGGACTCTAGGTTTGTGGTTTGGCTCTTTTTTTTCCTGCAGGGTCTTACTAAAGTGTTGTTGAGTTGGCTCCCTAACTATCCATGCTTTAATTCTCTGTTTATTGTAGGATTTAGAGGAGCTTCATCTGGACGAAATACAGCCTCCTGTTGTTTACACGGAGGCAGCGGTGGCTGTGGCTCTGTTTGTGTCTCTAACGAGCATCTCTTGTCCAGCCCAGCGCGTTAGCACTCATGGACTCCGGGGGCTGTGGCGCAGGAATCGCCGATACCCCACGGAACCCTTCCCTCCCGGGCGCCTCGCGTCTCTCCAGCTTCCCCTCAGCCTGAAGGCCGATGAGTTCCTTTTAGCTGGAGCGAGCTCAGGGACGAGCTGTGCAGCGAGAGGCCCTCCCCGGGCAGCACGGCGCCGCGGCGGGACTCGCGGTGCCGCCGGCTCCCCCTGCTCGCGCTGCCGGCACCGAGCGCGCGAGGGGAGCGGCGGGGCGCGACCCGGGGCTCACGGAGCCGTGTTTTGTGTCCTGCAGATAAGCCTCAAGTGCGGGTTTCTCAGAATTACCCCTTGCAAGGCCTGACGAGAGAAGGGGAGCCGCTGGAGCTGACGTGCACAGCCTTTGGAAAGCCACAGTAAGTTGGACCCTTCTCAGGGATGGCCCAGGGTTGGCCGGTGGTGACGGGACGTTGCGTGGCCACTGTTCCTGTTGCCATGCTCTGCTGCGAAGATGATGTCCCAGAGTGAAGGAGAGAGATGCTTCCTGCACCCAAACATCTGCTGGACTGGCATTTATTCCTGTGCACCTAATGGCCAAGGAATTTCCACTGGAGGAGCTCCTAGGAGAGCTCTTCCTGGCCACCATGCAGCAGCCTTTGGGTGCAGGAGGGCAAGGCTCCCAACCGGACACCTCTTCCCCCAGGGAATGGCTTGGGTGGCATTAATCTGCAATTAATCTTGGGTTTGGTTAATCTGCAAAAGCGAGGGCGGGGGCTGCAGTTGTGGCCCCTGGAGGTGCCGGTGCGTGGACGCCAGCCCGGCACCGCAGCACTGAGCCCGTGGGGAAGTGGGATGGATCCCCAGGTAAGGCAGTCCATCCTTCTGCTCGTGCTGACTCTGTGATGGTTTTCCTCCCCCTTGGTGCCCCGTGTGGTTTTTATAGAATACCAGTTTTATTCTCTCTCCTCTTCTTGCCAAGCCCTTGAGGCTTTCTTAGGCATTTGAAGAAATTTATGCATCAGGAAAATCCTGGCAAGGGAGGGTAGATTTTCTCACACTTTCATTGCTGTTCTAATTTAAGTTTTGTCGGCTTTAGTTTTTTTTTCAAAATACTTTCTCTTCCACTTGGATTTATGGCTGTCAAGTATTTACTATCCTTCTTTATTTTCATCATGTCCATAAGATTTCTGCAAACATTTCTGAGATCTGTCAGTGCCTCCTTGGCAGTGTGCCCAGAGCTGGGGCGTGGGGAGCTGGACCCCGTCCAGCTCAGCATTGTGGGCAGGACAGGCACCCAGCGCCGAGGAGGCTCAGGCTGCCCTCATCCTCCCTGGTAGCCTACATCCCCATCCACAGTATTTTCTTGATTCCCAGAGTACTCGCTTGATTCCCACTTCCCAGTTTGTTCTGTTTGGCACAAGGCCAGTCCCTTCCCTGTGCATCAGAGGCTGGCACGTCCCTGCTGAATTCCGTTTAGGAGCTATTCCCTGCTCAGAGCCTGCCAAGCCCCTTTGCATTCCTGCTCCCCTGGGTACCTGCAGTGCCTCCCATTTGCTATCAACTGGGAATCTAATGAACAGGCTTCTCTACATTTTTTCCTTGCAGGCTATGAGTAAGACATTCCCATGTTAAATAGGACAGACACATCTCCCTGGCAGCTTGCCGCTGCACGTTTCGTGGTGCTGGTGATGTGCTGGGAATTGGCTTCTCTAGGTCACTTCACCTGGGTCTCCCGAAGCTCAGAAAATACACAGTAAAATAATGAGCTGGGTTTGGCTCCATCTTTTTAAGACGAAGAGGTTTCATGAAATCATACACAGAAGTTTTAGGTGAAGGGGGAGGTTTCTCCAGTTAAGCAAAGTAATTTCTCTGCAAAATTTGGCAACATAAATATTGGGGAAAGGAAGCTCAGAGGGGAAAAAAGACTAGAGAGGAGAAATTTCTCTTCGGTATTAATACAGATATTTTGTTAGATTAGACACAACCCCCTAAAACTATGACAGAAGTGGGAAGATGCTGAAATGGTCACTTGTGAGGCATCCAGGGACACGCTTCTCTGAGCAGCAGCTACTGTGTCGTGTACCACCTGGCAACTCCACAGCACAAAGAGCCCTTTAAAAACTGTAGCCAGGAGCATTCAAACCCTTCCCACCCTTATCAAAGCTAAACTGCATTTGGGCTGTCTCAGGAGCTTCTGCTGCCCACACTGTGGCTCGTGTGGCAGTGAGGGACAGAACACCAAACCCGTGTCCAAAACCAGTCAGCCAATGCCCAGCTGAGTTTGCTTGGTGCTGGATCCATCCAGTAGCATGGCTGGGATGTTGAAGCATCAGGAGCTTCTGCATCATGGTTCTCATGTACTGTTTGGACCCAGGGAAAAGCCTGAGCCGTGGGATACCTCCGGCAACATGAAGTCCCACGTGCCACCCTTGGAGCCAGGCAGGCTGAGAAGTGCTGTGCTGCAGGAAACTCCCCTTGAAGAGGAGTTGAGTGGCCTGAAGAATGCTGGAATTTTCTTGCTGAGAAAGAGCTGATCTGTCCCCTCACTGCTGCTTAAAGATGTAATAATAATAGATGCTAAACAACCCCACAAAGACAAAAGACACCCCCCTGCAGAACCCTTCAGCACTTCCAGTCTTTACCAGCTCTAACAACCCAGGCTCATTTCATTCCCTGAATGATGCAGACCCCCTGCCCACGTGGGTTCCATCAGTGTGGGGTGCAGGAAGGGGCTGCCAGGCGGGCTGGGGGACAGGAGAAGGGCTGAAACTCCCTCAGTGCACAGCACAGCCCCTGCCGAGGTCACCAGGTCCCTGGCAGCTTGTGGAAGGGCTCAAACTTGACAAAACCTTGCTTGTTCTGCTGTCCAGCTCTGCCCTCAGAGCACCCCGTGGATGAACACTGAGTCTGTAGCCTCAGAGCTTTCAGGTCTGCTGAGTAAGCGAATGATTAACCACTAATGAACTTTCTTCCTGCTTGCATTAGTGTTTTCAGAAAATTTAAGCTCTGGATACAGTTTCCTGTTGGGTTTAAATAAATTTAAATTGAGGAAGCCCGACAGCATCTGGGCTTGAGTAGTGCAAAAAAGTATGTGTTGTTTCTTTACAGTTTTTCTTGGTTTGGGCTTTCTGTCTGTGGATGAACTTTTGAAGATGCCATCTTGACCATAGGAAAATAGTAATGTGACTGTTTCTTTTTCTCCCTCCTCTGTAGGCCTACGGACATGAGGTGGTTAAGAGTAGATGATGAGATGCCTCAACACGTTGTAGTGTCTGGTTCAAACCTTCTCATTAGTAACCTAAACAAAACAGATAATGGTACATACCGCTGTGAGGCTTCCAACGCGGTGGGGAAATCACATGCGGATTACATGCTGTTTGTATACGGTACGTGAGAAAAAACCACCGTTCTTCTAGACTCGTTTACACCTAATTGCAACATGCCCTGCTCGGAAAGCTGTGACAGAACTTAACATTTGCTCAATGCCCGACTTGCAGGCAGCTCCTGACGCCCCAACGCTGTGCTGGGCTGGGGTAGGGGCTGGGAAGGCACTGGGTGCTGCTGGGGCTCTCGGTGTGACAGGGGCTCTTGCAGGCACAGAGCCTGTCCCGCCTCTGGGGACCCCCACCCCGTGCTGCCAGGGAAAAGCCAGAGCAGGGGCGTGGGGAGAACTGTGCAGTTCTCCTTGGACTTCTCAGTGATTCCTTGTCCTTCTGGTAACGCCTTCTCCAGTGGCTGGAACAGTGGTCCGAGGGGTTCTGAGCCTTCCACTAGCGAGTTAATCAGCCAGCATCCCCACATAATTACAAACCAGTAAATAAACTGGAGGAGCGAGGTGCCTTCAGCCTGTCTGTGCAGCTGGGCAGACACTGAAACATGCCTCAGCATCTTTTAAAGCGCTGTTAAGTACCTGCTTTAATTCTTCCTTTCCTCTGCATCACTTTGGCATTGCTGTGAGCCTCGTGCTCCTGCCATGAGGTGTTGCATGGAATGGAGATTCAGGAGGCACTTGCAGAGCGATCCCCCAGTTTAATGATGAGCTGTTCCTTGGGCTGCATATTTAAACTTTCTCTGTTGAGGGCGGTTGTGTGTGGCTGGGCTGAGTTCCTGGTGGGTCTTGGTCTTTTCTGACCTGAACGATGCTATGGTTCCACTCAGATGGGACAGAAACTTGGTTTGAAGTTTGTTCCATGCAACAGCCACCTGAAGCTCTGCAGTCTGAGCTCTCTGGTAGTTGCTCTGATCCAGTCAAAGAGTGGAGAACCTCCCATACCTCTCCAAATGCCAGCTCTGCAGGAGTGATTTTAAGACCAGTCTTAGAAACTCGCCTAAAAGACTCAAGGTAGTGACAGCTTTGACATTACACAAAACTCATGTCCCATATAGGTAGCTTTTCTAGTGCCTCTCGCTCCACAAGACCCCAGTTTACAAAATGAAGTCAGATAGGCATTTATGGTTGGTGATTTGCATGCTCACAATACAAAAAACCCACTTGTTTACATCAGTGTTGAAAGAAACAACCAATGTTGCAGAGAGCAAAGCAGTTGGAATAGCACACAGGCAGTTCCCCACGAGATGGAAACCATGAAAGCTGCTGCCATAAAGCAGCTGTGGGGCAGGTGTAGTTCTGTGTACCCATCCTAGGCCAAGGCAGGGCTGGGGGGACCTCCCCAGCATTACTGACCTGAGGTTTAGAGCTCGTGGGAAATCTCACATAATTACTCTGCATTTTGGATGTGAGGAGAATAGACAGTGCAGGACTTTCTTGGGGTTGCTTCCTCTTGGGATTAAATCCCCAGGAGGAGACCCAAGGTAGCATTACTTGGAAGGAGATGCAGGTTCCCAGGGGATGGAGACCTGTGGGTTCCAGCTTAGGCATCTGGCAGATGTGTTGCCCATGTAGAGGAGGGCTGCTCGTGTGCAGAGAAGGGTTTTGCATACCCCATCACCTCCAGTTCCTGCACGTTTGGGACCATCCTGCTAGGCTGTGCCACTGACAGCACAAGGAATCCTTTTAACCCTTGATTTAAAAGGGAGAAGTCCAGAGTGGGGAGGGAGTGGCTGGGCTGTGGCTGTCAGCTGAAGCCTCCTGGTGCAGAGCCCAGCTGGAGGGGGGGTTCAGCATGGGGGTCTCACCCTGCTCAGTGGTGGAGCACTTTCAGCTCTGGCCCGTGGCTTCTTTCAGCAGCAGCAGCAGCAGCCAGTTCCCCAGCAGCACGGGGCCTGTGTCCGTGCAGCCACGTCTCTGTGGGCACGGCGGGAGCCTCGGTGGCCCTGCCTCGCTGTCCCACCAGGGCAGCTGGGGCTGCTCACGGTGCAGAGCTCCCAGGCCACGTTTGGGTGGGAGCTGGGGGCTGCAGGCACGGAGCAGGGTCTGGCACAGCCCTGGGAGAGGCAGCATTCGGGCAGTGCCATTGCAAGGGACATCTCTGCAGGTCAAGGGTTTGAGGTGGCTTCAGCAGCTGAGCTGTGCCCAGCACCTCCCCAGCTGCCCACATGGGATATGGGGATGTATAATCACACTGACACACACTGGACACATGCTCATTTCTAAAATTTATTTTATGCTTTTTGTCCCCATGGGCAGATACAGTGCTAGAAACTTCCAGCTCCATTAGCAGTACAGATTTTTTTTTTTTTTTTTTTTTGCCTGTATGGAGGAAGCGCCCATGGCACAGCCAGTCCCAGGCTGGTCAGTGTGAGTCTGGGGGCCTTTCCCCAGCACTGCTGTGCCTCAGCTGGGAGGTCCCCACTGCTCCCAGGAGATGGGAGAGAGAAGCACAAGGGCTGAGATCCTTGGGATGTAGAGGAAAGGCAGTGACTGCTCATAGCACAGCAAACTATGAGGTGATGTTCCTTAACTCTTGGGAAGTTGGATGGAATATAATAATGGTGCAGTATATAATTAAAGTTCAGATATCTTAATTAGGGGATCCAAGGGAGCTCGCTCAGAGATAAAAGAGTAGCAGATGTGTTAGTGAGGAACAGCTGACGTGCTACGGAGGAAACCTAAAATCAAAAGCCCATGAAAGGTTTCATGCTCTATTATTGCCGAATGAATCCGTAGTTCAAAGTCTTTCTGACTACTTAGTGCATTCAGTTTGATCATCTGGGCATTGATACATATTTTTCTTTTACATCTTCTCATATCTACCTTCTCCTGCCCGATAGTTTTGATAAGGATGTGTTCCTGTGTGTAACATCAATCCCGTGACGAGCAGCGGGGTTTGAATCTCAACAGGTCCAGTCCATCTGAGAAATGGTCACAGAGAGAAACATCTCATTAACGATGCCCTAGTAGCAAAAACAAGAGTGTGCAACTGAAATTGTCAGAAAAATATTGACTCTTTTTTTAATTAAAAGATCTTGGTGGAATTCCTCATACCTGGAAATTGATATTCAGCAATGATGTTGTTCGTTTCTCCGTATCCCTCACCATCTTTGAAGTAGTTTGTAACATCCTGCTGCCGTGTGTTTATAGAGGAAGAGCAGTGAGGTTCACGGCCCTGGGAGGACAGTGAGAATCTGTTTGTGTGCTGTTAATGTTCAGGCTGTGAAGCACAGCAGGGCCCCTCGCACAGCCCTCCCACCTGGGTTTGCAAATGTATCCGTAGACAGCCACCAAAGCACCACTGTGTCTCTCCTTGTATGTGCAAACTGGTCTTTTTGTTGTGGAAAGCGTGCAGTTTATTTTCCTTATGCCTCTCCCATTCCATTTCTCTCTCTCATTGACTAATTTATGCTGGGTTTTATTTATTTTTTTTAGCATTGTAGAAGGCAGAAAGGGGGGAGAGGCTGGGGCCAGGTTCTCCAGCCTGGGTAAGCGTGGGTGGAGGATCTGGCCCCGCTGTCCCTGCTGGGCTCCCCCTGGGATTTAGCCAAGGAAGGGCCCCCAACCCCTGCGCTGCTTCTTAGCTCCTTGTTTTCCTCTGATCACGATTGACCGCTGTTGTGTTCTGCTTGTTTTTTTTCTTAATTTGCTTTTTTATTATTTTCCTTTTTATATTTTATCCAGATCCCCCCACAACTATCCCTCCTCCCACAACAACCACCACCACTACCACCACCATCCCTACCACCATCACAGGTATGGTACCTTCATAACCATTGGAAATGTCCTGAATGTTTATTGTCTTTTATGTATATAAGCAGAGCATGAAGCCTGGGGAAAAACAACAAACCAATCACTTGCAGTGTTTTTTTCCCTCAAATACACCCACCCACAGCACGAGCCCTGGTCCGGCAGCTCGGCGTGTCAGACAGTCCTTGCCGTGGGTGTGGGTGTTCCTGAAATGTGGGAATTGTCATGGCAGGAAAAGTGATTGATTCAGTTACTGGTGGCCAGCACTGGGTACTTCAAATGCAGGATTCCAAAAGCCTTAGAGCTCCCTTAGCAGGGGCAGTTGTTTCAGCCTCCATCCCGTCATTATCAGATTCTGGGTAATTCATAGAAAGTTTGGTCTTCGGCAATTCAATTCACCTGGTGTGACTCAAGATGCTTTTTGTCATGCCCAGATGTTGGTATTTCTCTGTGATAAGCTTCTCCCTCACTCTCCCAGGAGAGGGAATTCCACCAGTTGTTTTTATTGTGTGAATGCCATCCATAGGCCCCTTCTTGAGGAGCTGCCTTTCAGCTTGTGAGATTTTCCGTGTCTTGCGAGAAAAGATGAATAAAAACAACCAGCAAGATCATGACACCTCTCTCTGACACATCCTCATACCTCCTCACAGACCTGACTCATCAGGAAAACCCTTCTGATTTATTTGTAACCATTTGCATTGCCATTTCTCTGACCTTTCCTATTCCAACCGCTGCTTTTGCTTTTGCTTGCTGCTTTTTGTGGGTTTTGGTTTGGTTTTGGTTTTGTTGTTTTTTTTTTTTTTTTTTGAGGCGGAGGTGACAAACAGCAGGTGAGGATGGACCATTGAATAGCTAATGGCACAAAGTTTACTGTTGCTGTAAACCAGCCCTTGTGTAAATGCCTTCACGTTTTATTTGCTTTTATGACGCTGCTCAGCTGACTCTCACCACCCTGCCCAGGGCGTTTCGTGGCTTCTTTTCCTTTCGAGGTTTTTGCACCCAAGGCCGGCCCCGCTGGCACGGACACGCCGGCGAAGCCTCTCCCAACGTGCCTCATCGTGCCGGTGGCCACCGTCGCCCTGCCAGCCCTCGCCGCGCTCTGCTTCCTCCCTGCAGGTGCTTACCGGCAGCCCCAGCTCCAGGCGCCCGCCCGGCCTGCTTGGGACCACTCCCCTCTCCCTGTTCTTGACTTCTAGACTTAACCCGCTTTTGTTTCAGAGGAGGTTTGAAGCTTTCTCAAAGCCTCCCTGAGAGCTGTTGGCAGAGAAGCTCGGCCGTGTGTCCCACAGGCTGTACCTGGACGCGCTCACGGGTTTCTTTGACGGTGATTGCTCGTGCTTTCAGTGAATTTTGGAAGGCTAAAAGGAACAATGTGCCTTGATGCTTGGATAACCCCTTCAGTTAATCTCGGTGCCTGCAAACCTTAATGACTGTCCTTTTCCTGGGAAGTGGGTTGTTACCAGCCTGTCATTTCAGGGGTTGCCCCAGCACTGCCTTCCAGAGCCTGTCCTCGCTTGTGCTCAGGTGCTGTGTGAGGTTCCACAGCAGTTTGGTTGTTTGCTGTCCTGCTGCGAGTGCTGCAGCTTGTCTGTGGATGCTCAGTAGCCTTTGGGCTTTCCTTCATGTAGTTTTCAGCTTTTTTATGTTAAAAATAAGGGGAAAGAAGTGTTTTTTCAGTCAGAAATGGCTGTGTCATCAGCCTGGCAGAGGTCCCTTGGGGTAAGGAGCACGTGGCTGTCCAGCGTTGTTCTCTCACCTTGGTTTGCAGTGGTGGAGGATCTCAGGCACTCTGGTGGCAGAACCCAGTGGGTCTCCATTGCCTTCTTGATGCTTTTCTGCGTTGTCTTTGACCTGCTGAGGAGGCTGGAAATGTAATGATGTGATATTGCTCCCTGATTCCAGCAGCTCCTGCTCACGATTTGTCGGAAGAAGTTACACTAATGCTGATAAGAGAAATTCTTATTTTCTTCCCTGGCACTGAGTCTTCTTGACATGTGTCTTACCATCCTCTGCCCATGAGTTCAGTGTGCTTTTCCCACCCAGAGCAGCCGAGGCTTCTCCTCCCTCTGTCATGCAGAGATGTGCATGTGTGTCCTCTCCAGTCAGTGCTCAGGAGGGTAGAGCCACACCAGCTTCTGCCCTTCAGTAGTTAAGAGACTTTGCGGCTGGAAAAAATTAGGTTAAATTAACATCATCTCTAGAATTACACAGCAGAGTAGTGTTGAAACACTTTTCAAAGCCTTGAGAGACACCTGATACCTTAATTCCCATCCTCACCCAAATGCTCCAGCATTCTTCCCGTCTGACAGAGGAGAGGTGGGAGACAACAGGATATTCTCTGAGCTGCTGGCACTCCAGGCACTTGGAGCCAGCCCAGTGGAATCCAATTCTTAAGATGAGGTGGGTTTGAAATCTGCTTTGTTTTGCTTTTCTCCCCCTACTTTTAGTATATTCCTGATGTAGTTCATGTCCCCTGGAACCATGAAATAGTTCTGAAAAACAATTGTCTTTTTTTAATTGAATAAAACATGGGGAGAGAGGCTGCACTGAAGCAGTTTCTAGCAGGTGACCCTAGAAAATTCTGCCCTTGGAGTTGTCCTTTTGATTTATTGGTTCAGGGAGTTTCTGGGGGAGCTCTTGGAAAGCTGACCTGATGCTTTCTCCAGCGAAGGACAAGCTGAGCAGTGAAGTTCCCAGACACCACGACCTTTAGAGCTTCCCCTCTGTCACTTTAGTGTAGGTGCTTGAAAAGATTTCCTGCGTGACAGCTTGATCTTTTCCACGTCTCCTCCAGCAGCATTGATATTCCAGCCATCCTTTGGTGTTTCAGCCGTTATCACTGCCAAGCCCTTTTTTATCAGTTAAATTGTCCTTGTGGCTTTCTTCATTAAGATGTACAATACGATACAGCAGAGCAAACAGCATCATTTGAATTACCCTGGAGTCGCTCCTGGAAATGCTGGGCTTGGGCAGCTGTTGTTTCCTGGGAAATAAAGGTCCTTAATCACAGCCCAGCCCTCATCTCGGGTTCACCTGCCTGTCCCAGCCGCCCAGGCCCCTGGCACACCTGCCTCCCAGGACCCACAGTCATCTGTAGGTGCACATTTGCATTTCCCACGCTTTCCCCACAGGTGGAACTGCACAGGTTTTTTTGGCAGCAGTTTTGGTGAAGACCTGGGGGGGACAAATGCAGTGTTGCCAGCCCTGCAGCAGATGCTGCTGCCTCTGCAAAGGCACTGCTCTCCCTCCTTTGCAGCAGCAGCAGCAGGCTGGGGGCTCCCAACGTCCCCCCTGGAATGCCCATTTAGAGCATATTTTAAATCCCACTGATCCCTTGGAGTAGCAGGTGTGGGGCTGTATCATTGCAGGCAGTGGTTTTCACTTGAGATTTCCCAGAGGTGCTCCAGCCCCTTCAGTGAATGTGTGTGGAAAGCACTGAGCCCATCCTGTGGAAACAGCTCGGAGTTCCTTCCTCGAGGCTCAGGATTTGTACAAGCAGGAGCAAGCTCTCTTTGGCTTGGAGGTGTGCAGGAGCCACTGAGCTCCAAAGCAGGAGCTGAGAATTGATGCTGAGCTGGGAGTATCAGCTCTTGAGCAGGGACACGTGGTGGAACTCTCCTGTCACCCGCAGGGGCAGGCACTGTCTCCTGAGAAGCACACCTTTGTGTCATCCCAGGTGCTTTAAAAATGATAGCACATGGAAATGTGAACTCTGTGAGCAAAAATAAGTTGCAGGTTTTCAGAGCATTTCACGTGTTGAAAAACTTCCTTAAAAAAAGAGAAATTATTTTTCCCTTAGTAGGAGTTTGTCCTTTCCTAATTACAGCCGGTGGTGTGAAAAGCTGCAGCTGCAGGGGGTTTATTCCAGCAGTAATCCCAGTGGCTGGTGGGCAGGAAGAATGCAGTCCCAGTCAGCCTCTCCTCAGATTTCCTTGCAGTGGGTTTGTGGGCGGTGAAGAGGCAGCTGGGGATGACCAAAGCGCGGCGTCCTGGCAGGATCGCGACGTCGGCTCAGGTACGGCCACTTCTGCCTGGGACTGCTGCAGGTGCTGACCTGACCATGGAATTGAATTGTAAAAGCACATTTGCTGCCCAGTCAGCTCAGCTCGGCTGTGTGGGCTCTCTCTCTGGCTTTTCTGGGGATGTGGAGATGCCCACGCTGGCAGCAGGAGGCGGGCACAGCAGGCACAGCCAGGGCTCCCGGGTTGCTCTCGGCATTCCCAGTCCGGTGTCGAGCTGTGACACGTTCAGGTGCTTGATGCCACTGCCCAGGGATTTGTTCCCCCAGATTATTTATTATTTAACTTCTGCTTTCTGTTGAAAGTTCTGCCTGTCCCTGGTAAAATGTCAAGTTAATTTAAAGATGATTCTGCGCCTTTCTGACATTTTCATCCAGGATGTGTCTGCATTAAAGGGGCTAAAGGCAGAGCTGATAGGCCTGGGACAGGAAATAAAACGAAATAAATTTCAGTCTTTCAGTCCCAGGTCCAGCCAGCAGCAGGCAGGACCTGTCATACGTGGCCTTACTTTTGGTGACACAGCATAAGTAGTGCACAAACCATCATCTTGCTCAGCAGAAGCATGGGTTGTGTGCAAGCTTGGGCTTGAAATCAAACCCAAATCCTCCCAAATCTGTATGGGGAAACATGCAAAAGCATGGCTGGAGCCACTGTGCTAATTTCAGCCTATTTTTGTTCTGGTCACACGCAACATCCATACAGATTGTGATGATTTTTGTGAAACATCTGGTCCGCTAATCAAGCTGTCCCCAGGGCCCATTGCAGCATGCCTGGACCACTCCAGGGGCACTCAACACCAACCTGGAGCACTGTACAGAGCAGATCAGGGGGCTCAGGAATGCAAGGGACATCTCCATCCGTCCTTGGAGGAGCGTGTGGTGAGGGGGAGGATGGATGGGCCACTGCACTCTGGTGTTTGAGCCCTGTCACCCCACAGGTGTGCATTGCTGTGGGATGTGACATCTGTGCTGGTGTCCCACAGAAGTTTCATCCAGGGGAACGCTGGGAAGGCTTTTGTAGGCCTTTTCATCAGCCCCAAGGACCTGAAGCAAAGCAGGGATCCCTTTGCAGTGCTGCATGCTGTTCCCTCAGGCTGCTGTGAAGGCAGCAACGTGCAGGAATTCACACTCAGCCCGGTCAGTACACGTGAAATAGTCTGGAAAATCGGGAAGAATAAGAGCTCCAGCGTCAGGGATCAGATTGGCTTTTGGTTTCAGTTCAGAAAGCAATTTAAAAAGCAATATATTGAATGGATATCTATACTTGCTAAAGCCTCCTTAAATTTAAAAAGCAGCAGCGTGTTTTGCCGTTACTTTGTGGATGTGCTGCTGTAATTCTGTGTGTGCTCCTCAGCCCCAGCACCGAGTACCTCTGCGAGGCTGCAGCACTGCGGCTGCAGGCTTCAGCCAGGGGAATTTAATTTTGCTGCTGGGGTTTTAATATTCCTCCATCGTGCTTATTCTGTTTGAGGCTGTGGACTAATTACGGCCAAGTTTAAAGGGCCTGGTCTGTCACACTCTGCAAACAGTTTGAAGTTGGAGGGAATCCATTTGAGAAAATGAGGAGGCTCAGCAGTGAGCTCATAACTCTGAGAAATGTTGCCCAGCTGCCTCCATGCAGTAATTTTATAAATATGTGTGGGTGTTTGTGTGTGTGCCCTTGCGTAGCTGCCTAATGGGGTGGTGAGTGCCTAGAGCTTGGGTGTCATCTGAGATGTCCTAGCTGGCAGATATTTATTTTTTATGGCCAGTGCTACACAGAAGTCCCAAGAAAGTGAAATTTGGAGCTTTGTAGAGGCCAATGCTCTTTTGGAAGGCCTTGACATTGTTGAGCTTTTCCTGAAGAGCGTGGTTAGTTCTTTTCCTAAATGGCATTGGGAAGAGAAGCCTTGATACTAAGATAGAAAATCCCATGTTGAGTTGAGTCTGTTTGGTTATGTGATTTGTACATCCTCTTGGCTTTGCTGCACCTGGTAAACTGGCCCCTTCTTCATCACCAGCTTTCCATTTTAAATGATAGCTATCAGCCTTGGGTGCTTGTGTAGGCTGTTGATGGCCTGGGACCAGAACAGTGCTTTTTTGTGATGGCAGAGCCTTTCCTTGGCTTTGATCAACATTAGTTAAGTCAGGAGTGTATCAAAGACTTCTTGTTGGTCAGCATTTGAGGAAAAGAGATGGTTTTTGTTGTAGGACATGGGGCAGAAGGCTGATCCCTGGGGTGCTCTTTGCCTGCTCTGACATGGAAGTGTGACTGTTCTTGAAAGCAAAGCAAAAGCTGGTGGTACAAACCCAGGATTCAGAAAAGCACCTTCAAAGTTAGCCAGTCCAGCCTAAAGTTAGAGGTTGTGTGAGCAGCAGCATTGCAGGGCCAGGACGTCCCTTCCCGGGTGAGGAGCGGCAGTGGCGGGGCTGGGACACACACCTGGCATTTACAGGAATGCACTGATTTGGTACCAAAGCACCAGTGACAGTTTTCTCTCCTCTGCCACGTGATGATGTAGAAGCACACCAGTGTCAGCACATTCATGTCTTGAACACGGGGTCATTCCCTGCGGAGCACTGGTGTGTACAGTCCTCCTGCCCAAAGAAGACTGGGACTGGACAGGACTCCCCAAAAGCTCACTCTAAACTTTAACCGGTCTGTGTTTCCTATTGCAACCATCCAAACCATTTGCTAATCATAACTTTGTCATTCCAGCTGCAGCCAACATGTTGTTTGACGTGGATATTTGTTCGCACTTACAACCGCTTGAGAACTTTATTTTGTGTAACCTGTCGATCTCTGTCCCCGGACGGGGAAGCGAGATGCACTGTCCAGTTTGCACTGTTTCTTGACTAATAATCTCTTCCAGCACATCAATACAAGTTTGCTTCCAGCAGATTCTCTATTTATTGTAAAAGCTGACATAACTTTTTTTATTTCAGGAAGACAGTAAATTGAGACTATTTATAGATGCCAAGATGCTATCTCAGGAATTAATACTCAGTTTTACAACCCCTTCTAAACAATGGCTTTCCCCCCACCTCCACCACCATTTCCCCTTCCACCATTTGCTTGGTTAAAACAAATGGGGATTGCTACCCAAAACCAAAGCAAAGCCCTACTCTTGGTCTCCTCGTGGCTTTGGAAGGTTTCCCCTGCAGCCCCCAGAGCTCCTGCAGGAGAACAAGGGCTGGCCTCCTTGAGGGTGCCTTAGATTTGGTTGCCAAGATGAGAACGGCCTACATTGGCAGTGGAAACAGGCTAATGATGGCTTAATAATCTGCTATGCAAATCTTGGTACAGTTTGTTAAACTGTGCAGGGTTTATTTGTTTTGCTTCTATAATTAAAGCATGTAGACCTTTGTATCTGTAAGTATTGTGTATTCCTTGTACGATTCTTGTCTTTGCTGCTGCTTCAGGAGTTCAGCCCTGGGCTGTCCTCAGCTAAATTGCCAAGAAACAGGTCCTCTTTTTTCCACTGCTGCCTCTGCCCGCGCAGGGGACCCGTGCCCGGGTTGTCTGCCAGCATGCCACCGAGGGGAAACGCCGCTGTGAATTGTCTGTCGTTGCTGCAAAACCCAAGCTCCGGGCTGCTGTGCAGGGCCACGCGGTGCAGCGCTGCTCACCCCGCGCTGTTACTCACTCAAACACTGCCTGCTCCAGCCGAGCAGGGCTGGGCCCAGCCTGGCCTGGGCCCCTGGCTCCAGGGATTTATTCAGTGACACGTTCTGGGGAGCCTGCCCGCTCCAGCCACTGACCCCTGCCGCAGAGTACCTACCTCCAGACGGAAAGTAAACGGCCTCCAACTTCTAAACAAGCCAGTACATTGGCTAATGTGGTTACATTTGGTTTAGACCTGTTGGTGTGCAGGAAATAACTGTCAGTATAAGCCTTCAGATTTGGTCAGTCTTTTAAAACTGCCTGTTGATAACTCCTGGAAGAGACAAAGCATCTCTCCATTGGCAAGGCAGTGCCCCCCAAGAAATTTCCAGTGGGATGTAGTCCATATGGAGTAGAGTCAACTTCAGACTAACCAGCAAAAAAAATCCAGGATATTTTAATTACCCATAGCTGTTCAACCAGGTACCTGCTGCAGCAGAGGGACTGGTAATGTTTGTCCACAGTTGCCAGTTCTAGAACATCTTTTATGCTGAAAATAATGGTTCATCGTGCGGGTGGTGGCTGGGAAGCTGGAGGAGAGGCAGGAGCAGACTGTTTCCTGGCCACGAGTGCTCTGATGAGGCAGTGTTTGAGTGTGTAACAGCAACGTGCCGAGCCTCAGCTCTTCATCCTGCTCTGGAGCTTCTGTTTTGTCCCCACCAACCAAACCGTTGGTGTCGGTGTTCTCTCCTGTCTCCTGTTCCCCTGACTTTGCAACCACCAGTAATTGTTCTGGCAAGGACCTGGAAAAAGAGAAAAATTTACTGTTTTCCTCAGGCTCATAGCTTTTGAACTGGAGGCATGTCTTCTAAACAGTGCAACTCACTTCAAATGCTTTTTGCCTTTCATTTTATTATTGCTTGTCACGCAATGTTCTTTGAAAGCTTGCTCATATATTATCTGTTCCATTTTTTCCATTTTCCCTTTTTTTGCATGCTGTTCCTCCTGTTTCTTCCCTTCCTCCAATCCTCTGTTCCCGTGTGTAGACACAACGGCGACGACAGAACCAGCAGTTCACGGTTGGTATCACATTCCTGTTTATCTTATTTCTCAGCACTGCTGAGTGGCAAGACAAGCCTGGGAAGGGGAAGCCAAAAAGGGGAACTGGAGTCTTCAAGGGAAAACTGTGTTTCAGGTGGACTCATCTCATAAATACGACACGGGTTCTAAGGCTGGAAAGTCTGTCTGCTCTTGTCATTTCTGCTGTGAACTCCCCAGCTGATCATCCTGGTGCCAGGCAGGCACAAGCCCCATGGAAGTGGCATCCAGGTCCAAGCGATGCCAACTGGTTCTCCACCCATTGACTGACAGAGTCACTTCACACATGAAAAAGAAATCTTTTTTTTTTTCTTTTTGTCAGATTTTTTTTTTTTCTTTTAGATTTTTGAGCATTTTTCTTGCATTTTGAGTTAGTTTTTAAGACAGGGCATCCAGCGGGTCTGCTGGCTTAGGGCAGCACTGGGGATTCTGGGATGCTCCACAGAGGAGCGCTCGCCTCCAAGGTCGGCAGGGAAGTTTGCGTTATTACACTGCAGAAGGAGATTGGGAAAACAAATAGCAACACTTTCCTCTCAGCATAGCAGTCTAGCAAAGTAACCCTTCTCGTCTGCTCGAGGCAGTCTAGCTAACAGCTTGACAGCTTCCTGAGCTTCCTCCATTCCCCGGCGAGCCTACGTACGGGCTGCAGGCTGGAAGTTGAGCATCCCATTTTTTTGGCACATGCTTACTTTTCAGCTGAAGAACCAAAACCTCTGACAATTTTAAATTACGGCTAATCCATGTTGGACTTTGCTGTTCTAGTTTCTTTTAACTCTGATAAATTGACTGATTTTTTTAGTGACAGAAATCCCTAGCACAGAGCACCCCGTTCTCCTGCCTGCTCCCCTTGAGGTGTTGCTTGGGTGAGGTCAGAGGAAGGAGGGAGTGAAGCAATCATTCAGTAGCAGTGTGCCATATCAAGTGGAGGGGCTTGCACTTCTTATCCCAAATAATATACCTAGCTGGATGCATTTTCCCACTTGGCATAAAGATCAGAAGTTTCTGGGCACACTTGTGTTTTGTCTGTGTGTCAATTTCCCTGTGTGTCTTAAATGTCAAGAGCCAACATCGCTGATTTTGCAGCTACATGTTTGTGGCTAGATGTTGATTCTTAAATTTGAAAAAGATCAGGTAGCCCTGATGATGGCACAACTCCCAACATCCTTTCTAGGTGTTTCTGCATCAGGAAAGGCTCAGTGTGGGCATGTATTAGACTCTGCAATGAGGACAAGCTGGGCTGATGCTCAGTGGCAAACCCTTGATCCATTTTTTAAAGCAATTCCTGATGTCTTTCCTTCTTTGTTCTGAGGAAGCCATAAAAAGCCTGTTTCTAACTCGAGGACTTCCCCCCTCTGTGGGAGGACCGCTGCCAGGGAGGTGGCCAGCTGAAATGACAACCTATCCCAGTCAAGCGAGCTGCCACAGACTTTCCTGCCTTAAAACCAGCCAGTTTGTTCTGAATTCCCCCATGCTTGCCCTTATGGGGTGCTTTTCCCATGAAGACTCTGGATTTCTTTCCAAGCTTGTGTTGCTGGAGTGTGTATGGAGTATACCAGGTGTTTCTGTATGTTGGCCATTTGTTCTTTCCGATGTCCGATGGGAGTGAGCATGTCTGTGAATGACTAGAAATGCATGGGCATGAATACAGCCAAATGGATTTTCTCCAAAAACAATTTAAAATGAATTGGGGGAAGAAAAAAGAAACCAACCAACCAAAAAAAAAAAAAAAAAAAAAAAAAAAAAACCAAAAAAACCAACCAAAAACCAACCCAAAAAAAGAGCTTGCTAGCAAAGAAAATGGAATGTAAGGCCAGTGTGGAGCCAGCACAATGCTTCAATTGGGGAAAGAGGGTTTTGAGCCATTGAAAGTTTTGGAGTGTATCCTAGAGGACTGGGGGGAAGGAGTCCTGTGTGTGTGTGTGCATGTCCCAGCAGTAGCCAAGGCCCTGCCATTCCCGTTTCCTCTCGGAATGGAGTTGACGGCAGCGATGCATGAGTGACCTAACGCACGAACGTTGTTAACTCTTTTGTTGAAAAATGAGAGCTTAACTGTGAATTTTCTGATGCACTTTCTCCTTTCTCTGCACTGTTCATTGCCAGAGCTCCAATAACAGCATGGTCATGGCCGGCAGGAAGGCTTGTGCTTCCGCTGCACCCCACCAAGCTGGGGTTTCCCAGCTTCAGCCCTCCTCCCTCTCGGTGTGCCCCTGTGGGGTCAGGGTGCCCGTGGGGCTGAAATCACAGGTCCCACTGTTTGAGCTGGAATACGGGCAGAACTCGGTGGAGCCGGGAGTGTAACAACCTGGAGTGTCTGCACCGCTCAGTCTGGGGAGAAAGCGCTTTTTCTGCCCTGCCCTTTCTCTTTTCCTCCCTGCCCCTCTCCCCACCATAATCAACGGGCCAGTTTTTAATGTCCTGGCCCCTGTTGCCCCTCAGTGGCCAGAGTGCTCAGCCCTCACAAGGTGCTGGTCTTTGTGGAGCCCCTCAGGTGAGACGCCCAGCTCATGTTTGCCCCCTACACAAGCAGGACATCTCTAAGCAGCCACGACCTTGGGCACACTGACTTTGTGTCCATTTTTTTTCAAATTCTGCCCTGACCCTGTTGTAAGCAGAGGACTTTAAATGCTCAGAGTGATTCCCCAGGGTGTGGGTGCTGCCCACACAGGGCATCGTGCTTGAGGCCCTGTCCTTCATTCTGTCTGCTCAGCAATGGGGGGCTCAGGGCTACTCCCCACTCCCCTGCCAAGGCAAGAACCAGGCAATGCTGCCTCAGCACAGGCAGAATTTCTGCTCATTCCCATGGAAAAGGTAGGGTTTTGAGCCATTTGGAAAAGCCTCCTCTGAAGCTGGCAAAGCAGAAGCCTGGAGTGAAGGTTAAAATAAGGGAAACACCCCAGTCACAAATGAAGAGTGATAAGAAAATAACTTGGCCCATAATGCAGCAGGTAAATTATTTTACAGGCTGGAAATCCTTCCCTGAAGGCCTGTGTGGGTTTTTAATTGTGGCCTTAGCAGGTTTGGTACAAGAATAGGTAACACTATTTTGTTATGCTCTTGTTCCTTTTTCTGATAGTGCTCAGTCCCTGAAAATGAGTTTTGCTTGGCTGAAGCCAAAGCCCGGCTGCACCAGAGCACCGGCCACTCGTACATCCTGCCAGGTGCCACAGAAAAGCGCTTTCTGCACTGCCATCACCAAGCAGCTCTGCCAGTCCAGCTGCCTCCTTCCCTCTTGGAAATGCCCTACTTTAAAGTGCAGCTAATAGTGAATCCATTCCTCAGTTTATTTTACAGCTCCCATCCTTGGGGCGGTTGAATAAAACATCACAGCGCCGCCGCGCGCGGCATGAAACGGAATCCCTAATTGCTTATTTAGAGCTGAGATGGGAGAGAAATTGGCTTTTCCTTAAAAACTGGATGTGGCGTGGGAGCCCACAGAAACCTAAATATACCCGGGGTGCCTGGTCCTCCTCTGAGCACCTTGTTGAGCTGCAGGATGCACTCACCGTGCCGGCTCTGCCTGCATTTATCATTTCCAGGGAAATGGAGCAGAGTGAAAAGTTCTCTTTTCATTTCTCTGGCAGGAGTAGTGGCAGACTTTGAGTTCATCCCCTCAGAAGTGAAAAGAATGGGCTTTACTAGCCAGTATGAAAGTTTAATGAGAAAAATCAAGAAATAATTTACCACCTATTTAAATGCCTCACAACAGGTTTTAACACTGGCCGGTGGCATTTGTGAGTGTCCCAGGTGCAGGGAGAAATGGAATTGTGGAATTGTTGCAAATTTTATTCTGAAAAGGATTTTTTTTTTTTTTGCTTCATAAAAAATGCAACATTGCCCTTTTTCATCAGTGAGAAAATGTAGTTCCTTGAAAGGGAACTCTCTACAGAAGCAATTTTGGAGAGAGAAAAGTTGAAGGGCTCCTCTGCCAAGTGCAGCTTTGCATGGCCAATGGTTCTGTGAGTCAACTGTTGTATTTATAGACCATTTATAGGAAAAAGGCTCCTGAAAATCTGAAAAGGACTCCCTGAAACCCAAGAGTGGCACACAGGCATATTTCCTGCTATTAATCTAAATGGCTTCCCACTTCAGGAGGTAATACCAACGTAGCTTCCTGGTGATTTGATGTATTTAAAAACCAGCCACTGAAAATGAGTTTCATTTTTAAAGAGCAGTGTATATATAAAAATATACATATTGCTGCTGTGCAGTGGGGCCAAGTCTGCACATTGACCATACTGCACTCACAGCTTGGCTGTTTAACAGTCAGCTCTGGTAGCAGTCTGTGAGCTGATGATCCCTGGTTCCCCAGTGCCCAGGGATGCGGGATCTCTTCACGGGAATTTTTTTTCTTTGCTTATTCATTTGCTTTTAGTGGCCAGCAGCAAGAGTGAGTCCTGGAAGTCACAGCCCACAGGGTAACGTTGCCCCACCCCACATTTCAGTAAGTTTGGGTGGCCTCCTGGCACTGGTTTGCCCTGGCACTGGTGCTGAGATGTCCACCCCGGGGATGCTCTGCCTGCAGACCCCAGCACTTCCTCAGACTCCCAAACCAAGCAGCACTAATGCCCTCACAGACAGTGCTGGCTGCCTGTGGAGGCCATGACCACGTGCCTCCCTGATTGCTTTATAGTTTTGAGGACAGATGCTTTTCCCATAAATCCATCACATTTGGGCTAATGAAAAAAAAACCAGTTTGTCCAATAGTTTGGCAGAGGACACAGCCCGCAGCCTGCAAACAGGCCATGACATGCACTGCACAATATTCATATTCTGTCATTGGTAAATGTCCTGACTTGTCACCATGACCAAAACTAATCGGATTGGGTGCAAAATCGGAGGCAAGTTTTCCATTGCTCTCTGTATGCAGGACTGAAATCAGCCTGGACCAAATTGGGAAATTGTCCCCGTGACGGCCAAAAGGCAGAGCCTGGGGGCTCTGCATGCTGTTATGAGTGGTCTCAATACCGTGTTTCATGTGCCAACAGTGTAGAGCGAGGAGCGTTTCTGTCTGTACCAAAGGCCACGATTGCACTGGTGTCACACGATGGCTCTGCCCACACCAGCAGACGGTGGCAAGTGACTGACGCATTCTCTTTTTCCCCCCTCAAGAAATTCATCCTCAGTTCTTAAGTGTGTTGTTTTTTGTCGCTTGAGAAACGCAGAGAAAAACGAGTCTGTTTTTACTTGTAAGGCTTTACTCAGTTGCCCAATTCGGCCGAGGAGCTGGACTATGGGGATCTCTCAGGTAAGGGCTAGTCCGTAGGTAACCCGCTGCTCTCCTTCGCTAGACACTGGTTCCACTCTGATTTCTGCATCTTGGCCATGTTGCATTGTGCAGTCGCTATGGCACAGCCATTCCCCCCACGCTCTTGCAGCTTGGAAGCGCGCTCCTTTCTGTTGGGGTTCTCCTCCCTGGTGGTTTTTTTTTTTTCTTTTGGTTTTGGCACCCATTTCTGTGTGGCATCCTCGGGGCAGGAGGTGCAGGGCACCAAGGCCAACCATTGTGGTTCCCTCCTAGCTGGGATTTTTTGAACGCTGAATTGGAGACCAGTTGAGTTGAACCTTTGTTTGTAAAACACTTGACTCTGCCACGTTGTGTGAAACCCCCCTTTAAACAGGTGGCCAGCACTAACCCTTGGCTGCTCGGGAATTCCTCATCATACCAACATCAGATTGGCAGTGAAAAGGAGGTGGTTGTTTCATCAGTGAGGCCAAACCAAGTAAATGGTTCAAGCCTCTTTTTATCCACACTGGACTGAAAGGGGCATAAATGCATCCTCGTGGCTGGTCCTTGCCAATTAGTGCTGATTGAGATTAAAGCATAACAGCATCTTCAGTGGATGCAGTTGGGTGCATTCAGAGCAGAGCCTGTACCAATGGTACAAACCTAAATCTTTGTTCTTCACATTTTCTTATAGAAATGCACCTATATTTTTTTGCCCCCCCTTGCAGATCATCCCTGCAGACCCCTGGTACCTGCTGGGCTCTGTGGCTGTGTGCAGCTGCTCCAACACAGGGTGCAAGTCCTGGCCATAGGGCAGGAGCAGCCATTTGTCCCCCTGGGAAGAGCCCAGCCCAGGGGGTTGGAGCCCAGTGCTGTTCCTCCCAGGGGTTCACCATGGAGCAAAAAAATACCCCAAAAACCCCCTGAGTCCTCATTCAGTCAAATGGTTCCCTCACCCAACCAAATGGGGAACATCTCATCCCATAAGCCACTACAGGTGTGCTGTGGCCAAGAGGTCAGAAATGATGGATTCATTCTGGATGTTTTCTAACATTGAGCAATGCTAACAATTATTATTGCAGGCTCGGGACAGATCCCATAGGTAAGATGCACCAGGGCTCTGGTGAACATCCCTGAGTGGATGGGGAAAATTGTTTTGCTCTAGTAAGTTCTTTTGCTTTTAAAATTCTATTTTTTAAGGAATTTTTTTTTTTTTTTTTTTTTTTTTTTTTTTTTTTTTTTTTTTTTTTTTTTTTTTTTGTGAATGAAGAGAAGAACCTGAAAAAATTCCTCAAAGGAATTGCCCAGAATTGGTGTTTGCTCCCCAGCCTTTGTTGCCCAGAGGGGCTCACACCTTTCTTGGAGCACACAGCTCAGTGTAGTCCTTTTTCTGAGTCTGGAATGGAAGCCAGAATTTCCCCCACCTTTACAGAACACATCTGGGGCAGAGCTGCTGGCTGCAGCGAGCACCTGTCATATGCTGCCAAGCAGCCTTTTTGGAGCTTCTGGTTTGGCTACTGATCTTTTCCCCTAAGAATTCCAAAATTTTCCTTGTTGCTCTTTAGGTTTCTCCTGCCTGCCCAAAGGGTGATCATTCCTGGTCAGGTGTGGTCAGAAACACACGGGCCGGGTATGGGGGAAGCACTAGAGAGAGCCCCAGGCCCTGCTCTGCTACAGACACGGTGGCCTCTGCCCCAGAGCTCCTGTTTGGAATGGTGGCACACTGAACCCAGGTCACGTTTTTGGCCCGGGGTCAGCACATGGGGGCTCTCAGATGGGTGGTCCAGGTGAGTGCTGGAGTTGAGCTCTCGGTCGGGAACGCCGCCCTTGACTCCAGCAGGAGCGGGCACCGGGAGCCCTCGGCACCACGCTGAGGGATGCAGGGCACGGGCCCACCCCCACGGGGGACCTGGCGTGGCGGGCGTGGGGGCTGCTGCCGTGTTTGCTCAGTGTGCTGTTCCTTCCAGGTACATCTGTCCCGCCCACAGCTCCAACCGAGGCTCTGCCGACTGTGCAATTAAGTAATGCATCCCTTGCCTCCCGCCCAGGTAGCCTGAGTGCAGAGCCGTCCTCGCTCTTCCCGGCCGAGCTCTGTGTGTCCGTGCCTCTCGCAATCCTCCTCTTGTTCCTCACATCCTGAGCCCGTAGGGTACGGAGGGAGCTGGCCTGGCACCTCTCAGTTCCTCATTCCAGCCTGGCACAGACCGGCAGGCAGGGTTCCTGCAGCACCGGGCACCGCGAGGGCAAACCTGGGCGTGCGCACCTGTGCGTGTGTTGTGCACACCTGTGTGTGTGTTGTGCACACCTGTGTGTGTGTTGTGCACACCTGTGTGTGTGTGTGTGTTGTGCTCACCTGTGCGTGCAGGTGCACACACACAGATACTGCCGTGGGCTCCGGGCACAGCGCTCCAGGGACCTGCCCCGACACTCCCCGAGCTCTCCTGGCTCTGCTCCAGAACATTGGCACCTGCTGTGAAACGGGGAACGGTTCCCTGACCAAAAACGATCAGTGCCTTTGCAGAGGGGGTGCTGGTGGTCGATGGCCATCGGCTGCGAGCGGGGCTCCCTTCCCCAGGGGAGTCTGTGGGAGCAGCCGTGCAGCTCTGAGCTCTGCCAGGGTGAGCACATTTATTCAAACAAAGTGCGTTATTTTTTATGAAGCGATCTTGAAATGGGTCGCTGAAGGGGAGCTTATTGATTGAAGAAGGATGAACTCCTCAAATTTCTCTGGTTTAAATTAGACCAAATTCAATTACGATACGACAGGCAGGTTAACACTGCTCTTTAACAGCCCCTCAATAAATTCGAGGAGGGGTAGCCTGCTCCATGCCACGCTGTGGGAATGAATAACATTATTGCTCATCCTGACATGGACAGGCAGTGATTTCTGTCCTCCCATGTCATGGCTAAGTGCTTTATAGTGTTCACAGAGTAACGGCAGCCTGTTCTTCCACCAGCACCCCCTGCCAAGTCCAACCTCCAGTGCTGCTCCATCATTTCAAAAACTTTATTCCACAAAAGGATTGACCCCAGATTCATGTGGGAGGTGTCAGTGCAATCCTGATGTTTCCTACCTCCAGGGAAAAGGAATAATTGGCTCACCAGGTTTTCAGGAGTGCTCAAGTGATTTAAAGCCATTAAGCATCCAAATCGTGACCTGTGGGGTCTTCAGGCATACTGACGTGATAATCATTTAATAAACTAAACTGTAACCAGATTTAGAAGAGATCACTTGTTTAGGAATTCTTCAAAGCCATTGGCGTAGGTTTCCTTTCCCCTGCCGCGATGCAGATGTTACCTGCACATCTGGGAAGCTTAGGAGCTTCAGTGGGGTCGGTGTGTATAAGCTTGCTCCTGCCCACGAGTTCAGCCCACGCTGTCCAATGTCAGGAGCTTGACATTAATTTTCACCCAGAAATAGAAGGTAAATTTTTGTACAAGTGCAGCAATAAATCCCCATGTGCCAAAAATAATGTCTTAACTACATTTTCATAAAAATCTCTCTCTGTTCTCTGCTTTTACAGCAGAAATACACGTAGAGGAAGGTCAGGGCTGTCCAGAGATGCCCCAGATTGTTGCAGTTGGTCTAATGTGAAGCTGGAGGGAGGTGAGCAGGAAGGACAGGAGTCAGGAGCACCACACAGCAGGGGTTCCACAAAACCTGGGCTTTCCCACATCACAGCAGGACAGACTGCATCTCCCAGCGCTGCCTTTGCTCCTCACCTCTGGCGCTGAGCCGAGGGAGAGCCGTAATGGGCTGGGTGGGTGCTGGAGCACGCAGGGAAGGAGCTGTTCGCAGCAGCAGCAGTGTCAGGAGCGGTGCCAGCGGCGGGGGAGAGGCGGCGCCGGCTCGTCCCGGCTGCAGGAGGTCCCTGGAAGGAGCCGCTGCCTCCGGGCGCTCGAGGATGCTCGTGTGTGCAGAGGGCTCCCGTCACCAAGGTGAGCCCAAAGCCGCCGCTTGAGCCTCGCGGGAGCCGCTGCTGAGAGCGTGGGGAGCACTGAAGGTAAACGTGGTTTGACCCAAATAGGGCTGAAGCTGTTAGTGTGGGTAGAAAGGAGATTTAAAATACAGGCAGCCCGGTCCAACCCAGTCTTGCTTTTACTCTTGAGATGCTGCTGCTGACGAAAAGAGTGGAATATTCAGAGAGAGATCTATATTTAAAGCCTCATTAAAATGGAATTGAGTGGAACCTTTTCATTGAGAAGTTGGGAGCAGAGAAGTGTTCCCTCTGTTAAACCTCAGTGTAAGCACTGACCCAGACTGTCAGAGTGCTGCTCTTACCATCACCAACGTTTTTCTTGAGAGCCCACGGAAAGCTGGTTTTAGCACTTACATTGGCAGAAATGTTAGAAACCTGGAGATCATTAGTACGTTCACTTTTTAAGAGAGTCCCCCAAAGCCCCCATAGCTGAGAACCTGCAGGTGTGAATTGCAGATGATAATTATCAATACTTAGATGGACAGTCCCCAGCTCAGCATCCGCTCCGTACTGCTCCTAACCTCTGGAATTAGTTCCTTAGTTGTGTGATGAGTAGGAACCAGTCCCAAACCCCTTTCTCTCCTGTCTATGTGCTGTGAGCCACACTTTTTGTTTAAAGGAAAACTTCAAGGTTGCCATTCCAGCAGGGTAATCACTGTTTTGATGATTACACGAGCAGTTGGCAAAAATAATCAGCAAAAATAAATTTCAAGCTACCCAAGTCTCTTCCTGGCCACCCTAGAAGAGGCTCTGGAGCACTCCTGCTGCTGTACAGTGATCTGCACCGCAGGCAGACAGGCCCAGTGCTGCATCCCATGAAAGCCTGGCTTCCCCTGTTGTGGGGCACAGCCATGCCAATCCCTTGGGGGAGCAGCACAGCACTTGGAAAGACAAATTGATTTTTTTTCCTGCTTGAGTTCAGCTCTGGCAAGTGAATTGTACCATTACCGCTGCAGTTTTCCTTTAAGGTGCTTTGGTGCCAAGCAAAGCATCGACCCAAAAACGGTTCAGCCAAGGTGCACTGTAGCTGCAGAGTAGCCCTGAGGGGGCATGTTGGTGACAACATGTTGTGATGTCTGTTCCTTCCCTGCCCTTCCCTCCTTCCTTCTGCCCCACCCACCAAAATTCACAAGCAAATCCAAAACAAAACCCTAATAGGAAAATTCCTGATGATTCGCTGGAGAGGCCAGGATCCAGCTTGCTCCAATATATATTAACATCCTAATGGGAAAGCTCTGCATGTATACATTTACTGCGCCCTGACAAGAGGGAATTAAATGTCAGAAGGATTTGTAGCATCTGTAATTGAATTGGTGCTGAGAAAAGCAAATCTTGAGGAAGAATAACATATTAGGATTAGCAAATAATGTGGCATTTTGTCAGTTCCTGCCATCTCAACTGTTCCCTCTTCAGCAATAAAGTTGTGATTTCTGGTTTAATCAGAGATAGGAGGCAGGAATAGCATGGGTGAATTGGAGACAGCATTTAAAGCAGATTCCGGTTGTTAAGGTCAAGTCTCTCCTTGGCTTTGGGGAATTAGTCCTTGTTCCATAGACCTGACAACTTTGTTAATTACCGAAGAAATAGCGAGGGACAGGATGTGGAGGGGCTGTTCCTGTGCTGGTGGCACACAGACAGGTTTGCTGGGAGCAGTGTCGGAGTCGCTGGCGCTGGATTTGGGCTTTGCCACGCCTGCAGGCAGAGCTCGTGGTGCTGGGTCATGCTGCCGGAGCATACGGGCTTTGATGAGGTGCTGGAGGCAAGGAGACAAGATGCTGCAGGAGGAATGTTTTAGGCCGTGTGTAAGCTTGAAGATGTATTTAGCCACGTGTATAACAGCGTGAATTTGGGGCTGCCACCTTGCAGGGGTCTTCCTTAAGAGGAACAATTGAGAAAAATGGCCCTGCACGCCTCAGCAGAGGAACTCACACTTAACAAACTCTGCTGAGCAAACCTGGCAAGGCTTTAGGCCAAAGTTCCTTCTCAGGGGAACCCTTACTCCCTGCTGGTGGCAGGATGCCAGGCAGAGGGAAGACAAGAGGGATGCATCAGGCACGAGGCTCTGGCACAGCCCCGTCTCCGTGGCGGTGGGACGGTGTGGAGGCTGCTGCCGCCAGCACGAACACGCGGCTTCGTCTTTCCAGAACCTTAATTTATGATGATGAAGAAAAAATACCTCTTGATGTAAAATCCTGCTGGAGGCACATTACAGAGCCGTAACTCAGCATGTTTATGCCCCTCAGCTGTTCCAGATGTCAACAAGGCACTCATCCACCCAGGCTGGGCTGCTGCTGGCTGCTCCGAATGCAACCGGGCGGAACTGGGCGCAAAGTTTCTAAAAAAATAAGAAAAAAATGGAGTGAAGCGTGCCTAAAAGCAGCTGCTCCATCAGATGAGTCAGTTGAGTTGCTTTGCAGAGAGCAGGTTCACGGAGGACAGATCACCCGAGCTGGAGTGGCAGTGGGAAGGCTGTGTTGGAATGGTAGCTCCCAGGATGCCCGCTGTGACTGGTTTACCCCAGCTGCCACCCTGGGCAAGCAGCAGATCCTGTGCCTGGGCTCAGAATCAGCTCAGCACTCCATGAGTGTCCACGGGCACCTTTCCCTCAGTGTGCAGGGATGTTCAGCCGCTCACCACAGAGCAGATGCTGGGAAGTGATCACAGCATGATCTGTTCCCACTGGAGATGAGACAGAAGGTCCCCCTTTGCTGTGCTTTTGGTTTGCAGGGGAATAATCTTTTTTGGCTGCCGTTTTTACCTTGTCAGCCAAGCTGCTGGAAGGGTCTCCACAGTGTCCCTCACCACACCCCAGCTCATCCCAGCATCTCCCTGCCTGCACTGGGGCTCCTGCTCTCAGAGGTCACTCGAAAGGGCCTTTTTTCCTTAAATTGTTTTAATTAAAAGGCGCTTTATGGTGCTCTTGGTCCCCAGTTATTTACTTGGGTCCCTCAGTCCTTAATCTTGGAGCAGAATTGGAAATATCGATAGAAAGTGTAAATCCCAGCTGCTGCTCAAAAGCTTTGTATCAGGTCTCAGCTCAAAAGAGCCCCATTACCTTTAGCTGTCACGGATCTGTACGCTTGATCGATAAACTTCAAATATTATTAGAGGTGGAGGCTTCAGAGATTTGCTCTGTTCTTTGGAGGGAGACGGAGATAAATCTTTCTTAAAAATTGACTTGCATTTGCTCTCTCAGTCGTCCTGGCAAAACGCATTTCTCCGAGGTGTCCAGGCAGGCGCAGGCAGGGCAGATTTATGGGCCATGTGCTTCTTGTAGTGAAAGATTTAAATGGTAAATCCTTCACATATGACTTCACAAATCATGTAAAGTTAAAAGATTTTTACCGTTTCTGTTGCTGCTGTGCTTAAATTGTAAGGTATGGCCAGTAAATCATTTTAATAGAGGTGTCGCGCTTGACTCGCTAAAAAAAAGAGACAATGCTTTAGCTTCTATTCCAAAATGTTAATGTATTAATCAGCGGGAGAATAATTGTTTTTTACTGCGTTATAAATCTCAGTTGCCATTAGGATTGCAGCGAGGGTTGATGTAGCTGCGTTCTTAAATTAAAATTGTTTACACTGCTATACATTCATTTTACATGGCCATAGCTCATCCAGGGTTCATTCCGGAGCTGTTCCTCCGCCACATCAGTCATCCCTCTCCCAGGTGACGGCATCCCGAGGGAGAGGCGCTTCTGAAAGGAAACTAATTGTGTGGTGAGGAGTTAAATAAACGCAGTAAAGCAGTCGGAGGCACTGTACAGTTACTGCTTACTGTCGGCCTCGGACTGGGTGTCAGCTTTTGGGCCAGCAGTGCTGTGTCCTTGTGGGTTGCATTGAACAGTGAAGGTGGGGGTTCATGGTGGAACCCAGTTCAGTTGGGGCAGAGGATGTTTACAAACACATTTTCCATGCTGGGTGGGTTGGGTTTTGGGCAAGGAGTGTTTTGGGAAGTTGAAATGTTTTCAACAGGGCACTCGTTAATGACGTTTCTCAGAGCTAATGATTAGTATTCCCGTATTGTACTGCTCTTCTCTGTGCCCCATCCACCAGGAAGACTGACATTTGGGGAGCACTATAGAGGAATTTCCCAAAATAGATTCCCACCAACAGCTCCATGTGCCCTTCCTCCCCTCTCCCAGCTGTCTCCCACGTGCGTAGTCATAGTGCTGCTGCTTTTAGTGGAAAACACCTCGCGAGTCGAGCCGCCAGATCAGTTCGGCTCCGGACAAAGCTCCTCTGCCCGAACTCATCTGCCTAGTTAGCTCCGTGCTTCACCCCTACTCCTCTGGAGAGCCTGAGGGCAGCTCTTCCCATCCTGAGAGCAGCTGCAGCCAGAGCCTGCCAAGAGCATCGTAGTAAGTCCCCAATTCTTATTCCTCTTCTGATCTCAACAGATTCCCGCGCAGGTGAGGAGGGGGCCATACGGAGTGTGGACCATGCCGTGGTTGGTGGCGTCGTGGCCGTCGTCGTCTTTGCGATGCTTTGCCTGCTCATCATTTTAGGGCGATATTTTGCCAGGCATAAAGGTAAGACAGAGACCAGAGCTGGAGGATGAAAGGCCAGGCTCGTGTGTCCCCTCAGCTGCGGGGTTGTCTGACGGGACACACCCCCCAGTTTCTCTCCAGCGGCACTTTCGTTTCCTTTGTCGATCGCTCCCTTAGCACCACACCAAGACCCCCCAGGAGTCACGCAGCCTCCACTTCCCTTGCAGGTACATACTTCACTCACGAAGCCAAAGGAGCAGATGATGCGGCCGACGCAGACACAGCCATCATCAACGCAGAGGGGGGACAAAACAACTCCGAGGAAAAGAAAGAGTACTTCATCTAGAGCAGCCTTGGTTCCCATGAGGTGTCCAACTGTGGACGGTTACTACTGGCCCTATTTAAACGCTACAAAGACAAAGTGATCTTGGAAGTTGCAACCAGCTTGTGTCTTTTTTTTTTAAGGAAAAAAAAAGCAAATGGGTGGAGAGCGGTGAGGCCGGGAAGGTCTGGGATTTGCTGTGTAAAAATATTCCTCGTAAAGTACACTCTGCTGTTCGACACCTCAGTTCGTTTGGGTTTTCTTTTTTTGGCCAAGTCCAGCTTGGATTTAGTTTAGTGAAGTCATTTGCAGAAGATTCTGTGCCTTGTTTAATTTCTGTTCGTTCGGGTCGGGGGGAGGCTGGGAAGAAGAGGGGCTTCTGTGCGTTAGTTCCCTTCGGGTTTCTGTGGCTCTTCGTTTCCCCTTTCCTGTTTCTGGAGTTGCCAGCTGGGACCCCGTGGAGTAGGTGCGTTTCTCTGAAGGTGTTTCCCCTTTTTTCTCTTCACCGGTTTCCGTTCAGAACTCGAGCTCATCGGAGGAGAACCAGCACATTTTAGATGCGTAGTTTGCAGTTCAGTGTGCCCATGTCCCGTTCCCCTGTTGCCGTCAGGGCTCGGATAACACCCCCCAAGCCCCCTTTTGTGGCTGTTTCAGGTGCTTTCGATGGTGGCGGCTGGGAAATGGGCTGGAGCTCGGCAGAGGCGCTGCTCGGCCGTGGGGATGCAGGAGCAGGGTCCTTGCTGGGCAGGCAGAGCCCTCCCGGATGCGGGGGCTTCTCCTCATCCTCTGCCATGCGGGCAGCAGGTACCCAGACCTGGAGAGCAGCTGGATGAACAAAACTGCCTTTTTTTTTCTGCCTGCTGAGTAAAACGCGGGAATTCGTGTTGAAATGAGCGTGCTAATGACCACTAAAGCCATAGGTGCACGGGAGACTCTGGCTCAATTGGAATTGTAAGCGACAGGTAGCAAACTGCAGTGGGAAGACGGTATAAAGTTATATATGCTGACTTTTTTTTGGTGAGTAATCATGGATTTCGAGCGATACTTTTTTATTGTGTTTATGTGGCAAATGTATCTGATTTATTTAAGGAAAGCATTAATCTTAGCGTCAGGTTTGGGGATTTTTTTTACGGGGTTGGGGCGGGGGGCCATTTCCGTGCGTTTGTTTTTTAATTGCTGTTTTTTGGCAGAACCATTACAATGTGGGATTCCTTTGGGAACGGGGCTGGCCCGTTCCCCAGCAGTGTTCCGTCTCTCCCCTCTTCACGAGCAGAACCTCGCGAAACACCCTTTTTTTTCCGAGCAGCTTTTGTCGAGCGCAGCTCTTTTCTGAGCCCTCAGCACCATTGCCAAACCCCATCGCGGTGAGAAGCAGCCAGGCAGGAGCCGGGGGCTCCGCGGCCCGGCGGCGGCGGCACGGGACGGGCATCCTGGCCTTGAGCAGCCCATATTTGTTTGGAAGTGTACCGTAGTGCAGTGTTACCAATGTAACTTTGACTTACAATGTTGACATGTCTCAGGTTCATGTGTTTGATTGGTGTTTTCCGTCTCAGGTAGATTGCAAAATTTCGGCCCCACGCATTGGAAAAATAAAAAAAAAAAAAAAACCACATAAAAACAGGAGAAAAAACAGGAAATTAATAATTTTAGTTGTATATCGGTTTATGTATTTTTTCTTCAGTATACAGTGCACTGTTGAAATGTATTGTTGAGTATTACTTTGTACAGCTTTAGATCATTAGGACTTCGAAGCGTGAAGAAAGAACAAACTTGTTTAAAGGAGGATCACAAATGAAGAACGCAGAACTGATGATAAACAACCTTGTTCTTTATTTACCCGGCCTTTTTATTTTTTCCCCTTAGGCCAGTTCTGTTTAAAGGTGTCCATGGAAGATGTTACAGTGTAAGAAAATACATATCCATCTGTTCCCATTCACATTTTGTATTGGTTCATGTATCCCATTTTTACAAAGGAAAAGAAGTACTATAAAATATCTGTCTTCTTAATAAAAAAAAGTTAATGTTACAAAACTAGATCTTGTTTTGCACTCTTTATCCCAGCTGTTACAGAGTCCACCAGCAACATGGGCAGGAGGAGCTGGGACGGAGCAAATCACACTCAGCACTAGGACAAAAGGAGTTAAACCTGATGTATTGAACCTGCATATAATACAGAGCAGATTTCATAAGTTTCTTGTTTATAATTGCTAAAATCTTTTCTTTGAGGAGTAATGCCTTGGAGAAAATTGATCTGACACTCATATTCCAACCTTCCCAGGCTGGGGTAAGTCAGTACACAAGTTCTTAATAGCAGACAAATATTTAAATCCTCCCTTGGAAGGTAAGTGTTGAAATACGTGATCTCCTTCACCCCATTCTTGTCTCCCGTTCAGTCCTGGTGCTGCCAGATTTCCTGGCGTCGGTCTGTAGAGCACTTGGCATTTCCAAGGTGTGGCACCCGATGTCTGTCTGCCTCCAGACACGCAGCTCCAGCCGCCGGTGCTGCTGGAAGGATCCTGGAAGGATCCGTTCGGCTCCGCTCAGCCTCGGGCAGCCGTCGACGGCGGCAGCGCGCTCCTCCTCCTGCCTTCCCTCCACCACAGCCCCCCAAATCAGGCTGCGAGGCAGCTGCAGCACTGAAATTAGAATCATTAATCTTTTATGTTTTGCACAAAGGATGAGGAGAAAGACAATTGCTTTTGGAGGAGATCACACCGAGAACAACCGTGCAGAAGCAGCGTGCTTGGCCCTGGAGGGGCCGCGTGGACCCGGGGGTGTGTGCCAGACCCAGGCCACCGTCCAGCTCTTGAGCACTCGGGGCATCTCGTGCTTATGTCACAAATAACATTTTTCTGAGTGAAATCATGGCACTGAGGGAAAAACCATAGGGCAGAGACAAAAAAGCAGCTCGCTCTTTTCTTACCTGAAATGAGCAGAGCAGCTTTGATGGTTTCCATGGCTATTGCAATTATTTCAGTGCAGAAGAGGTTTGTGGCTGATGCCAGCTCACGATGGTTTTCTCCTCAAGTCAGCACTAATTGTGTCTCATACTTGTGGTGTCTGTAATTTATCCTCTCAGGGGTCCATGTCTTTCAGGGTTTTAAGGTTATTTAGTGGTGCTTTTCTTCCCATTGAACCTAAACACTGGTCCTTTGCTTTTCTGGCCCTACACAGGCATTACAAGTAGGTGGCAGGCAACTGTACCTGCAGCATGCAGGATCAGGTACCTGATGAAACCCTTTGCATTAACTTCTCAGATACTGAGATACAAAGAACTTGGAAGGGAAAAGCTGGAGACAGTAACAATTGAGCAACAAGATTTAGTGACCCCTATATCTTGTGTCCAACTGCAGAAAGATGCTCCCCATACATGACCCCACAGCTGCTGAGCCTGGTCCATTACACAGAGCTGAGGACACTGCCAGGATTTTATGAAAATGAAGAAAATCATCATTACTTCAAATAAGAATGTAGTCTTTGCCCTGAATTTCACATTTTCACAAGTTGCAGAAGTCATTTGGTCCTAATTGCAAAATTATTCTATTAGGTCAGTAATACAGTTATTAATTTTCTTCCTATTTTAACCAAATACAGGGAGGAATTGTTTTAACTGGGTATCTGAGTCTGACTTGTGTAATTACAGCCTGTTCTGCCAGCCTGAAGTTGCCAAAAGCCTTATGCCACGTAAAGTAATTAGCAATAAATGACACTTAATCTCACATCAGGTAAGGTGTACCTGGATCCTGGGCTGGGTGATTGAAATACACGGGAGCAGGGACAAGGCTTGAGCTGGCAGCATCGATCTGTGCTGGCCAGTCAGTTCTCATCAGAGGGTCCTGACAAGGGGCTAATAGCTTTTTCTGAAGATCCAATCCCATTTTCTAGGCAGCGGCTGGTGCTGTGCCACCTGGGATAACACCTGCTGCAGGTGGCATCGATCGGGCAGGGACACGTGTGACACCCCAGCACTGTGTGCCAGCAGCTTTATCTGGTTGTGTCACTTCAGTGAAGGGAAAACCCAAATTCCATCTAAACCCCAACACCTGTTCAGATGTAAAAATTTACATCTGAATTAGTGTAACCAGGAAAAGAATTTCAGTCTACTGACCACTAAGGGTTCAGACTGGGCTTGTCCTGCTTCCAGAGTCAGCCGTGGAGGTTCCCTGCAGCACTTCAGGGTCTCTCTGGAAACCTGTGCACCTGAGCAGGGCAGGGGCTTGGCAGGGAAGGCAGGGAAGGGGATTCTGCAGAGTTTTGCACACCCTGCAGCTGGGCTGCAAACTGAGGAGCTCCTTCGGTTTCAGTTAAATAAACAGGCTTTGTGTAAACAAACAGGTTTCAGGAAGAAAAATAAGCTTTAGCCAAACTAACAAACACTATGTGAAAAAATAAACTTCAGTTGAATTAGCAAACTTCAGTGCAGTAAAGAGCTTGAGTTAAATAAGCAAACTCTGTTCAGGTCCAGCTGTGCAGCAAGGAGAAGAATAAGAGCTCAGCAATCCTGCCCAGCACAGGCTCTCCTGGAGAGAGACCCCTGGGAGCTGCTGTGACTGGGGACACCCCGCAGGATGTCTCCCTGTCCCGTGTCAGTTCCTCGCTCACCCCTCCAGGCTCATCCTGTCCCCTCACGGTGCCCAGGGTGATGGACTGACGGGCCCCGCTCTGCTCCGGTGCTGGCTGCAGAGCTCTCCATCTGTTTTCCCTGTCAGCCCGGGCCGAGCTGCATTAGTATCAGCTCTAACCCGTGTGCCTCTGCCTGTCTGCCGCAGCCGTGCTCTCCCGCGCCAGTTCCTTATCCTGTTCTGCAGGACTGCAGCAGCCCTGTAAGTCACAGACCTGGAGTGATGTGGGCAGCATAGGAATAAAGCCTACAGATGGAGCAGGGATGCAGAATGTAGATAGGAAAGGGTAGGGAGAGATGCATTCAACAGTCCCTCCGCTCTGCAATCCAAGGTGAGCAGGGTTCGGGCACTGGGCAGCCTGGTGTGGTTTGGGGGACACCCTGCACCCCAGAAGGTGGGGAAAGTGAGCCCTTTGGAAGAGTGAAGGGATCCAGCAGCCCTGGGATGTCTCATTTCTGTCCTAGGACACAGCTGTGAGCCAGACCCATGTCTGCCTCTGGAGTTCACTCCCTGTGGTGGCTGGCAGAGTTGCTCTAAGCTGTTCTATGCCCTTTCCCCAGAGAAATCCTGGAAATCCTATTTTCCTGCTTTGTGTCCCAACAGTACCAGTGCTGACCCAAGTCCTCAGGTGCTCGGTCTCAGCATCCTTTGGGGTGAGTGGGATCCCCTCCTCTTCCTCAACAAACTGCCCCAAAGTGGGAATCCCTCGCTGCCGTGGCACCTGTGCAGTGGGGGGTGCTTGGTGCCGTGTCATACCTGGGCTGCTGAGCCTTTGGCTCAATGCCCCACGTTAAGCATCTGGCACAGCAGCAGCGTTCCTCCTGGGATCCCCGAGGCTCCCTCCTGGCTGCAACAAGCGGGGTGAGCGGCGCTGGCACCACCTGGCCTGCCCGAGCACACCCGGAGCAGGCACGCACGGAGCGAGCGAGCGGGAGATGTGAAGGCTGCCAGGAGTAAAGGGAATATTTGATCAGACGCCCTCGTCTCTCCTCTGTTCTCGGCTCTCAGCCTCCCTCGGGGATGGCACCTCGCTGCCTCCAAGCACCACAGCTGCGACAGGTTGGCAGCAGCTCCTCAAAATGGGGCCTGCATGGGAATCTCAATGAGATGGAGAAGGTAATCTTCAGCCTGTGACTCTCCATGTTCTTTTCTGCACCCTGCACCTTTGTTCCCTTCTCTGTTCCAGCTCCTCTCCGCTGTTTTCCATGCCCAAGGTCAGCTTTCTGTTCTCTCCACCTGATCCCCGTGTCTGTTCCCAGGACGGGAGGTGCTGCCCCGTGTCCCCCACTGGAGCACAGCTTGCTGAGACGTTGTCCTTCCTCAGCCATGCCCCTTGTCCATGCTCTGCTCTGGGCATTCATGTTTCTTCCACATAACCTGCTCCAAGCCAGCGGAGAGAGCCCAGAGCATCCTCCAGTGGTGACAGGGACCTGCAGGGAACCAGGCTTCTTCCCACGTCCACCAGCCAGGCAGCCCTTCCCTGCAGCCCCGAGCATTCCTTCCCCCACTGCTCCTGTCTGCAATCAGCCCGATTATCCCTGGTAATTGTCCGTTCTCTGGGTAATGCTGCTGAGCAGGGACAGGGAGGGTGGCAGTGTTTTTCTGCGACTAAGAAAAGGTGTGTACGTGGCCTTGATTGCAAATGAAAAATTAAGGCCCCGTGTCTCGCATTCATTCCTACTTGATTACACACCAGTACATAAACAAATCTTCACCCAGTTGCCTGAGGGGTGTCAATGATCCACCTTTGCTTCGCTCGCCTCTCCTCCAGCAAATCTATAACGCATTTAATCTTTGCCACTCACTCTCCTCAGTTTTTAAATGTCTAATTTGCTGCCAAGAGCGGCTCCAATTCTCACTGTGCTGCCGCTTTTACTGCCTGGTGTGTGCCTGATTGCTCGGCTGGAGCACCAGGGTGCTCCTGGCCCTGGGGAGGGGACCTGCTGCAGGCACAGGGGCAGCAGCCCTGCCCCGAGCTGTGCCTGAGCAGTGCTCGTGCCACGGTTAGCAGGCTGCTTTAGAGAAAACCCCAAACTTCACAGGTGTGCAAGCTGAGGGAGGGGAAATTAAATCTGAGGTGGCCTGGCAAGCTCCAGGTTCGGGAGCTGGGTCATGGGAGGGTTTAGCAGACAGTTTTCAGTGAGGCAAAGGGGAATGAGGAGCAGGGAGCAGGGTTTGCTGAGGTTCTCGGACCCTTTGTGTGTTCAGAGGAAATCCTGGGAGCATCAGCTTCTCCTGTTGAGACTGGCAGGGTCACAAGCAGATCTTACCAAATGTCCCCATCAAAGCCTCGAGCTCTGGAGGAGCTGCCACCACCTACCAGCACTAATGAGCTCCCACAGTCTGGCCCTGCCTGTTTGGTCCCTGTGGCCTGGTCACCGTGTCCAGCACTGGGGGTGCTGCTGGGGGCTCTCTGGGACTGGGGACAGAGGCTGCCAGCCCAGGACAGGGTGAGGCAGAGCCACGTTCTGCCTCTGCTCGTCTCCTCAGGGCTGTGTGTGAGCTGCACTCCTGAGGTGAGTCTGCTTGGAGCAAAACCAGTTCAGATTATCAAACTCCTCATAAATCTTGCAGCACATCTTCTTGTGTCTAGGTGTGTGTATATGTGCTGCTTTCTTGTTATTTAATGCTCTATTGAGGTCTGAGGCTTTTCCTTCCACTGGCTTTTATCTAGTCATGACTCCTACAATATTTAATCTCTATCAGAAACTGTAAGCCCTGTATTTATTTTATGGGTCAGTTGTTCATCCTTTTCCCTTGATGTTCTCACTGGCAGTGGAGAGGGTGGAAGGTGGAAAAAGAGAGAAAAGGGGAGGGGGGGGAAAGAAAGCCCTGCTTGTTTCTGCCCGTCAACATTTGTCCAAATGAGAGGCCGACAAATCAGAGCTCTGAGGGCTAATGGCAGGCAGAGAAACCCGGCAGAGAGCAAACGGGTGCGTGCAAGGGATGGTGGAAATTTCCATCCCCAGGCAGGTGCAGCCCTGTCTCAGGCAGGCTGTGTGCTCCTCTCCGCTGGCTGTCCCGGGGGGAGACTGGGCTATCACAGGAGCTGGAGCTCCTGCATCCTCACTGAGGCCAGCCCAAGTCCAGCGCCAGGCTCCTGCACAGGTGGGGGCTGCAGGTGGCACCCAGAGCATCCACAGTCCCCATGTGTGACCAAAAGGTGACACACCTGCCAGTCTCATTGTCACTTTGCTACCTAGAAAGTCTGCTCATATTTGAGATGAATAAAAGATTAGAGTTGCAGGGGAGAGACAACACCAAAGGTTAAGGCAATCCACTGAATTTACAGTGTTTGCTGCAGAGATATAAATCGGGAGGAGATAAGTGCTGCCTGGGCATCCCAAATCGGCTTTAAAGATCCACCTGCAGCCTCCAGTCCTCCTCGGGGTGCAGAGGAAGGAGCAGCATCCTTCCATGGAGTCCTGGCCTCTCCAGGGTAGGCAGCGTGGGATGGTGCAGGAAAGAAGCAAGACCCAGGAGCTGCTGCCAGGGTGGGGCCAGGGGAAAAGAGATGATCTGTTACCTGGGCTAGAGAAGTGTTTGCCAGCTTGTTGACCCTGCCTGGTTGAAAGGCAATGAATATTTCACATCTCCAGTGCTATCTGCAGTGTGGGCAGGCAAAGACTCTCTTTCTTCTTCCCCTCCACTCCTCTCAGGTCTTTGGGGTTTTTCCCCCAAAGTCAGAAAAATCTGTCAAAACATTTAACAGAAATCCATATGAACTGGCTGAGTGCCACAAGGAGCTAATCTGTGTGGAGCTAATCTGAGTGAACAAAGTCACCACAGGCTTGCCATGGGCACTCAGATAAAGATTTATCATAGGGAAGTTGTGTGAAACATGAATTGCCTCTGGGAAATGGGGTGCAAACGTGGTGCTTTGCTGGGGTTTACCTGGGGGAGCCATGTGGGAAGGGGAGAGCAGGGCCCCCTGCCACGATCACAGGCAGCTCCAAGTAGCACCAAGGTGTCTCCCCTGCAACAGGTGGAATTGGGGTGCAGGGTTTGTGTGCTACTCCTCAGGCAGAACAGACAAGGCCATTCTTGCAGCACTGCTTGAGGTCACCTCTCCGAAGCTGAGGAGCTTGTTCGTTTTCTTTGTTCCTTTTCCTTTTACTTGGGATGGTTAAAGCTGAGTTCTCGTGTCAGCTGTCATCCTTCAGTGTCTTTGTGCTTGACCTGTGCAGAGAAATGGGCGGGTGCCTACGGAAAGTGTCAGGCTGGGAAGCAGCATCCCCCAGCCTGTTGATTTACTGGTTTGCATCAAAGGAGCTGGAGCTGGGGCTGGTGGTGCTGGAGGGGGTGCAGAGGCTTCCTCGGTGCTTCTCACTCATCACTGGCACCACTGGTGTGGGGCACAAGGTCCTGTCCCAGCTGCTGCCTCCCCTCCACATGTGCTCCAGCTGTGCAGCTTTGGCAGCTCCCTCCTGGCATTTCCAGAGTTGTGTGGAGGCTGCCTGTGGTCTGGACTGTACAGACAGGGAGGATGAGCTGATCCTTGGAGAGGGCCACCTGCGTCCTGAGCTCTACTCTGAACATCCTCCAAAGCAGGGGGTGGCTGGCCCTGTGCTCTTCATTTCCTTGTACGAGATGCAGGGTGGCATAGCACGAGCTGGAAGAACATTCCAAGTGTTGTCTGGAGACAACTGGCCCAGATACGGCACAGAGACAACATTTAAAACCTCATTTAAGTGAACACAATGAGAGGGCTCTTGGGTAGAAGGAGAATTAATTAATCTCATTCCTACGTAGATACTTTTAATTAAATGGAAGTGCATGGTCTTTATTTAAAAAAAAAAAAAAAAGATATACGGAGAGGAGCTGGTGCCTTTGTGCAAGCCTGCAAGAGGAGGATGGGGAGCAAGATTATTCTTTTTTTGAGTGTTTTCAAGAGGAGTGAGCATCAGATCAGGAGAGGTCTGTATTGTCAGAGTGTGCACTGAACACTTTCTTTCATCTGGGAGGGCAGCAAACACATTTTCCTTGTCAGCTGCTTCAGAAGGTGACTTTCTGCAGACTCGTCCTTGCTGGGTGGCTCCATACAAGGATGGGACCCCCATGTGGGTCTTGGCACGGCCGTGTCTTCAAATGGGCTGGCTCTGGATGTGCTCCTGTTCCCTGCCTGCCTTCTCTGCATCTCACCCTGTCTCCTCTCCCCATGGTGCTCCCCCACCCTGGTCACCTGCCCCCACTCACCCCAGAAGCTCTCTGCCATCAGCAGGCAGTGACGGCTGCGGGGAGCTGCAGCCCTGGGGAGGCTGGGGCAGCAGGGGCTGCGTGTGCAGGCTGCGTGCCCACAGCTCAGGCCATGCTGTGCTGCAGCTGAGGCTGGCAGGGAAGCCAGGAGGGACCCGGGGGGAGCGGTGAAATTCAATCAGAGAAGTGCGAGGTCTCTGGTGCTGTCCAGGTGCTGCCAACACGTGTTCGCCTCACTCTGCCTCAGAGAGCTGACTGCTGCTCAGCTGCTATGGGAAGGGAGGCAATGGGATTTCTCTTGGATTCAGGAAGCTGACATGGCCAGGGACCTCCTGGCTGCTTTGTCACACCAGCATCTGCCAAACTTGCTGCTCATGAGCGTCTCACTAAAAGCAGATGCTGCCATTCAAGCACAGGCACATCGTTCCACCTTCCAAAGTGTAATTTAATTTTCCTAGCTGGAATGCTCTAGCTTGCAGACATGCAGCTCCTCACCCGCCCATGGTACTACTCCAGCAGGCTTGGGCTGCCCTCCACAGGACCCCATCACGCCCCCAGCTGCAGCAGCACCTCGGAGTCTCCAGGAGATCCTGTCAGAGGAGGGTGAGAGCCTTGTCTCTGCTGCAGTGAGGGAGATGTGGCTCATTCCCCTCCCTGTCTGCCCAGGGTGAAAACAAGCCCCAGACTGGAAACTGGCTAACTTCTTCCCAGTGTCTGCAAATGCATCCTCTGACTCGGTTTATGGCTCTATCCCAAATCAGCCAGGCCAGTGGCTTTGGGGGTGGGTACAAGGTGTACTTTCCAAGGCTTTGTGCCAGCTGTTTGCTGTCCTTGGCTCGCACTGTGCTGCTGTTATTCCCAATAGGGTGATGAAGCCACTGTCAAGAGAACAGATACCAGCAAAAACTGTCCCTCCCCAGATTTAGTATTTGCATGAGCTTCACAGCTCATCTGGATATTTGCTGGTAACAAATGACAGAGGGTCAGAGCAGAGGCATTGAGTTTGGGTGTCACAGAGATGGAAACAGCATGGAAGCCTGCCCAGAGCAGAGCAGGATGCTCACAGCTAGGATGGAAACTTGCCTTATCTATTATCACGTTACCTCAGGCACCCATCAGAGGGCTCGAAGGACTGTATTTGCTAACCTAAAGCTGCTCAGAGCACACTGCAACTTTCCTGAGGATGTGGTGTGATTTCAGTAGAGAAATGGGCTTGTTCTTTATGTGGAGCTGCTGGAATGAATCGGCCCCACCTAAGAGGTACCATTCACCTGCTGTGATGTGGAGCACAAATATTAGGGGACACTGACAATTGTCTGGTTGGTGGAGCACAGTCTGGACCTCAGATGCAGAGATTTGAGTTTTTCCTGTTGTGCATTGCTGCCTGTTCCCTTCTCCATATCCTTGCCACGCAATAAAGAGTTTGTGCAGGTGTGAGGGCGTTGGCACTGCGGGAGCAGCTTTCAGCAGCCAGGGCCTGTCCTGCCTTGGGACACCCACACAAGTTTTCAGGCTCACTCCATGCAATTCCCTGCTCCTGGAACTGAGGAATGGGGCTGCTGGACCTGCCTGTGGGTGCCCTGCCAGGGGTGCAAGGCAGTTTGTTGTTGCTCAGTTGGGTGCTGGAGTTTTGTTCCCAGTTTTAAGGACTCACCACAAGAAACACTGAGCTTAAGGAATGTACTTGGCTTTTCCCCAGTAAAAATAGTGTTGCTTTATTATCCTGTCATGTTTTGGTGAAAGGTGGGAACACAGGTCTCTGCGGTCGCCCCTCGGAGTGACAGGATGCTAATGAATTGAGAAATGGCTGCGGACGGCGCTGCCCGCATCACATCTTCATTAGCATCCTTCTCCCAGAGACTGCTGTGATTAACAGTGTCACCACAGACGGGACAGGAATGAATAACAACGGCCCCTCTTCCACAGCAACTGCTCCCTGTGCTCAGCAGCGGAGCAGAGACCCCACGGGGAACTTCCAGCCGCTGTTTGGATCCTGCCACCGTTTCTTTACTGGGCTTGTTAAGCAGCTGTTGTTGCTCTGTCTGCAGCTGGGATGTCCTTTATGGCTTGGGTTACAGGGTGGGGGAAGCAGTGACTGCTGTGCTGGGAAAAACTCAGGAACTGGGAGCTGCTTTGTTCGTCCCGTGAGGGGTCTCGTAAAACATCTGCACTCCCCCAGATGTTAGCCTGGGCCCAGGAGGAGCTGCCTGGGCTGTAGGAAGGTTATTGCAAAGGCAAAGATCCATTGGAGAGTTTGCATCTGGGGGCTGGTGGGGGGGAAATGCTGCTTCCCAAGGCAGCCTCATCCCGCTGGCTTCCCAGCAGCACCACAGCTCAGAACTAACGCACTGCAGCTTGTGAGAGGAGGCAGCTCTGCCATCCCTCACGCCTCCTGCTTACCCAACAGCCACAAGGTCCCACTCCAGGCTCAGCACAGGGACCTGTAACAGGTCTCTCATTTCCACAAGGAGTTTTTTACAGGCTGGCTGAGTCAAACACTCTGAGTCGTTGTACAGACTGTGTCTACATGTGGGGAGCCATTCAAGAGGCCAGGGGAGTGGAGTCACTTGTCATGTGCCACCACCTGCTCCTTTGAAGTGCCCTGAGTAGGGAAGGAGGCTGAAGCTGTATAAAACTGAGAAACTCATAGAGGTCAAAAGAATAAATTATAGTAATTTTTAGGGTTTTGTGGGTTGTTTATCTCCCCTGTTTTCAAGTCAATCTAATCAAATGCGGATTTGCCACAATCACAGCTCATGCTAACCTTCACCTGGAGGGTATTAATATGCATGACGCTTGTTAAGTGTTTGCTTAATTTTTATTTATGGAAACTAGACTCTGTGAAGTGTAGCTGAGCTGGCTGGAGAGCACATGTGCAGGGTGTGCTGGGGTGGGAAAGCAGCAAGGAGGTGGAGGCCAGGGGCTGCTGGCCAGGAGGGTTGGGCCTGCAGCCCCTCGGTCCGGACCATGTGGTCAGCAGGTCAGTGCTGATCTCTCAGTGGACTGAGGAGCTGGCAGGGGGAGCTCACTCATCACCAGAAATGCTTGACCCCAGCCCTGGCTGCCTGTTTAATGCTCTGAACCTTGTGTGCCATTTTTCTCATCTCTTGAAGATGTGCTCACAGGTCACTTAACAGCAATAGTGTTGTGTCCTGGGAGAGAGACGGGGAAAAGGAGTCTCAGTGGTGGGGGATTTTCCTGCAAATAGCTCTTATTTTTAGCCTGGCTTTTGGGAAGTCAAAAGGGAAGGAAAGGACAGGATTATTTTTAGCATCTATTCTTGCCAAAGCTGATCTGAGGTCTGCAGGCTGAAGGACACGTTTCTCCAAGGCCCAGCTGCTCAGTGTCCTCCGTGCCGGGATGCAGTGAGCATCACGTCTGTGCTGGCGGCAAACACGGTCCCTGTGGCCGTGTCTCGGGAAGAGACAGCACAGGCTGAGGTGTTACCAGAGGCCACTGTTGTGTTTGCAGGTTCCCCAGCTGCTGCAGTGCATGGAGAGGCTCCTCTGAGGTCTCATCTGAAGGACAAAAAGGATGATCAGGGCTCAGTTCCACCACAGCGTTGCCAGCCTTGGGCTCCAGAGAGGTGCCTGGGGGTCAGGGTGGCCAGAGACCACGTGGGGGATCTGGGAAGATGTTTGAGTAATCAGTGGACTGAAAGGGGACTAAGCCTGCGAGGAATCAGGTGATTGAAAATGGATGAAAGGTTCTGCTGTCCCATGCTTTAAATCAAAGAGAGATCTTCCCAAAGCCCGGCCCAGCACATCGCAGCCAGCCCCTGGCACGTGAAGGGATTGATCCAAACTGTAACGGGCTCCCTCTCTGCCCTGCCTCTGCAGCGAGTCTATAAATAATCATTTACCATTGCCCTCTGATCCGCAGGCTTTATTGAAATCTGCAGCACTGGATGTTTTTACAGCGACCTGGGTGTGTTCCGACAGTCACTCCTAATCTCAGCATTGATTATAGCATCAATATTTGCCCGGGTTGTTGTTGTGATCCCTCCGGAGCAGCCGGTGGGTGGTGGCCCTGTCTGGCGCATCCCGCCTTTCCCAGATCCGGCCCCTCCGTCCCGCACAATAGCGGCTGATGGCAACGCTCTGCGAGCAGCCAGCTCCGAGGCAGCCCGCCAGCCGTCTCCTGGAAACCCTTAACGCATCCTTAATATGGGTATTTATGTATCTGAATTAAAAAAGAAAGGAAAAAAAGCCTTCACCTTGGGGAGGGGGGAGCTCGGGGATGGCAGAAAGGTTGCAGTGATTAAAGAAAGCTCGGAGCATTCGAGCAATATTAAATCTGACGGGCATAATGACGACTGAGATCTGATAGAACAGAGAGAAGGCTGGAAAGAAAGGGCTGGTATTTTTCCCTGATGTAACATAATGGTCACATTTTTCTTTCACAATGGTTTTTCTGAGATAAAGAACAAATTATACTGATTTGATTGCTACTTAGAAATACTTAAAATTGAAAAAGACAGCAGGTGGGCATGGTTAGGAAGGAGGGTTATTTTAGCATAACAGATGCATGCATAAAGCATTGCAGAGCCAATTTTTTAATCATGAGACCCCCCCCCCTCAAAAAAGGCCTTTGGAGTGTTTCTGTGCGAGGTGGGGAGGTGAGGAGAAGTGTGGGGGACTCTGGGGGAGTGGAGGAGAACGTTCCCCATACACCCCAGTCCTTGCACCGACTGGGGCATGTCCTGGTGGGAAATAAATCTGACAAGGGGCATTTCCTTATGAGAAGGGGATGATTTCCCAGGGCAGTGGGCTACTGGTGCCTGGGATGGCTACACCAGGAGGTGGCACAGCCCAGGGTGCCAGGCTGGAGGGACAAAGCCTGCTCAAACACAGCTCTGGCAGGGTGTGCTCTTCAATAAACGCACGTGGCCATTTTTAATTATTCCCACAATTAAAAATGACTTGTTTACTCAGATTTATGCAGCGCTAATAAATATGCCTTGGAAATTACTTAAGTAACTAGGGTTTGCTAATAAAAACACCATATATAAAGCAAGTGCATTGCTTGGTTAATCAATTAATTCTCATTTAATTACTGGGAATTGCTACTGGTGACTGGCCATCGTTTCAATTTGCTCACAGAATGGACGTGCTTGTCTACAGCTGCAGATAAATGATGTCAGGGAGGCCAGGGCTGTGTCTCTGCAGAGCTGTCCCTGCTGGCATGGGAGTGTCAGGAGGGCTCCCATTCCCAGAAAAACCGGTGGTGGCTCTCATCTGCCAGCCCAGGGGCTCAGGGTGGGCAGCCAGGGCAGGCTGGGCCCGTCGGAGGCTGGAGGTACCATGCACTGCCAAAGCAGCCAGGGGCGGTTTCTTTCATTCTGTCAGAACAAATCATCTGGTCCTTTATGTCTCTTAATTTAAAATTTAAAAGAGGCTCAGGCCTGGGTGACCATTTACATCAGTTTCCAAACCAATCCCCATTCCTTCATTTTCTCGTTCCCATGAGCAGGGTGAGGCAACAAGCTACGACTGAAGCAAACCTGTTAATTCCAAAATTTTGTTTCCATGACACCAAGACACTGGTGATAAAGTGTATTTTATGTTTCTTTTCTAATGGTATTTTAAAAACATCTTGGAGTTTCCTGGAATTCTCCTGAGCTCCCTGCCCAAGCCTTCCGTGATCATCACTGCAATGGGGAGAAACAGCCCCCCTTGCTGCAGAGGAGAAGTTATGCAGGTTCTGTACTGACCTCAGGACTAATTTTCAGACAAAAAAAGACTATTTGATTATCTAACCTGACCCCTTGTTAAATATTAAACATGTAATTCAATCAGACCTGCTGCTTTTGAGCTTCTGTTTGGCTAAGGGAGAAGAGTGGTTTATAAACGAGGCCTTGTACCCTGGAATGAATGCCTGAGCTCTGCTGCAAGGCTCATCAGCTCTCCAGCCCTGCTCATGGCTTTGGTTTCCAGGTGTTTGCTGCACCAGCCAGGGAGGGAATAAGCTGGGAAAAGTGGGCAAAACAAGCTTGCAGCATCCTGGCTGGGGAGGAGAGCGGGCAGAGAGCTGCTGGCACAGGGGCAATGCTCCTGGCATGAGCAGCACCAGCCAGACTCCACGTGAGTGTCTCTCTCCTCTTTCCTTTTCCCTTTTTTCTTCCCCTAATCCTGCCTGTCCTGGTGCATCCACTGGGCACTCCTGTGAAAGTACGGATTTGTATGGCTTTTGTGTTTAATCCCAAATCTGTCGAGCCCTGTTAAATTTGATGGTGCCTGGAAGGTCTGGTGTTAAGCAAATAGGTGGTGACCAGAGCCATGGGAATCAGATGGAAGCCTAATCCTAAAGCAATGTTTTTCCCTGTAAGCCAGGGAGGCCTGGGGTGTGTGGAAGGAGGAGAGCCCTGCCCTGCTTGGGATGGGTGTCTGGCAGTCCTCTGCAGTCCCTGGTGGGCCATGTGCTGCTCCATTTCCATCTCTCCTGCCAGTGGAGGGGTACCCAGACATCCATCCCTCCCAGCAGCAGAGCAATGCTGCTGATGCACCTTGCCAACACTCTGAATGCCCAGCTCCTCAAATTTTCTCACCCCACTGAGGTTCAGGAAGCTCTGCCTGGCACAAGTGTCCCCTGCACCACATCACCATCCTGGGAGTGAGGGGGGCACAGGGACACAGGCAGGTGAGGTGCCTGTCTCACAGGAGTGATGCTCAATCCTTCTTTTTCCTCTCCTTCCTTCCTGCTGCAGCCCACCGGGCGAGGATGGTACTTTTCATTAAGTGAATATTACTGGTCGTGTAATTGAAATTCAGCTTTAAGGTTGAAACTCCAAAGCAATGAGCCTTGAAGGAAAATGCAAAGCTCACCTTCGCTCCCACCTTGTTCCTGCCTCCCCGAGCGAGGAGCAGCCACGTGCCCCAGGAACAGCCCATGGCTTTGCCTCCAGTGCTCCTGTGCCAGGACTGGTTGGTGCTTTTATTTTAATCTCTTTTTGACCATTTTCATCACACAATGTTCCCCTGGAAGTCCATAGGGTTAGCTTGAAGTAGTGGCACTCTCTTTTCCTTTTTCTCCTCAAAATAGCAATAATTATCAGCGCCTGTCCTTTCTGACTGTCACCTCCAGTGTCCCTGTGGGCACAGCCAGGCAGTGCCAGGGTCTGCACTTTCTGGCACAACGAGGGAATGGGAATGGCTGGAGCCTTGCCTTGCTCCCCAGCTGCTGCTGCAATTCCCAAAGACGAGCAGAAATGAAGATGTATCTGTTCCCATCCGCAGATAAAGCAGGCGCTTTTGGTAAATTAAAGTAATTCATTGTGCATCTCCAGACAAATATGTGTGTGCGTCTTGTTATTAATTCAGGCTCTGTTTTTCAGTCGCTTTTTTCTGCAGCTAATTACCTGTCAGAGAGGGTTCTCTGCTGGTCCATGTGCCCAGGGGCTGCTTGGTGAGCGAGCCACAGGGAGGGGAGGTGCAGGGTGTGCACCCGGGTGAAGTGGGCAGGAAGGGGAAGGCTGGGCTGGAATACTGGACATTCCCCATCTGCCTTTCCACACGGCTTCTTTTGAGGGACTAGAGGTGGAAAAGGTGAGGAAAGAATGTCCTGACCACCCCAGTGCTTGCCAGAAAGGCGGAGAAGGTTTGGATTTTTGGCAAGAAGCTGCTGACCAGCTGAGGAATCCATCAGCTGCTCTTTGCCATGTTGACGTCCAGTATTTTTAACAAGGTGTCTGCTGGAAAACCCACCTGCTCAGCTGAATCCTGGCTGCATCAGGAGGGCCTGTTGTGTTTTCTCTGCCCTGTGCGTGTTGCTTTATGCAGGGCTGACAAAGGAGTGAGTAGCTGTTGTGAGACACAAATGGGTATGCAAGACATTATTATAAGCACATTAGCAGAATGAATTATTTATACATTTTTAAGAAATTATTGATCCGTTGGGTCCTAATCATGCAGTTACTCATCAAATGATCTATTTCTTACACATTAACCCCTTTCAACCCACTACAAAAGGATCTTGTGTATAAACTCTGACAAGTGGAAGTAAATGTTTTTCCTGGGCATTGCCTTGGGCCATTGGGATAACCACAGTGGGAATTTGTGAGTGCTGCGGGCATGCAGATGCTGGCAGGTGAGTAATCAGCATCTAGGGGGGTGAGAAATCCTCATAAGGCAGGAATTTGCCAGGCCTGAATGCTGCTGGGTCAGTGGGATGGGGCAGCCCCCAACAGGGCGAGTGCCCAGCAGCTGAAGCCCCTCCTGCCCTGCCCTGCCCTGCCCTGCCCTGCCCTGCCCTGCCTGCCCTGCCCTGCCCTGCCCTCCACGGCCACGCACACGCGGCTCCATGCCGAGCTCCTCCGAGTTTGCTGATGGAAACAGCTCCGGAGCCAGCCTCCAGAGACCCCATGAGGTTTGTGTTGCTTTCAGCAGAATAATGCAATTCCTTATATTTTATTAACCGTAGTAACACCAGTCTCTAGCCGTTGCTGTATCCCCGTCCACATTTTTTTCCAACTTTCCAATTATTTCAGCTCCTTGCACCTTGCTGACTGAAAATACACTGTAGTGCAGTTTCTTTGGGGCACAGTGAGACTGGCACTGCCTGAACCAGAGGCATGGAGGGGAACGGGTGCTCCCCACTGCCCACAACTTCTGTGACTCCCCAGCAGCCCTCCCCACGATCCCCTCACACTCCAGCAGCGTCTCCCAGTCCCTGCACGTTCCTCACACCCACCTCAGGCCACGTTAGAAATTGCAGAAACTGCTGGGGAGATTTATTCTCCATAAAAAATGTGTGACTGTTATGCCAAGTTGTTGCATTTTTCTGTCTTTGCTTTAATGGGTGCTAAAACTGATTGACTCTCTGGCTTTAGACAACTCCATGGCGTATTCATTGGGGAAGGATTGAATTTTTTTTTCGGCCCCCCACTTTTTTAACAGAGCAGCCACCTGATGACTTCAAGTTACGAACTTTGAGCTAAATTATGAACCTTTTAGTTTTGCATTACGAGGAGTATCTGAAACCTGATTTGCTACATCAAACCACATTAGTTGTGTTATGTTATTTTCTAAAAACACATTTCGGAGAAATAACTCCAATCTGTGTTGCATTTTATAGACCAAAATAATTGAATGGCGGCTGTTTGTAATTTTAGCAATCTCTTAACCTTAATCATATTTAATGGCTTTTCTCTTCAGGCTAACAGGAGGAAAAAAACATATTTCAGCTCCATCATGGAGCAGCACTACAGTAATGCACTCCTGGCTCCGGCAGGCACTGTAAATTCCTGCTTTCTGAATTGTTGGTTCAGGACAATCATTCAGCAGGGAATTACTTTCTCCTCGATGAAATAAATGAGATGTTAAACTAGTTTTCTGCTTCCTGCGGTAGGAGCAGGGCAGCTTGCAGACCCGGGGAAGGCAAAAACAAGCACCTGACCCCAGGTGGTCAGGGGATTGGGGCAGGGACACGGCCAGGCAGAGGGATGGATCAGGTGAAATGCAGGTGGGCAGGGACATTGCTGGGCTGGGATGATGGGCCGGGATGATGGGCTGGGATGATGGGCTGGGATGCTGGGCTGGGATGATGGGCTGGGATGATGGGCCAGGATGATGGGCTGGGATTCTGGGCTGGGATGCTGGGCTGGGATGATGGGCTGGGATGATGGGCTGGGATGATGGGCTGGGATGCTGGGCTGGGATGATGGGCTGGGATGATGGGCTGGGATGATGGGCTGGGATGATGGGCTGGGATGATGGGCCAGGATGCTGGGCTGGGATGCTGGGCTGGGATGATGGGCTGGGATGATGGGCTGGGATGATGGGCTGGGATGATGGGCTGGGATGCTGGGCTGGGATGATGGGCCAGGATGATGGGCTGGGATGATGGGCCGGGATGCTGGGCTGGGATGATGGGCTGGCATTCTGGTCTGGGATGCTGCCTGGGCACCGGGAAGGACGCTGGCACTGCGGTGAGGCAGGAGCCAGGGCTGGCTGTGGGGAGGCAGCCAGGGCTCACGGCACTGCCGGCCTCTTCTCCCCGCTCTGAGCCGGGCTCGGTCTCCCCCTGCACCCACCAGCGGCTCTGGCAGTGCTGGTGGCTCTGGGAGCCCCAGGGCGAGCCCACGCCACGGGAGCAGTGATGCTGCCAAGAAATCCCCTCGTCTCCCATTCTAAGCCATCCACAGTCCTCCCAAGGGTTTGATTTTGGGGTTATTTGCATGGTTTTTACACAGGCGACTGAGTCAGAAACACCTCCGTGGCGTTGCTGATTGAAATTCCATTTGCTTTGGTAATTGCAATATGTTTCAGGGAAGAGGGCTGGAACTTGCTCCTGACAGGTGCAGCTGCTGAGGAAGCGGCCGGGACCCGCTGTGCTCGGGCTGGATCCCTGCCCCGACCCTGCTCCTGTTCCATCGCTGCTCTGCCGGGAATTACGGCGCCACCGGGAGGAATAAACAACCATTAGAGCCCGGCGCAGGGAAGGAGGTTAATTTCTCCCCACAGGAGCTCTGATCCTTCGGAGCTCTCTCCCATTGTACTCTTGAAAAATAGGTTAGTGTAATTAGGGATACCGGCCCGGGCAGCAAAGGAGAGGCATGATGGTGATTAACTCGGCGCGTGCGGGAGAGGTCACCTTCTCTCACCCTGCCAGGGAAGAAAAAAACCCCTCTTTTCCTAGTCCCCCCACCAGACATGCTGGAACTATCTGAGTGACAGGGTATTGTCCATAACAATACTCAGAGTTTTGTATGAGATGGAAACCTTCAAAGACTGAAAGAAATTCCCCCAAATCTCTGGCTTCTATCAGGTGGAATGTCGATGCTGTTTTAACAGGGTCCTTTTTATGCCATTTCTACAGATGGATTTTTTTACAAAATAGTGGTATTTAAAAGGCAGATTCCTCCCTTGTGCCCTCCCTGGTTCTGGTCCCACCAGAGCAAGCTTCTACAAAGCTCCTTGATATATCACTTGCAGTAATGGCTCCTGCAATCAGTCTGTACCATGGAGAAATCAGTGGACAGATCTGTCCTCTTAAGCTCTGGAAGATGCCTTGCAGACCAAGGCCGAGGTCCACTGGGATCTGGGAGGGATGGAGAGCACCCAAACCAGGTGCTTCAGCTGTGGGACATTCTCCTCTCCTAAAGGCCCTGAGTGCATCATGCATGGGAGTTTCAGCCAGTGATTGATATAAGGGATAGTGAAACTGAGGGGGAAAACCCCAAAAGTTCCATTTTGCTTTTCCCCCTAAAAGGCTGACAATTCTGAAGTGCGTGTGTATGAAAATGTGTTTGAAAATCTTCAGCGAAGTCGAGCACAATGTTCCTCAACCAAGGATCCCCACACCCCTTCGTGCTTGGCAACATCTGAGGCTGGGGGAAGATGATAATTGCCTTTTCATTCTTCTCAATGGCATCAGGAAACATTAAAATTGAGTTTGGTTGGTCCCATGGGAGCACCATCCATCAGCAGCGGGGTGTGCGAGCGCACGATGGAGAGTTTCTCCCAGTGCAGGCAAAAGGCATGATTAAAGAAACTAATCACTGAAAAAAATAGTACAAATAACCTACTTGTCTGGAGAGCCTGATGGCTTCGTTTTTGTATTCTCCAGCGTAAGGAGCGCAGCCCGGGCTGCTGGGATCTGCCTCTCCGAGGTGGTGATTGGTTTTAAATGGCTTTGCTAACCACTCCACATGGAGTCCATAAATCTGTGTTGGGGTAACTGAGAGCCAGGCTCCCGAGCTCCCAGTTAGGCCGAGGCCTTAATTAAACACAAGCTTAGGAAGGTGCAGAGATGCAATCCTTCAGCCCCTAACCGTGCTGCCAAGGCTGTTCAGGGTGTTGGGTTCCATCAGTGACTGCCCAGGGCGTAGCAAAGCCTTTGGTACCATTCCCACAGGACTGTCCTGGAGAAATTGGCTGCTCATGGCTTGGATGGGTGTTCTGTTGGCTGAGTAGAAACGTGGCTGGGCCCCAAGGGTGGTGGGGAATGGAGTTATACCCAGTATCATCCCACCTCCCTTTAAAAACCAGAGATACAGCCCTGAGTGAAACACAGCCTCTGTTTTCCCCTGTTCAATTAAATGATGTCTGAAATGTGTTGTGACCTTGACCCTTGGGCTGCATTTAACCTCAAGCAACACAAAAATTTGGCTTTTTTTTTTCAATCTACATATTAGTCTTTCTTCTTCTCAGAAGACAAAATATTAACTCTGTCTGCTTTGAGCTGTTGTGATTCAATTGGCCCTCTCACTGAACTGCAAGCTGGAGCTAATGCACAGGGATGGGAGTCAGGCACGACTTCCAAACTACTTTCTTTTAAGCAGCCCATTATACATTAACCTGCAAAGCTGTGTTTTAAGGGAGCCTTGTTCATCACCTCAGAAAAGTCGAATTAACATAATATCTGGAAAAGAACAATGGGGATAGAAACTGTTAGTCATTGTTGATGGAACAGGTAAGTTTCATGGCATGATCTGTTGAATATTCATACCATATTGTTTTTGACATTTAAGAACTCAATTATCAGCTGACTAATCAGTCTTCTACAGGACATTATTTTTGTGATGGAAAACGCAGCACTGGTAAGCCTCGAGGGAAACACTGCTCAGAGAGATCTTGGATCTTGTTTTATTCTGAAGGCAGGGTTTTTCTCTATTAAATGGATTCATTTAGCCCCTTCTACCAGCAAGCGACTGGGAGCCCTCTGGCAGGGTGGGCAGATTTTAGCCAGTCTTTCCAGCTCTGTGTGACACTGGGGTTGGAAGCATCCTTCCCACCAGAGCCAGGGCCGGCCCAGCTGAGATGCTTGGGGGCATTTAGGGAGGGGAAGGGGAGCAGCCCCTGGTCTGGTCAGGAGCTCCAGCACAGCGGGAGAACCTCAAAATGTAATGACTGTCTCTGAAAGCAGGAAAGGGCTGGGAACAGTCCTTAAGAAAGATACCCAAATCTTGTCCTTTCCCTTTCCTTCTCTTCTTTTGGAAGGCATTTTGGAAATCTAGTGATAGTCTTTGTGTAATTTACCTCTTGCATTGAACAGCTCGGGGACCAGCTTTCCACTTGATAGATTATTTTGACATATTTACTCATAGCTGTGTCTGTCTCAGCAGCATCCCCATAAAAACCTCAAACTTTAAATTAATACGTGGGGACTGGGATTTTTCTTGCCTGCAGTTGAACAGTCTCTTAACACACTCTCCTCTCTCTGGTTTTTAGTTATATTTAGGTCTAAAAGTGTAACGACAAGAAAGCACTGAGTGCATTTGTTTTAGAGCAAAAATGGAGATGTTTTTGCCCAGGGTTTGGTGCTGGGGAGCTGCCCTCGGCCATCCCGATGCCCACGGTGTCAGCAGTGCTGCTCCTCTGCGCAGCAGCGGGGCACCAAGCCGGGCAGGGGGACTCGGGCAATCCCCCACAGGTTTAGTCTAATCTATGGATGAAAGCAAGCACATTATTTCACCTTCGTGGAACGTGGCAGTTATTAATAACCCCATTAAGAGCCTCCGCTCGGCTCTGCTTAGGCAGGCGATGCTGGAGTGATTGCTGGGAAGCGGGAGGGCTCCCCCGACTTCCCGAGTTAACAAGATGTTGTGTTGCTGAACATTGTTTTTCTGTTTGGGTAACGAGCTGCGCTCGGGGTGTTGTGGGTCAGATCAATAGGAGCTCTGGCCCCCTCCATCACCCCTGCGGAGAGCGGAGAAGGACAGCACTGAAGGATTTCTTACCACTTTTTAAAACAAGTGCTTTCCCTTACACTCATGTTGATCCCACACTTCAGAGGGGTTTTTGGTGGTTTTTTTTTTTTTTTCTTTTTGCAGGGAAGCTTTGCTCCCCTGGCACGCAGCCTGGCTCATGGAGATGCTGGAGAGGGCTGCAGTGGGGGTGACGCTGGGTGCTGTGGTCCCCCTGCCGTGCAGCTCTGCTCTGGGGGGCTCTGGGCAGCGGGGCTGCTGTGCTTTGCTGGACCCACATTGCCAGTGCTGTTTCAGCTGGTTTGTGTAGGCTTGCAGAGGGCTGCAGGGTGCTCGGAGCTCTGTCAGCCCTGGGGTGCTCGTGGAACCCCCAGCTCATGGTCGGGTTGTGGGGGCTGCTCACCCACACAGGAGCTGCTGCTCGTGGGCTGCTCCTGAGCGTGGACAGAGGTGACACACCAAAGCAGAGCTCAAAGAGCCAGAAGCAGCTGGGAAGCCTGGGCAGCTCCTCCACAACTTCTGCAGGCCTGCACTCCTGCACAGTGGGTCACATCAGGCATATCTGGGGTGGAGCAGGGTTAGTGGCTGTTGGGCTGGGATGTGAGGCACAGTGGCCTCTCATTAGCAGCTTGGCAGGACTTGGTGTTTGCTGCTTTTCTTTCAAAGGAAGAAAAAACAGAGCATTGCATCTTGGGGGTTTTGTTTGGGAGGAGAATACGAAGAATTGTAATTCTTTTTAAAGCCGGTGTTATATCTGCATCCACGTAGATGTGCACCCGCTCCTTTATCTCACATGGGGATAATGATGCCTGGTTCTACACAACCTGAATAATTCATCAGCATTCATAAACACTCGGTGCCCGGCGTGTGACGGCCTTCTCTGTGCAGCGGAAACAGTCCCAGGAAAATATTAAGAATAATCACATTTCTTGGGTCATGGGTGGTTTTAGGGTTCAGTTCAAAGGCTGAGGGCTGCTGACATGACAGGGTTGGCAGCAATGGCTGGGGGCTGCAGTGCTGGCTCTGCCCCTCTGCCCCACAGCAGGATCAGCCCCTCTACCATCTGGGACTCGGTTTCCCACTTTCTTATCAGCAGTTAATTTTTTGGTGTTTGTGCAGCCACTGAGTGATGTCCAGTGTCCCCAGAAAGCAGGTACAGGAGAGGTAACTGGGACAGGTGCTCCAGCCAGTTGTGCTCTGTGCCACACCACGGGAACTGGGTCTCATTTCACCTCTATCAGACAACTTTTCAAAACAAACCTCCATTTTATTTCCTGTAAACAGAGCAATGCTCAAGTCCAGCTCTCTTCTCTTTGCAAAGAAGAAAATTGGCACATTTCCCCCTGCAAATACATTTATTGTGCAGTAAGGGATCAAAACACCATTTAATCCTGAAGATTAAAACCTTATGTTGTCGGGGGATTCCTACATGGAGCACTTATTTCCTTTACACTTGTTTTCTTTCTTTCCTGATGGATACAGCTGTCTGTTCTCTTGTCACCAGCCAGACCCCTCATAGCTGTGCCAGGGCTATTACTCCATCACGTTGCCACTCTGCAGAAAGCAGGTATTAAGCAAAACAGCTTTCTCAGAAGCAGAAACCGCTATTGTTAGCAAAACAATACCTGCAAAGCAATTTCCTCCCGGCTGAAGCCTCGCTGCTCCCAGCAGCTGGATGGGAGGGGTGATTTGTGAACTGGTGTCACACTGGTGCTGCCCCTGAGCCCAGACCGGTGCCTCTTCCTGCAGGTGGGCAGAGGGAGGTGGAGGAGCTCCATCCCGAGCCCTTGCACAGATGCTCCCGTGCAGGATGCTTTCCCCACTATGGGCACTTTGGAGGTCACTTCTCTGCTGTCCAGAATTTATCTGAAATCAGTCACAACGCGCTGGTTGGCATCCCCTAGTACCCCTGAATGTTTCTGCGTATCGGACTCGGGCAGGGGAAAGGGAAAGACAGTCGGTAGTATGGGGGAAAGGTGGGGTTTGTTGGGGAATATTTTCCTGACTGCAGCAGCAGAGAACGCTGAGCCTCACGGTAAACAAGCCCAGGTTCCTGGGGTGGCAGAACGCCAGACCTGGAGATTCACTGCTCGTTTGTTCAACAACAACAATTAGCTTCTTTAGCTAATGAGGGGTTTCGTAAGCAACCATGAATAATAGTGCTTAGGGACTCTTGGCAAAAATCGGTGTTTTGACTCAGCCAGCCACCGTCCCTGCAATCCAAGCGGAGGCTCCTCACACAGCAGCTTCTTCCCCGGGGCCAGTGGGCTTTGGGGGGGTTGTTACGGGCATCTCGGAAGGGTCCCTGGAGGAAGCAACGATCCAGTTCTGCAGGGGCAGCTGGGGCTATCGGAATACGATGGCAGCAACTGGGAGACGTGGAGAGACCCTTTGACTGCATCGATGGGAAGGGGAGGGACGTCAATTCTACCTCTTCGAATTAATGAACTACAGTCTGAAACCTGCAGCCTGGTTAAAAGCTGTATGGATTTCACCCACTTGCTGCTCAAAGAGGATTCCTGTGCCCCGGGTGCTGCCCCAGGGCTGCGGGGTTCCCTGCAGCCCCGCTCCCCTCTGCATCCCTCCCTCTGCCCGGCGGAGCCAGGCTCCCTGCACGCCGCTGCTCTCAGGGGAGGCTCAGCAATGTTCCCCAGCTTTGCCAGGAGGTGCAGCCAAGGAAAGGGTCTCCTCTGAGGGTGCTCCTTGCCCCATGTCCTGGAGCCCCTCTGACCGCCTGGCATGGCCAGGGGTGGGCAGAGGGACGCTCCCCCAGAGAAGGGCTGGTCACACAAGCTGGACACAGAGCCCAACTCCTGCTGAAGCGTTGCCTTTGCCAGCTCTAATCTTCAGCCTCTTCCTAAGCGTGAGGCAGGCTCAGCTTTCCAATTTTAATTTTATTCATACAGCTGCTATTACTCCATCTGGATCACACGGGATGAATACTAATGGCCCTCTGGATTGTTTTAAGTGCAGATCTGAACCAGATACTTGCCTTCATTTTGTCAGGAGCTGTAGCATCACACTGAGATTTGTGGAGTTTCCTCCTAATGGATCCCTCCTGGTGCCAGCATCAGACGCTGGTGTTTGTGTGTGGGTGAGGGCAGAGGAAACCAGCCAATGCCAGAAAGGGAGGTGTGGGCAACCTTCCCTCTAGACTGGAATATATATTCACTTTATATGTGTGTGTGTATTTATACATATATACATATATAAATAAAATACATGTAGGTTGCCCTAGCTGGGCACGCCCCAGGGAACTTCTCACCCTCCAGTGAGGTCCTGGCTCTCCCCACGGGCACAGGAGCTGCCCTGCCCCATCTGTCATTACGCTGCTTGAGAGGATGCCCCAGGTCTGCTCTGAGGGCACTCCAACCTTCCGCTGCCTCCGAGGTGGGAATTATTCCATTTAGCAAAGAGGATTAATGTTTCATAACAAAGGGTAATTTATTCAATTGTATGCAAAAAAGGTAGCAGTAACGCACGCACGAAGCTCGCTTTATTTCTGGCTATTGTACTGGAAGTTTAAATCCTGTGAAAACATTGGTAACGCCATTGTGCACCTCTGGGGAGAACTTGACCGGCCCCAGCTGGGTTGGATTGCCTTCACTGACTGCACTTGACTCTGACACGGAGGGCACTGGTAGGGTTTCAGGGTGCACAGCCTGCTCTGGAGCAGATGGTGAGGTGCTGATCCCACAACCTCCCACCCCATCCCACAAGGGGATCCTTGAGGTGAGCCACGGGGAGCTGCTTCTCCTGGCAGCCCCATGCCCCAGCAGTGCCGTGCACATCCCTGCTCCTGGCTTAGTCTCCTCTTGCATCCCTGCAGAAGGAAGGCTGGAGAGCAAGGAGGGACCCTGACCCACAGGATGGCCGAGTCCAAACTGTCCCCATTCCTTCTGGGGCAGTAGCAGCTGTGTTGCTGTAACTATTATGGGCTTGCAAAGGAGTGTGGGCAGATTTAGGAACATGTACGAAAAGCTAAAATTGTCCACTGGATGAAATATTGGGGAAAAGCAGACAGACTTGGGAAACAAAAACCATCTTGTACTTGACACTTGCCTTTACCCCACCCATCTCAGCAGTCCTGGCTGCCCAGCGCCTCCAGCCAGGCTCTGACAGGCAGTGACAGAGCAGGAAGCCCTGAACAAACACAGTTGGTTGTTATTGTTTATCTAGACCAGAATGAAGGCAGTGAACCCCGTCCCAGGCCCGTGCAGGGCCCCGTGGGTCCGAGCTCCTGCTGGGGACGGCTCCGCGTGGCGCTGACGGCATCGCGCGTCTCTGCAGCACCTCGGGAGCTATTTACAGCATTTCCAGAGCTTTTGGGTGGCATGAACTCTTGAAATAAGCATCCAGTAAGAGCTTTTACCTTCCAGGGAGACTATAAAGCCTCCATATCTGCATTGATCCAGCCCTGGGGATTTGCATTCATTACCTCTCCCTCCGGTGACTTTCAGCTGCGGATTGAGTCTCTGGCGAGGGCACCTGCAGCACACACGGTCCTGACACCGACCTCGCAGGGCCTGTCACAGCAACGGGGAGCAGCACACTGGGATGGGAGAGGGGACATCCAGTGCTGCAGACCGAGGCAGCAAATCCTCCAGCGCTGCCACATCACCACACTCACGGCAGGTCAGCAATCTGAACTGCAGCGAGGGGCTCAGGAGGTTACTCCTGACAGAAAATAAGGTTTAAACAAAATAAGTCACTGTGCCATGTTGCTGGCTGCTGTTTTGGCCAAAGACAAAAACAGAGGTGTGAAAGGACTTTTATTTCTTTCTCCTGCCTACTGCCAATTCTGTTTTCACCAAAAAGAATCTCCCTTGGGCTAACTAAATTGGCAAAGTTGCATTTATAGGGAATTTCTAAGAAAGGATTTATGAGGAAAGCCTTGAAAGTCCCTTTGCTGAAGGGACAAGAGGGCTCCTTCCCCACCAGGTTCCAGCCTGTGGCTTCCCAGGGAGTCCTGTTCCTGCTGCCCTGGCAAGCAGGGCTCCAGCTTATGTCATTTCTTGTGTTCCAAGCCCTGCCTCTCTGCCAAGCTCTCCAAGAGCTGCTGCTCATCCGCCTCGCTGCAGGGCTGTGTGGGACCAGGGCTCTTCACATTGTTTCTGGAGGAAGGGCTCTGTGGGGACACAGCTCTCATCACTGCTTCACTGGCCGTGGCATCAAAGAGAATAGCAGATAAATTGTGGCTGGAGAGGATGAAGGGGAGTGAGCCTCTGGGATTTGCTCTGCTCCAGGACTGTGCCATGCAGTCATTAATGATCTAGAGAAGCAATAAGCTGTGAAGGAACAGAATTTGCGATGACACACAGCTGTGTCAAGTAGGCAAGTTTAAAGAAGCTGGAGAAATTTTAAGGACATCTACCAGTAGCTGGTGAGCGAGTGCCTGGCTTGGAGATGGTGTTTGCATTGCCCAACACAAAATGATGAGCAGAGACTGCAATTACCTGAGGTGTTGTCAAGAATGTCTGTGCCCTGATTAGCCCTTTCAGCTCAGAAAGATGATACACAGAGGAAACCCTGCACCCTTATCCCAAAAGCCAAGAAATACAGTTCCCTCCAAAGTGTACAGCAGGGAAAATCCAGCCCTGGAAACAGGAGATCCTAATGCTCACCTGAGCATTAGTGTTTAGTTCTGAGACACCTCAGAGAAGATATAGGAGAAATAAAAATTATAGCAATGCTTTCCTGAGTAAGATGAAACTCCCTGCAAAGCACTTAGCAGAGATCACATGAGAAATCCGGGGTGTTCTGGCCCCCAGGCAGGCTCCTCACAAGCCAAGGGCTCAGCCCTGCTGATGGCATCCTGGGGAGGGGATGGCAAGGAGTGGTAATTCTCCCAGCCCAGCACTGCTCTGCTTTTTCCCCCTTAACAACTGAAGTGATTAGAGTGAAACTTTGACTTGATGAGCGATCGTTGTTGTCGCGGTGGCAGCTGAGTGTAGCCCCTTCATTTTCTTGGTTTGTCTTTAAAAGAACATTGGCAGCATTTCATCCCAATTTAATGCTCAAGCTCTCTGTTCCATATTCATTTCTCTCTCCCTTCTTCCCCTCCCTCATGCTTAAAAGAATCAAATTATTGTTTTATTTTTGCTCACATGCACAAGGCGGGACTTGTGAGGTGGCTGTTCCTCTTGGTACATGTCACCCGTGGGACACCGGCTGTGCTTCACCACGGAGGGAACAGGGACAAAGCTGCAGCAAGCCCTAATTACAGGATAACGTGCAAAAGCAGCGCCGTATTTCTTTCCCCTAGGTTCCAGCTCAGTGGAGTCCTTTACTCCTCGAGCTCTGGTGCGTTGGAAGCTTATTCAGCATTATTTCTGTTAATTAGTGGCATTAGAGCAGTTTCAGGAAATCCTGGATGAGCTCAGAGCTGTTGCTGCTGTACAATTTATTGCCACCTTTCTTCCTCCCGGGGCTCCAGGCCAGGGCCTGTGCTCTGTAGGCAGAAAACACAAGAGAGCCCCGAGGCACAGCGCTCCAGGCTGGAGAGGGCAGGGGCCAGCGCTGAGGGGAGGGCAGCCCAGAGCAGGGCACCGACCTGCAAGCCACCTGTGCCACCTGTGCCACCACTGTGCAGGTCATCTGTGCCACCTGTGCCACCACTGTGCAGGTCATCTGTGCCACCCGTGCCACCATTGGTACAAGCCATCTGTGCCACCTGTGCCACCATTGGTACAAGCCATCTGTGCCACCTGTGCCACCACTGTGCAGGTTATCTGTGCCACCCGTGTCACCATTGTGCAAGCCATCTGTGCCACCTGTGCCACCATTGGTACAAGCCATCTGTGCCACCTGTGCCACCATTGGTACAAGCCATCTGTGCCACCTGTGCCACCACTGTGCAGGTCATCTGTGCCACCTGTGTCACCATTGGTACAAGCCATCTGTGCCACCTGTGTCACCATTGGTACAAGCCATCTGTGCCACCTGTGCCACCATTGTGCAAGCCATCTGTGCCACCTGTGCCACCACTGTGCAGGTCATCTGTGCCACCCGTGCCACCATTGGTACAAGCCATCTGTGCCACCTGTGCCACCACTGTGCAGGTTATCTGTGCCACCCGTGTCACCATTGTGCAAGCCATCTGTGCCACCTGTGTCACCATTGGTACAAGCCATCTGTGCCACCTGTGCCACCACTGTGCAGGTCATCTGTGCCACCTGTGCCACCACTGTGCAGGTCATCTGTGCCACCTGTGTCACCATTGGTACAAGCCATCTGTGCCACCTGTGCCACCACTGTGCAGGTCATCTGTGCCACCTGTGTCACCATTGGTACAAGCCATATGTGCCACCCGTGCCACCACTGGTACAAGCCATCTGTGCCACCTGTGCCACCACTGTGCAAGCCATCTGTGCCACCTGTGCCACCACTGGTGCAGGTCATCTGTGCCACCTGTGTCACCATTGGTACAAGCCATCTGTGCCACCTGTGCCACCATTGTGCAAGCCATCTGTGCCACCTGTGTCACCACTGTGCAAGCCATCTGTGCCACCTGTGCCACCACTGGTGCAGGTCATCTGTGCCACCTGTGCCACCATTGGTACAAGCTATCTGTGCCACCTGTGCCACCACTGGTGCAGGTCATCTGTGCCACCTGTGCCACCATTGGTACAAGCCATTTGTGCCACCCGTGCCACCGGTCATCCCGGGACAGGGAGCGAGGCCCCTGCCAGCCTCTCTGTGCCTCCCACTCACCTGAGCCCCTCGGGGAGCTGAGTTCTGCTGGGTGCCCACCCTGCAGCTCCTTTTCCCCTGCTCACTGAGCCCTCAGTCCCTGGCAGTACCGACCCTGGCACTAAATCACCTCCCACCTTTCCTCTGCCTTGCAAACACTGGGCAAAATATTTATAGCAGGGATCTGCAAGCTCCCAGCTCCTGCTGGGGATGCAGCTCACGTGCCACGTATTCCAACAACAAGGACTTATTAAATAATAACTGACATTTACCTAGCTGCCTCTTGTCCTCAGGGCCCCCAGGACTTGGCAAACTTTAATTAATAGTTGTTTTAATAGTTAAATAACCTTTATAACTGCATTTCATTTATTCCAGGCCCATCAGAAATAAAGTCATAATGATCTGAGTCAAGTGATAAAACACAACATCTGGTTTAATGTTTGCAGGTTATTTAATGAACTGAGGAACCTGGCAGAAGAACTAGATATTTATTTCTTCTTCTTGTAAGAAATGGGGTTTGTAGTGAGACACAGCTTGGTGCTGGCCTCCTGTATTTTCCAGCAGCAGGTTCAGCTGTGGGACCCCGTGTGCCCATCCCGTGGGAACAGAGTGCCAGGGCATGACCACAGACAGAGGGCAGAACACCACAGATTTATCTGGGGGTGCATCCTCTGCCATCTGTTTTTACATGGCCCTGGGCACAGGATGAGCAGCTCCAACACAGCACACGCTTCACCAGCCACGGAGTTCCTGTGTCTGCAGAATTCATGGCAAGGCTGGCAGCTGTCCCAGAGCATCCTTCCCCGGAGCGGGTTCCAGGACAGGCAGTGCCACCTCCAGAGGCTTCTGAAGCCTGCTCCAGAGGGCTGACCAGCCCCTCACACCTGCGCCCCTCATGTGGCTCCCACTTCTTGCCCTCTGAGGTGCAGCAGGCCCTGTCCCCACGTCCCAGCTCAGCCACCTCCCTGCAGCTCGGTGTTACCTGCTCTCCCTCAACTTGTGACATGTTTCCTCATCTTCCTCTGCAGCCTGTTACGAGTATCCTGACTAATGTTGCTTAACGCAGCTCACTCTGTGGATCCCAGAGTACCGTCTGCACAATAAAATTAGCTTCCTCAGGCATATTTCGGGTACTTGTGCTCCCCCCGCAATGTTACCTATTAATTGCACAGAGAAAATATTCCAGAAACTTACTTGTGCCCTTGAGCTACATTCATGTTTATTTCCATAACTCTTTGATACAATATTTGTCTTTGCCTGACTTAGTTTGCCAAAAGGAAAGGGAGAAGGAGGAGAAGCATATGAGGGATTTGGATTGCCTCACATCTGCCTTTCTTTAAGCAGCCCATATGGGAAAACATATTCTTCTGCACAGAATTTGTTAAAGGTTTCATAAAACGCATTGCGTACACATTTAGCACAGAACCCAGCAATATTTATATTTAAAATGGGTCCAAACAGATCCATTTGGAGAGCGTTTGGAAGATGTAGGGTGGCAGTGCACATTGCGAATGTAATAGTCTCGTTAGCTGGCTCAGCTTGTGGGATCTGCTCCGGGAGTTGATGGGAGAAGAAGCTCCCACTGTGGTAAGTGTAAAAATCATAATGTATGCAATGCTGTGAGCATATTTCATCTGTGACGCTCCGAAGAGGCGACTTTATCCATGTTCCCCTTTAAGACAGAGTAGCTGAGTAAATGGGAACTGACATGAGTGGACACTCCATCTATTACCTGGTGTCGGCGTAAATCACCAGAGGCAACTTGCAACCTCCCCGTTCCTGTTGGTGCACAGCTACTCACTGACCGTCCCATCCAGTCCCCTGCAGTAATTCATGGAATTCAGGTTTCACGGGCTGGCCAGAGCCAATCAGCCCCATGGGGAGAGGGAGGAGGAGCCGGACCCAGCGCTCCTGGAACCCAGGTGTGCACCCAGCACAGCCCCTGCGGGTGGGGAGTGCTGGGAAGGAGCAGAGGCTGATCTCAAAGAGCAGATGTGGGTGTCTGTGCCGTGATTCCAGCAGGGTATCGGCCCAGTTATGGGTTTGTTTTATAGGGATGAGGTTTAAAACCACTTTAGTCTCCCCACGCCCCCTGCGCAGGGCGCTCCCTGCACAGCCCCACTCCCAAGCAAGGCTGGGGGTGTGAGGTCCTGCCGGTAGCATCAGCAGCAGAGGCTGACAAGCACTAATCACATCCCATTAGCTGCTTTCAGCCTTGGCTGGGTTTGGTTTGGCCTGGTTTATCTGAATCTCTATTAGACAAGCTTGAATTAGCACCGGGGCGTGTGATGCAGCGGCCTCTGCCACCCCACCCGGAGAGGCGGTGCCGTTCCGGGCCATCCCGAGCGCACACGGCCCTGCCTGCCTGGAGCTGATTTCATTTCGCCTTGGCAATCTTCTGCTATGCACTTAAGTAAACAAAGATCAAGCTACTCACAGCCTTAATTAGGCTGCACATAAATAAGAGATTACTGGATTAGCCAGGAGCATACGTGGGAGAGTAACAATCACAGCAAGCAAGCCTCACTACAGTGTTTCCCTTGCCGCACATCCCTGTGGATCTCCCCCGGCCCTGCCCACCCCACGCTGCTTTTCTGCTCTCTTGCGGAGCTGCGGGGCTGATGTGAGCGTGGCAGCGCTGCGAGGATGGAGGGTCGGATGTGACATTCACCTTCTCTGGACAGAGAGATGTCATTCTGTCTCTCGGGAGAAGCACAGAGAGAAGAAGAGAAAACAATCTTTATCTCTGCTCCTTTGTTTTCCCCGTGTGGGATGTGGTGTGGAGATTGTTTACCTGAAGTGATTGCTGGGTTGGATTCTGGTGAAGTTGTCTGGGGTCAATGAACAGTCGGATCCAGCTGTGGCTCGGACTCTCAGCAGAGAGTCACAAGTTTGTAAGTTAGACAGGTAAGTAAGAAGTAAGTATGTAGAGTAGGAGAGTCTCTCTTTAAATAGTATATTAATATAATATAGTATAGTTTTAATAAAGCTATCCTTCAGCCTTCCGATCTGGAGCAAGACATGATCATTTCTGCCCGTCGAGGGTCGCCTGATTTCCAGCATGGGGAGGCAGCAGCGGCAGGTCCTGCGGCTGTGCCGGGCAGGGAGGCTGGCCGAGGCCACCCGCTGCTCAGCCGGGGCCTGCGGCGCTCCTCGGTGGCCGAAGCTGAGGTTTGAGTTCATGACACGTCTTGGGGAAGGCGGGGTCTCTGCTGCTTGCCCCCAGAGGGTGTAATTTGCAGGTCTGGTTTCCTTGGCGTGGTGCAGGATGGAGGGATGAGGTAGGGAATATCCCAGCTCTCCCTCAGTGGAGGGGCTGCTGCTCTGGGCTGCCTCATTTCCCTCTCGTGGCAGCAGAGGGTCGTGGGGAGACATTCCCAAAAGGCATAAAGTATTACAAGAAGATGCTTTTTCAGCCAAGGTGCTGACACAGCACCATCCATGTTTCTTAACCGGGAGCCATGTCTGAGTTATTTCAACCTAAAGCCTGAAATATACATTATAGGCTGTGTCTTTCTGTGCTTTATTTGGGCTGTAAAGTGATATCTTATTATTTCTCCCTCCTGGGCATCCTTTAATGAATCTAGATTTGAAAGTGAAATATTTATTGTATTTCGGGAGTTTAAGCATGGAAGGAGAAGAGGAGGAATATGCAAATTTGCAAGAAAGCATTAAAAAAAAGGTCTCCTCTTTACTAAGGAAAAAAGGTGCAAGTGTGAATCTACTGAGCCTCAGAATAGATGTCCCAAAAAATAGTGTAATGGGAATGTGGGGAGCAGGACTCCCCCAGGAACTACCCCGTTCCAGCTCCTCTCAAACACTTTGGGAATGGGAAGTTAGACCTGGAGTTAGAGATATGTCTCATTGTTCTTAGTCCTCAACCTGGCCATTGCAGCCCTTTGGAAAGATGCAGAAGAAAATATTTTTCTGCAAACAAACCAGAAACAAAGCAATAAAGCCAAGTGTATTGGCACAGGTAATTACAGATTTCATGCAAAAGTTGCCAGAGCCCCAGCTTCATTGGAATCCACACATTTGTTTTAAAAAAGAATTATTCTGCCATCTTCCACAGCCAAAATGAAGAAAGCTATTAATGGGTTATGATTCTGTGACTTCAGACCACTGTGGTGTTGGTATTTCATGGAGCAGAGACAGAGTACCTCGCATGGGAACAGCACCATTGGCTTCAGCTGCTGCAAACAATATGGGGCAGAAATAATTGAACTAAAAAGAAATTACAGCTATTTGGTGGCAACTCTGCTGCACAGACAGGAGGCTGCAGGTGCCGAGTCAGGCATATGCTTTAAAAAATCAGGATAAAAGTCACTGGGTTTGATGCTGGAGAGATTTTTGGTGGAGAGGGAGCTGCTCTGTCAGCATTATATACAGGCAGGGAGGATGGAAGAGGAGGCCCTGCCTATATGGGGAATTGTGTTGGGTTCAGGCGGGCTGGTATGAATCTCTGTTTGTGCTTTTAAGTCTCAGATGTATCATCCAGCCACCGCAGCTTAACAAGTTGCTGTTTGTCAGCTGTGCTGTAAGTCACCGTGGGCGTGCTCGGCACCCAGCTCGGGGATGCCATAAAGCTCGGCAGATTGTGCCTTTCATCTGTTCTTATTCCAGTTCTTTTAGCTTAAACTAGTTCCTAATCATTACAAAAACCCCAAACGAGGCTTGTTTCCAACAAAACAGCCATCTGGGCAGTTTTCTTGCATCTTCACAGAGCTGTACTGGGAGCTGCATTGCCCTGGCACTCGCCCATGCCCCAGCCCTTCCTCTCGCGCTCTGCCCATCCCTGCAGCACTGGGGACAGCCCGCCCTTGGGGACAGCACGGTGGCTTCAGCAGGCCTCAGGTCAGAGCCAGGCTGGCACCACCTGCGTCCCCCCATCATCTCACCTTTGGGCAGAAAATGGGAGAGGAGGAAGGGATGCAGCAGCAGGATTGAAACATTTCAGCCCTGCTGGGCTGCGGCGTGGCAATATTTCACTCTGAAGCAGATTTTTCACTGGAAATTTGTTAAATGGTGGATGTCAGCTGGGAAACTCAATGTTTTGATGGCTGGAAGCGCCTGTTGGAAGGGGAACTTCTTTCACAGTGATTGTGAAGCACCTGACTCCCAGCTCAGAGCACACACATATACGTTCTATCATGTGTAATGCCATATAGTGCATCTGCTTCTGTATATGTGAAATATTTGCCCTGTGAACGAGGCTGATTTAGCAATGGAAAGGGTTACCCACAGCCTGGGTTTGAAGGGAGCAGTCTGTCACCCAGAGAAATGGAGCTCTGTGGATCTTCCAGCAGGTCTCAGGGACGGGTGAAATGCTGAGCCCTCCTCCCTGGAGAGCCAACAATGCTCTGGTGTGCCACATGCAGAGCAGGTCACCCGCAGCTGTCACAGGTACCTGCATGGTGGTGGCACCTGAGGGTCCTGGCCCAACAACCCTGGAGCACCCGTGCCAGCACTCACATGAGTCACTCCACACTCCTTCACTTCTTCAAAGGTTCTGAACTGATAAAACAGAAATTTTCTGGTTTTCCAAAAAATTTTCAGCTGTCTCTGGCTAATTTCCTCCTCCCAGAGTGACACAATTTCACAGTAAATTCATCACTGCAGCAGCTCTTGGCACCATCTCTGTTCCAGCTCCTGGCAGCCCTTGTTGTCCCTCCCTCTGCCTCTGCAAATGCCACCTGTGGCACTGGTACTCCACTCTCTGCCCATTCCTTCCCATTTCAGGGAGACTGTCTTCCAGCAGAAGGTGAAACAAACCCTTCCACGTCCTGTTCCATGGGGTCTTACCTGTCCCAGCCCCACTGTCCCCTGTCCTGCCACTCACTGCAGACACCAGGCAAGGGTATCGGGGCTGTGGGCACAAAGGACCCCACAGAGGGTGTCCCTCTGTCCCCAGGCACACCCAGCTTGCTGAGGTGCAGCTCCTGAGCAGCTGGACAGCTGATGACACGAGGAAGCAGAAGGACACGTTCAAGGCGGATTTTTTGGCAGATGAAATTTAAAAAAATAATTATTGGGCTGGGACCTACACGCCAGGGACCCTGGTCTCTGCCTGCTCCCCGAGTGCTGTCTGGCGTGGAGAGGCCTCTGTGCCCCCGCACAGGAGGGGTCCCCCCAACCCTAACGCTGCTCCCGGGGAAGGAGCTGTTTGCTGCTGTCAAGTGAAGAAACTCTGTCTGTGGCTTTGTTACTTGATGTGATGGGAGCTCCTGGGAGACAGGGGAATTGAAGACAATGCTTTTTTTTCTGTATTTGCTGGGCAAAGATACAGAGAAAGTGTGTGAGCGCTCCCAGCAGTGTTAGAGTCTGGATATTCTTGTGGTCAATCACAGTTCTTAACCTTTCTCATTCCTGCTGCGAGTCCCCTTGGGACTGTTTGCATTTCGACTTCACGGCTGCCTCTCTGACGGCAGCCAGGAGGGGGGAGGCTGTCACACAGACACGGCCGTCCTGTGTCTCCCTCTCCTCTGGCATCAGGCCACCAAAGGCAGGCTGGAGCCTGGTGCCATCCTGGGTCTGGTGCCAGTGATGCTTTTGTTGTACAAACCTTCCCTCTCCACGGAAGGAATAAGTGAGGTTGTTTTGATTCCAGCAGATGACAATCCGGTATAAAATACACTTGAGAGTTTGGTCAGGTGTGTGTTATCTTCCAGACATCTGGATGGTGTTTTGGGCTTTCCCCCCCAAAGAATCCAAACTTCCCCTGCTGCAGTGGATCTGCTGCCTGCGCTGGAGCTGGGAGGTGGATGGGGCCTCTCTGCACCTCACCCCTGGCCTGTGAGCCCCTGGGCACAGCACGGCTGCTAAAGGCAGAGGGCAGGCACTGGGGAGCCTGCTGAGTGTCCTGGCCCTGCGGCCGCCCCTCTCCTCCCCTGCTCTGCTCCGAAGCCACTCGCGATGCCGTATTCATCTCAATGTCATTTTCTTTGAGATGTGAGCTGGAACAAATCCGGAGCAGCTGCTCCATCTCTAAGTGTCCTTCAGGGATCCCTTCAGCAGACACTTTGCAGGATATAATGATGACATTCTAACGAGCGCTAATGCACACGTTGTCATCTTTCTGTATTTACACTTCCCACAGGAGGCATCGTTCCAAGAAGGAAAAGTGAGAGACGGAAACTTTTATGCAGAAACTTCAGCGCCCACTGCACCGGCTCGGCCGGGGAATCTGCCTGCCTGAGAGGAGCCGTAGGCTGGGAGTGCCAGGCTGCGAGGGGCAGTGGCTGGCAGAGCACAGAGGGGTGGCCAGGAGAGGACAGACACCAAAGCAGGAGCCCCCTGATCCCTGCAGTTAGGTTACACCAGGCTGCAAGGAGAAAGAGGGGAACAAGGATTATTTTGGGGTACAGAGCGACAGCAGAGCCTACATCACTCCAGACCTCACCAGCTTCAGTCTAATGATTTCACTGGGAACCAGGGCATTCTCTATTCCCCCTGGAACGTGTGGGCCTTCCCGCTGCTTTGCTCCTGAAGATGCCACACAGAACAAATTCATGGCCCTTCTGGAAGACACTCATTAGCCTCATCATTAAACAAAACCATAATGGCTTCAGGGAGCAGCGCTGTCCCGTGGCTCTCAGTGGCAAAAGGACTCTCAAGTCACTACTGCAGTGAAACTTTCCTTGTCCAGGAGGAAACAAGAGGAATCAGTCTTTCCCCCCATTAAAAATGTTAAATACAAATGTAGGGGCTCCTGTGCCTACAGATAAATAAATAAAGGAGAACCTACCAAAGTGAGTGGAATGAGACTCTGTGTCTGTGTGGCCTTTCAGCGCTGGCAGCTGGAATGGATAAGGTCGTCACTTTGTCCTCTGCTCGCTGATCTTATTGGCAGGAAGATTATATCAAATAAATAATATATCAAAAGATTTCTGTTTCCATCTCTCTGCATGCTCCACTGTCCCCACGGCCTTACCTGGCCTGGGAGTGAGGATCTGGCCAGTATGATAACTAGGAATAAATGGCTCTGCTTGTCAGGGGAAATTTTGCTGGCAAATTTCCGAACCAGATTAAAAAGTAAATGAGATTTCTTCTGGAGAGTTATTTTCAAGGGTTTTGTCTGCTGATGTTCTCATGCAAGATTGCAGCTTTGCCAAGGGGGGAAGAGAACAAAAGGGGAGGATAAAGAACCGAGGTTGCAATTATCCAACAGAACGAGGTTCTCCAGTGAAAGCACCTAATCAGGAAAGTCTCAAATTTGCTTAAAATACAAAGTGTGATACAACAGTTATTTATAATCTGCCTCACCTGCTCAGATAAAACTGTTTCTAAAGCCAGGCAATTGCAGGAGACAAGCTGTAAAATGGAACAAATGGAATCAAATCGGGTATTAATAACAGTGGAATGAAATAATAACAGAAGTGGGTCTTTGAGCAGAGCACAATTCCTGTGTTCCAGCAAACACAGGTGGAGCCGTGTGGGCATTCCCAACCAGGAGGCACAAGGTGGAGGGGGAGGCAGTTGTGCGAGCCCCCAGCATGGTGAAGGAGAGGCTGGGCCCAGGTGTGGGCCAGTGGTTAATGAGGTGAGTGGTGAGCCTGCCCTCCTGGGGGAAGGGGAATTATTTGTGTCCTGGAGAGACTCTCCAGAGCTGCATTCAATGTGCTGCTCCTCCAAAGCCTTCAGCTGGGACCCTGGCTGAGTCACAGGGCACGGCAGGTGGGTGTCAGGGCAGGACCCGGCGTGCTGGGGGTGTGGGCTCTGCAGTGCTCCTCCAGACTCACGTGCTGGCTCTCTGCTTTTGTGATGTTGCTGTGCAAGTAATAAAACTGCATGGAAAGGATGGAGAAGCTGTAAACCAACCGCGGGCAGCTCCTGGCTAGTGTGAGTGGACAGGGCAGTACTGGGGGGTGCCCGGCGTCCCCGGGAGGTGACATGGGGTGCACACAGGTCTCTGTATGTGCTCGGCTCTCCCAGGGATGCTGCACCAGTGTCAGCATCCACCACCATGCCAGCTGCCCTTAACCCCAGCTCCTGCCCTTCGTTTTGTGTGGATTTGGGCAGGCGCCGAGCAGCTGCTGGGCTGACAGCGGTGACACGCTCGGTCCGTGCGGGCTGGCTCCTGTAATTGGGGTCAATCACAGAAAAAAACCCTGTCACAGCAGAAAGTGCTTCTCAGCTGCTGGGGCTGCCACAGACAGCGGCGCCCGGGGACAGGGACACAGCCAGGCTGCCCTCCCCACCCGTCCCTGCCGCTCCTCGCCTGCCTGCTGTGCACGCAGCTCCTCCCTGCTCTCTCCCCCCAGAGCAGGGCAGCGTTTGCCCTGGTGCCAGATGTGCTCACCCCACCCCACCTCTGCTCCTGGAGCATTCCTCCCCTCTGTGTGTTGGGGGAGCAGGGTTTGGAAGCTCGTGAGCCATAGGAAAAGCCTGGGGTGCAGGAGGCCCCTGGTCTGTGCTGATGGCACTGAAATAAGTAAACAAACAGAACATTGCTGCTCCTTCCTGCTCCGCCTGCCAGTCAGCGCTGAAGGAGCCAGGGACCTTTCATGGAGATAAATGCAGTGCAAGGGGTAATTAAAGTGACTGATTTCTCCACGGCAGGAGCTTCCCAAGGCTTCGCTGCTGTGGTGCCCTTGTGTTCGAGCAGGGAGGGGAGCCAGAGGTGCCAGCTCGTTTTGAAGTGGCACGAGCTGGGGACAGGCACCTCCGGTCACCTCCCGTCAGAGGCGCTCAGACAGCCCGGAGGGCTGCGAGCAGCATCCAGCCCACAGATAATAACAATCTCATTTCCCTGCTAGGACCAGCAGGACCTTTCCCGTCTCCTTTCTCCTCTTCTCTGTCATGGAAGTAGCACCAGGGAAAGGTTCACAGCTCGGAGCAGGAGGCAAGAGATGAAATTGCATAACCCTTTTATTGACAAAGGGGGTCTTACAAATCTGCCAGGAGTAAGAAGGCCCTGGTAAAGGCAGAAGGAGCAGGATGGCCCTTCATCTGAGCCTGTGCATTTGTAAACAGCAGCTTGTCCAAATAGCTGGATCATGGAAATGGGGGGACCCAGTCCAGAGCCACCACAGCCATGTGTGCTCCCAAATGCCTTCTGCCTCCGCTCTGCCCAGCTTCACTGCAGCCCTTCCACCGCTTACCATGAGGGACAGCATGTCTGGCCTTGTTTGTGAAGCAGAAATGTTTTGTGCCACTGTTAATCACTGCCCTGCACCTTTAGTCTAAAGCCTTATCCAAAGCTGCAGCCAGGGGCTCATTTATGTTTCTGGTTTGTAGCAATAATACCCTTTTAATATGCTAAATGAGAACACAAATGAACCTTCCTTACGCTTATGAGTTGTTGAAAACATCCCTGCATGACTGAAGGTCACTCCATCAGCAGATTGATGCTGCCCTGTCAGGCCCCATTCATCACTCAGGGCTGGCACCCCAGGTGGCACTGGGGACACCCCTGCTGGCAGGCAGAGGACAGCTCAGTCTGACGTGGGGATCGTGGGTTTCTGAGTACCAGTTCCTTCCAGGTCTCCCCAGACCTATAGGCACTGCCAGTCCCTGTCCAGATCCTGGGCTTTGGTTGGGGCTGTTTCCATTCCTCAGCAGCAGACACGTCTCTTCTGATGCTATCGTGCATTCCTCTCTCTTTCCCTTTCTGCTCTTCCTAGGAGCTGGTGTCCTGGTGATCTATGAGTTGTTTGGAGAAGCAGCAAGCACTACTTATGCATTATATACATGTCTTGTCTGTTCCACTTGATAATGCCATTCTTTAATATGCTCAGCAGTAGCTTTTGGGCTGCCTCTCTCCCCTCTCCCCTAAAAGCTGCCTGCACACACTCACACTTTTTCTTCATCAAATAATTTAGGGGATTTTATGTCTAACTTTGTTTTCTAACATCCTTGTGCGTGGAGAGGAAGAAACCAAACAAAGCATCTGCCTCGGGAGCCTGCAGCATTTCTGTCCCGTTCTTTGCAGAGACAGAGTGGCTCCGAGGTCTGGTCAGAGATGAAAGAAGAGAAGACAATGACAGATTAGAGCTGGTGTCTCAGCGTGGGTGGAGGGGGAACTGCCCACCCTCTGTTTGGTGTAGGAGCTGCCCGTCACACTGCCAGTGTGTGTGTAAATTTATATATCATATATATATGTGTGTGTGTGTGTGTGTGTGTGTGTGTGTGTGTGTGTGAATAATGATGCCCCATCACATCCAGACCCCGGCACCACAGAGGCAGCAGGAGAGGAGGGGAGCACTGCAGCCCCCTCTTTCCAACAGCCACCCTTCGAGGACCACGGGGTCCCACCAGGGTGTGGTGTGAGTGCTGAAGGCCCAGGAATGATGTGGGCTCTCCTGGAGATGGAGAGCCATTTAAAAAGGGGGGATAGAGCTTTTTCAGTCCTCTTTTTCCAGCTGAGAGGAGAGCATCTGTCACCACTACTCTGATTCATGAAAATCACTCTGACCTCTCAAATGGAGAATCTCAGCTCTCTGAAGCCAGGGGAATCGTGGCCTCATCCCTGAACTCAGTTACTTTACCTGTTCTCTCTCCAGATACTCTAAATAAAGCACTCGATGTGCTACACTCAAGACACCCTGATTTCACTCAGTAGTCAATGACAGCTTGTTCTTTTTGATTCCCATGCAAAAATTCCCACTACCCCTTGCTTTCTGTTTGCTCATCTCCTGCATCTGTAGAGAGGGGTGTGGGCACCTTGGTCCCACTGCTGCCTGCACGGGGAAGGGCGGGGGGATTCCTGGGTACCAGCTCCATCCTCAGCGCTGATGCCGCAGGATAAATCCTGCATCCCTCTGCACACACCATCCTCCTCTCAGCATGATGCTGAGAGGGAGAGGAGAGAAGTACATGATAGATAAGCTTTAAAAAGGAGTCCAGGGTCACAGCTTTGTCTATAAAAAGTAAATAATGTGAAGAGCAGAGACCCATCTCCCAGCTGGCACATGCAAGGAGCGGAGAACGTGCTTTGCCTTGTGATGGGGAGCTCCCTTGGGACCTTGGACCTGCCAGTAAATGAGAGACCCGTGGGGCACGTCTGATGCACAGCCTGGGGCAGCAAAACAGCCTCAGAGCAAGAACCACTAAGAGACAGCGACTTGAAGGCTGTTCAGACATTTGCCTCTTGCATAGAATTTCCTCTTCTTGTGTTTCCATTTGGCACACAGTGCTCTGATGGCTTGTTCCAAAGGACTCCGGATGGAAAGCTCTGGATGGACCCCAGCTCTGAGCAAACACAGCGAGGTGACCAAATACCAGGGGAAGCACTGAACGGTCTGGAGGAGAGGGTGCTGGTGGGAGCAGGGATGCACGGAACACTCCATGCATTGCTGCCAAGGTGCCCACCTGGCGAGATCAGCTGGGCTGACGTTGCACAGCTGGAAGTGGCACAGAGGGAAAGAGTGTCTTTGGTGGCTGGGCATGCTGAGACAGCAGCCCACCCTCGCAGGAGCTCCGCAGCATCCCCACTGCCTGAGTCAGCAGCAGCAGAGTACAACTTGACCTTGCGTGGAAAAGATGTCAAACAAATCTTTGTGCTCGTCACACTTGGCTTGAGACACGCGAGCACGGCTCCCCGCAAATCAATCTCCCGCCTTGGCCGGGCCGTGTGAGCCCTTGTGGGGAGGAGTGTGAGGCTCACGGTGCTACATCCACCTCCCCTCCATCCCCAGAGCCCCGGGGTGTAATGGGGTTACGGAGAAGCTTCACTGAACAGCACCCCCCGCATGATGAGCCGGTCATGCGAGCTTGGGCAATCACATTTAGCATCATAATTACAACCTGAAATGTCCTTGGAGAATCTGCAGGGGCTGCAAGGAAAGGGGAAGAACAGAGAAAATGTCTTCTTGCTGGGATAACACCTTGCATCCCCACAAATGGCTTTGGTGCTGTGACAGGGGAACAGGGATGGAAAGAAATCCCACAATGGAATTTCCCAGTTTTCAAATGAAGCATTTCTGGGGAAATGAGGGAAGCTGCTGCCAAGCCCATGGAGTGGAGCAAAGGTATCAGCCCCTGCATGTCAGTGTTCCTATGCTGGAGGACTGTCCTTCAGCCTCATTGTAGTTTGGCAGCATTGCCCGCCTCCTTCCTCTGCTGTTTGGGGCAGGGAGGGGGCTTAACAGGGATTTTTGTGCAAAGGCATAATTATACTTCCCTGATTAATCTTCAGGCTGAATCGAGTGCTTGCCATCAATCTTTGAAACAAACATGTCTATTTATATTTTAATTATCTTTCTTCTTTCCTAAAGTTCAGGTTGATTTGAGCTTCTCCTACATATTTATCACCAGAGCAATTCTCTCCCTGCCTTTCCTGGTGCTTGGCACGTGAGAGCAGGGTGCCTGCTGGCAAGGGGTGGCCACACGGTCACTCCTCGGTGCCAAACCCCTGTCTGGGCTTGGAACCAAGCCGTATTTGTGAGTGCTTGGTCATGGCATGTCCACAGGCTGGCAGAGGGAGCCGGTCTCCAGTGGCACCATGGGCTGGGGGAGAGAGGCTCTGTCTCCAAGGGAGCGCGCAGGCTGAATTTCGGAGCGCTCCTTTTCCCCGGGCAACCGCTCCAGCCATTCTTTCATTTGCAGCAAGGCGCTGTAATTTGTAAACATTAATAACCATTATTACTATTAAAAGGAAAGAAAGCGAGTAGCCCTGTAACTAATTACTTTAAGTGTTTTCAATGAGCCGCAGTTCGGCTCCTTTATAAAACCTCCTGCTGCGCAGACCAGATTGTCATTATGATCGGATCTATCCTTGGACCTATTAATTTTGCCCGGAATAACAGCTGAACAGATGGGGGGAGAAGGCTACTCTGATTACCATAATTCCTTTCAAAGCCCGTTTGCTCCCCAAAGGCCGGCGCTGGCTCCTCCAGCCGCTCCCAGATCTCATTATGGCCAGAGGAGGCCGGCGCTGATCGGTGATCTGGGCAGATGCTGCTTCTCAGAGACGAGGCCCCTCCAGGGTACGAAGCCTCATCCAAAAATCAATGGGAATTACCAACCCTGGTGCCACGTTCCCTTTCTTCTGCAGTAGATGAACGTGGGAGCTTGCCTGGAAATGTCTGGTTTTTGGTCAGGGAGGCTAAACGTTAAGAATTTCCCTGAACCCGAGTTTGTTCCTGAATTGGTAGGTTGTTTGGGTGTTTTTCTCCTTCTGAGTCTCTCCAGCTTGTTCTCCTTCTTCCTTTCCCTGATATTTTCACGGGGGAAGACACATCCATCACCAAGTGCCAGTGCAGGAGGGACAAAGCCTTTTCCAAAGGACCATTAGGTGATGAAATACATTTCCCTGCCCTGGTGGGTGCCCACGTGCTGCTTAAATGAAGCTTTTTAACTGAATGTGGCGGTGGCTTTTCACATGGGGGAAATTGTTCTAGTATTTACTGCTATTAAATTAATTTCTCAGTAGAGGATTTTAGACTCTTGTAATTCATGAGGATATTTTCAGTCCTGTTTACTGTCTGGTGCTTAAAAAAAATTGTCTCAAGCATTTGTTTGCCGAATATAACGCTGTTATTACATTAGCTTTCTCTCGCAAGAGAGACAGGGGTTCATTAATGTTGATGTGAATCTTATTGTATCTCGGAGCTCTCTGAGCAGCGGGTAATTTTTCATAACATATGTGTGGCAATATTCAGGCACAGAATGATGAGTGGAAAATGGTTGTAGCCTGGCGCTGGTACACACCCCGAGCGGCTGCGGCTCTGCACAGCACCACGGGGAGATGCTCCAAGTCCTCTACTCCCTCTGTCTCTCTCTCTCAGTACATGCATTACAGTATATATAAAGTACAGTGCACGGTCAAGCAGTAGCCCATGGGAATCTCAGGTTTAACAAGGCTGATGCTGCACCGGGGCCAGGGCAACCCGCTGGTATCCGTACAGCCCAGGGATGAAGGGATGGAGAGCAGTCCTGCCAAGAAAAACGTGGGTGAGCTGCTGGATGAGAGGCTGGACAGGGGCTGGACACGTGCACAGCCCAGAAACCCCCGTGTCCTGGGCTCATCCCACAGTGTGGGCACCAGGTGACTGCCCAGAGCAGCTGTGGCTGCTCCATCCCTGGAGGGCCCGAGGACAGGTTGAACAGGGCTTGGAGCAACCTGGGATAGTGGAAGGTGTCCCTGCCCATGGCAGGGGTGGAATGAGATGAGCTTTAAGGTCCCTCTCACCCAAACCACCCTGTGATTCTATATTTATATATTTTATCTATTTATATATTTACATACAAATATATATTTATTTATGGCACCCAGCTGCAAAGGGGACTCGTCCCTTCAAGCAGAAGTGCCTTCGTGTCTGGGCAGGGACTGCATAGGAGAGGACCTAAGCGGAGAAATAGCTCTTGTTCTCAAAGAATGAATACCCAAACGGTGAAAGAGACACAGCCCGAGGTGGGATGGGGGGAAAAAAAGGAAAAAACTGTTTCATTTGAAATGTTATGAGTATCTCTTAGTCCTAATGCCTTCCCTCCGAATGGCTGCATTCAGCAGCGGAAATTGGCAGCAATCAGGCTCACAAGTGTTCGAAAGAGATTTACTTGGACAGATGAAAGAAAACCATTTTCTTCTAAATGCCGGTGCCCTGAGCAAGATACTCTGCCCGAGCACGCGGCCGGGGAAGTGCGCGGCTCCTCGGCCGCTGAAACATCGCTGAAACATCGCTGAAACCTCGCTGAAATATCGCTGAAACATCTCTGAAACATCCTGTCCGGGATGGAGCGGCTGCGGCCGAGCCAGGCGAGGTGTCGTTTTCATCTGCCGCTAATGAAAAGCTCCTTTCTGGTTTCCTTCATCGGGGCCGATGTTTAGTGCCGGGTTTTGATCAACAAAATGATGCTATTCGGGGCTTCTTCCCTTCTGCTTTGAAGTCGAAATGCGAGGAGGCGGGGAGGGGAGCACTGAGAGCCTGTGAAGATCCAACCCACCGGACTTCTCAAAGCCAAAACCATAATTATTATCCCCCTGAGAAGAGAGCTCTTCTCCCAGCCCCATCAAAGCCACACCGCAGCCTGCAGATGAAAGCCCAGCTTTGAGCTCCCTGCTTTTAACACCTCGTTTGTTTTTAAGCTCTGTTGTTCCCAAATGAACAAACGGTTTGTCTGCTGTGCCCAAAATAACCAAATCACTAAAAAAGCAGCAGCGGGGCTGCCGTAGCCTTGGAGTGGTCCTTGCCGTGCTGCAGTGCTCCGGTCACACTTGCTCCACTATTGCTGTTGAGCAATGGCTCTTTTTCAAGGCGGTTCTGTAGCTCCAGACAACAAAAAATCAGAGTGTTCCAATGTGTAAAATAGAAATACTAAAACAAATAGTCACAAGTAGCAGATGTTGCAAAGTGTAATTAAAAGCTACTCGGTTTCTGGCCAGTCTGGGGGGTTTCCCCCCACCCTCTGTCCCACGTGGAAGAGCTGCCTGGCTGAACAGCTGGGCTTCCAGGGAGCTGCTGTGGGCAGAGAGAGACCTTCAGGCCCAGCTTTGCCAAACGTGGTGGTCTCTGCCTTCTCTCCTTCCCCTCCCTCTTCCCAAACTTCCCAGGGAGGCAGCAGGCAAACCAGGCACTGCAGCCCAGCTGATACTTGCTACTTACACTGAGATTGGAAGATGATTTTCCTCTCTCTCCTGTCCCTCTCTGGAGAAGGAACATGTCATACCTCTGCCAGCGACAGGCAGCTCAAAATGATGTTTTCAGAAAAAAAACCAGCACTTTGGCTTTCCTTCCCCGTGCTTTGGCATTCAGGCCGGCTGCCTGGGTTTATCTTCCCTCCTTGTGCTCAGGAGGCTTTCAAGTAGCATTTCAATTAAGATTTTAAACTGGTGAGATGCAAGTTAGATCAGAGCAGAGCTTGATCTTAGCAAGTCCCCTCCGCTCCCCGTTTGATATCGGGAAATGTCGCTGTTTGTACTTCTGTGTCGGGGATGCTGCGAGTGAGCAATTGCATCATGTGAGCGCTCCCCGGGGAGATCTGAGGGGGAAGAACTCATTTTCCTCCAAAACCTCCCCCAGAAAATGAGCTTCAGCGAGTAGGGGGGCGGCTCCAGAATAGAAACTGGGCCGTGAAATTTGTCAGTTCATCATTTGGGTCTGGAATTAAATCACTGTATAGTTATAGATAACTGTTTAGGGTCGGCCCTCATCCCGCGATAATGTATCTGTAATCTCTATTATTTTTTTTTCACTTTTATGTTTTTGGGAGAAAGCTGCTTTCTCATGTGTGCGCTCCCCCTTGCACAAGGACTGTTCAGTACCCAGAGCCTTTGGAACCAGGAAAATACAAAGGATAAATAGTGGTAAACATGCAGAGCTCCACCCAACGCCTTTCCAGCCCTCCTGCACCTGTCAGTGCAGCAGCTGGATGGAAATGCTTCCCCAGCAGAACCTACCGTGTGCTCAGGGACTGCGGGACGCAGGCCTGGAGGCAGAAGTTGCCTTTTTTCCCTTCGGAGTCTCTTCTTTCCAGCGTTGCTTCTCAGGCTGAGCGGGGCCGTGTTGGAGTGAGCAGTACGAGTGTGCCCACGCCGACACCACACCCGTGTCCAAACATCTCTGAGCCTCCGACAGCAGCCCCAGCTCAGGCTTAGATCCCTCCTTGGAATGAAATCTCTTGCCGTGCTTTATTTAGGGAATGGAAGTTGCTTCTATCTGCTGTTTGCTTAGAGGGAATAGTGATTTAAAATAGGGCCAGAAAGCTCCAGGGGCCTGGTGGCTAATTAGTCATACAGTGGCAAATGATGGCCAGCCATCAATGCAATATAATCACCCACAAATGATGAGTTAACGGGGGCAAGTCACTGTCACTCCGCCACGGGGCTCCTCAGCCAGTGCTCCTTGGCACAGGGTCAGACTCGTTCTCCTTCAGCATTGAGAAGCCCGTTTTTTCAACTATCAATGTCTTGAATTTAAAGTGCCTGAGATAGGGCAGCTTGAAGCCTCTTCTAAGGACTCCCCAAAGCTGGACCAGTTTGACCTCATGGTCATGCAGACATCTGCCTTTGCTGTCTCTTTTCTACCATCTCTGAAGAAATACATAGTGATATTCATTTCCAGAGCAGGAAAAATGAGGAGCATTGCAAAAATCAATGTTCAGCGAAGGACAGTGACTGGAGGGCTGAGGGGGAGGATGCTGCTCCTGCTTTCTGAAAGGTTATTTTAGCTAAAGACAATGAAAAAGTGCTCCAAGAGAAGAGCAGCTCCTGCTAAGTCCACCTGATCCTCGTGGTATTTCATAACTCAATTGCAGCAGTGTGTGAACCTCTGCAAGGAATATTATTCTTGTTAGGATAGTGAGTTCCCATTTCACATGTTGTGCTGGCACAGCCTGAAGCCTTGGTGTTGTTGCTCTAACCCAGGAGGAAACCCAGCAGGGCTGTGTTTGCTCTGTGCTGTGGGTGTCTTGGAGGGAGCGTAGCAGGAGGAGACATGACCTGGGCTCAGAGGGATCCCTCTTCCTTGAGGATGTCCCAAGGGATTGCTGCCTTTGCCATAAGGGTAATGGGAAGTAAATCATAGACTCAGAGAATCGTTTGGGTTGTAAATGACCTTTAAGATCGAGTCTAACCATTAACCCAGCACTGCAATGTCCCTACTAACCATGTTCCCAGCTCCACTGCCCTTCTCTGGACACACTTCAGCACCGCAGTGTCCTTCTTGTTGTGAGAGGTCCTAAAACTGACCCCAGCATTCAAGGCATGGCCTCACCAGGGCTGAGCACACGGTTACAGTCACTGTCCTGCTCCTGATGGCCACAGTATTGCTGGTCCAAGCCAAGATGCCAATGGGCTTCTTGCCCCCCTGGGCACATGCTGGCTCCTTTTCAGCTATCAACCAACAATGGTCTCATCTGAACTTTATCTACACAATATAAATTTAATAGTTTCACTGGAATGTGCTGTTCATCTTGTCATAACATGGGGGTGTTTGGGAAGGCTTCAGAGCTGGTTTAATTAGCAAAGTTACTTGGGAGGGCATTTTGCATTATCTTCCTCCTTTTCTCTCTACTCCTGCTCTATAATTTATGTCAGTCGCAAAGGCGCGAGCTTTGCGGCACACAATAAACAGAGCGGGTTCAAAGCCAGCGGTTAGCAGCGCTTCAAAGGACACGGGGAAGGGAGGGTGCTGGCAGGCAGTTTATGAGCTGTCATCTTCTGCACCGCCCCGCAAAAACAAATAAATAACTGCCAGCAGATCTGTCCTGGCAGTGCCGCTGGCTGTGAGCTGGGTGACACCTCTGGACAGATGGGGTGTGGGTTAGGGGCACACTGCCAAGGATGCTCAGAGGAACTTGCTGTGCTGGGCAATGCCAGGATCCCAAGGGAAAGTTTTCCAGTGCTCCCCACTGGGCAGTGGCAGTCCTATTAAGGGCTTCATGCCTTCTTTGCAGCAAAACCTACTTGTGCATTCACACGGGAGCCACACAGCAGCTCTGCTGGGGCTTTCCGTCTGTCTTTCTGCTCGTGTCCCAGGAACTCCATACGCCACTGCCCGCCTGGCTGAAAGCCCAGGGCAGCAACAGGAAGATTTCCACTGACTTCAGTCTGTCTTGGATCAGATCCAGGGTGGGAGCAGGATTAAGATATCCACTCACTCCCTGATGGCCTGGACGATGGCCAATGCCAGTGGCACACTTAGCGTGGCCCCTCCTGCTCAGAGCCATCCTGACTGCTCAGCTCCTCCAAACTCCACATCCCTCACAGAAAGCCAAAAGTTGTGCCACAACTATGCCACAGATGGCCTCTGTGTCTGCCTGGCTGAGGACAGACCTTCTTTGGGGCAGGGATCATCCATGTGTGTTTCCAACACAGCAGTCTGCTCTGAACACAAACAATAACAAGGGACGAGATTTTTCTGCTGCAGTGGTGTGAAAAAAAAAGAAAATCCAGATTAACTTTCCCACTCCTTTTCTTTCTCTCTCTGCATCTGAGAGCAAGAAACACAATTTATTACAGTCCTATCAAATTAGAACTGTAGCTCAGGCTTTCAGTGGTCAATTATGATCCGCAGCGGAATGCTGGAGCCGGCTGTTCGCTTGCGGTGCTTTGTTCCCACCAACGCCTTCCCGCAGGGCTGGCTCTGAGCTGCGTGGGCAGGGGAGAGCCCTGTGAAGCTGCCAGCAGCCCCTGTCCCCACGATGCTGAGGGTCCTTGGTCATCCCTCAGGTGTGTTTGGCACCCAAAGGGAAACATGTCAGGAAAATGAGGGATGTGAGGCTGGGCTTGAGTTTGGCCAGCTGCCTTTTGAGGGCAATTATATTTTGAGCTGAACTTGTGCCAAATTTAGTGGGTTCCAGTAGATTTGTTTCTACCAGGGAACGAAATGCACTGGATTGAAAGGGGGGAAAATGTTCCCACCAAACAATTCAGGCCTTTGCCCCCTGCAGCTCTTCTTTCATGCCCATCACTCCCTCCGCAAGCCGGTTCACACCAAAGGCTCCCTGGGAGCTGCTCCCCCACACGCCCCTGCTCCAGCTCCACTCGCCCCTCGCGTATTGAAGGCTCTTCCAGAAGAGTGCAGAGCTCAACCCGCTGCTTTTCCAGTGCAAGCTGGCTCCTGTTAGCAAAGGGGATTTGGGAAAGGTTATGTTCTTAAGGAAAATGGCTCTGTTGCTGTGCTAACAAAAGCAAGTTACGTTTGACAGAGGATGTCCCTTGGCGAGTCCTCGCTGTCAGTCACACCTGAGGCACACAACATGCAGCAAGCACACGACCTGCCACCCTGCACCAATGCCACCCTGTGTTTATGAGAAGCTGTCACCACACAGCTTCAATCCCTCACAAAAAAAAAAAAAAAAAAAAAAAAAAAAGAAATTTAAAAAAAGAAGAAGAAATCCAGGTTCTGAAGGGCATATCTTAAAGATTGCAGAGAGTCATCTAGTTATGTAAAAATAAAGTATGAATTTTAATGTGAGGCATTAACATGAGCTCTTTTAGGAATAACTACAGGACTTCATGATGAACGTATTAGAGCCCTGCACCAGCACAGGTGCCTGCCAGTCTTCATAAATCAGCTCCAACAAGTTAATTCTTTATAAAGGAAGAGGAATGTGAATTTCAGGGATGGATGAATGAGCACATAATAAAAGAACGTGCATGACTTAGAGCACAGGCCCTGGCAGGTGGGAAGAGGAGGGTGGTGTCAGGCAACACTGGAGAGGATAAGAGTTCTGGAAGAGGTCTTTTATATCCCAACAAAGGGCAGTAGGTTGCAAAAATGGCTCTTACCTATTGCTTCTATCATAATAGCTCCTGGAGACACCTGGGATGACTGGGTGCTGTTAGAGGTGCCAGGGATGCTCAGTGTCATGCGGAAGGCAGTGCACTGCTGGCCAAGTGAAGGTTGCTGTGGTGCAGAGTGGGCACAGGGAGATGCCATCGCTCCTGTCCTTGGACAGTGCTTGTCGCAGCGGCTGCTCTCAGGGAGGAGAGCGCCCTTCCTCCCCACACGTGGGGATGCTTCTCACACTAAGCCTGTTCAAAAGGTCGCCGAGATGTTCCCTGTGAATAGAGCTTGCTGCTGAGCCAGGCTGCTTTTATTTGTTGTTGATTTTATTGATGTTATTGACTTTTCCGTGGGGCACTTTGGGGACGTTTGCAGGATCGCATGTGCAGGCGCTGCAAATTGCTTGATGGTGCAATGTTTAACTCGCGCTCTGCACGGGCGCCAGAGACACATTTTTATTAAGAATCTGTGGTAGTTGTTGCTTTTGTGTTTATGATAAAATGTATAATGCAGTCCTCACTGCTGCCGTCCCGCTGTGGCCACAGGCTAAGGCAGAGCGATGATGTGTCTCTTCCCAGACAGCAGCAGCCGTACCCAGCGCCAGCACTGGCTGCAGGAGCTCCCAGGCTCTCTGTCAGCATCCCAACAGGTAGGGAGCGTGTGCAGGATTGCAGCATGACCAGCCCAGACACCTGAGCATGGCTGCTGCTGGCAGGCTGCTCCCAAGCTCAATTCCTGCAGGCGGGGCTTGAACTTTGCAGGAATTTGTGTAATTGCGGGATGGCAGCTACAAGGGGTGAAGGAGGTCAGATGCACCTGAAAATTTTGGAGTTTCTAACCCAAGGTCACAGTTTCCTCAAAAGGCTGGGTATCTGCCAGTGTTGGATGAGCTGCTCCAGAGCAGTGACATGTGGCCACCAGGAAGGTGATGGAGTCAGAGGTGATGGAAGAGAGGGGGATTAAGATACAGACCTTTCTGACTGCAGCCTCTCCCTGAGGCATTTCTTCATGTCCTTGCTGCCCCTGCCCTCTGCATCCCTGCTGTCCACTTCTCCCGGGCAGCTGGAATCATGGCATTAAGTGTTTTAAGCAGAGCTTTTATAGATTGAGCTCTGGAAATGTGATGTTAACACAGCTACGCAGACAAACAGCATTAATATTTCAATATGTGGGTGAGGACAGGGAGAACATCTTTCCCTCCGTAAATAAAACAGGATCACTTGTTTTCTGCTCCAAGACTTGTCGCCTGCCTGAGACAGTAATATTTTAAAGTTGATTGGATCTTAAAATTGTAAGAGGTCCCCAGTGGCCCGACTTTAGCTGGCATTATCAGCTCAGCCATTGTCTTATGAAGCAATCTCCTCTTGAACCATCCTGTGCTCCCTCATCCTTTAATCGAGCAGCCGGAAGCAGCTCGATTCTCCCCGGCTAAGGCTGTATGGTGATGGTGAGGAATGAAGATGAATATCCTCGTGCCTGTGACCTTGGCAGCAGCCAGCCTTGTCCTTGGCACTCGGAGCACCTCCGAAGGTTCCTGTTTGCTTTTCTTCATTCTCCAGGGACAGGTTGACAGTGCTGTCCTTCAGGCTGAAAAACGCGTCAAAGGGAAAAGCTGGGGGAGCATGAGGGAGCGAGTGACATCCTGCAGTGCACCAGGGCCAAGCTGGACCACGCACTGGGCAGGGAGGAGATGGGGCAGCTCGCTGCCATGGGCTCTGTTCTTGGGGGAAGCACCAGGAGCACCCAGTCCTGCAGCACACAGCAGCAGCGTGGGGAACAGCACCTTCCAGCAGCCTCCAAATGTCCCAGGGCAGTGTGACAGCATGATTCTTGCTGTCGTGATGGATTAAAACCTGGTCCTGCTGTGGGGAGGACACAGCAGGGAGTCCTGGGGGAGGGTGAGACGGGAGCCAGGAGTTGCTGTGGTGCTTCAGGCAAGAAAGATGATTTCAGTCTTAGAAGAAAGACCTGGGCATGTCCCCACAGCAATTAAGTGGGGGTTTACACACTGGAGTTGTAAGGATGATTTCTAGAAAATGGGGATACACAGCTCTAGAAATCAGGAAGAAGAGAAGCAAAGGCATGAGGTGTGCTGACAGTGCCATGCCTGCCCAGGAAGAGGGAAATCCTGATGGAGTGTGGCTGGGCAGAGGGACAGGGAAAGGCAAAATGATCCTTAGTGGTTAGGAATGAAAGTAAGACAAATTCAGGCATGAAATATGGGACAAATTCTTAGCAGCATAGTCATAAAACATGGGAACAGTTTACCTAGGGATGGCAGTGCAGCTTCCCAGAGTCTTTAAATCAACACCAGATATCACACAATCTTCAGGCAGAGAACATCTGCAGTCTTCTGAAGGCTTCCTTTGGGCTACGCTACCTCTGCTCTTAATTAGGGTGGGTTTAAAAAATTAAAAAGCCGACTAGTTGATTTGCCTTTGCAGTGAATTTCCCCATTGGTTTCCATCTGAGTCCCACGAAACCAGGACTGTGTGTCTGCTGTTCTTATTTCCAGCTTCAGATAATTCTTCCAAAATGCCCTCTTGTACAAATTGAGCCCAATACGTGTGTGCTGTGGTAGCTAGGAGACTGGCAGGAACAGTGCTCTCCATGATTATCCAAAGCAGTTGTCATGTTATTCTCATTGCTAATGGTATATAATTATGTATTAAGGCTCTCTCCAGGTAGAGCATCTTGGGGCAATTAGAGCACACAGCAGAGGACACGGAAAAGACCTCAAGACAAGTCACTTTGTCCCTCTGGAAAGGGAAATAATTGTCCCAGAACATATTCTTCGCATTTTTGCTGCCTGACATGAAAGCGGATCCGTCGCAGTGAGCCAGGACATGGTGTGGTCAGAACCAGGAGAGCAGGGTCCTTTCTCCACGCTGCATGCAGTGCATGCAGCACTCCTGCTCGGAGCCGTGCAGCCGTTCATGCCAGGAATGCATTCCCCTCCTTTCCTTTCCTTATCACCGTTGTTCTGGCTGGGGGGATTTGATTAGCCCCAGTCTATCCACTCTGATGGTCACAGGCTGACCCGGAGCCTGCCCAGGCTGCCTGTGCCATTTCACTGGGTGGGTGCTCCTGAGCCTGGGCTGGGGAGAGGATTATCTGTGGAACCCGTTTCTCCAGGGGCTGTGGAGCTCCAGGTACCTTCCACTGGGCCCAGCCAGCCTGTCCTCTGCAGAGGCTCACAGACCAAAAACATCATCCCAAACTGCTCTGCTGCCCTGGACACGGACCTGAGGTGGGGGAGAAGGCCAGAGTGACAGCACCAAGGGTGTGCCACCAGTCCTGGGGAATCAGAGACGTGGGACTCTTGCCTTCTGTGCTGGCACGTGCCACGAGTCCTGGCCTTACAGATACCTACAGGGGGATTCAGCCAGGGCTTCTCCCTCCTTGTCCCCCTTGGAAACAAAGAACAAACAATCTAATTCCTGCAGGAAACTCTTCTTCCCTGTGGAAACAAGGGATTATGTCTAGAGAGGTAGCTTGTACCCTTCAGACCTCCCTCTGACTGCACGAGCAGTCAAAACAGAGCTGCCCAGGGGAAGCCCGTGGGCTCTGTGCAGCGTTCCCACCCTGGCCCTGGCTCCATCGCTCCCTTCTGGAGCCGCTTCTCCTCCCGCACCTCTGCTCGCAGCTCCGCAGCTCCCTGTGTTTGGGAGACACCACAAGACCAACTGCAGCAACAGCAGCGATGCCACCGGGAATCGCCTCTGGGAATGGCAGCCCAGAAGAACGGGTTGGGGAATGTTTTTCGGGCTGTTAACGAGCAGCGAGCAGCGGGTCGAGTGTCAAAACTTGCGCAGGGAAAGGCAAGGGCATTGCAGACACACCTGGCAGGGAACGGCCCACCACCCCTGGGCCTCCTGCTGCAAAGGGCAGCTCCTGTCAGGGGTGTTGGTGAGCAGAGCACAGAAAATGGAAGCAGGCAGCAGGTTGGAGGACTCGTGGGGACACTGAGGGGATGCAAACATCCAGAGTGGACAGTGAGGACAGCAGGGGAGCCTTCCACGCTGCTGCCCAGCCCGCAGGACATGCTGAGGGCTCACTGCAGATACCACTGCAGGCATTTCCCCTCCAAGAAAAGGCTGGCTTTGCGTGTGTGATGGCACTGGGAATCCAGAGCCACCTTCTCTGTCGTTGTGAGGAGTTTCGTTCTGACTGGCACGAACAGTGAGAACAAACACCGCAGAGCGCTGGCTGGCGATGAAAGTGTCTCTGAACCGACAGAGATTTCCTTCAAAGGGGCCTATGAAGGGGTTCCATGTAATTGTGAGGCAGAAAGTGCCACATAACTAATATATATGCACACAAATATATACCCATGCACGCAGCCATCCCCCAAAAGACTGGGCACTGCAGAGAGCCAGGCAGGCCCTTTGGTGCTGCAGCCCTGGCAGCTCACGGACCAGACTGCTGCACTGGAGTCACGTTGCAGCCAAAGGGACATGAAACTCAGTTTTATTTTTAACTTGGCTGGAGGGAAAGTGGAAGGAATATCTTACAGTGGAAGAAGTAGATGAGGACCCTGGAGATCTCAGCTCAGTTCTTGGCTCTGCTACAAATTCCCCATGCGACCTTAAGGAGGTCACTTCATCTCTCTCTGCTTCATTTCCCTTCTGCAAAGTTTGGAGAGCATGATCCTCCCTCCGGTCTTGTCTGTTGGGTCGGGAGCAGACACCAGTTTTATTCCCTTGCAAGTGCAGTGCAGGAGAGCACGCTGGGGAAGGTGCCAGGCAGTTTCCCCAGCTGTGCCCTCACACAGGCTGCGTGGTTTTTCAGAACAGAGTTCCCCCCAGACTTCCCAGGAAAGGGGGTTTTGAGGGTAAACACCAAAGCCTGGTCTTAGGAAAGCAGAAGGATTTGCAGTCTGTAACCTGCCCTCAGTGGCCAGAGCTGAGGGGTCAGTAGGTGCCACTTGACTCACCAGATAATTGTTTTCTTTTCCAAAATACAGTGTCTGCTAGGCCCTATCACACCATTATCACACCCATTTATGCTCCTCTCGCCGCTGCTGTTAGTGCTGGGGAATGGATCTCGCTGACTGTCACCTCTCCCTCCCTTGGCATTTGACTGACAGCCCGTGCCCCGCACGTGGCACCGCGCTGCTGCTGGCGGCTGCTCCGGCACGGGGATAAAACATCGCCGCAGCACCCGGCAATTTATGGCCATTTGGATCCCATCCATCAGTGGGGAGGCGGCAGACAGACAAGTCCCTGATTCCAGCGGGACCCTCCGTCCCCATGGCCTGGGAGGCTCTCGCTCACACTAACCTGTTTTGCCCCTTTCCCTCTCTTTCCTCTGCTCACACTATTCTGCTCGCTGTCCTGCTGGAAGGACAGTCCTGGGTCCGGGGTGCCCTGTCCTCGTGGGGCCTGGGCAGCTGTGGCAACTTCTGACAAGTTGTGTGTTATGGAGTAGTCGCAGGGTAATCTTGCACGTCCTTGTTTTGTCATTTAGGGCACTTAAAGCGTCACGGAGATTTCACTATCCTAAAAGCTTATCTGTCAGCAGGAGAGAGTTATTCCAGTAAAAGGGTATCATCAGCGGCAGTGGGAGGAAAAAAAAGAGACAAAAATCGTGTCTGAAGGTTTTCTACTCCAAGCTCTCTGCAGCCGACCTTGAGCCAATGCAGCTGCACCCGGCGGCTCCCAGGGCCAGCACTGGCAGCAGTGCCAGGGTGGGCTGAGCAGTCATCCTGATGGGCTGAGCAGTGTCCCCAGCACATCCCTGCCACCTCCGAGCACACAGCTCAGCCCCAGCGAGCTGGGGGGAACGTTGTTTGAGGGTCACTGTTTCATCCCCTGCCTTCCTAAGGTTGATGTTGCCTGTGCTGCAGCTGCCAGAGGGCAGAAGTTCCTCTGGCCCATTGTGGTGGAGCCAGCAGCTGTGCCTGGGAGCAGGGGGATTTCTCTAAAAAGAGAGAATGGGAGCAGACCACACTGAACCTGGGCAAAAGTGTAGCATGAGCTGGTATTTTTCCTGATTTCTGTGGTTTGCACCCAAATAGTGCAGTGTGGATTGATGGAGAGGAGAGGTGCAGGGAAAGGCAGAGAAAAGATGAAGGAGGGAGAGAGGGAAGGAGGGAGGGGTAACTGATTGCTCTTTTTGCCATTGTGGGAGGCTCAAATGGCTCATGTCTGGAAGGAGTTTCCACACGGGAAACTCTCCATGCTGGCAGCGATTGGAGCTGTGGGGGCTCCTGTTCAGAGCAGGAGCACAAACTCCTGGTGCAGTTGCAGGTTTAATGTGCTGTTAAACACCTCCGTCCGGGAGGCACCCACAAGTGGTAAGGGGTGCAGCCAAGGGATCCCCAGCACACTCTGTATTTGCCTTTGAGGAATTCTTTTAGCTACCACGTCCAAAAAGAGAGAGTTATTTGCATCCCTCTATCTTGAACTTCCATGACTGTGTGATGCTGATGGAGCTTTCAGAGCACAGAAACAACTGGTCTAAGTGCTCCCACAGAAGGGAATGGTACAAATCCAGAGGGTCCTTGCTGCTCCCTCTCCCCAGCCCCTGCTGCAGGAGGGAACTTTGTTTCCAGCCCAAAATAACACTGCTTTGGTGGGGCTTATCTGTGCTCTGCCAAGTGCGTGACAAATCTGTACTAAATTGGAACCTCAAATGATGCCAGCACAGAAAACCACAAATGCTATTGCATAACACAGGGAGACGAGATAAAAATCCTCCATACGGCACCATTGCTTCAGAAGCATGAATAAACAATATTTAAAAATGTATAAACACAGGTGGAATATTTTCCTTAAAAAAACGTTTCGAGAAAAACAAAAGCATCTTAACAAGTAATAAAATATGAAAAGCAGGAGAAGTAGGTCAGAAAGAAGTCAGGGGAAGGGGAGAAAACTAACAACATGGACATGAAAGACAAAGTGAATTCTGGTGGCACGTGGCCGTGATGAGGGACAGCTCAGCGGGGAGCTGCTGGGACAGGGGTGAACTGCGTGTCCTCAGCTCCAACACGGCGCCGCCGCAGGGCCCCAGAGGCTGGGGGCCAGCAGCTCCACAGGGATACATCCAGGCATCTCTGCAGGTGCTGGCTGTGGTGGATAACCCTGTGCAGGGATGTCCCTCAGCTCCAAGCCTGCCCACACAGAAAACAAACCTCTCTGGAATTGCCAACTTACCTGGGAGTTGGTGACAGAGAGAGACATTTCACAGGCTCATTTATTTGCCCCATTAACCATTTTAATGGCCTCTCTGCAATAACAATCATTCCCAGGGCTGGCAGAGCAGGTGTTCCAGCAATCAGCAGGATTGAGAAGCCCTGGATGGCCATTATTATTAACGCCCATCATAAAAACATGCCTGGGAGCCGCACACCCCGCGCTCCATTACACCCTCTGGTTTATGGGCCGGTGGCTCCCGCTCCAGGACAGCCCAGGGGAGACCAGGAGCAGCGTGGCAAGCACCAAAGAAAGGCTGTCCAAAACCACCATCTTTCAACTGACCTGTTTTATTGTGTCGTGAAAGACTGCACCTAAAGCAGGTGCAAGGAGTATCAAACAGCGTGTTTTACCTAGAACATCCGAACCCGGGCGCTGCTGAAGCCCAGCGTGCCGATTCCCTGCTCAAACTGAAAAGCAGCAGCAACTCAGGCTTCTGTCTGCATTGAACAGCTGGTAAGAAACAAGGTAACCCAGGGTGCAGCTTCCCAAGAGACTGGCAAACAAAAAAAAACCAGGAGACGCATCTAGTGTGTGCTACGGGCTGCTGTGGCGGGAGGGGAAATCAGCTGGCAGCTTTATCACTTTCCCCGTTCTCAATCAGTTTCCTTTTCTTCTCATCCGTTTTCCTCTTGAAGATGTGGTCTCTGTAGAACTGGAGTTCTTTGATGCTTTCCCTGATGTCATCAAGTGCTCTGAAAGAGAATTAAGGAGGGTTTCAAAGAGCCTGGGTGCATCTCCAGCTATGCCCACATCCTAATGCCACTGAAAACTTCCAGGCTGCAGGAAACCAAACTGATGCACATGGAAGGTGCATCTGTCAGAACTGAAAATAGCACTCATTGTCTCAGGGAAGGAATAAAATTCCAATGGTGCCAACGTGCCAGGGAGTACCACATGGCTTATCAGTTTATGTCAGCCTGGGACACAGCTGCTGGAAACCAGCATGGGCTGTCAGAAACAATTCAACCCCAGGGAAGAGACAGGGCTCCAGAGAGCTGCCCAGCTCCAGCCAGGGCACGCTCAGGGCTCAGCTCCAAGCAGCAGCACATCAACCACGACTTCAGCCAGGACCTCTGCGACAGCCAGCCCTCCTGCCCAGCACAGGCACATCAGAGCGGAGCCACAGAGGTTCCCTGGCTCCTTCCCGTTACCTCTCTGGCACATCCCAAGCTCAGGAAATGGGCAGGAGCAGGACTCTCACCCCCCCTTCACAGTTCTCAACTTCTGGTGTTTCTGTGACCACCTCTGCCCAAAAAAAGGGCAGATAACCCCCACTGAGTGACTGTTTGCATGGTAAACAAACATGCACTTTGAAGAGCACAGTGAATCAGAAAGGCTGAGGAAACTTCTGGTTCTCTAGATTTTAATCTCTTTCCCTATACTATCTAGGATTTGGACAGGAGAATTCAAACATCTGACAAGGTGCAGAAGCACACCGTCTCCACCTGCATCATCCACAGGATGCTGGAACTCACAGGGAGCCCCATATCCTGCTCAGGAAGAGCAGAGTTCTCTGCAGGACAAGCCCTGCTCTGTCAGTGGCAGAGGCACAGAGCTCACCTGTGAGAAGCCGCCTTCTTTGGTGCAAACTCGTATTCCTCTGGATACCAGCGCCTGTGAGCAGAAAAATTGCCACTTAAAAAGAAAACTGGGATTCAAAGCCACGTCTGGTGGCTGCTGCGGGTTTGTTACACTTGGTGAAGGAACCTTGGTTTCACTGACACCCAGAGAAGCCACAGCCCTGCCCCAGCCCCACAAATGGGCATCCCGGGGGTTTCTTTCAAACCACTTAATTGGGGCAACATTTACCTGCAAAGTTCCTTGACAGTGCTCACATCAATGATCCTGTAATGAAGGTGCCTCATGAACTGCGGCATGTATTTGTCAAGGAATTTCTTATCTGCATGAACAGAGTTACCTACAAAGACACAAACAAGATGTTTCTTCAAAGATGCTACAGAGCAACATGGAAACGAGCAGCAGGCGGAGCGAGCTGGGAGAGATCACAGGGGAAGAAAAGCCATTCACAAGCAGCTCATTTATCCCATTTTCTAGCAAATATGATTGTAAAGGTTTGTCAGATTTTCATTGCAGGATCACACGGGGTTTAATACTAATACCTCTAGTAATTCCTCAGTTACTACTCCCACAATTTGTGTCACACAGATAAATATCAAAGAATTGCCAACATCGGGTTTTTTGCCAAGTGAAAGTGGCCATTGGTATTAATTTCACTCAGCACCTGTCCCAAGATCATATACGAAATTGTGAAAGCAGTTCTGGGTAACAGGACACCTGGAAGATCCTTACTCGGCCTTTGGTTGCATACCCAGGGAGGAAAAGACACAGCACAGAACAGGAACCCATCCCTGCCACACGTGCCAGCGGGGGTTTGCATCCCGCAGGGAGTGCAGCATGGATGATGTGTTGTAGTGCAGAAAGAAGAGGCCTCACCTGCGAGAGGACAGAGCCCTGGGGGTGTCTGCTGCCGCACGAAGGACAGGAACTCGTACTCTGCCTGCTGCAGAGAGATTTTACTCTCCTTCACAGCCTTAGTGAGGCCAGACTGCAAAAAAGAGCCAAGTCATAAATCAGAAACGCCCTGTCACAGGCACTGCCAGGAATGCTCCAGTTCTCCAGTAAATGTTTAACTCTGCTGTGAAAGGTCAGCCCCTGGAGTGCTGCTTGTTCCCCAGGTGCCTCCTGAACTCCGTATCTCAGTTCTCTGGGGCACCCCCAGCCTTTACTCTCCCCAGGGACCTCCTGCTTGGGAAGGAAAACCAAGGCAGGTAAAAAGTCCTGACAGCACTGACCTTCCTGGGGAGTTTGGGACTTTTTCCTTCCCTTTTTTTGATTTCTTTGCTCAGAGTTCTTTTCAGTTACCAGGATGTGAGGTGTTGTTTATCCACCTGCACATCCCTGAGCCAGGAGAGCACTACATCCCTTCATATCCCTGTTTCAGGAGAGGCACTCACCTCCCCAGCAGGGAGCAGCAGGTACCAGTGAACACAAATAAACAGGATCCTGCCTTCAGGGTTTATCAAGATTCCTATAAATCAGGAAAGTTCCTCCCTCTTTTTTTTTTTTTTTTCAATAGCTAAATGTCAAATCCTCTCCAAGTGTTCTCAGTGATTTATTTCCATCTGGCTACGCTATATATTTCCACGACTGTGCAGCAAAAATCTACTTGACAGATCCAAGTGGTGGTTAAAAAATTCATTATGTGGCAGCATTTTCATCTATATTCTAATTGCTTCTCTTCTCTTAGTCAATTAAAAATAAGTAGCTCCTCAGGAGCAGCAAGGACGCATGCTACCATCTCCAATTCACTCCCGAGCTGAAGCTGAGCCGGAATCCTCAACTGGGGCAGGGAAAAGCACCCATCACAGTAAATTAATATCCATTCCCAAACTCTTGCTAATTCTTCCCAGGGAGAGCAAGATGCCGAAGGGGGAAGAGGGGGGGGGTTATGGATGTCTTAAAACTTCAGCCCTTAATTGAAAACTAACTTGAATTTCAATTCATCATCACGGACTGGAAAATCCATTTGCTCTCTTGCTGCTGGCAAGGAGGAACCTTTCTTTGGTGGCCCAAAGAACTAAAAATAATCTCTTGCTGCAAAAGTGAAGCTTTCAGTGAAAAAATTCACAAAGTGCTTACAGCACTGAGGGGACAGGCAAAAGCCCAGTGCTTACAGGCCTGTTTAATCCCACATGCACCCGAGTCCACAGGAAGAAATCTGCCTTTGACTGGTTCTGGACTGTTCTGCACCGATCCTGCACCTGTTCTTACTCAGGCATTCAAGCTTCACCTCCCCCTTCCGCATTTGAATTATTTGGAATTATTTTATGCAAGACTTCAGCAGGAGGAGCTATCAGACTTTGAGCCCGACCCAGCCTACACCAGGGCTCCCACAGAGGCAGGAGGTGGCCAGCAGCTCTGTGAGAGGACTGAGGAACCAAACCCCAATTCCCAACCTCCCACTGGGAGAAAGGAGGCTGAGCCCCTGCCTTGGGAGATGCGAGCCAGTGGCACATCCCTGAGCAACACATCCCGTTCTGGCCCCCCTGCCTGCTCCAGCCCTCCCAGGGGAGCCTCACTGCTGCTGAACTGTGCTGATGCTTCCCACTCCCAGACCAGGAAGCAGCTTCCAGCACAATTCCAACTTATCAGAAACCAGGCTGCAAAGCACAGGCTGCTTCCGGCAAGCTGGAAGCTGAAGGATGAAGATCCCTGAGTGCAGTATGAACTGAGCCACAGATGACACGTGAGACCTTGGGCAAAACATTCCACACAGGCTCCTCAATACAAAATAAGACAGGTACTGTCTGCTCTCTTTGAACCCCTCTGTGTGGCTGAGAACTGCTCAGACAGCAGTTGTCCCTGCCCTAGTGCAGCTGAGCACCCCGAATTACAGCCCTAGTGCAGCTGAGCACCCCGAATTACACCCCAAATGCAGCTGAGCACTCGGAATTACAGCCCTAGTGCAGCTGAGCACTCAGAATTACACCCCAAATGCAGCTGAGCACTCGGAATTACAGCCCTAGTGCAGCTGAACACTCGGAATTACAGCCCTAGTGCAGCTGAGCACCCCGAATTACACCCCAAATGCAGCTGAACACTGAGAATTACAGCCCAAATGCAGCTGAACACTCGGAATTACAGCCCTAGTGCAGCTGAGCACTTGGAATTACACCCCTAATGCAGCTGATCACTGGGAATTACAGCCCTAGTGCAGCTGAGCACTCGGAATTACAGCCCTAGTGCAGCTGAGCACCCCGAATTACACCCCAAATGCAGCTGATCACTGGGAATTACAGCCCTAGTGCAGCTGAGCACTCGGAATTACACCCCAAATGCAGCTGAGCACTCGGAATTACACGTCACCCTTATCGGGCCAAGGCTCAGAGGTGTTTTACCTTCCCGTGATGCTCCTTGCACCACTCGGACATGCTCTCCAGCAGCTCGTCGGGCTGGTTGATAATCAGGTTCGGGCCCTGTCGGGGACAGGAAAGCAAAGAAGGCAATGGGAAGTTTAGAAGCATGTAAAAGTTCGGGGCCAAGCACAGGCGGAGCACGGAGCAGTGCCAGCCTGGACACACACACGGTGCGGTGCGACGCAGGGCCCCGCGCTCCGGCGCCGCTCCCACACGGCCGGTGCGGAGCCGGAGCCGGCGCGGCCGGAGCCGGGGGCCGCCCGGCCTTGCTTTGCTCCAGCATCCCCGGGAGCGGTGCGGCGGGGCCCCGCGCGGCTCACCTCGGCCAGCACGTTGAGGTCGCAGTCGGTGATCAGACACGCCATCTCCAGGATCTGGTCCTTCTCCACGTCCAGGCCCGTCATCTGCCAGGGGCGAGCGGCAGCGTCAGCGCGCCCGGGGCCCGCGCCCCCCCGTCCCGCCCGCTCCTTCCCCGCGCCCCCCCGCCGCCGCCCCGCACCTCCAGGTCCACCCAGACCATGCGCTGCCCCATGTCGCCGCCGGCCATGGCCGCTGCCCTCCGCCGGCCCCGCCACAACCGCCCGGCGCAGATCCGCAGGCGGCCCAGGCCGGCGCGGCCGCCGCCCAGCATAGCCGCCGCACTACAGCTCCCGGCGGGCCCCGCGCCGCCGCCTGCGCTCCGTGGGGGCGGATGTGCCGCAAGGGCTGCTGGGAGATGTAGTCCGCGGTGGTCCGCGGCGCTCCTCCCGTCACCGGTCCCACTGAGCAGCTTCGCTGCCCGGCCTCAGAGGCGGAGGATCACCCAGGGGCTTTCCCCAGGGAGACTTTTAATGTTCTCCAAGACAGCATTGTCGTATTTTAAATGGACAATAGGGAATGGGTTCAAATTGAAAGAGAGTAGGTTTCAACTACATATTAGGAAAAAAATTCTTTACTGTGAGGGTGCTTAGGCACTGTAACAAGTTACCCATGGAAATTGTGGGTGCTCCATCACTGGAAGCGTTCAAGGCCAGGTCGGGTGGGGCTCTGAGCAGCCTGGTGCAGTGGAAGGTGTCCCTGCCTGTGGCAAGGGGCTGGAGTGAGGTGGTCTTTAAGGTACCTATCAACCCGGAGCAACGTGTCATTCTGTGACTGTATAAAAAACAACATGAGGAATGTTACAGATGCCAGGCACCTGTCCCACCTCAGCTCTGCTTAAAATGCCAGACCCTTCCATCTGACACAGACGTTCCTTTCTCCTAAAATAATACCAACAGCACTTATCTGTGACACAAGGACAGAGCAGTGGCTTCTCCAAGACTTCACCGTGGCTTTCTTACCCCGTGAAAAGCCCTGAAGTGTGCGTTAACACATTTAATACTGACACCAGAGTTTGGCAGGACTGCACTGCTGGTATTTTTACAAACACTAAAAGGTGACTTCGCTGGGGGTTTTCGGGGGGGGGGAATTTATACATGTACTCCGTGAGAAACAAGCCAGGCTTGCTTTGCCCTCGAGTCCATCAATGCCGTGCCGAGTGCCACCGGGGCTCTCGGTAGCTCTCCCTGCGGTGCTCGTAGCTCCAGCTGTCGCGGTGCCTGTCCTCATAGTGCTCCTCACGCCCGCCCCGGTAGTGGTGCTCGGCCTCGTGGCCCCTCTCCTCGAAGCCGTACTCGTCGCGCTTGCCGCGGCCGTAGTCGGGGCCGCAGTCGCCGAAGCGCTCGCGGCCGAAGTGGCGGCTGTCCGGGCCGTAGGGGTGGGCGCCCAGCCGGGCCTTGCGCGGCGCCGGCCCCTCCGGCCGCCGCGGCCCCGGGGAGCCCGGCGGGCCGTGGAAGGAGTGGGGGTAGCCGGGAGGGGCAAAGCCGGGCTGCTCGTATTTCCCCCCGAACTGGGGCTGCTGCCGAGCCGCGCTGTTCATCTGGAAGGGAAAGGGGGAGAGGGGTGCTCGGTGCGGCACGCGCGCTGCCCGCTGCGGTGCCGGAACCGAGCCCGGGCCGGCCGCTAAACCCGCGCCGCGAATTCCAGAGCGGAACAGAACCTTCGCGTCACCCACGGCCCTGAGCCCTCCCAGCTGGCCGCTCTGTCCCAGGAGCTTCCAATCTTCCGGAACCGTCGTTTCAGCGCTCCGAAAGCACGCTCCCACAAGCCGTGCCCGTGAGCGTGTGCACGTACCACCGCTTGTCTCTGCAGGCTCGGCGGGTGCCCCGCTGCGGCCAGGCCATCCGGAACCCTCTCATACCTGCAGGGAAAACACATCGGCAGTTTCAGCCTTAAACACGCGACTGCTGCGCTCCGAGGGGCACCCGCGTCCCACCGGTGTTCCCCCCACAGGAAAGAAACACCAAACTGCACTCGGAAGTAGCCAGGAACACGGTGAAGCGTGCAGTGTCTGTCTCCACCCCACGCTCCCGTGCTGGCGAGACTCCTACCTGCTGCAGTTGGATGCTGGATGAGGCATCCCAGGAGGGTTGGTGCCAGTAGCTCCGAGCTGGGAACAGGATGGATTGATATCCTGGGCTGCGTGGCTGCTCCCTGGGGAGAGACAGATCAGGAGACCCACAAATACCAGTTAAGGAACTCGGGTGTGAAGTGAACTTGCAGAAAATCAACACATTTCGAATTGGCTCTCACATTTCGTCAGTGATCTGCAAAACCACATGGTCCAGTTACCAAAACAAAGCATTGCAACTGTCTTAATTCCCACCAGAAAGGGCAGAGATATTGTAGCCAGTGTGCCTCGTTTAACCAGTATCAGACGCAGTTTTTAACGCTCGTGTGGTAATTTAGAAGAGATCTTAGAGGTGCTGCAGGAATAACCAATAAAAACCCACAGAGAAGGCTCAGCCAAGGGGTTACATCGGCCCTGAGGGACAGGAGGGTGTGAGGGGAGCAGAGCTGGCAGATGAGGGACTCCTCAATTCACCCGAGTAACTGTGATTCTGCTGCAGGCTAGGGCAGCTGGCAGCAGGTCACGTTCCCTCTAGGAAACTGCTGAAGGCCCCTCCGGTACCTGATCGGAACTGGATGCGCATGGGCCGCCCGTACAGCCTGATCCCGTTGAGCAGCCGCAGCCCGTACGGCACCGACTCCTCGTGCTTGAAATTGACGAAGGCGAACTGCTTGGGCCGCCCATCCCGGTCCTTGGGGATCTTCACGGTGATCACGGGGCCCGCCTGGCACCGGGGGCGAAGGCGTTAAGCAAACACCGGGAGGGAGAGGCCGCCGCCGAGCACGTGCGCCCCGCCGAACTCTGTCCCGCGGCGGCCGCCGTAGCCCCGCCGGCCATGGCGGCCGCGGCCCCCCCCGCCGCGCCCTCCCCCGGTACACACAGCGCGGGCGCCGGGCGGTACCTGGTGGAAGAGCTCGAAGATGAGCTCCTCGGTGACCTTGGGGTCCAGGTTCCCCACGAACAGCGTCCGGTTCGCCTCGGCAGCCGCTGCCCCCATGGCCGCGCCGGGATCTGAGCGCGCGCTCCCAGCCGCTGCTCCCCCCGCCCCGCCCCGCGCCGCGCGTGGCGTGACGTCACCGTCACGTGTGTGCGGGGCCCGCCCCTTCCGGCAGGAACTGGGCAATGGGAACGGGACAATGGGAATGGGACAACGGGAACGGGAAAACGGGAACGGGAACGGGAACGGGACAACGGGAACGGGACAATGGGAACGGGACAATGGGAACGGGACAATGGGAATGGGACAACGGGAACGGGAAAACGGGAATGGGAACGGGAACGGGACAACGGGAACGGGACAACGGGAACGGGAAAACGGGAACGGGAAAACGGGAACGGGACAATGGGAACGGGACAATGGGAACGGGAAAACGGGAACGGGACAACGGGAACGGGAAAACGGGAACGGGAACGGGACAACGGGAACGGGACAATGGGAACGGGACAATGGGAACGGGAAAACGGGAACGGGAAAACGGGAACGGGAACGGGACAACGGGAACGGGACAATGGGAACGGGACAATGGGAACGGGACAATGGGAATGGGACAACGGGAACGGGAAAACGGGAATGGGAACGGGAACGGGACAACGGGAACGGGACAACGGGAACGGGAAAACGGGAACGGGACAACGGGAACGGGACAATGGGAACGGGACAATGGGAACGGGACAATGGGAACGGGAAAACGGGAACGGGACAACGGGAACGGGAAAACGGGAATGGGAACGGGAACGGGACAACGGGAATGGGAAAACGGGAACGGGACAATGGGAACGGGACAATGGGAATGGGACAACGGGAACGGGAAAACGGGAATGGGAACGGGAACGGGACAATGGGAACGGGACAACGGGAACGGGAAAACGGGACAATGGGAACGGGAAAACGGGAATGGGAACGGGAACGGGACAACGGGAACGGGACAATGGGAACGGGACAATGGGAACGGGACAATGGGAACGGGACAACGGGAACGGGAAAACGGGAACGGGACAATGGGAACGGGAAAACGGGAACGGGACAACGGGAACGGGAAAACGGGAACGGGACAATGGGAACGGGACAACGGGAATGAGAAAACGGGAACGGGAAAACGGGAATGGGAACGGGAACGGGAAAACGGGACAATGGGAACGGGACAATGGGAACGGGACAACGGGAACGGGAACGGGAAAACGGGACAATGGGAATGGGAAAACGGGAACGGGAAAACGGGAACGGGACAATGGGAACGGGAACGGGACAACAGGAACGGGATAACAGGAATGGGAACGGGACAACGGGAACGGGACAACAGGAATGGGAACGGGACAACGGGAATGGGACAATGGGAACGGGAAAACGGGAATGGGAATGGGACAATGGGAACGGGACAATGGGAACAGGAACGGGAAAACGGGAACGAGAAAACGGGAATGGGAACGGGAATGGGACAACAGGAACGGGACAATGGGAACGGGAAAACGGGAATAGGAATGGGACAATGGGAACGGGAACGGGAAAACGCAAATGGGGCAATGGGAACAGGAACGGAGCAGTGGGAACAGGGCAGTGGGAACGGGAGCAGGAACGGAGCCAGGCATGGGAAAGGGAGCGTGGACAGGAGCGGGGCCTCGTCAGCACCCGCCCCGCGGCAGCAGCGGGCGCGGGATCCGGGCGGGATCCGGGAATTCACCGGTGACCTGTAATCAACCAGGAGTTGCCACAAGCCCCGCTGGCCGTCGATGCAGCCCGGGCGGCCCCGCTGTCCCCGCGCCCCGGTCCTGCTTGGCCTTTCTCCGTTTCCCCGTTACTGCTGGGAAGGGAAGGGCTGCGAGCCAGCGGGGGCAAAGCCCACGAGGGGTTCTGGGGAGCAGGGAAGTGGGGGCTCTGCGCCCGGGGGGCTGCGGTGGAGCACGGGGGGTGCTCCCGGGGCTCCTCCCGGGGCTCCAGCCCCGCTGCTCCCGCGGCTGGATCCCACCAGAGCGGCCGGGCTGTGCCCGCACCAGCCTTCCCAGGCGTTCACTTCTCCAAGCACTTGGGAAAGCATCCTTGGCTCTCCCCAGCCGCCGCAGTCCCCTGGGTATCCCAGAAGATGCTGGATGTAAAACGGGTGTTCTCCATCTGGAAAAATTTTGAAAGGGGCAGTTGAGCCTTCATTTTTCATTAGATCCCCTCGCGGTGCAGCGGATCCGATTTCCGCGTTAATTGGGTGCTGTTCATTTTCTCCACTTCATTACTTGCCGCCGCACCTAGAATTTATATCCATTTGGTTTAATCGCGTTCGCCTGGTTAAATTCCAAACAGTCACTCGTTCAGAAAGGGAATTATTACCTCGCTTTGCCAGGACTTCCACTTTGCCTTAATTTCCCTGGAGCCTCGTTGGCTTCGCTCTGCCTGCTTTGCCTGCCTGGGTCCCCTCGGGGCTGGCTGGGAGCGCGTGGCGCCCGTGCCACCGTGGCTCGTTCCACGTGCGAGTGCCACGGCCCTGGGCAGAGGCCACGGCAGGAGCTGCTGGGCTCAGGCATTGCCTGGCACGGCCTGGCCCAGCCCAGGCTTGAAAAGCACACTGTGGGAGAGCAGGAACCACGTCAGGTCCGTCAGAGAGGCTCTTGGGGTTCTGTCGTGCTTGTTTGTGTCACTGTTTTGTGCCCTTTCTGCTCTTCAAAAGAGCAAAGTGAAAAAACAGAAAACTTCTGCTTTGGGAGGAAAAGCCCATTCTTTGGCTGCCTGTTTTCACTCTTAATGAGCAGGCACATGAAAATATTGCTGAGATTTCAACCAATTCCACTTGCCAGTTTCAGCTATAGAAGGGGCTTGGTGGGGTACTTATTTGGGGAGTTTGGGCTTTTTTTTTTTTTTGCTTCACCTTCTTCCTCAGTTTCTCCTGCTTCTCAGCCCACTTCTCCCTGGCAAGAAAAGTAGATGAAGATTCATTCTGTGGATATTTAGCATCTGTGCCTGGGCAGTGACAGGCAGCAGGACACCAGCCTCTCCTGTCCCCTCCCAGCTCACAGACATATTTCATCACTGGATCCCAGTGGAAGGAAGGCTCCTGCTTCGTTCTTCAGCCCCTTCTCCAGCTCCCGGCAGCTCTGGTCAGGAGGTGATGATCTCCTGGAAGTGCTCACGAGCAGACAGGAGCTGGTAGTCGGTGGGGCCACAGCCAGCGCCTGTCGAGGTGTCACCCCTCAGCCCATCTGGTGCAGAGTGGGGACAAACCGTCCCAGTGAGGATGGAAACTGCCAGAAACATCCTGGAGCCCCTCAGGCTGTGTTCCCCTAGCCCAGGGGTGTGGCCCCAAGTGCCCCAGCCCCGTGGCACAGCCCCATATCCCAGTGCCAGGGCTCTCTGGCCACAGCCCAGCCCAGGGGCAGCTCCTGCAGCGAGTCCAGAGGCTGTGCGGGGGCAGTGCCAGCTCCTGGGGCACCGTCCCCGCAGCCCCCTGCCCCAGCTGGGCTCGATGGTGCTCCCCGAGCTGCGGCACGGCTCCCTGTCCGCACGGGCAGAGGGTGTCCCTAACAGAGCGGGTGCCTGTCAGGGACACCCCTAATACACTGTGTGTGGCTCGCACGGCTCGCTCCAGTGGGGCAGCCCGGAAACGGTGCGGTCCCACACCTCCGAACGCCTCGGGACTGCTCACCCAAGCAGAACATTCTAGGCAGGATCCTCAAGTTCTGCGTCTTAAACGCGCTTGCCCCTCCCCGGCTGCTCCTCACGCTGTGAAATTCTTTCAGAGACTCCTAAGGGTCAAGATTCTGCTGGTAAAACTCTGCCTCCGTGAAGACCGTCGGCGCTTCCATCCTGCCGGGAGCCGGCTCGCCGCTCGCTCCTGCCGGGGCACGCAGCCCCGCTTCCCTCCGGCTCTCGCCTCCGTCCGTGCGTGCTCCGCGCTCCGGCCGCACACCGGCCTCAGCAGCACTTGGCGTTCTCTCCAGTTTTCTTGCTTTTTCGATAGAAAGTCACTTCTGCAGCCCCTCGCCCGCGCCGAGCAGCGCGGGGGGACGCGGCGCTGACGGCTCCTTCGCCGGCACCGCCACGCAGAGGCAGCAGAGCCCCGCGCTTCTCGTCCCCGCAGCAGCCCGTCCTCCTCCCACTCGCCCAGCTGGAGCCGAAATGATCAAACAGTTTTAGGCTCATTACCGACTCCAAATCTATATAATTGGCCTTTGCTTTTTAAAGGATCCATCGTTAGAAGTGGCAGCAGCGGAGCTGCAGCGTCACCGTCCAACTACTGAGTGCGAGTGTAGATCCAAGGTGCATTTGCTTTACAAACCCCCTCACTGAGCCAGACCTGCCGCAGCCAAACCCTCTGCTGAGCATGTGAGGCGTAAAAAGGACGTCAGCTAGAAAGGTGAACACGGCAAAGAGGTTTTCTTCTGACAGCAAAGCCAACAATCAGTGCTCCCTGCTACTGCAGCGCTGGGACACAGGGCCCTGCGAGAGCCTTGCTGGCCGGGCAAGCTGACCCAGGGGCATTTGCCAGTGCTTAGCTTTCCATCCTTGGAGCCTGATTTTGTCGCTGAATGACATAATCTGGGGATAAAAGCACGAACTGTCAGCACCCAGAGGCCTCTGGGCAGGAGTGGCAGAGCATCTCAGAGCTGGCAAGACTTACTGCCCTCACTGCCAGCCTGGCACTGCCTGGTCCTGGCAATTATAGAATCGTAGGATGTCCTGAGATTGGCCTGCCATGGCCACCGACACCTTCCACCAGACCAGGTGGCTCCAGGCAACATCCAGCCTGGCCTTGGACGCTTCCAGGGATCCAGGGGCAGCCACAGCCTTCTGGGCAGCCTGTGCCAGGGCCTCCTCACCCTCACAGGGAAAGATTTCTTCATAATACCTGATCTAAACCTACTCTGTCAGTGTGAAGCCTTTCTGCCTTGTCCTGTCACTCCAGGCTGTAAATACTAGAAACTCTAAATAGGTTCCCTTCAGGCACTAGAAGGCCACGATTAGGTCAGCCCAAAGAGCCAGCCCCTGGGCTCGTGGCAGTGCCCAGAATGGCTCTGACGCTGCAGCTTCCCATCTCCATGAGAGCTTGGCTCCAGACATCTGATTTCCATTTCCCCTCGTACTCTTACTTCAATCAAAGTGTGTGATTAGAGCTGCACGAGCTCCATTGTCATCTCCCCCTAAGTGCTGCTCTGATGGGTGGAAACAGCATCTCAGTGTTTATATAGAGAGGAATGCATGGCTCTGCTTTCCTGGGTATCACACAAAATCTACCACTGCAGGGAGGGAAAATCACAGGAAAAAAGAGCAGCACCTGCAGAAGTCTGGGGAGAGAGGAGGGGAGCTCTCCCAGCCTTGGGGAGCACCTTGGCCTTGTCCCCTCACCTGTGCAGCAGCTGGGAGATTATACAGGGCAGAGGGAGCTGGAGGGGGGTTATTTTGGTGTTTGCAGCACCTCGGGGCTTTGCTGCCTTAGGCTCTACGTGGCCTCTGCCTGAGCACGGCTCCCGTTGTTGTCCCAGAGGAGGTTTGGAAGGAGCCAGCTCGTGTGGCGGAACACTGGCCTGGGGAGGTGCTGTGGTAAGGATGGGTGACCTTTGAGGGCACCGCTGGGTGCTGGTGCTTCTGTGGGGGTTGGTTGAAGGCGGCTGATTGTTTTGGTGGCATCAGAAAACATTTTGAGGTTTGCCCTGTATTTCTGAGGTCAGAAATATTGTGCTTCAAGGTTCCTGTCAGAGTCAGAGGAATGCACCCGCTGCTGTGCCCTTTCCTCCCAGGTCAGATGTTTGGCTGAGTCTGTGTTGCATGGGCATCAATGGGATCTTAGTTAAGAGCTATGTAATTAACAGCTGGCCGTGCTGCTGGGCCCCTGCCCCAGGTCTGGCTCCCCAGAGGCTCTGCCCACAGAGGGGAGCGGGAGCAGCCCAGTGCCGGGAGCAAAAGGCATCTCTTCTCCGTGTAGTGTAGAGGATCCCAAACAAAAGGTTCCCGTTCCCTGCGCTTCTCTCCCTGCTTCTCACTCTCCTTTCCATGCTCCCACTCTCCAGCAGGGATTTAAGCTGTTCTTTTCTCTGGGCTGCAACAAGAAAGTAGCAATTAACTGTTATAAGGCTGTTTTATTGTCCTGTGCAAACCCCTTCCATCCACTCTGCTTTAAATGGGTACATCTTTTATTCCCAGTTTTCGGGAGTGTAAAACTTTACAGCGTTTGCTGCAAACCTTCATACTTTGCTTTGCAGTTTATTGCTCCCTCTGCGGATATATCTCACTCATAAATATGGCTTCCAGCTCCCAGTACTTGACTAGGAGCTGCAGTGCCTCGGAGTGGTTCCATTAATGGGACTTTGCCTGCATATCGTGGTATGATTCATCCCAAAGCTCTGTCTCTCCTCTGCCCGAAGGTGCAGAGCTCTGCAGAAGAGCTCTGGCAGCAGCAGGTCACTCAGCCAGGGCATTCCAGAGCCAGCTGCAAATCCCAGAGCCAGCTGCAAATCCCTGTGGAGGCTGTGGAGGGCTCAGTGTGAGCTGGGGCTCTGTGCTGGGTGGCTTCAGGCACTGCCATTGTGGAGCCTTGGAGCAAAGGCTGTCTTAGGTGGAGAGTTTCCTCTCCTATGGGTTGTTTGCAGGTTATTTGTAAAAAAAAACGTTCTTTTCCTATGATTTACATGGAGTCTCTCTGCTCTCCCTGTACGAAGAGTGAAAAATAAAGAGGTCAAGTGTTGCGGTTCCTGTGGGTTTAGGTCTGACATGGGTGGGTTGTTTCTAACCATCCCGTAGTTTTTATTGCCATGGGAAAATTGAGGAGCTCTTTCACCCTACTGCCCATTTCTTGGAACACTTTGGAGAAGTGCTGTGCTTGACACAGGCTCAGGTGTCCGTGATCAGAGCCAGCCAGGTGCCAGTGCCTTTGTTCTTCAGCAGCCAAGCCAAGAGCTGGAGGTGGAGGCAGAGCAGGGTTCTGTGTGCTGCTGGTCCTCCCGGGGCTCTGGGAAGGGGACAGGGCGCTTGGCACCCCTGCACTGGTGGTGGCCCTAAGGGGAGGAGTGGGGGTTCCTGCTGCAGTCCCCAACCAGCCACCGTTATTCCGGGACTGTCATGACACAAAGGATTTGGAAAGGTGTGGGATATTAAGTGCAGCTTTCAGAACCCTGCGTCCTACATGGCAATTTCCTTGCATTACAGCGATGGCGGCTTTAAAACCGCCCTCCTCCCGTCCCCTTTTAACAAAACAGGAAAGCGTTTAGGGCCGATTTGTTTGGAGTCCAGAATGGCAGCGATTACAGCAGCGCTGTGCATTTGGGGTAAATGGATTGATACTGGGGTGAGAATGACCTCTGTTGAAAGGGTGACACTTTCAACAGAGTGGGGGGCTGCTGTTTATCCCGCTCTGCGTGTGCCCTGCCCCGTTCCCAAAAGCGGGGTGCTTTGCCTCATCCCTTTGAGCATCCCACCACTGCATTAAAGCTTCTTTTCCAGGGAAAAATAAGACCTATTGACAAAAGCCGTGGCGGCCTCTGTCCATCCCCACAGGCGGGCCGGGTGCTCCCCTCAGCCCCGGGCTGCGGGAGGGAGGGCAGCAGGGCGGGCACACGCTGGCAGCGCCGCGTTAGCGGATGCTTTATGGGACCATTTGCCAGCGCCGGTACCTGCCGACGAGGCTCCAAATGTCAGAGCCGGGCGAGGGAACAGGTGGGCTCTGTGCGTCTCTGGGGCCCCACTAATTCACAGGCGATAAATTAATGACAGGAACAGGGACAAAGTCCTATTCTGGGTGCAGGTGACTGAGCAATTCCCTTCTGGCAGGCGGAGGGAGGGAGACCTGCCGCTGTCAGGCTGCCTTTGATTGTGTTGTCTGAGCCAGGCTTAAAGGTAGCCCGTGCTCGAGACCAGCTTTGCTCCTGCTCAGGGCTCTAGAAGCAGTGGGAAGTCTCGCTTAAAATAATGAGCACCTCTGCTAATTACCTGAGGCTGCCTCTTTGAACCGCAGGCTGCCGCTTACATCATCCCCATAAAGGAACCGAAGGTTTCCTTCGATCCCAGAGAGACGGGAGATGTTCAGAGCTAATAGCATCAGCCCCGTCAGGAAAGGGTGCGAACTGCTGGCACCTACACAGACCTGGTCCTGGTGCCAGGCGTGGGGCAAGGGAGGCGCTGGCAGGAGCGGGGCGTTCCCCGGCTCCCCCCGGTATTCGCTCCTGCCTCACCTGCCTCCAGGAGGGAGGGCTGGCGCTGCAGGAGGGAAAGCATGGGTGTGGGGGCGCTTTCGTAGGGAACAGGGGCAAAAATAGTGGGGGAAAAGAGAAAAGTACAGGAGTGGTACCATATTAAACAAGCTGTACAACAAGCTATCGTCCACGGACGCTGTATCAGCACGGTTTCGGTTTTGTCTGTGCCATCTTTATAGAATTCCCGAGGGATTGTGACCCAGAAGCAGTGATCCGGCGCCGAGGGGTGGGCAGCAGGGCTGGTGCGAGCTGTGCCGGCGGGAGCGCCGGGCTCTCTGTCGCCTCTAGGAAGCACTCTGACCTCAGGGAAACGGGGAGGATCGCTCCGAGCAGAGCTGCGAGAGCGCGCAGCATCCTTCGGCTTGGCAAAGAGCTTTTTCTGGAGAGCCTTGGCTTGGGAGTGGGCGGGAAGCGAGGCCGAGGGATTCCAGCATGGCAGAGCCTGGGACTCGGCAGCTGTCTGTCAGCTCAAGGGAGAAGGCTCTGGGAGATGCCGCGTGGGGATGCACCAGCCTGGTCCCGGAGCCAGGAACCCCTTCCCGTACAGGGGGTCCCTCCGAAACGGGGGCGAGGTGAATGCCAGCCTTGGAGGATGTGCTTAGATATAGGAGCGTGGTGCCTGGAGAGGTTGGATCGTTCAGGATAAACCATCACTCTGGGCTCTGCAGAAGTGCAGGAGAGACGAGGCTCCCCGGGAGCAGGCGGCTGTGCCCCGGCCCGACGAGCCCGTGCAGATGGCGGGGAGATAAATGACACCATCTCCGTACTGTAGTGGCTCGGCCGTAATTCCTGAAAGACATTTATTGGAGGCAGCCTTTCCTTTTTCAGGGCTGTGACTCCTCGGGCAGGGGGAATTGCGATGGGGAAGGTGGAAAGCGCAGCCCGGCGTTACTGATGAGACCGGTGCCCAAACCCCCATCCATTCCTCTCCTCCAATTTTCTCCTCTGACAATTTATAGGTTGGTTTGATGCTTGAATAGCTGAGTCTCTCTAGTAATATGTATTCTCTGTAAGTATTCCCTGCTGTGGCATATCCTAAGAGAACTCCATCAAATAATTATCTTCCCTTTTATTTATTCACAGTCTTTTCACTCGATCTGCATCACGATAAAATATTCCAATGGCTTCCTCTTAGCACTGAGCCTTCTCCAGATTGTAAAGTGTATTTATGTACAGTATTAAATCCGCCCTGCGCCGCTCTTTATCTTGCCTCTCTGCCCGTTCGATGCTGCCGTCGCGCTGGCCCTGGCCACCCCCTGCCCTGACTTCGTGTCCCCGTGGCACGCACGGAGCCTGTGCCACCTGCCCCAAGCCCAGGGCAGGAGAGGTCCGCAGGCGGCCGAGGACCCAGCTGCAGCCAGTGCGAAGGGACGGAGAGGGGCAGCCCCACCAGGGAACCTTCCTGTCCCCCCTCGCCGGTGCTTCCAGCCGGGATGTGGCTGCCTGGCAGGGCCGGGCTGCCCGCCGGCAGCGGGAGGACGTGACTGCAGGGCAGCCGAGCACAATCAGAGCAGGGAAGAAACCAATAACCTCCTCTGCCCGTGCTGGAGGAGCAGCGCTGCTCTTCTCCAAGTGCTCCGCGTGTCTCCCTGTGGAGAGTGACCTCTGGGGAGGGATGAATCCCTAAAAAGGGGAAGCTTCTCCTGCAGAAAGAGGCTATTTCAGGGGATGGTGTGTAGAGTCCGAGCGAAAGTTTCCAGTGCTGATGAGCACTTGGAGCAGTCCTCAGAGAAGGTGCAGGCATGCTGCAGCACAGCTCTGACCTATGGCAGGGGACATCCTTTCTCCATGGGATAGCAGGTCCATGTTTGCAACTGGGATTGCTGCAGGTTTTGAAAATAGCCCTCCAACACCAGTATATCCTCCTTGTCTTTCTGAGGATTTCTGCATGCTGCACAGCAGCCTAACAGGAAACACTTGGTGTTGGGCATCCTTGCTAAAAGACCCCATGAAGGACCAGTGGCCTCTCCACCCCAGGCATCTTGGCCTCTCTGCAGGTGTGGGTGATCCCAGGGTGTTCTGGACTGAAGGGGCTCTTGTGGTCACATTCACAGTCTAGCAGTGCCAGGGATTCTGTTAGGCCAGAAGACTCTCCCCGCTCTGAGGGCTGAGGGAGTAAAAGCAAGTTTAACTGTGTTTTTTAGGTTTGCTTACGCTGCTCTGCCCACAGGAGCATTTCCCAGGAGCCACGAGGCAGTGGCAGCAGCAGCACTTTCTGCCATGCTGTGTCACCATGACGCAGGAACAGCAGTTATTTGGTTGGTCACAGAGAAATAGCAGTGGCTTTTCTTCCCAGCTTTGCCCACAGTCAGCTTAGTTGGTAGGTAGATGGGCCAGGGAAAGGCGTGTTTCCCAGAAGAGGGAGATGGCAGGGGAGAGGACCAGTCATGGTGAGGATGATAACCACGGTACTCCAACTCACTTGGCTCTGGTACCTCTTCAGAGTGGCATCCCCTACACTCCTGGAGAGCCAAGTTCCCCAGCAAGGGTTAACAGAGTGTATAAAATTGATTGCGATTTTAGTAATTCAGTATAATCACAGTCTACCAGCAGGTTGCTTTTCCAGCAGGAGGGTTTGGAATTATTTTCTGGAGTTTGCAATATAGAACTTAAATTAAGCCTCAGAAGTCAGAGGAGCTCTGCTGCATCTCTAATGTGGTGCTAAATTCTCAGCAGCACATTCCCTGTATTAAAGCCTTTGCTGGCAATTAGGTTCATTAACTATCACAATACCTTATTTATTACTCGGCATGCCATATGGTTTCCCAGCTAAAGAATGGCACCCGTTCTAGCACAGACCATTTGGCATCATAAAGATGTTAACAAATAATGTTATGGCTCTCAAGGGCAAAAGGGCTCGCCGGGCTGCAGGTCTGCACGGCAGGAGAGAATATGAAAACATTTTTCTTCTATGGCAAAATAAAGAATTCCTCGAGACAGAAGTATTCAAAGACTATCCCGCTTGCATCACGCAAATGGGAGTTTTATACATGCCCATAATGGTTCTGTCAATATTTGCAGCAGGCAGCGTGCTCACTCATCTCCTTTCCTTCCCCTCGCTCCCTCCGAGCACCGACAGTGCTGGAGCACCAACAGGAAGGACCCACCTCCATCTAGTCGTGCTGCATTTATGCCTCTTGACTTTTATTTCTTCTGATGGCACCAGCTCTTTGGTGTATGCAGCTCTCGGGGACGGGATTAATTATCCAGCACCATCCTTTGCTGCTGCCCAAACTTCAGCACTGGGCACTGCACCGAGGCACCCGGCATGCCCGCGAGCGCACAGCACTGATTGCTGCTCTGCAGAGGAGAGAGTGTGTAGGGGGTGAAGCTTCACCAGTAGAAACAGCTCATTGGGACCCCAATGACAGAACATGAAGTTAGGCATTCTGACCCTGAAAAGGGGCAAATCCTAGTTGTAGTTAGTTTAGTGCTCTTGGGAGGGGATCAGGACCTGTTACAGCCCGGGCTGTGAGTGTTATGCTGGGTACGCCACGCTCCGTTCCTATTTTCAGCAGGATTAGGATTACGAGAGCCAGGGACAGCATTTCAGGTCACAGGGACTTGGACTGTCTCCTCTTGGGTACTGCATGGCCAACAAGGAAAAGGTACTTCTCCATTCCTGTTCTGTGAGTGGATTCTCCTAGAATAAACACATCCAAAGGGTGATTTTGGCAAAGTGCAATTTAAATCAGAGTAGTACTAAAAGCACAGATTAAACCAGACTTTGTAATCCTGTTACAGTATCCCTTGACAACCTCTGAATTTCCAGAAATGGGTCAGAAAGACAAGTTTCAGGCACAAGTAGCACTGCTGCCAAATTTCCTAGGCAATGCTCACTTGGTGCCTAGGTGTGGTTGTTTCCTGGATCCTGCTCTTCGTTGATTCCTGGGTGAGCTTTCTGGTTTGCAGGAAGACAATTCTTCCAGCATGTGAGCTGAGGAATGGCTCTGGGCTCCTGCACATGGGCTCTAGTGGTCTGTGCACAGGTAGCCCAGGTACCTGCAGCAGCACAATGCCAGCTCCCTGATTTCCAGCCAACGATCGGGTGGGTCAGGGCACCCCCAGGGCTCGATGCCCTCCTGCCCAGAGTAGCTGGTGGTGAGGCTGTAGCAGCTCTTGGATAACTGCCATGGTGATGATCACTTCAAAATGCTTTGGTGTACAGAACAACTGCTCTTTCTTTGGGCAGTGGTAGCAGTTAGGTGTTTGGCTGGCACCACGCTCAGCCTGCGTAGAGCAACCTCACTGTGCCCTGGTCTGTCACTCCAGAGCTGCCTGTGTCCTGCTGGAACTGCTCTTCCCAGGGAGGGATGTGGCAAAGACCTGTATAGCTGCAAAACTCACAGGCTTTAATGGCAGCTAGGATTATTTCTCATCACCTCAGCTGACCTCTCAAGCAGTGTGGGTGAAGTATTCTACCCGCCAGTTCACATAGCGCTGCTTCCCACTGGGATTGCAGCCATTTCTTTGGGAGCCCCTGTTTTGTTTTGTTTTGCAGTGGATGGCACAGAGCACTGTAACACAGCCAGAGCCTGGTCCTGAGAACAGCGACCTCCATGGGAGGATGGGTGTGACCAAAGATGAAGCTGTGTCCCGCCTGTCTGGGGTTTTGAGGGATTGTTGATGTAACACCCATCCCCTTTCTGCTGGCCTCAGTGCCTCTCCAGAGTCTGCCAGCTCCTTTGAGTTTTCACTATTCCATGTCCTCCTTTCAACTTTTTCATGAGAGTTTTGATTTGGTTTTTTTCCTCTTCATGTCTCTTGAAGAGACATTCCAAAACATGCCCCCTCAAAAGCCTCTGGGCTGGAATATCTCACCTCACCTCCCCAAGCAGTTTTGCTCCCTGCCTGCCCTGTCAGTCCCTCTGCACAGCTGCAAGGACCCTTGGCCATCTGGTGATGCCATAGACAGTTTTGTAGGTAGCACAGTGATGCCAATGCTCCGGCACCGAACCTTTCAGGGGCAATTCTTTGTGAACAGAGAACTGTTTTCCAAACAGCAGAGAGAAATGGAATTCCAGTCCATTTGTGGTGGAATTGGCATTTCCCAACCAAAGGATGTAGCACCTGTGGCAGCAGAGGCACACCAGCGAGAAAGAATGGACTGGGTTCCAAAGGGAATTAATACCTGGAGAGGAGCTGGGGGTGGTGGCAGCGGCTGCAGCCCCGGTGACAGTCGTGTCACACACTCTGCTGCCTCCCCCCCTTTGCATCCCTGGCCGCTGGCAGGAACACGTGGAGCCTCTGGCCCTGGGCAGATAGGTCTTATCCAGGAATGACTTTGCAGGAGTGTTTACTTTCATTCCTGGGAGGCTGATCAAGCTGTTCCAGCTAGGAATGTGCCCTGGCTGAAGCGGGACCCTGCCAAGCTCCCTCCAGCATGAACGTTGCACGGTCCAAGGGCACTGGAGCCCCGGCGGGACTCGCCTCCTGCTGCCAGACCGGCCTGTGTCCATGGGACTGGGGACCATGGATGCATGTGCTGTGACCAAGCTGGAATACACCAATTCCTCACGACCTTTGGGAAGGATTCATCAATATCCACCCTGAAAGGGCGGACTGTGAGCTGCCTTGCTGCACCAATGTTATCTGATTTGGTCACTGAGGAATCTGTGACCAGATAAGATACCAGGGCTTTATTGTATCTTCTGGCAATTATTAAGAAAATAAAATCAGTTAATATCTAACCTTGAACCTAGACCAAAACATTTAGCCTCAGACTTCGTTCTGCCTCTCTTGTACATTCAGGAGTTGTACAGTTTAGAGGGCTGTTAGGAATGATGGAAGAGATGAACGGGAATTTAATCTGAGCCTAAAATACCATCATTATGCAGCTCGAGCATCTCAGAAATGAGGTCTGTGCCATGTGTGATGCAGCCACTCGATCTTTTTGTCCTGGTGCAAGAAAGGGGAGGAGGAGGAGGAGCCCCTTTGGCAGAAGTTTCCCCAGCTGTGAAGGCATTTTGTGTGAATATTTAATGCAGAGATATGTTAAGAGCAGGGAAAGGAGTGGGGGGGAAGTCTTCCATGAGTGTGGGCTTTTGTTTGTCCTGTCAGAAGCAGTAACGTGTTCTCTGTGCGCACACGGAGCACATAAATACATATAAATATCCTCTCCCCTGGAAAGGGAGAGCAGAGAGAGCAGAGAATTGTGCAGCTGGAAATGGGACATGGAGTGCTGCTAGAGAGGAAAGATGGAATGAGGGCTGGAGGTGTTTACTGAGTCTCTGGGATTCAGGATGTGGCTTGCTCCCTCCAGTAAATGAACTTGAGCATCATGAGGGCACAGAAACTGGAAACTGGCTGCTTCCAGTGAGACTGAGAATGCTGCTTGTGGTCCTGGATGACTTTTTGGTTCTGAACTCTTAAAGCCATTCAGAGGCTCTTGGAAACCATCCTGTTAAAGGAAGGGAGTTTTAATTGTTGATCTTGTGCTCAGAAAAGCATGCAATGAGTATTTAACTCACCTGGAATTCTTATTAATGTCTAAACTTGGATGTGATCCTACTGGAGATGGAACAGCCCTGAGTGGAGGTGCAGCCCTGTACCCCACTCCTGAGGGGACTAACCAGCACGAATGCTGTCTGGACAGACTAAGAACATCTCCTTCCCCAGTGCTGTATGCTTCCTGAGGAGAGTCAAAACCAAAGTAAGACAGGAAAAGCAGGATGAAACTGGAACACAATCCCTCACTAGAGTATCCCCTGTTTTGAGAAGCAGAACAAGCCCCCAGAAGTGCTTTGCTGAGGCCCTGGTGTAGATTCTGCTCTATTTAAATGACTTTTTTCTGGGATGAACTTTACCGAACACACATGCAGCCTCCACAGCACCATAAATTCGGGGCTGACATTTAATGCCTCGGCACATTTCTTTCCTTGTCCCGTGCAAGACATCAAGTATGTCAGGTTAAGGGAAGAGAAAAAGAGGAAAAATAATTACACAGTAAACTAAACAATGCCAGCCTCCTCCCACTTTTTAGGGCTTCCTAAGTTGCTACCTCTGGTTCAAGCTCTCTTGAATACGTACCAAGGGTAACACTAAAAATAGGTCCTGTACTGATGGTTGGGTCACAGCCTGCTAGAGGGAGACATTTTTATTTAATTACAAGCCCAGCAGCGTGTTGCTGGGGGGGAATACATAAACACAGCACTCGAAGCCTGGCTGTAAAGTTTGTGCTCCTTCGCTGAGTCACTGTGGCTAAATTCCCCTTTGTGTGGGGGATTTAGGGGAGGAATGTGGGAAGGCTGGCCCGGGCTGCCGCCCTCCTGAGTCACCGCTCAGCTCATCCTCCAGCCCTGGCAGGCTCAGGGCCCTAAGCCACTAATTAGCCTCATTGTCTTAGGGCTGCAGCATCCATAACCTAGCACGGGGAGGGGGGAGGATGGAGGGACAAAGCTCCTGGAAACCCACGAGCTGTGTCTCCTGGCACTTGTGTTCTGTGCGTCACAACCCACCTCTCAACACTCCCCGAGGGATACTGATCCACTCCTTCCGCGGGATGGCATTGATTCCATGATGCCTAAATGCGAGTGAAGTTGTAACCTGGAGCAGTGCTTACGGGCAGGGAGGGTTTTGGTGCACAGAGCGCGGGGTGCAGCAGCCTCGCTGGCAGCTGTGCGGATGCGTGCACTGCCGGCTCACGCGGCGGTGACACGATGATCCTCGTCGCTGCTGCCCTGCTTCTGTCGCGTGCTCGAGCGTGGCTGGGTGGCATCCCACACCCAGCAGGGCCGGGAGGCTGACAGGCGGGCATGTGGGGAAGGGCAGGCAAGGGTTTCTGCAGTGTGGCACGTGTCCAGTCAGCTCCATCCGAACTATCAGGCTGTGCAGGTCTCCTTTCCCACAACGGCGGGCAGCTCCTGTGCAGCTCCGTTGGGCTGGCTACAGCCGAGCTCCAAAACTGACTTACTTTGGGATCAATGCAATGTGGATAACCCGTATCCCACCACCCCTTGCCACAGCCCCTGATCCAGTTGCGTCCTTGCATGACTCTCAGGTTCCCCTTGTGCAGCACAATGAGGGGTCTGTTCCTGGCCCCTCCACTCCCCCGGGCTGCCACAACGCACACGGGTCCGGTGTCTGCGCGCTCGGACAGAGCCTGGTGCTCATCAGTGGGGTTCAGAGGAAGCTTAATGCACCGTGGCTGCACACTGAGCAGCTTTCCCGGGGCTTCCACCCTCCCCCTTGCAAACAGCTTTGTGCATTTAGGCTTTTTTTTTTTAAATAAAGTCTAACACATTTAATCATCTTTTCATAAGCTGTCAGCTTGCCGCGCGCCAAAGCAGAGCAGCGCGCTCTGCCCCGGCTCCCAGCAAAGCAAATATGCCTGGAGAAATCCTGCTCCTGGGAGCGTGCACACAGGGGCTCAGGAGCTGTGAACTTTCCTCAGGGTCTGGGGCGAGATCAAAAATCAGTTTTTGAAAGTTATGGATTTTTCATTGAATTTGAAACAGATCTTATTTTGCACAGCATCCTTGCTCCAGTGTTTCATAATTCAGCTCTGCACCAGCAGCGCTGGAAAACTCAGTATACTGGAAAACTCCAAATACATCAAAAGCAAAACACAACTAGTCCTAGGAAAACATAGGAATGTGCCTGTCCCCCACCCTGTAGGTTCTCAGCAGGAGCAGGCAGAACAGTCCAGGGGGCAGAGCTGGGGTGGGCACAGCTGAAGTCAGGGCCTAGCAAGCTGGAGAAGCCAGAGCTGTGTCCTTGCATGCCTGTCTGGGGTGGAATGGGGAGATTACGGGTCTAACAGCACTGGAGGAGTGTGTGTGATGGAAAAGGGCATTTGCAGAGAGTGGAAGAAACTGTTGTTTTGGGCATGATGGAGAGGAGCTGTTCTCCTCCCTTTCCATTCATACAGGGTGGGTGATTCTGGGGCACCTTCTGGCTGAAGTTGTCTTCCAGGACATTTTTTGTGGACTAAGCATCCTGAACAAGGAATTTCCTTTCTTACTGTAATTGTGGAGACTGCTCGGTTTTACTCTCCTCTCCACGCACTAGCTGCCTCTCGGAGAAGCATCCCAAGGCTGCCCTTGCCATCATCCCTCAAAATACAGGCTGCTGCATTGCCCAGTCCTTGTCTTCCCACAGACTTGGTGCTGCTGGCCAGGATATTTCCACTGGGGAAGCAAACATTTCTGTCTCCCTGTCCAAGTAACTGATAGGGCTGAGGGCTAGGAGTGGATCTGAATGGATCCCTCATTTTCCTGGGAAGGATGTCCATGCTTCACCTGGTCCTCACACAGAAAGCCCTTCCTGAGGAACCACCAACTCAGGGGTTTAATGCTGGAGGTTAATAATAATCGCACCAGGCAGCACATCATTGCACCGTATCTGGTTGAGAGATTTACAAGTGAAACTCGTGGCGGAGGAAGAAATTGCCTCAATCACTCGGAGTAATGGCACATGGAGAGGCACTTGGGCGTGACTGCTACTTAACACGGAGCCCAGCTTGGCTTCATTTAGCTGCTGGTGCCTTTCTAATAAACACGTTACACTACAAGGTGGGGATTAAGATCAGAAAAGTAAATAAATTGGAAACTGATGGGGAGAGATGGGAGGGAAATGGAAGGTACCGGGGAGGAGTGACGAGGGATTGATTCCCGTGCCAGGACACGGGGAAATGACCCTGAAGGCCATGGCTGTAGCTTTCCAAGCATCTCTGTGGGCCTCATCTGTGCCCTGCAGGTGCTGGGCAGCCCCAGTGCCAGGGTATATGGGGTGTCCCTGCTCAGGGTCTCCAAGCTGGTCTCTGCCTTCAGCAAACGGCGGCTGTGGGAAGTTGGTGTCTTAAACAATTCAGTAGCTTTTGATATATGTATTAGAGGAGCAACAAAAAGTGCAACGCACGAGTTGACAGGAAGGACTGGGGGTTAATTTTCAGGATGCTGCCTGGGAATTTAGCCGTGGGATTTCCATTATTGCTAATGGGACTCATGCAGCTTAATTTCATGTGAGCTATACTAAAAACATACCCATAACTGCCTGCAAAATTTCAGTCCTGAAATCAAGCCTTTTAAAAGTTAGAGAAGGGTAAACAAACACCTGAAACCACAGTGTCTCACTATTTCTCCCTCTCAGCTGTTTGGATTTTAAAGTCTGGAAGAGGGAGGAACTCAAGCAGTTTGAGACAATTAAAAGCCCCCATCCTGCAGGCACGCTGGCTGCCTGTGCAGTGCATCCCTGCTCTCTGCCAATTACAGCAGCAGAGTTATAACCCCCGAAAAAATAGGAGTAAGCTGATGCCTCACCCTTAACTATAGTACAGCGAGCACGGCGTTATCACACGCGTCTAATAACCCGCGCAGCGCCGCCGTGCATCGTGAGGCCTCCGTTATTAGGCTGTTCTCGTTAAATGACTGCTATCATCTGGTCCCAAAGTACATTAAATCCCATTATAATTATAAACACACTTCCCCATAACGTTCTCCTTAGATTACATTTGCGCTGCTTTACCCCAAGGGTATCTTTGTACTAATGCCGTCCGTGTTTGTTGTTTTAGCTGAAGACACCGGGCCCTGCGCTGGCTGTGTTGTGCCACGGGCGCAGCAGGGAGGGAGGGAAGAAGGGAGAGCTGCGCGGCTGCCACCCTGCCCCTCCCCGCGGATTACACAGGTCTCTGGGTGCGCTGAGCGTGGGCACCGCCAAGGAGCTGAGGCACGGCCTCGGTCCGATGCTCAGGGCACGCAGTGCTCCCTCCACGCGTGGCCCGCTGCTCCTGCCGCTGCCCAGTGCCGTTGTCGGTGTCACGGCGTGGCTGGCGTCTCACCGTGTGTTCCGCTCCCTTCCCGAAGGCGACCCTTGCGGCAGAGCCCCATGGCCCGTCCTGGGGTGCGGGCACCCGCCACGTCCCTACATAAAAGTGGTGCCGTCACGGCGTCAGTATTTTATCGGGGGGGTGGGGGGGGAGGGGAAGAAAAACCAGCTTCGTCGGGGCGACAACGTGCTCGGTGTCACATCATGTCACAAGCACCGCAGCTCCCGGTCGGAATCCGCCACCGGACCCCGAACTGGGCTCTGAGGTTGGTTTTTACCGTCTCCACCCCCGGGCCCGGGGGTCCGCCCAGGCGCGGCGCGGGGGGCGGCTTTGTCTGGCGCGGGCGCGGCGGGGGCGCAGCCGTCGGGGCGGTGGGCGCCGCCCGTCGGGGCGCGCAGCCCCGCTCGCGGCGGGGCCGGGGGCGGCCGCGCCGCTGCCCGGTGCCGCTCCCCGGTACCGCCGGGCTTCCGGGTGCCGGGCTCCCCGCCGCCGCCTCCGGCTCCTCCATGTTTGTTGTCGGCAGCGCTGTCCAGCCGCTGCCGCTCGCTGCCCGCAAGGTGCGGGGCTGCGCGGGGCGGGGCGGGCCCGGGCGGGGGCGCCCGCACTCAGCTCGGCGCGGGCGGGGGGCGCGGGCGGGGCGGTGGGTGGGTGGGTGGGTGGGAGGGTGGGGGCGGCCTGACGCGGGCGCGGGGCGGCCCGTGGGCCGGCGCCGCCGTGATTTGCTGCGCGGCGCGGCGAGCGGCGGCGGCGGCGATGAGAGCGGGCAGTGCGAACTGCCGGAGCAGCCGCCGGCCGCCGTGAGTGCGGGCGAGGGGGGGGGCGGCACCGGGACCCCCCGCGTCCCCCGCCCCGGGACCGCCGTGTGGCCGGGGCTGCGCCGCTTCGCCGCGCACCTGATGGGGCCGCGCTGCCGGCGGGACGGGGCGGCCGGAGCTGGAGCCGGGCGGCGGCGGGGGATGCGCACCTTCCTCTCCCTTCCCTCCCTTGCCTTCCCCGGCCGGCGGTAGCGGGAACGCGGCTCCGGCAGCCGCGGATCCGCCGAGCAGCGCGGAAACTTTTGGGCGAGTCGCTGCTGGGCTGCGGGCTAACTTCTCTCTCCTCCCCGCTCCCTTCTCCCGACTCCCTTCTACTCCCTGCTCCCTTCTCCTCTCCTTTCTCCCCCCGGCTTTCCTCTCTCCCCATCTTTTTTCTCTTTTTTCCCCCTTTTCTCTCTCTTTCGTCTCTTCCCTCCCCGCTCCCCCTTTCCCGCTCCGCTCTGCTCCTCTCCCCCTCCGCCTTTTGTTTTCGCAGATAGTCGGCACACAAAGCTGGTCCCAGATTTGAGCGACGGCGAGACACCCTGATGTGTGAGCCTGGGGCGCGCCATGGATCTGACTAAGATGGGGCTGATCCAGCTGCAGAACCCCTGCCACCCCACGGGGCTGCTGCACAAAGCCAACCAGATGCGCCTGGCGGGGACGCTGTGCGACGTGGTCATCATGGTGGACAGCCAGGAGTTCCACGCGCACCGGACCGTGCTGGCCTGCACCAGCAAGATGTTCGAGATCCTCTTCCACCGCAACAGCCAGCACTACACCCTGGACTTCCTCTCGCCAAAGACGTTCCAGCAGATCCTGGAGTACGCGTACACTGCCACCCTACAAGCCAAGGTTGAGGACCTGGATGACCTGCTCTATGCTGCCGAAATCCTGGAAATTGAGTACCTGGAGGAGCAGTGCCTGAAGATCCTGGAGACTATACAGGCCTCCGAGGACAATGACACCGAGGTCGCCATGGCTGATGGAGGTGCCGCCGCCACCGCTGAGGAGGAGGAGGAGAAGAAGTCAAGGTACATCAAGGGTCTCTTCATCTCCAAGCCCACTGGTGAGGAGGGTGGCTATGCTGGCATGGCCAGCCAGAATCTGCTGGCAGCCACAGTGGAGCAGAGCCCCTCTGCCTCTGCATCCTACTGCTCCCTCTCTTCCATGAGCCCCACCAAGGCGGCGGTGGACAGCTTGATGACCATTGGGCAGTCACTGCTGCAGGGTGCCCTGCCACCCAGTGCCCCCGAGGACTCGCGCTCTGCCACCACCCGCCGCCCCTCTGGCCTCGCCGAAGTCAAAACTGAAGCAATGCAGGTGGATGAGGCCTCCAGCCATGACAGCCCCCGGGCAGCCGAGCCCGGTGCCTCCAGTGGGGAGAAGCCTGACGAGAAGGGCAAGGAAGGACCTGGCACCCCGACCCGCAGCAGTGTCATCACCAGTGCCCGTGAACTGCACTACACCCGTGAGGAGGGTGCCGAGCCACCCCCTGAGCCTGGCCAGGGGCTGCCACTGGGGCCGGAGCCGTCTGCCGCTGCCCCGGGAGAGAAGCCCTTGGGCATCTACTCTCTGCTGCCGAACCACAAGACTGAGCCGGTGCTCGGCGTGCCGCCCACTGCGGCGTCCGCCCTGCACGTGCAGCCGGCCCTGGCTGTCTCCATGGACTTCAGCGCCTATGGCGGGCTGCTGCCCCAGGGCTTCATCCAGCGGGAGCTGTTCAGCAAGCTGGGGGAGCTGGCAGCCGGCATGAAGACAGAGAGCAGAGCCCTGGGTGAGCAGTGCAGCGTGTGTGGGGCAGAGCTGCCGGACAACGAGACCCTCGAGCAGCACAGGTGAGTGCCGAGGCCGGGCTGTGGCATGCTGCACCGGGCAGCCAGGATCTCGCCAGAGGGTTTCGGTTTCTGGCTGAGTTGGATACGTGCTGGTGCAAAGTTTCCATCACATACCCCAAAACCATCTCAGAGGGATGGCTGTTGCAGCTTCCCCAAGTCTGGTTACTGTGCCAGAAGGTTCCTTCCAGTGAGTGCTGGCTGGGGACGGCCCGGATGAGCTGGGGCCGTCGGTGTTTCCTGTGAGCATAAACACCACCAGTTTCCCTGGCTGGCATCAACCAAGCAGCTCACAGTTGCTACTCTTTGAGTTTAGGGATCTGCGTGCGGAGAGATGCAGTGGGGACAGGCAGCACTCACCCGCTCTGTTCAGAGCTGGTCCCCCCTGTGCCAGTGCCGGGGCACGCCAGCAGTGGTGGCAACGTGTGGTGACTTGCCAGCCTAGGGGGGTTTGTGCCGCTCAGCTTCCCGGTTTATGAAACATTTACACTTCGCAGAAAGTGGCGCGGGGGTCAGGCTGGGTAACGCCGGGGCGAGCGCAGAGGGCTCGGGCTGCCGCAGAGCCGCGGGTCTGTCCCTGCGGGAAAGGTGAAAGGCTGGACCTCCAATAGCCGCAGATGCGGCTTCGGGGCTCCCCTGCTCGGGGTGGGGGGGTCTGTGCTCACTCCCAGCCCCGCACCCTGGGGGCTTGCTGCGGGCTGGGAGCGTGGTGGTGGCTCCTGACACGTGAGCTCAGTGCTCCGCTGTTTATTGCCTCCTGGTCGCGGTTCAGGGACCAGGGCTTGTTCCCTCATTTGGCTGGGGAAGGGAGCCGCGTTAATTAGCACACCAAAATCGGCGTCGGCTCTGAACGTGCTTCGGTGAGCGCTGCTCTGGCCCCCGCTGCAGCCCCGCCACAGGACAGCAGCGTCCCGCTTAGGGAAGACATCACCGGCATGGTGCCGTAGCTTCTCCCTGCCTCCCCTGGCTGCACACCCTGTCAGATCTTTAATGAATCAACAGGTTAATTAGTCCTGATGCACATAAGGCTCCAGGGCCGGTGTCCGTGCCGGCACGTGCCTCTGGCGGGCAGTCGGTGCTGCCGGCGCGCCCGCCAGCGGGGCGGGAGAGCTGCTGCCGGCTGCCGGGGCAGCGGCTGCCCGCACGCTCAGCCCGGGAACGCTCCGGCGGCGGGAGCCGAGCTGCCGAGCCGGGATCCTCAGCCCTGCGCGGGGCTGCGAGTGCTGGCAGCATCGCCCCTCGCTCTGCCGCATGGACCCTGCGGGGAGCAGCCTTCACCCCTTGAGGGTCCTCGGCTCCGTGTGGGTGCACAGCCGCTTTCGGCTTTGTTCCCCCTCTCGCAAGTGGGAGAGCCGGGGCTGGCGTTGGTTACGTCCCCGAAGCCGCCTCGGCCGTGCGGTGATGCAGACCGAACGTCACCGGGAGAGCTGCAGTGAGGGCTCAGGGAGAATTTTAACGTGCCTTTCTGCCACGGTCTCAAGGCTCTCCCTTTCCCCCTCCAAGCTCAGAGCAGCAATTGCTGTGGCCGCAGAGGGGGGCGATGCTGGGACTGACCGGAGGCTCCCGTCGCCAGCCGTGAATCTGTCCAGAGGGAGGGAGAGCTGCGCGGTCAGATCCTTCCCCGCGGGGTCGGGAGACGAGGGAGCATGGCCCAGTGTCCAGGCAGCCCCTATTTCACAGCGCCTTCCCGGGTTCAGCTTGTTTTGACAGCCGCGGCTGCAGCCGTAGCTTATTTCTCACTTATTCATGATCTTATCGTGAGGCTGGGCACACGCCATGCTCCGCGGGGCTCGGGGTCTGCCCGGAGCATGGAGCTCAGCACTGGCCTCTGCCAGTGGAGCCTTAAAGGCAGTTGCTGAAGCCAGCACCAAACTCTGCCTGTTCTTGCTTTCTGACCGATTACCTGGCGCTGGCAAACTTTGCAGGGTTAGCCAAATCCTTTGAGCCGTGTTTAAACGGATCTGTAGGACCGTCCGTGTTGAAAGGCATTGGGTAACAGTCCAATGAACTCACTACCCGGCCCCCAAAGTCTAAATCCCAGGCGGTTTGTGTGCAGACAGGGTCTCATGTGGCTTTTTTATAGTGTTTGCTTTCTAATACGTTGTGAGAATTACCATTTGGGGAGGATTTGTGGGATCCTATTGTATTCATGGAGCTGTTAAACAGCATCTGCGCTGGGCTGGGATCTGCAGCTCTCTGCCGGAGCAGCTCTGGTGGCAGCTGCACCGTGCTGGCTGCGGGCTCCTCTTCTCTCTGCTGCCTGGTGCTGAGGGGGCCTGGGGATCTGCACCCTGCGCTGGGGTCTGGGCACCACCTCCCCAACCGGCTGGAGGGGGGGCAGGATGTGCCAGGGCACCACGGTGTCGCTCGCTGACTTTCGCTGACCTCCTTCTGCCGCGCACTCGCTGCTGTGGTTTTGCTTTCCGACCCTGATGCGAGGCGGAGGTGCCCGATCAGAGCCGTTCCCAGCTGTGGTGAGCTGGGGGCCAGGGGGCAGGGGTGGGGGTACCTCACTGTTCCGTGGGGTGCTTGGCTGCCAGTGTGACAGCTTGCAGTGCCAAGCCCCAGCAGAGCCCAAAGCCACCCAGCCCCAGTGCCGCTCGTTCCGCAGGCAGCTCGGTGAGCCAGTGCATGCCGAGCCTGTTTGCAGAGCACAGGCAGCCCATGCATATGGCAGGGCTGTTTGTTTACACACACACATGCCTATAGAAGTGTAAACATACATGTTTATAGTCTTGGAGCCTTCTGAGTGTTGTTCCTGTCTTCATCAGTATGGGAAGCACGTGCAGGAAAAAGGAGAGCAGAGGGTTGGCCGGGCCTCGGCAAGCACAGGGGGCCACTGGCTCTGGGTGACAGACAGTGCCCGAGGGACAGTCATCTGCCCTGGCCCAGTGTGGTGACACGGCTCCTTGGCCTCGTGGCAGCATTGTCTGTGCTGTGTCATACCCAGGAGCACTGAGCTGTGACCTCTGGGGGGCCAAGTGGCCACAAGCCTGGACGCTGCCTCTGATCAGGGTTTTCAGGTCCCTGAACCCACTGGCTGCTGCATGATCCATTTTCTTTCTCCCTTACCAAGCTTATGATTTTGACTAATTGAGTGTAGATTGAGTCGTCGAGTCTTTAATTTTTTTTATAAAAGATTTCCTTCTGGGTTCAGCAAAGTTCAAACTTAATCTAATGTTAGTATTGATCGTCACTTCTAATTGCAGACAAAAAAGCCATAGTTCAGTGGCCCTTTTGGGGGCTATTTTGTGAAGGAATACCTCCAAGCTGTAAGGTGAGAGCTGTGCCGAGCTGCCACTGAGCCTGGCATAATTTGTCATCGGGAAGTTAAATACCTTAAAACTTTAAAAAAACGAAACCATGTCTTTTATAAAGTGATAGTGACTGGGAAGGCTGCCATGGGGATGTGATCCCATGCGCTTCATTTATGGCACAGTCGAGGACCCCAAGCCAATGCTGCCCAGGAATTCACCCACCACAGCGATGCGGCTGCTGGCAGCACGTGTGTCAGTGTGAGATGGAGATGCTGCTCTGGAGAGCAAAAGTGCTTTCGTGGTGATGGTGTCATGGTGGAGGCCAGTGGTGGGTGAATGCTCCTTGTGGAGCGATTTTGGTGGAAGGTGCTTGTCCTCACTGTCATATGGGGGGATGTACCTTGGGGAAAGCTTCCATTCCAGCTGTCAGGTCTGTTCTGCATTTTGAGGTTCCATGGCTGAGCTGTCAGCTAAAGACGTGTGTGTGCCAATGGAGGGTTTAAGGACAAGGGGAGGGAGGCTCGCTGTATCCCAGTGGCTGCTGGCCAGCCATTGTACCCCAAACTCCAGATTTGTGCCCTCTCTTCCCATTGAAGCACAGAAAAGCAGTGGATCTGCCCGTCTGCTACCCGCAACACCAGCGCTCAGGGCCAGGCATCGACACTCCCACAGTCTGAAATGCTCCTGCTCGGGAAAACTGCAGCTTCCCATGGGGATCCAGCCTTTGGCTCTTCCTTTGGCAGCCTCACCTCCCCTCTCTCCACCTGGATTAGCTGAGCGTTGTACTGCTAATGCCATTAGGCACGTTGGCACTGCTCGGCGTGTCACAGTGAGAAACAGATGCAGTGTACCATTAAAGCAATAAACGTGATAAATCGGATCCCAAGTGCTTTGTGAAATGTTATTAGTGTTAATTTCAGTAGCCGAATACAGTAGTTGTTTTTTATTTTATTTTAAGCATTTGTCAATTTATGTTCCACTGCAGTTTAAACTTTTAAAAAAAGGAGGAAAAATGGAAAGCAAGCGGGGGAGGGAAGGAAAAACCAGGGCAGCAGCCCCCCAAACTCTGCCCGTGATTACTTCCAGAGTTCGAGGATGACCTGGCAGCTCTTGTTTCTTGTTGATGGGCCTTATTAGCGGCACCTGGCATCATAAGGGGCTAATGGAAACCAGCGTTCCCGCTGCCGGGCCGCGGTGCAGGGCAGCCGGGCGAGGAAGCTCTTATTAGCTTTATGGGCAGGGGGACGTGCCCCGCTCAGGAAATGAATGTTGCAGCTAAGGTCCACGGCGCTGACCCCGAGCGTGTAACCTGTGAGCGCTGGCCGAGACCCCGTGCAGGATGCTTGGGATTTCGGGGGCTCTCTGGTTCTTGTCATGGGCAGAGGGGGAATACAACGTGGTATGTTGCAGCCTTGAACTTTTGATTTATTCAGTGGGCAACTTAACCATTTCCATACTCAGCTCCAAGTGTGGAGGGAGAAAAGCCCTCTTTGGCTTCCACATTATTCCATCCATTATTCTGCATCAGTTTAGTTATGCATGCACTGCGTTCGAAAGCGAAGCTCTGAGGTTCCCATCAGAAAACACCTATTTCTGTGTATTTTTTTGTTTGTTTGTTTGCTTGTTTGTTTAGCCCTGCCCAGTGAAACTCTGGTTTCTCCTGCCCATGATGCCTGGTGCTTCTGACACCTTGCAGAGGGACATCCATTGGTGTGATGGGGTCATTGCCTGCTCTCTGCCTGGGGTGCAGCCCCTTCCCCAGCACCGCTCAGTTCCCACCAGGACCCCACTGGCTGCAGGGTTGGGACCCCAATGCATGAAACCTCCCGCACTGAGGACACTTGGGTGGCTTTTCCCCAGAGCTGGCTGTTGCTGCAGCAGCTCGATGAGATTTTCAGAGCATCCTCAGTCCTCGTTACACCTCGCACAGTGATGTTGGTTACAATGCCTTTACAGCAGTACAGAGGGCCCCTCAGAGAGCCTGTGCTGCTTCAGGGGTGACTGTCCACCCTTTCTTCCTTTCCTTGTGGAGAATGGGAGTGGTGCAGAGCAGCCTGGGCTGTTGGTGACAGAGCATTCCTGCAGCCTTCCCTGCTTCTGCGGGATATTGGCTCTTTAGTTACACCAGTCTGTAAATCTGTTTTCCTTGGATAGAGTAAAATGATCTGCATTTTCCTTTTTGTCTGCAATTAGCAAGATTTTTCTTTTATTCCCCCCCTGCCCCCCTTGACAGCTTCAAGAGAGGCTTTAAATGAGTAATTACTAAATATTTCCCGGCAGCCAAACACGGGGCCATGGCATCTCCTGTTGCAAAAGTGAAAAATATTTCTGTTTGCAGTTAATTTTAGTGGCAGGCAGATCATGTTAACTGGGTGTAATTGCTTCCAGATATGGCAGAGGGTTTTGTGTGTTGGGATGAAGGGTCTGGTAAGTGCTCACTTCCTGTGTAAATTAGCCTATTCCATTCATTCCTCCTCACCCGGCAGTCCTGGCTTGTGTCACTCTGCCGGTGAGGGGTTCTTCTCCCCAGCCCGGCTCAGTGCTTTATGGTGGGATCAGTGCTTTGCAGGGCATTGCTCCCTCCTTTACTGGAAGGGATCTGCATCCCGCCCTGCAGCCGGTGACCTGGACTGAGCTTGGCGTGCACCCTGGCCCTGGTAGAGTTTGGTGGTGTGACAGGTACCAGCTGAAACAGGGAGGGTGGCACAAAGGGAATTTCAGACAGGATGTCATATGAGCAACGAGGAAAGGTTTTTGCATCGTTTGGAATAAATGCAGACATGGCAGGGGAGTCTGTGTGTGGCCAGACACCTTTTTAACATCGGCTGGTGAGTTTCCAGTGCAGCCATGACATCTACTTTTGTTCCCAGGCTAAGCCCAGTTGCTCAGACCTGCTGTGGGGTGTTCAGGAGCATCACCTCTGTGTCCGTTCTGGATAATCTTTATCCAGGCTGAGGCGTGCCTGAAGCACTTGGTTTTGGTTTGGAACACGCTGGTTCGCGTTGGCAGTGCTCTGGGTAACTTCTGTGCTGACAGCAGAGCAGCAGGTTCCTTTGGAAGAGTACAAGTGCTGTTGGACCATGTCATTCATAAGAGGTCGATTCCTCTTTTTGGCAAGAGGTCACTCCGCATCTGAAGGAGGGAGCATTGCCCTAAAATCGGGGTTGTGGGAGCGAGCCTTTGTGGCCCAGGCTTACGCGCTGGCCAGGGGCCAGGGCCGCCCGGATCATTTTCGCTGTAGTGTTCTTAACTGATTTTAAGTAGATTATGGTTGGATACGCGCCCTGCTGTGCTGGTTCAGGTTTCCATCGGCCTTCGTTGTCTCATTGCTGTTTTATTGGCACGTTGTTTAGCAAACAAGCCGGCAATGTGCGATTGAGGAAAAGCTTCTCCACGTAGGCACGAGCGCTGCAAGCCTGGCTAGGGCCGGCCGGCCGCCATAAATCAGCGTTAAACACCCTGCTTTGTTAGCGGTGTCAGCGCGGGAGATGGGCCGGTTATCGGCGTGTATCGGCCGCGCTGATAACCCCGAGCCCGCTCGGCGCTGTGCGAGGAGCGGCGGCACGGGCGATGCTGTGGTGCGCACCACCGAGGGGACCTGTGCACCCCCTGCTTGGCAAAATGCACCTTCATCCATCTGCAGCTTGTGGGGGGGGGGGGAGGAAGGGGCTTGCTGCCACCTTGATGACCTGTAAAGAAGGGAAATGGCAAGTGAGCATAAAAACAAGGAGAAATTCAAAAAACCCGCAGCCCCAAGCACCAGGCCATTTCCACTGCCCGAGGAGTGCTTCGGAAGACATGTAGTAGGGACCTGGGGACATGTTTTAGTGGTGGGTTTGGCAGTGCTGGGGAACAGTTGGTCTCAGTGCTGTCAGACGTCTTTCCCAACCTTTGTGATTCCCAAACACCAACCCTGCCAGAGTTCAAGGAGCATTTGGACAATGCTCTCAGGCACACGGTGGGTTTTTTGGGGCTGTCCTGTGCAGTGCCAGTAGTTGGATGTTGATGATCCTTTTGGGTTCAGGATATTCTGTGATTTCCACACCAGGTACTGCACCAGTTACAACTGGCATGTGGTTTGCCACTCCATCGTAACTACCGAATGTGCTTTTATGCTTTTGCCACTGAGTCTGGGGATGGTGCTGGACTCCACATGCTGTGCCCTTGGTAACCTTCCCTCATTCTCATCTCCATGCAGTATTTATAGTAAATCATATTAGAAAGGAGTGCTAAGGAGGAAGCATGATTCATCCTGCTTGAAACCACCACTGACATAAATAAAGGCAAAGCGCTTACTACGTGTTTTTTATTATTGTATTTAGGGACAGGTTGTACTAATTTTGGCGTGCACAGAGTAAACCCAGGAAGGCTATGACTACAAGAAATCCAGTTTCACCACAGCACAGGCTGTGTTTTTAAAAAACTCAACCAAAACCCGGCCGGCCTTCTTGAAAGTGCATGTGCATGGCAGCACAAGGCTTTTGGGGCAGCTCATTGCCTTCCAGATTTCACTGGAAGTGTCTGTGGCTGTTTCATTGGTTTCTCAGGGCTTTGCTGTCATGCAGGAACAGAGCTGGCTGTGAACTCAGGCATCACCTTTACCTGTGAGGGTGGTAAGGCCGTGGCACAGGTTCCCAGAGCAGCTGTGGCTGCCCCATCCCTGGAAGCGTCCGAGGCCTGGCTGGATGGGGCTTGGAGCAACCTGGGATAGTGGAAGGTGTCCCTGCCCATGGCAGAGGGTTGAAATGGGATGAGTTTTAAGATCCCTCCCGATCCAAGCCATTCTGCTGTCACAGGCCTGGAATAGGATGTGCAAATTGTAGCAGAAAAGGGCTCCCTGATGAGGGGATGCACAGAGAGGCTGTGCAGAGGGGTGCTCGGTGCAGAGAGCCCCTGCCAGCGGCCCTCTGGCTGTACGAGGAGGCTCGTACAGCGCGGCTCAGGCGGCGCTGGTGACGGATCTTATCTCAGCCGGGCACGGGCTGCGGTCGCGGCCGGCTGCACAGCGCACGCAGACGGGGCCTTCGCGTGGGAGAGGTTCGGCTCGGTGGGAGCCTCGCCGGCCCCCCCGAGCCCACGGCACCGCCGCGCCGTGCCCCTGGCAGCGCGCGCTGCTCGGCCGGGCCTCGGAGCCGCCGGCCCCCTGGCACCGGGCTGGGTCCTGGGTGGTCGGGGCACGGCGGAGTGCCGCCCGCCCGCACAGCGGGGCCCCTTTCTGCGAAACGGCCCCGTGCTCAGCGCCGAAACCCTCTGCACCTGCCGCCCACCTGCCCCCCCTCCAGGGTGTTCTGCTGCTTTTACCAGGAACGAGGTGATTTCCTCGCCTCTTTCTTCCTTCCTCCTGTTCGTAGAAAAGATCCCAAGTGCCGAGCACAGGGCAGGGCACTCCTGCGAGTAAGAGCAGTGACCAGAGGCACTTGTCACACGTGAAGCCTCTTTGGGCAGCTCTGCCCACACTGCCCTTGCCTTCTCTTGCACGTCTGTTGCCTTGGTGGGAACCAGCATGTGCAATGAAACCTGCTTCCCTGTAGCAAGAATCATCTTAGGAACATTTTAACTTGCATGAAAACCTTCCCAGTGGAAGAAAAGTGAAAAGCAATTGGTTTTGCTTCCCAGGTTCCTGTCTTCTCCTTGGGCGAGGGATGGGGAAAGGCTGCCCTGACTTTGCTATGCCTCCCCCGGCCTTTCAGTTCGTCATCACCCTAGCTGAAGAGCAGCATTTGGTTGGGGTTTTTTGGGGGATTTTGGAATTTGCATTTCTGGGGCTGGGGGGAAGATGGCATGTAGGGTAGGGCTGTAGGAAATGGGTGTTGTGGTGGGAACTGGGCCACTGGCAGCTCCCAGCCTGAAGGGTGCTGAGTCAGCAGTTCCTGAGAGTGAGGCAGCACCAGGCCTGTCAGGGGATGCCCCCAGACCTGCCGGTGGGATTCCCCCAGCCCAACCCTGCCCACGGATCTGGGGAGGGACACTGGGATCTCGGGATGCAGAGGCAAGCACTTATATTGATTTCTGGCTTCTCTGACCCTTTAGCTGGAGGCAGCTCTTCCCTCAGCGTTGAACCAAATGTAACTTAAAGCAGTGCAGAAATGTTTGTCATCCCTCCCTTGCAGCAGTGAGCTCTGCCCAATGCATTATTTAGCAGGGTGGGATCTGTGGCAGGCTGCCCTGGAGCGGGGGCCATGACCAGCCAGCACATGGGTGGTGGGGCCTCTGGCAGGTTGTGTGCTAAGGGTGCAGGCATCACTGGGAGGAGAGCTTACACTGGACCTTGCACTGGGAGAGAGACCAGTCCAGCTCTGCCTGCCCAGAAGATGGGAAAAGGATGGCAGAAGAAGGGACCACGGTGCTGGGGGGCTCAGTGAGGGTCACAGAGATGGGCATCTCCTGAGGATGACACTCAGGATGCTTTTCACCTTCTCCCACAGTACCGTTGCCACGTGGTGGGGCACCAAAGGCTGGGCCGCCGCTGGCAGCTGTGCCACATCCTCCTCTGGCTGGAGGTGGAGAACATCTCGCTCCCTAATTAGCACCTTTGTTGCCAAGTGAACGAAGCGGCCGTGCATGGCAAGCTTCCTGCCAGCAATCCATGTGTCGAGGAAGGGCCCTTCCATCGTCACTGCATGCGGTGCTGCGGTGTGCAGCCACGGAGACCGAGGTGCCAGAGCCACGCTGCTGCCCTGGGGCCGTGTGCTCTGGGGACCCGGGGGCTGTGTGCTCTGGGGACCCGGGGGCTGTGTGCTCTGGGGACAGTGTGCTCTGGGGACCCGGGGGCTGTGTGCTCTGGGGACAGTGTGCTCTGGGGACCCGGGGGCTGTGTGCTCTGGGGACAGTGTGCTCTGGGGACCCGGGGGCTGTGTGCTCTGGGGACCCGGGGGCTGTGTGCTCTGGGGACAGTGTGCTCCAGGGACCCAGGGGCTGTGTGCTCTGGGGACCCGGGGGCTGTGTGCTCTGGGGACCCGGGGGCTGTGTGCTCCGGGGACCCAGGGGCCGTGTGCTCTGGGGACCGTGTGCTCTGGGGCCGTGTGCTCTGGGGCCGTGTGCTCTGGGGCTGTATGCTCTGGGGACCCGGGGGCCGTGTGCTCTGGGGACCGTGTGCTCTGGGGCCGTGTGCTCTGGGGCCGTGTGCTCTGGGGCTGTGTGCTCTGGGGACCCGGGGGCCGTGTGCTCTGGGGACCCAGGGGCCGTGTGCTCTGGGGACCGTGTGCTCTGGGGCCGTGTGCTCTGGGGCTGTGTGCTCTGGGGACCCAGGGGCCGTGTGCTCTGGGGACCGTGTGCTCTGGGGACCCAGGGGCCGTGTGCTCTGGGGACCCAGGGGCCGTGTGCTCTGGGGACAGTGTGCTCCAGGGACCCAGGGGCTGTGTGCTCCAGGGACCCAGGGACCGTGGCTCTGCTGCTCCGCGTGCCCCGGGCAGCCCAGTGCTGCCTCAGCAAAGTGCTGATTTACCGTGTGCCCGTGACGGTCATCCTCCAGGTGCCACTGCTGTCACCTGTTGCACCGAGGGTTGCTGCTGAGGCAGCCCTTCTGCTCTGGTCTGCGGCGAGTGTATTTTCAATTACCTCTGGTCACCTCTCACACGGCGTCTGCCCTGGCTGTCTGGGTCAGACATGAGTTAGCTGCAAGTGTCACCGTGTTAAAGGGAATAACCGTGTCGTCTTCGAAGGGATGGTAACGATGGATGTTAATGCCTGTGGAACACCTGTGGCAGCACTCATTATACAGGACTCCATTTGGATTGCCAGATCCCTTTGATTCTTCCTTCATTATCTTCTGCCTCATCCTGGCTCTGCATCCTGGCATTGGGGTGATTATTTTATAGGAGCTGTAACATTTGGGCTGTGCTGTGTGGCAGTGGTCGATGCGCTCTCCCCACCATCCTCCTCCTCTTCAGGTACTCTTCAGCAGTGAACAGAGAACCATTTGGTGGCTGGAGCATGTGGGGGCTCCTGCCTCCAGATGTGTTCTGCAGCCAGAATATCCCATGTCTAGGGGGGTTTGTTGGAAAAACCATAATACTTGTACTAACAAGTGATGGTTTTGTCATTTTCAGTGTCTGTTGCTGGTTACATTCCCCTGTGTGTATAAACTTTGCCTTTTCCTTAGTAAATAATGCCAGGGAAATGAGGGTGAAAACCATCATGACTGTCTGGGCACAGAGATGGGGCTGTCCCTGCACTGCTGCCTGTCCCAGCCCAGCTCTGGAGTGGCCAGGCAGTCCCAAAAGGATGTGCAGAGCAACCTGTATGCAGCCCCAGCTGCTGGCACTTCCAGCACAGCACTGAGCTGCCCACGGGGAGGACCAGCTGGGGAGCAGGAATGTTGCTGAGCATCATTTTCACCCAACATATCATTGTTCTTGCAAGAGCAGATTTGAAATCTATTTAACTTTTCAGTGCCCTGTACCCCTTTAAACATTTCCAGTGTGTTCTCGCTGATGGGTTACCTTTTCTTTCCCCTTGGGCTATAATTAGTGTCCTTTACACAGAATTGCCTTAGAATTGGATTTGAAGAAGATAAGAATCAAATTACCAGTATTTATCTTGTAAATTCCAAAAGTTCTTCTGAGAGGTACTATACAAGAAGGATTTTTAAAATATTGTGCCCTGAAAACACCAACCTCCCGTGGATCCCAGGAGTCTCCTGAGGGTCACATCTGCAAAATACCTTGGGATGCAGGACAGGGCAAGGAGGGAGACAGGATGGTCCTGTCCCCACCAAAACCCTGCTGATGGGCTGGGGAGACAGCTTGCTGGCAAAACACCTGCCCAGGCAGGTGAAGGTGCTGAGTCAGGGCAAGCATCCCCCCTCCCAGTGGGTGACTGGATGCAGGGTGGAAGCATTATCTCAGGCTGGGCTTTGGTTTTGGCTGTCACGTCTGGTCCTATCTAGGCTGGAGAGGAGGAGCCTTTGGAATGCCACCCCTCTCCCGTTTTTCCAGGCTCCCACCTGGGGTCCCTCCCCACTCTGACAGGCAGTTCTCAGATGGTGAGGCAAGTTGAGCACCAGAAGTGGATGGAGGTAATTTTGGTGGGCTCTGTTTTGACAGAAATTAAGCATCTGAATTTAAATGAAGGAGATGGAGAGCCTGGGCAGCTAAGATTGTATTTTCATAGTATAAGCAGTTGCAGAGGAAGATTAATGGCATCTGTGTAAACACTCCATCGTAGCAGCAAGGGGTTGGGGTTTTTTTAGTAGTTAGAAAATACTAAGGATGGCTGGAGACAGGAGACACCGTACTTCCCTTCTGCTTACACCTTCCACCTCCCTGTCCATCCCACAGTAAATATTTCAGCCAGCCTCAGCCCCACTCTCCCTTCTCGCAGTAAATTACATATTAAAGTAGCCTGGTAACTGAGCACTGGTTGCTGCGCGATAAGCTCTGGGAAATCGATATGTTTGCCATGTGCCTGCTTGTTTATGACACCTGCCTGCCGAGCAGTTGAGCAATGCTCCGCGGGCCCGGGCTGCACTCATGGGAGGGGCTGCAACAGCACCGAAGGATTTTTTTGCTTCCCAAGTGAGATATTGCCCAGAGCTGCCTGGCAGCATCCTGTCGGGGGGGTGGGGGGTAAAATAACAGCAGTGATGATCTTTGGTGATGCAGAGCACCGGGAGGCAGGTAGGATCAGAGTGTGGGTCACAGCTTCATCCATTTTTGGGGCTTCTCCCAGCCTCTCCAAAGGTTTCTGTTCTGCTTCCATTTGCCACCTCCATGGGTAGGTGTGGGAGCAGAGCCCAGGCGTTTGAACACTCATTTTGTGCACCCGGCGCAGGGAGGCAGCTGCCCACACACAGTGCTTTGCGGGTGGGGTTGGCATCCTCAGAGCACTGTGCCACGAGCCACGAGCCACGAGGCAGGGACCGTGCGCTCACCAGTGACGCAGAGGACCCCTTGGCTGCATCCCAGTGCTCGGAGTGTGCCCCAGCCCCTCAGTCTGCGAGCAGCCAGCCCCAGCTCAGCTCGTGAGTGGGGAGAGCCTTGACTTGAGAAAACTCTTCCCCTGGACTTCTCAGCCCAAGATTTGGGTGCTTTGCCTGTGCAAGGGTGGGTGCCTGCTCGCTTCCCCCATGCACCAGTGAGGCTTTGGGGTGGGAACAGATATTTTTTTCTGAAATCCCAACTCAGCAAGCTGCAGTAATTGACCTTTTGACCCAGATATGAAGTTGGAAGGTAAAAGATACAGCTTGCAAGTTTTTTATAAAACTGTTGACCTCTCACAAGATTAACTCAGAGATAATAGTAATTATAAACAGCTTATGGTGGATCCACTGGATGGTGAACATTACCTCTGCCTAAAACTGAAGGTCGGTGTTTTACTGCAGCAGAGATAACTGCCACGGGTGTTCGCACTGCCGTCAGCCAGTAAAACATCCCCGTACAGAGGAAACCCCTGAATGGAGCCCCTGTGGTTCCTCTGGGAAAACAGACTCATGGGATGGGTCAGTGCAGTGCCCAGGCATGGGCTTTGGGGATGTGAATGCTTCAGGACAGAGCAAACAGCCTCCCTGGCACTGTGCTGGCACAGCAGGACACTGGCTCCCTTGGGATACTTGGATCAGGAGAGTGGGCAAGGAGAGGCAGCACCCTGCTCCAGAGACACGTCCTCTTCCCTAGCTTTTGGTTGTGTGCTTTCACTTTTTATGTAGAAAAGATTGTCCATTTAATTAACTTGAGAATGCAATTTCAAAACCACTAATGCTTTACACATGACAGCTTTTAAAACACAAGTAGTGTTCCAGTACTGCGCCACACTCTCTCTGCTTCTTCTGGGTTGTTTTGGAGACAGACATTCCCTCCCAGCAGACTCCGATGCTTGAACAGGATTTGAACTGATTTGGGGTGTTTGATCCTGGCTTTGCCTTGTCAGTGTGTCTGGAGCCCTCCATAAGCAACAGCAGCAATTCCATGTCCTTGTCTTTCCCTGGGTATCACCTGTTAATCTCCAGCCAGCTGTACCATGAGCTGGAGCATCTTTTCTCTGGCACTGGTGAGCAGGCTTCATTTCTGTTCCTTAACCCTTGGGTTTATCTTTTTTACCTTTTTTTGGTAGAGCTGTTTTCTAATGGATGTGCTTCTTCAGCCTTTCCAGGTTCCCGAGTTTTTACCAGGCATCTTTAAGTTGTCCTGAATGGATAAGGTGGGGGGATGCTGCAGATGCTGCAAAGGCTGGCCAAGTGGGTGCAGCATGGTCAGTCCAGGCAGCTTATCCAAAATCTGCCCACCCTTGCTGGTGTGAGACCCCAGGGTGCCCTCTCTGCATCCCCCACCCAGTGTACAGATGGGCCCCAGAGCCAACTGCTCTCACTTCCCTCGCTATCAAGGGAAGTTGCAGGTGGCTCTGGGGAAACCCCCGATTTTCCCTCCCACGTGCCTTTCCCCCAGCCTGGCACAGGGAAATCGGGTGGGAACCTGGAGGCAAGTCACTGCATTTGTTGTTAAAAACTTGCATGCACCATCCCCCCCCCCTTTTTTTCCTCCCTTTCTTTTTTGTAGCTTAGAAACCTCTCTTTGTGGCAGAAGGCTGGGAGGGTTTGAATGCCACATCCCGGCGTAGGAGGCTGACTGGGACCATACGGCTTTATCATTCATTAATTCCTGTGCTCATTCATCCCCCTATTTAAACTTCTCTGTAAAGACGGGAGCTACAGATGGTCTTTTGGTACCCGCTTTAGCCGTCAGCCCTCAGCCCCGACAAAGGGGTACAGAGGGAGCAGCAGAGTGTACAAAATATTTCCAACCATTAGAAATCGAGGTCTCATTCACTGGCAGCTCCTGTTTTGAAAGTGAATTTATGCAAGAGCATCGTAACCCCTGAGCCAGAGCATGGCCAGGAGTGGGGCTGCACTGAGGGGCATCATCAGCCACTTTTGCCTGTGATAATTTGGTGCTAGATCACTGTTTCCAGTTTTATTTAGGAATTTGTAACCATTACAATACCAACATCACACTCTGGGTGCGGGAAGCAATCACCAGAGAATGCCTGGCAGGGATGCTGTGCTTCAGGTACCCCAGGGCAGCTTGTCCTGCGTGGTGGTTTGTCCTTGCTGTTTGCTGGCACAACGACCACCACGTTCCCAGCACACTGAGGTTTTACATGTGGTGACAATGGCGTGCTGAGCCGGGGATGCACTGGGGCTGCAGTGCTGGGAGTGACACCCGTGACACCTCTGCCTGCCCACGCCCCAGTTGCCTCACGTGCTTCAAGTCCCACAGGGGGTGCTCGGGGCTTCCACTGTCCCTGTGTTTTTACCCTCAGGAAAGGTTTGCAGGAAGGCACTGTGGGGATGCCGGCGTGCAAGGGGGTGGCAGTTGCACCCCTTGACAGAGGAGGAATTGCCAATGTTGTGGAGATTGTGGAGCTGCTGGGGCACACAGGGGACATTTCCTTAACAAACAGACTGGCTGGCTGCTGCCAAGGGGGCTCCAGACGTGATCCTGGGCACAGAATTCACTGGCATGAGCCATCCTTTCTTCAGGAAAGTCAGGACCAAAAGTTTTCTCATGGAAAAACCAAATTCTGCGATCTCGTTTTTGCACATGCTGTGCTTAAATATTAACACCAATTGAGCAAATTGCCTTTTAACTGCCTTTATTTGCTTTCATTAACGGTATAATTTAAAAGCTCCCGAATTTGCATGGAACCTGTTGTGCATGTTGGGGAGGGGGGTGAGGCTGCTCATAAATGAATTAATCGTGAGCAAGCCTCCTTGGGGAGGTGCCACGGTGCCAGGATGGCTCAGCAACGCCCGGGTCCGGGACGCCGCGTACTTTTGGCCGGGGCCAGGGAGAGTGGAGCGTGTTGTCAGTGCTGGCGTCCCGCTCAGAGCTTGGCTCGCCAGGAAGGTATTTATTTATTTTTCATCAAAACATGTTGTACACTGAGCAAAACTAATTATGGAGAGCTGAGGCAGCATCTTCCTGTTGGTGCACCGGCACTGGAAGGAGGGTAAAACTGCAGGGGAAAGTTGCCGTGCCGTGGCCCTGGCGCTGTCCCCGGCGTGGGGCCCTGCAGCAGCGAGCAGCATCTGCCCACACAGCTCTGCCATGAGGTGACAGGCTCCAGCGTGATTCCAGCCAGCGGCCGCTCGCTCCCTCGGCGCAGATGTTCGTGTGGTTTTGGGAGCAAAGCCAGCTCGGACACGGTGGATGCGACGCGGTGCCACGTGCTGCACCGTGCAGTGCTGACAGCTCTGCTCAGGCTGTGCGAGCTCCTTTGACGCTTCCCATTTCCATAGAATCTCCCAAAAATACGTGTTTTCCAAGGGGGATTTTGCAGTTGGATGGGCAGCGGTGGCCCCAGTCCCTGAGCTGCTGAGGTGCTTCCCTTGCTGCCACCTCCTCTTCCTGGGCACTTGGGGCTCCCCAAAACCTTGCTTTGACAAGGTGCATAATGTTCACTTCCCAACTTGTAATTGGAAATAATTCGTTCTTTGTCCTCCCTGGGAACTCCTGAGGAGGCGGCGCAGACCTGGGCAAAGGCAGCGGCGCTGGCAGAGGACAGGAGGAGAACCAGTCCGGGGCTGGGAGAAGCATGTGGGGAATCCGTGTGGAGTACGGCATTTCCAGCCTGTCCGAGGGCATCTCTCCTGGCGGAGAAGGACCGTGTAACAGCCCAGCGTTACAGTTTCATTAATCAAAGACACTTCCACTGCCCCTGTACAGCAGCACGGCTGCAGCGCCTGTCCCTCGCTGACAGCTCCCTAATTCATCTTCTCAGGGAAGGGGGATGCGCTGCTGCTCCCCACTCGCACTGCCCGTGCTGAGGCCGTCGCCTGTTCTCCTTCCCAAACTTTTGAAGCCCAGCCAGCATGAGGAATACTTTGGGAGACTCTCTGGGAGCCAGTGAGCACAGGGCAGGCACTGTGCTCAGAGCAAAGGCAAGACTCGCAGCTGGACTCCTGCATGCTTGGGGTTCTCCCATCCCCTCTCCAAGGGAGGTGTCTCTGCCCATCCCCAAAATACAGGCGTAAAACACCAGTGTGTGCCAGACAGTCACATCCCAGGAGCCCAAACCAGCCCTCCAGAAAGGCACGTGACAATGCACATGGAGGCAGGTTGGAATTGGGCATCCTTAATTCCAGCTACAAAAATACAATGTTTTGGAGTTGCTAATAATAAGAAAGTGTTTTCATCAAAGCTTTATTCGTCTGTGTGCTGACATCTGGAGAGCCAAGATAGATATTTTCCCTAAGACTGTATTTCCAAGCCATGAGCTCTTCCCTGGCTGTTAATTAATCCTTTGTAGTTTAGCGACTGATGAAATCATGACTCTATGAAATTTTAATCCTTGCGCTGTATAGGCACAGCCGACATTATCAGAGGACCCCAGGTGTGTGCTTGAAATTAGTTTGTTGAATCTCTTGCATATTTGATTACCTTATAAAACTCCTCAGGATCTAGGCCGCTCATGGGAGCAGCAGCGTTTCTCTGTGGTTTGTGCCCATTCCCAGCTGCAGTTCCCAGGCGGGTGAGCCGGGGCAGAAACCAGGGAGGCACCAGGGAGGGCATCAGCATCGTCAGCATCTCCACAGGGAGGTGAGGGGTGGGAAGCACATGTCTCCCTCATGGAACAGAGCAGCCAAGCTGTGGATTGATTCCATCTGGCACCTGGGGGCTGTTCCTACTCCCTGAAGAGGAGCTCAGGGCAGGGAGGCAGCTCCTGGGCCCATCCCAGCTCATCTCTGCAGCAGCTCTAGGGGACCACCCTGTTCCTGATGCATGTCCAGCCTTAGCCCTGTGGTCAGGTCATCAAAGAGAGTGAAAATTAAAATAAAATTCCCCCTACCCTAAAATTCTCCCCCTCATTTAAGTTTCTCTGTGCTCCAGCACCCCAATAGCATATCCACTTTCCCCTGTCTCCCTGCTTTTGGCTCTGTGGGGACTTTTGCCATTTGCTTGAGGCTTCAGGAGCTACAGGCTCCCCCTTCCCTGGGGAGCAGCAGGATGATGCTGCCTGGACCATCCCAGGACTCTTGTCTCTGGAAAACATCCGATGCATCATGCTAAATGCTTTTCTTATGTCACAGAATCCCAAAATGGTTTGAGTTGGCAGGACCCTTAAAGCTCATCCTGCTCCAACCCCCTGCCATGGACAGGGACATCTTCCACTAGCCCAGGCTGCTCAGAGCCAGGTGTCCCAACCATCCTGAAGGTCGGCAGGAGGGAGTGGCCGAGGCCAGCACTTTGCTGGTGCTCCAATGGCACACGTGCTGCTACGGAAACCAGATGATGAATATATTTTTAAACTTGGAATCTGTGAACCGCTTATTATTTCTGAATTAGGAATCAAAACATCTGCATAATCACGCCGCTGCTGCGGCAGATGTACTCGGCGCGAAGGTCACTTTGCTGTTCTGCGGAGATCTCGCACGGTGCCGAAGCAGCAGCTCCCCCGTGCTCTCCTGACGCTCTGACACCCGTGTCACGTCGGCTCAGCGCGATGCCCAGCGCAGCCCGGGGCCGAGGCTGCCCGGCACAGCGCTCCTCTCGCAGTGCTCAGCACGTCGCTGTCACCAGATGCCCGAAGAATGGGGGGATGATGGTTTTTGATGGTTTTGGACGGCGCATTAGCGCCGGTTGTTCCGAGCAGGGCCGCGTGCATCGCCACGCGTTAACCCCTCGGTGCCCGGCGCTCCAGCCCCTCTGTGACAGTGTGGAATCGTGGAGCTGTTCGCATCAGCCTCCAGCGTCCAGGTGGTGCAGCAGAGATGCAGGGCCGATCCCTGGGCTGGCAGAAGCTGCTGACACCCGGTACCATCACTCATTAAAAGTGGACTTTCATTAAACTGGCATGGGCTGCATTCTGAATCCCCTTTTGAAAGCTGCAGATCCACCCACCTCTGGCCCTGCGGCAGCACCTGTGCCCCCATGGTCCTGCTGCAACAGACAGGAAACTTCCCACTGCCAGCTGCATCCAAGGGCTGCAGCTGATGGTTTCCCATCCGTGCTTGTCCCACCTCTTGCAAGACCATGGACCCTCTTGCTTGGGGGTCTGGGACACACAAAGGGAATGTTCACATGGATAAAGCTGGGGAATTCCATTCAATAGCGAATATTGACCACGGATCTGAAACCGGGGCCTTGGAATACGTTAAAAAAAAAAAGAATCTGTATGCTGCCCTTTTTGCTGTGGGCAGTTTGTCTTGTCTTGTCTTTTCCCAACCCATGGAGCTGGAAGCATCGTTCCAGTGGGTTGCTGGGAGCAGTGGATGGGAGATGCTGCCACACAAGCTTGGCCCAGGCCAGCAGCGAATTTTGAGAGTCACTGCCCTTTGGCAGCATTTGTTCACATTTGTTGTGGACAGACTCTAAAAAAAGGTTGGAATTGTATGTTTGGTGTTTGTGGCCTGGTTCTTGTCAGGTAAGGCAGGACAGCAGGATCCTTTCCTTGGCTTTTTTCAAAGGGGAAGTGTTGGCATCATGTGGAATGATGTCACTCCACAGCATCTGGTTTGAACTCATAAATTAGCTCATGGTAAGTATAAATACTGTACAGGCAGGGAATTTCAGTGCTCTCTATTGATAGCTATCCCCTCCCCCTGGTTGGTTGTTTGGGGGCTTTTATATTAAACCATTCAGAAATAGTAAAATCTTTATTTCCAGCTCCTGTAAGATTTATTTGTTTGTTTGTTTATATTTAGCAGCAGTGGTGGTTTGAGGGCAGGTTTTTGGTTGGTTTTTTTTTTCCTTCTCCTTAATTTATTAAAGTGAAAGGAAGGTCTCAGCTCCCTTCCCCCTCTGCCGTGCCCTTAATAGCTCTCCCTGCTATTTTAATCTGCCAGGCTGGGAGCTGAGGGCAGAGCGGTGACTGCAGGAGCCGAGCCACCAGGACCATGGCCCGATCCGGTGTCAGTCACAAAGTGTTGTAAATAGCCATATCAGGGGAAAAATCACCCTCTTGGCAGCTCAGGTGTGATGCTGGTGTCGGAGGATGGAGAATGTGTGGTTTGCAGACACTTGGTGACCGCTGACCTTGGCTTCCTGCTCTGTCCCCACTGGAAGTGAGATGTGGCACCACTGCCTTGATCTTGATAAAATAGATCAGGGATGAATCAATTTCATATGGATTTACCTGGGCAAGGGAGACACCGGTGGAAATGGGGTGAGGGGGAGGATTTTTGGGGAATGCAAAGTGGCACTTTTGGTCCCTTTTGGCCGCCCAGTGTTCAGTGCCTCACGCCTGCCCTGGTGGGGCTGTGCTGGCTGCCCCTCTGGCAGGGCACCGCCGTCATGGCCCAGTGTAAATAAAATCAGAAGGCTCCCATAAAACTCTGTTATTGCTGCGGCACAAAGTTAGAACCACTGGAGGTTTGTGCTCCCTGGCACTCGTGCGCAGCAATGAATATTTTATAGGAAAGGAAATACTTCGTGTCTGAATCTTTTTATAGCTCTGACACTCCCATGGGGGTGAGTTGCCCCTCGCACTCACACCCTTTGCCAGCACTCACAGGGCTGAGCCCCTGCAGCGTCCCCTGGCCCCACAGCATCCTCTGGTCCCACTGCCCGCAGCATCTGCCAGCCCCACACCCCGCAGGACCCCCTGTCCCATGGCATGGCTTTCTTGGAGATGCAGGGAAATGCAGCAGGATGGATGGGGGAGATCAGTGGGTTGAGGATCTTGACCTGATGCATGGGCATTGAGAGCTGCAGCAAAACCGCTGTGGAAGTCCCACGTACAGATTTCTGAGCACCGCACTCAGGCACGTTTTTGCCTGGCTTTGGACTTGTCAGGACTCTGCTGTTTTGCTTGTATCATGCAGCTTCCCAGTTCCCTCACTGTGTTTCGTGTCCAAAGCATGGATCAGTGGATCAGGCAGGATCCATGGGCAGGAAGCCCCTGCAGCAGTGGATCTCCCATGCCAGGCTGTGTTCCAGCCACACACTGCTCCAGGCTTTGTCTTGGGGCTTGCTGCTCCAACAGGTACCGAGTGAAGCTCAGCTGTGCCGGTGCCTTTCCTCGGCAGCGAGGGGTTCTTGCCTTCCCTCGGTAGCCGGCCACCCTGCCAAGCTGTGCCCTGGCCCGGAGATGACAAAGTGCCCTTTAGTTAATTGCAGAACGGATCGCCTGGAGTTAAAAGTTCTGATTTATATGACTATGGCTCTAACTGCTCAATAACATGGGCCTGTAATCTACTTTCATTTCAAACAGAAGGGTGATTTATGGGGCAGCATGCCGCTTTAGCTCAGAAATGAGGTGTTCAACATATGCTCTGTTGACATAAATTTGGAATTTATCGCTCCTGTCAAAACTGCCTGTTGGACAAAGGTGCGCATTAAGGCAATAAATGGCTTGGAATAGTTTTCTGTCAAATTTCCTAACCATTGTATTCACTCTGTTTGAGGGGAAAAATACACACTTAAAAGTAATCAAATGGCCAAAAGCCATGTGTCTTTTTCAGCGTGGAGGGAAGGGAGGGGAGGGGGTCTCCCCTGCTTCCCAAAAGGGGTGGCGGGGAGGGGCTGGGATACAAGAGTTCCTCAAGTAAAGACAGCAGAAGGCTGTTTTAGGCAGGGTTTTTAAGCAGGCAGAGCAGAGATTTGCTTGTGGTGGCAGTGGGACACTTGCAGTGGTCTTTAGGTACCAGGACTGCACCCGTACCCACACCCCAGTGTGCTCCACCAAACTCCTGCACCCCGAGATGCTCTGCCAAGCCCCTGCATCCCCGAGCAGTGGCCATCGGCGTTTGCCACCGAGCCCGGCCTTTTCACACAAAGCACCCTGTGGGGAAAACTCATAATTTTTACACCACGCAGTCTCGCTGGAGTCGCCGTCCCTTTGAAGTGCTTTTTGTGGGGCGTTTACAGGCCTTTTTAATTACCGGCAGCTTGCGAGGGGCCAGCCTCTCGCCCGGCTTTTGTTTGCCGGTGCTGGGCGGGGAGGGGGTATCGCTGGTTTGCATTCCGCCTGGAAAGCCCCTTGCCAAAGCCCTGGGCTGGGGCTCCCTTGGGAAGGTTGGGTCCAGGCCTGGGACTCTGTGCCACGGGCATCCTTGTTGGCCTGGGCATCCTCATCACCCTGGGCCACCCTCTGTGCCAGAGCATCCTCGAGTGATATCTCATGACCTGGAGGCTTTGGCTGACTGTTTCCATGCACTTCAAGTGGGACATTGTGTAGGAATTAGAGGAAAACCTTCTTTTTACAAAAGAGATGCTTTTCCTACTTGCCTCTGCTCTCCATCCCATGGGCACCTTCTTGGCTGATGTGCTTGTAGGGAACTTGCAGGAGAAAAGAGCGCAGTTTCAGCCTTATATCAGAATAATAAAACATGGTTTATCTTTTGGCACAGAGTGTGGGCAGCACTGGCATGTATTTTAATGCCCTTCACTCCCCCACCCCCTCTTTCTGGAGGCACAACTTCAGAAGCACATATTGATCTTTCCCCTCAGATCTTAACAGCCCGAGCAGCCGTAATACCTTGCTTACATCTGCCAGGTTTTTGTGCAGTTTTGCAACATCTCCTTAATCCGGTGAGCAGAAATAGAACGTTTCAATCATATTTTGCTACTGGGAAATGGAGCAGATAAAGCGCTTTAAGACCTTGTTGAAAGGGACCGTGCAAGATGGCGAGTGATAAGAACGTCCTCGAAGCAGGCGCCGAGCGGAAAACTTTTGTTGCCGCAGAAATTTGTTGATAGAGATATTGCAACTAAATTACTCTTCGAGCACCCCTGTGCCCCATTGAAACAATGCAGAGAGGATGTGATTTGGGGACATCACAGCGCCCTGGGCAGGGGCAGGTGGATTTCCAGGGCACTGTGACACCAGTGGGGTTGGGGGTCTCCTCATTTCCTTATTTCCCCACTCTGTGCTGGGAAGATGGGAGAAGAGGTTGTGCTAGCCATAGGTTTGGGAGATGCAGAGGAAGGAAACTTGTCCTTCTGTTTCTTGAGACTCACTTTAAACCCCAAACCTCCATGTTTTATTTGAACTAATTATCCAGTTAGACTGTAATTCAGGGAAAAGGTGTTCTGGCCTCAGAAGGGGCAGTGCAGACCCAGAGCATGACGTGGGTCTTCCTAACAAAGTGGTTTTAGCCCAATGTTAAGTGCAGGAGTGAGCACAGCCCAAGCCAGGGAGTGTGACAGGCATGTCCCAAATTAAAAATGCAAAATGAGAAGGTTGTCACTTATTGAGCTGCTCGTTGGCAGCAGAGCCCCGTCAGGAGGCTGGTGTTTTATTTATTTTTGCAAGGCAGATAAATCCTTTGGATTGTAAACCTTCTTGGCCTGAATTCGTGCATGACTCCTAATCCTCTGCTATGACACAGTGAATTCAGGACAAGCCTGATTAATAATTACATTATACAGCAAAGTTGAGAGTTGAAACCAGCTCCTGTTCCTTCCCTCTCCCTTCTGCTCTGCAGCATTTACTCACTGCTGAACATCAGGGGGTCTTCTCCTGCTCTGACTCTTCCCATGCTGCTATTCAGTATCCTGCAAGGTGGGATGTGGGGCTGGCAGCCAGGGAACAAGCCCCTGAGCCCCATGGGGCAGGGGTGGTTTGGGGCTTTGGGCTCTCTGCAGCAGTGAGGGCTGATCCTGCTTGGAGTCAGAGCAGCATCTGCTTTGCACCAATAAAAGTTACACCTCAGGGGAAGTACAGCAGGAGCTCACAGGCACATGGTCCTCGCAAGCCTGCACAGCTGGGGCTGAGCCCTCCCGCGAGAGGGTCCACATCCAGCCCTGGACAGGACCATTCCTGTTTTGTCTTTGGCAACAAGGCAATAGAAATACTCTCATCCTGCTGCGGCGCGATGATAAATGGTGGCTGCGATCAGAGGTCAGCACACAGCTATGGGCTGTGTTACTCCTCAACACACACAAATACTTCTCTGTTTACAGCATCCGATGTTGAAACTTTGCACGTGCTGCTGTCCTGAGTCCTCCCCAGCCACAGGTCTGAGTAGCTCATGGTGACCAAGAGCTGGTGGGCAATGCCCCCCGAGCATTTGGGGCTCAGGGGCATTGATCAGCATGGCTGTCCAGCACAGAGCCAGGTGGCTTTGCAAAGAGTCTGTTTGTCACCAGTGGAGGTGGCAAAATAAAGCACTAAGCCCCCATTCCACATGTTCTGGGCATTGTGTCCCTCTGTGCACCCTTAGCAGCAGAGGCTGTTGTGAGGACCGAGCCTCAGGCTGCTCCCCGGTGGGTGGTGGGGGCTGAGCAATGGTTGGTCCCAAAGGGGAGGGGAAATGGGCCTGGGGGGCTGCCAGGGCTGTCTTGGGAAGGAGATGGGATTGGGTTGGGTTGTTGGTATTTTCAGACTTGGACAGTGCTCCTTTAACGCTGACCTCCTTTAAAGGTCATTCCACTTGGTCCAGGGCTTGGTTGCCCAAAGGTGGAGCATCAATGTCTTCACAGCAAGGAATGGGCAATAATGCAGAATCTGGCCACTGTGGCTGAGCCTGGCACCCGTGGCTGTGATCAGTGCCTGTGGGCAGTGCCCTGGGCAGAAAGGCCCCTCCTGGTACCAGGGAGTGGGGGATGCTCAGCCCCCCGGCACGCTGTGGGGTGGGAGGTGCAGTCAGAGGTTGTGCAATGCCGCCCGGGCGTAGCTCGGTGTGTACCTGGGGCTGCCAGGAAACGGTGAGTGGCATGTTTCCTGTTTGTGAGCTGGTTTTGTGTTTGTTGCTTGTGATTTGTGTCATGCTGAATTTGGATGGAAATTGGGATTTGGTTAGAAATGCACACAAACAACCTCTTAAAATGGTCGGGGTTTTTTTTGGAGTACAGTGCCTTTTTCAAAAGCACTCAGAACATGGGGAGGGAGTTTGCCAACATAGATTTTGCCTTAACTCCAGACTTCAAATTTATCGAGTTTATTAAAAGACTCCAACAACAGCAACAATGACAAACACTGGCGGGGAGAGGGTTGTCTCCTCACTCCTGGGGAGTCACATGGGACCCCCCCCATCCATGCTCTCCCTGCGGTTCTCAAGCCAGCGCTGACTTTGGGCAGTGTGTGAGCTGCAGGAAGCACCGGGCGGTTTCTCGGTGTTGTTTTGGGTCACTTCCCCCATCTCAGGACTCACCCCTCTTTGTTTTCCCCTAGGAAGCTGCACAGTGGGATGAAGACATACGGATGTGAGCTGTGCGGGAAGCGGTTCCTGGACAGCTTGCGGCTGCGAATGCACTTACTGGCTCACTCAGGTGGGTTGGGAGGGGGTGCTGGGCTGGGGATGGGGGCTTGCTCTCTCTGTCCACCCAGGGCTGCTGTGGCCGCCCAGATCACACGTCTCCTCTGCAGCAGACACGTGCAGAGCCGGCTGCACCCTTCCCCGGGCAGCACATTGCAAACTTGTTCTCCAGTGCCCAGTAATTTGATTTATTTAAATTTTCTTTTTTTGGAGTTTGTTTTCAGTTCCTTAATTGTGGAAATATTTTCCAGACTAAGCAGCTTGGAATAACAATCTCTACATGCCACGCAGCTACTCATGGTCAGTCCTGCTTGTAGCGTGAGCATTGTTTCCACCTCGGGCCCCTGCCGCAGGTTCGTTAGCAAAACTGCAGAATTAGGCATTCTCTGACTAATGAATCCAAGTAGCAGGTTCACAGGCTGCAGGGCCTTTAATTAAATAGATAGGGGAGGGCTGGAGCTCTGCACTGGATGGAAGACTTGTGCTCTGCAAGTCCATGTCAGCTGATGTTCCCCTTGGGGGGGCAGTCCTGGCACAGCTCGGGGTCTGATGTGGGGAACTGGAGACAGCCAGGGGACCCCTGGACCCCGACACAGTCAGGATTCCTTGTCCTCCTGCTCCGAGGACAGACCTCTGGGGGGGCAGGTACTGTAGCCACAGATCTACTTGCATGTAGCTTGGCAGGGAAGCTGTATTTGATTTTAAATGCTGTTATACACTTTTATCTATTTTTTATCTGTTTTCATTTTTTTTTTTCCCCACTTCCTCTTTTTCCTGGGGGAGGGGGGGGGGGGTGCTTAGTCTGGCCAGTTGCAGCTTTCTGATTTTTGGTCAATAGACCCAGCCCTGACCCCATTCCCATCCCAGCATTTTTTGGGCCAGGAACCAGCTCCTGAGGGTGCCTGCAGACAGCAGCAGGTTGCTGGGGGAGGTCCCCGGGATGCTGGTCCCCCCCAGGACTGGGGCTAAGGATGCTGTTCCCCCCAGCACTGGCACGCAGGGCTTGTGTTTGTTATGGTCGCGCTGGCTCACAGCCTGTCCCTGGCAGGCAGCCAGCTTTGTGGGTACAGTATGTACAGTGAACGCTGAGCCAAGCTTGTCATCGCACAGGATTAATTTTTTTTTTTTTTTTTTTTTTTTTTTTTTTTTTTTTTTTTTTGTAAATCCGGCGAGGACTGGGGGGGCGGGGAGAGCTGTGCCTTGAGCTCGCAAACAGCCGCTGTGAATTCCAGCGCTGTTATTTATTAAAGCAGGAGACCTTTGCACCTCTTCCCTCGCCTCCCCCCACCACCAGCCCTGGACGCAGTGAGGTTGTGCTGGAGCGCTGGTGCAGGGCTTGTTTTCAGCTCTGAAGGCGGCTTTGCCTCCACACCAGTGGACCATGTGTTTAACTGGGAGTTTGCAGTGGGATGACTTGTGCCCCCTGGCACTCTTCTCCAGCCCCAATGCCAAAGGGTTTAAGGGGGTTAACATCTGCAGCTTCCCCATCCAGGTGTTGATGGGTTATGGTAAAGGTTCCTATTGAAGACCTGGCTAGGGACCAGCCCTGGAGGGCTGTGGTGCTCTGTGGCAGGCTGGGCTGAGCACACAGTGCTGTTGTGCCACAGCCCTGCAGGTGCAGGGTAGGTACTTGGCCCCATGTTGACTCTCAGTATAAAGTGTAAATGTAAAGCCTTTAATGCCATGCAAAGTCCTTCCCTACCTGCTGCCTGCGCTGCTGGCAGACGAGCTCTCAGAGATCTCTAAGGCTGACATGGAGAGTTAGTTGCCCTTCTCCCAGAAAAGCAAATTGTCAGGGAAGGCGAGGTGGGAGACCCAGCTTGTTGGTTCTGTGGTTCAGAGCACCACTGGTTTGACCAGGAAGGCTGATCCCAGCACTGCCGCTCCCTCAGCCGCATCCTCGCCAGAGCTGATGCCCAGTGGGTGCTCATTCTCAGCCCGGGATGCTGGTTACTCAGCACCTGCTGTGAGCTGGGTTTGTTCCCCAGGACAGGGAGGAAAGGCGGTTTCTGTCTGTCCCCGGTTGCTTTGCCTCTCCATCCAGCAGAAATGGCTGCTGTGGAGATGGCTGTGCTGCCCTTCTCCACTCTGGGCTGGGAACAGTGGGAATAGCCGATAGTGTGCAGGGATGCTCACGGGCAGCATGGGGAACATACAGGGAGCAGCCCTTTAGACCCCTGCCCTGTTGGTTCACACCTTCCCTCCCCACCCAAATCAGGAGAGGCTCCATCATCAGGAGAGGCAGAAGAAATCCCCCAGGTCCTACTGGGGGATGGACGAGCTGTCCAGGGAGCAGGGGTTACCAGGGGAGTGGGGTCCAACGTGCTGGCAGGGCTGGCGCCTCAGACGGAAGGGAACGGCACATCCCACCCTTGCCTCTCTCTGCCCAGCGGGAGAAGAGGGGGCTCATCGCGGGCCGCGCACCTCCACCTCTCGAGCATCGCCCCCTCTCCCGCGGGGTGGGATGTGCGGGGCCGCTCGCCCCGGCCGGGACCCGCGGCGGCTCCCGGGGGAGGCCTCCGCCCCCCCGCCCCGGCTGGCCGGCGTCCCGCGCTCGGTCCCGGGTGATGTCAGCGGCCTGCCGGCAGGTCTGGATGTTCTGCCAGCGTTCCCGCGTTTATGATCATCCGCAGATGTGCATCCAAGAACACACTGTACCCACAGCAGAAATTAATGCAGGCTTGACTGCCGGCCAAGCCGCGCACACGGGGGAGAGGAAGAAAGAAAACAAAAACTGTTTAATGCTGTTTATAAATTATACACTGGCTGATGAAAAATACATTTCTCTTAGCCCCCACCCCTCCCCTCCCCATCCTCTCTGCCTCAAGAGCCTGAACTGAGACCAGAAAATTATGGTTTGCTTTTTAGCTCCTGTTTTGGCCGGGTTCCTGGACCTGGCCGCTGGGTTGAAGCCAGCTTCTTGCTTCTCCCCGCCCTCACCTGATGAAATACGTTTATTTTTCACCCACCGTCTCTCACCGCTCCCTTGGTTTGGCCGCCCTTGTTACTGACATTACTGACATTATTGATGCTATTGATGTTATTGAAGGTGGGGTGCAGAGCGGGGTGCCAGGAGGGGTCCACACGCCCAACGCATCCAATGTCCATCCATCCGTCTGTTCCCTCACAACGTCCGTGGCCATCACTGCCCACCTGCTTTCTGCTGGAGGGGGGAAACTTCCCAAACTTCCCCCAAGGTTGTGGTGCTGGAGACCCCCCCTCACTTGGGCTGAGAGGCAAATGGGGCAGGAGCCCCCCCCATCCCTGCCCACCCCTCCCCACACGCTCGCCAGCCATTTACGCAGCTTTTGTGTTGTTTTTAATACCGCTAATGTTTATCATTTGCCCAACAGGCTTGACAGATTTTGTTTCCTGTCGAGCGGCGGCGGTGGCAAAGCCCCCCCGGTTGCCAAGGAGCCGCCTCCCCGCACCGTCACGGGCTGATTTGGTATTCCGCGCGGCGCCCCGCCGCATTTCTGTATGCAAGACAAAGTGTTTTGATGGAGGACGATTGCAGGAGTGTCTGGAGGCTGTTTGGAGTTTTATGGGCTGTGCAGTACGCGCCGTGCTCGCTCGCCGTGCGGGGCTGCCAGGGATGGGGTCTGTAATTTTTTCCCTGTGGAGAGGATGCTGCTGGAAAGAGTGGCACTGGCAGGGGCAGCAGGAAAGGGGGTTGTGTAAAAACCTGCCAGTTTGGGATGCCAAGTCAATTATTATAATTAATAATTTTAATTATTATTTTTAAATGAAAACACTCCCTGCTCCACCAGTCCCTGTGTGGTGCGGGAGTGGGTGGCACTGCCTGGCCAAGGCTGGGTGATGGTGTTGCCACTGACCACCACCTCACCCACCCCCAAGCCCCTGCTCCATCACTCCAGGTGCTTTCCCAAGGCTCTCCAGGGCAGCCTGTGAGATGCTGCCACAGCATCCTTCTCTGACAAGTTTCCGGCACTCCAGCTCAAGGTCCCTCCTCACTCTGTAATGCCCACACCTCACTTTTTCTGATGTTAGTTATTACCTTTCCGTGGCACTTTGGGAAGCAGGAGCTGAGGCTGACTTTCCAGGCCTGCTCTGCAGCTCTTTTATAAGCCCTTCTTGGGTTTCTCTACAGTATTTTTTTAGCACAGAGATTTTCATGACTTGTCTCTTCCACTTGGGTGAAACAGGGGAGAAGGGAAATAATAATAATGATAATAATAATAATAATGGCAATAATAAAAATCTGAAAGCGGCTTGATGTGGGCAAAAGAAGAAAACAAGAGAATGGGATAGAGAACAGGCTAAATTTAAAATTGTAATTGGCTGACTTCCACAGGCTTGCGGGTGTTTTAATGACTCATAATAACTTCATTTAAAACCAGCTGAGCAGAAAATAGATTGGAGAGGAGCCTCAGGCCATTATGGATTTGTTTTTTTTTTTTTTTTTTGACAAGCTCTGTTTTCGGCAGCCAGGAAGGCACTCGCAGAGGGCTCGGCTGCTGCGCTCCCCGAGTTGGTGGTCTGCCCAGCAGAGATTGTATAGAAGCCGGGCTGGCTCTTCTCTTTTTATCCCTTTTTTTTTTTCACTGATTAAAAATAGATGCCTTGAGGTATTATTTTAGCATGGCTGTGGTTTGGTGCTTTTTTCTTTGCACTTCTGATGTGGTAAACGGAACATAAATAAAATTGTTTTTGAAATTACTGAATTAATTAGGTAGTAAAGCAACGACAGTGCATAAATTTTCTTGCCAATTTTTTTTTAATCCATATTTCCCCCCTCACATCTCCATCTTCTCACCAATTACAGCCTGTTAATAATATACAGCCCCACATTTTTATTAATCACTTCTGCTGAGGGAGGGGGTGTCGCATTCTACTGATGGGGCCATTGTGCCAAAACAGCAGCGGGGAAGGCTGGATCCTCCCCCACCACTCTCCTCACCAATTTCCCATCTTCCTCCTCCCTTAGCCATCTTCCTCCTCCTCCAGAGGATGCTGGCAGTCCGTCTTTTTCCTTTATTCCTTCTCTTTTCCTGAGCTAGAGTTCAGCGTGCCTCTTCCATAGCCCCACAGAAGTTTCTCCTCCCCAATAAAGTAATTAATGATGGGCGCTGGGAGGGGCTGTTGGGATGATGGTGGCTGAAACAAGATGAGCTCTGCCATCCAACCCAGCGAGCTAAGCCCAGCTGGTTGGGAGGGAGCTGCAGCCCCTGCCTGGGTCGTGATCCACGGGCCATCATCCCGCTCCCGAGAGCCGCCGTACCGCCCGGCAGCCTGCTCCCTCACATTTCTTGGGGGGGAAACGAAATAATAGAGTCATAGAACCATTAAGGTTCAAAAAGACCTCCAAGATCATGAAGTCCAACCTGAGTTCTGCCCCTCCTTGTGGCTTTGGTGGCACTGCAGACCTGGCAGCTCTAACCTGGCCTGGGGGGCACATGGGGCGGCAGTGACTGCGCAGATCACGCAGGATGGAACGAGCAGCAGCTCCTCACCCGTTTGCGCCAGCGACCTTTATTAGGCAGGGGCTATAAATTTGCTTGTGCGGATATAAATGTACAGCAGGGGGGCTGGTGCCAGCAGCAAGGCTCGCGCCGAAACACGGCCGATACTTGGCAGCACGCGGAGTCCTGTCCCATGCCGTCGATAAGATCATCTGGAGATTCTATATGTTGTAGGCGATACGAGGTGCTGGCTAAATATACCCTGCCCAAACCTGCGCCTGCCTTCAGAGGGGCTGATGGTTTCTGTTTAAAGCAGGGAGAAAGGCAAGGGGCGGGGGGAGAAGAGAGCCCTGCCATGAGCTCTGCTTTCCAACGTGTCCTGCTCCCTTTCATAACAAACATCAAGCCGTGGTGGTTTTTTTTCTGAGCCCTGTTATAATAAGCTCAGATGTTGGATGACATTTTCCCAGTGACTCACATAGTAAAATTAACCTTGAACTATTTACATATTCAATCGCCGCCCTCCGCCTCCTCCCCCTCCCCGCCGGCGTGTGTACATTACAGGAATTCTGGCTCCGTATCAGTTTTTTGTTTTGCTGATGAGAAAAAAAAAAAAAAAAAAAAAAAAAAAAAAAAAGAAAAAAAAAAAAAAAAACTCCCCCCGCCTGGAGTACACATCTACTTGAGGGAAAGAACACGCAGTCCTGGCCTTTGGAAATTGGCAGGCGGCGTGCTGTTCCCGCGCTGATAAGAGGTACTGTAAATAAAACTGTACGGCAGCGCCTGCTGTAAATGCCCCGCGTCTGTACTCATTGTTCTGACAGCTCCGGCTTTTTTTGGGTCCGCTGTTTTGGTACACACTGTGCTTCCTTATGTAAGCCAGTGCGCCCGGCTCCTCCCTGCGTTCGCCCTGTTTATTTTCGCCTCGCCAGGAATTTTTCCTCCCCCCCTCCGCCCGCCCCCCAGCCAGATGCTGGCTGCCTTTGCCTCGCCTGGCTGTGCCTCGCTGCGTCTCTGCGGCCCCTCTGGCCGCAGCTTGCGGAGGGCACCGGCACGTCTCTCCTCCCCACTAATCCCATGTGGAAATGGGGGAAGTGAAAGCAAACCCCGTGTTTATCAGGACCGTGCTCCGTCTCAGCCTGCGGGTGCAAGCCCCTCCAAGCAGCGGATGCCCGGGAGTGCCGGTGCACAGCCGCAGGGAGGGGCACGCTCCAGCAGCTGCCCTGCCCGGGGAGAACCTGTTGCTGCCGCAGTTGTTGCATCCTCACGGCTCGTGGGTTGCCGTATCCTCGTGGATCGCGCTTGGCTGCGGTGGGGCCGGCGGAGCTTTGAGTGGCGATGGAGAGCCATTGCCTTGGCAACTGCCGGCTGCGCCTTGCCCGCACCGTGTGCCGAGCGGAGGGCGGCCCGCGCTGCTGCCCTATCGATCCGGCCCCTCGCCGCCCCGGCGGCTTCTCCCCATCCCGGCGCCTTCATGGACACGCTCTTCCTCTCCCCGCTGTGCCTGGAGAGGGGACCTCCGGCAGTACCCGCATCCCAGTGCCCCACGTCCCTGACGGCGTGCCGGGCGCGTGGTCCCTGGCAGCGGCAGGTGTGAGGGAGCCACCCCGGAGCACCCCAAAGTTTGGGTGTGTTTGGCCCTTTGGAGCTGCCAATGGCCCAGGTGCACTCGGGTTGTTTTGAATGCAAACTTGACATCGCAGCGAGGGCGGCGGGGAACAACATATGCACAGTAAACAGGCAGACTGTCATATTGATTAACAGATGAGACCTCTATTATCGATCAGCTCTTGGCGAGAAAATTTATCACTTTTAATTTCGCCGCTGCCAAATATTTCTGCCTGCGAGCCAGCCGTTACCGAGACAATTTAAAGGCAAAGGAATTCTCCTTTCAATGCATCTTGTGATACCTCTTTCCCTGTTGCCTTCTCTACCCACCTTTCCCCAGATCCCACCCTGACTGTGGGATGGAGGGCTCGGTGGGGTAGGAAGGAGAGGGGAGAGGCAGTATGGACCCCTGAAAATGGGCAGCACAGCATTCTGCGAGGCAGTGCCCCCAGCTCGAATGCTGCTCTGTAACATTCAGCTCCTCACAACAGATGAATCAAACCTTGAAATGGGGCCGTGGCTTTGTCCCGCAGTGCTGTTGGATATGGTGTGTCATTAATCTGGTTTTATCTAGAAGTTACTTAACTGCTGCTGGGCGTCCTGGGTTTTTCCTCGCCCAAATCAGCAGCACGTTGATAGTAATTTTCTAAGAATTGCCCCAAATCCCACATCTCTTTCCAGTAGTCAGAGATGCCTCTGAGCTTCTTGCTCAGTTGTCGCATTCCAGCCACATCCCTCATCAGGTGCATCTTTGGCTACCAGCAGCACCAGCCACGATGGGAAGGGACAGGAAACCGATTGCAATTGGATAAGTTGCAGTGCTAATTAAATGCATTGATATGCAATGATTTTAAAAAATAATAATAATCTTTTCCTGGCAAGCAGCTCTGTATTTTGCTGTGATGTTCAAGGAACGGGAGCACAGGGCTGAATGAGGCACTGCTTTTGCTGGCTGCACAGGGGACGTTAAACACAAAACCTCTCCATGGCGCTGGTCTTGGAGTGTTAATGGCAGCAGCAGTGTCCAGGTGCAGGGTCAGGTGTGCGTCCTTCTGTCCCTGGAATAACCCTCCTCTCCCTTTTCTCTCCGCAGCGGGTGCCAAAGCCCTGGTCTGCGATCAGTGCGGCGCCCAGTTCTCGAAGGAAGATGCCCTGGAGACGCACCGGCAGACGCACACCGGTACGTGGCCCTCCCCTTCCACCCTTCAGTTAGGTGCAGGTTTTAACATTTGGGCTGCCTTTGTCACCCTTTGCCCAACAGAGAGGAGGACCTTCTGCAGTTCCTGCCTCTGCACTGCCCAGGCAGCCCCAGTTCCTCTTACACTAAAGCACAGATTAAGGCATCAGTGGGTGCAGTGCTGTTACACCACTGCTCAGCATCAACATGGGAAACAATGGCACAACAAATGTAAGGTCGTTTCTCCCCTCTGCAAGCAAAGCTTGTCCCTTTCCAAACACCTCCCAGAAGTTGTTTTCTGCCATGTTTCTGCTCTGGCACTTCCCAATCCTTCAGTGATGCCGCCATCAGGGACACAAGGATCTCTTCAGCCTCTTGCAAAAGCTGCCGTGCCTGGGAAAGGTTTGCCTGGGGGAATTCACAGCTGGGCAGACCCAGGTGGAACCCTTCACCCTCCAAATCTAGACTGGAGCAGGACAGAGTGCCTGCTCCTCCTGTGCTATATCGGGAGCGGTTTAACTGAGCACAGGTTCGTCTTTCAGTGCTTAAAGCCCTGATATAAATGCCACTGGCAGTGAGTTTGTGCTCAGGGCTGGCACAGAGAACCCGGCCAACTTCACGCTGGGGGTGTGAGGATGGATGCAAAGTGCTGTGTCACCGGGCGGGAGCTGTGCTGGCCAAACACCAGTCCATAAATCTTAAAGTACTTGCCCTCCCTGTCCCATAACCATGCAGTTGGAGGCTGGGTTTTGCCATTCCAGGTCTGTTTGGTCCCTCTATGCTGTGGGCTGAGGAGAAGAGCTGTGAAGGGGCAGCCAGCACAGTGAGGGGCTGGCTGCACAGGGCTGAACAACCCAAGCCCAGGCAGGGGGTTCAAAGTGGCCAAGCAAATTGCAGCTTGTTCCCCCTTTCCTTCTATTTCCCAGACCCATTGAGCATCCTGGGGTGACAAGTGGGAGCCCAGCCATGGAGCTCAATGATGCCTTCACCCCAAACCATCCTGCAGATGCAGAGCAGTTTGGCTAACAACCCTGACATTCCTGTAGAGATTAAACCTCCTTTGTTTGGTGAATCCTTGGGACTGGACTGTGCCAAAGCTCAAAGGGCAATGGGCAACCAGAGCAGGGGGACATGGTGACCCAAGGGGATCTTTTTATCACTGCCTCCAGCTGTAAACATGGCAGAGAGGGGATGAGAGGCCAGGGCAGCCAAAATGAATTATTTCCTCTCCTCTGCTGGCATGGAAATCATCCCTCCCCTGCCTTGCTATAATTAACCCCCTTCCCAAATAATAGCATCTTCCAGAATGGGTTTGTTTTGGACATCATTCCTTTGCCCTTAACTGCAGGTTGGCTGGCAAAAGACCTTCCAACTTTCCAGATGAAAGAAATGCATAACCCTTTCTGGTAGAGAGGCAGGTAGAGGCCTTCAGGGATGGCATCAAAAGGTGAACAGGGTGTCTGGTACAGGCTGACCAAATCCACCCACATTACTCAAAAACAGTGTTCAGGGGAGATGTGGGACCTCTCCACAAGAGTCACTGCTTCCCCACATGACCTACAGCTGTGCAGCTTTGTGCAGAAGATGGAGGGTTCTCAGGGTTTTCTTTCAGCACATGTGGCTGTATCTCAGGTGGAGTCTCAGCACCCAGAACCCCCTTTATGTTATTTCCTTTCCCCACTGCCCTCCCTGCTGCTTTGAATGATGGTAACACAAAGCCAGGCTGTTGTATATGTGCTGCTTCAAGCACTGCTCATCTCCACAGCAGAAAACTAAGACCCCACTTCCTGAGGCAAGGCAAAAAAACAAGAACAAATACAAAAAAATAGTTCCTGCTTGTAAGCACGGCGCTGGCAGTGCTGTGTGCAGCCCCACAGACACGGGGCCGAGACGCCCTCTCCGGGTGTGCACTGTCCTTGGCCCCCGTCCCACTGCAATAGGAAAAGCAGCAACTGTTTTGGCTCATCTTCCAGGAGCACAAACTTGGTGCTGGGGAGGAGAGCATGGAAAATTCCTTACCCTTCTCCTCAAATGTAGAGGAAAAAACAGAATGCATTGAGATGGCAGCCTGAGTAGCCCCAGGCAGCACCGCTGGGAGTCGGGATGTGCACACGAGCGGTGCTCGTGCTAACGGGTTTTGGGCTCGTGCCGACGTTTATAAATATCAGAGGTGACTTGTCTCAAGTTTCCTCCCGTGTGCCAAGGCAGTTAGCACACGGCAGCCGGTGTCAGTCAGCGGGACAGCACAGATTTACTCCTGACCCAATTTCACGTGGGCATGAGCAACACCCACTACAGAGCATGTTTGCTTCAGCAAGTAGTTGGCTTTTTGATTTGTGGGGTTGGTGTGCCCCCGGCCACACCACTAAGGATGGAGCAGGACCTTTCACTCTCCCTTGCCCACATCCCCTGGGCGTATTCCCTTCCTACATCCCACATTCGCATCCCTCATATCCCTCGTATCCTCTGCCCTGAGACACCAGTAGCAGAAAAGAATTAATAAAACCAACATGTAACTGAAAATTGAAAAGCTCTATACCTTCCCCCCTTTTCTTCCCCCCTGTTTTTTTCTTTTGCTGGGATGTTGGTAGCGTTTTGATTTAATAGTTGGCCAAACACAAGGGTCTATTTTATTCAGAGTTTACAGGCCTCAGGGCTGTTATTCCTCCAAATTTAATAGCATTGAAATTGCAGGGTTGGCGATAATTTGCCTATCACTTTCTGCTCTCCCATTGATGTTTATTGTCAGCGGGATGGAATCTCAATCCGATTCACTTAGATAACATGTCTGTTAAACATTTAGATAATTGTGCCATCATTAACTTGTCACATTATTTTAGAGATTCAAAACAGTCGTGCAGTATAAGCGGAGGTACAAAGGGAGAAGGATCTGGCGCGTGAGAGCAGGAACCCGGGAGCAGAGGTGGCAGGATGCCCCCGCGCTGGGTCCCATGGCAAGTGTTGCTCAACGACCACACAGGGATTTTTTAAAATTTTTAAAATATTTTTGTGTTATATGCCAGAGCGCTCAGTGTTTTTCCATAGAAGAGCATCCCAGCAACCCCATTGCTGGCTTGGGTTTGCCAAGGAATGCGTGGGAGCCTGGAGGAGGTGGAGGGGGCATTGTGCCGGAGCTGCACTGTCACACGGGCAGGCACCACCCCTGCTCTTGGCAAATGTACACTGAGTCAAATTTATTATATATTTGTCTTATCTCCTCACATTTGCTTTGCTTTCTCTGCCTCAAAATGGTTCCAGCCCAAAACCTTGCAGTGATGCTGCAGATATATGGCACACTGCTTCTTCCAGTGTGGAAATGACAGATTTTGAGCAAGTGGAACATAACATGTGAGTTTGGTGATGTGAGCTATAAATCACACTGAAAAACAAATTCTGTTTGCCTCACACTCAATGTGGCACCACGATTAATGGTCAGGCCAGTGCTCCACTAGGATGCTGGCATGACTCTGCCAGTGGCTGGGGCTTGTCTCGGTGGTGCCACTGGCCACCAACAGCCATCTGCAATGTCCCTGCTCCAGCAGCAGATTTGGGAAATGCTGTTTGTGGCTTGTCCTGCTGCATCCTCTTCCACATTTTCATCAAAGCAATGCCTGGTACAAGCAACTGGCACACTTCCTTACCAAAACCAACCTGACATCCTCTTGGGCTGCCTGTGACTTTCTGTTACCATTTCACAGGACTCAGGAGCGTTTTCTGAGAGCAGCCCAACGAGACTTTGTGGGGAAATACCTCCGGATGGTGCTTTTCTCCATAGCTAGAGATAATGCACTGTAGTATTGAGCACGCTTAGAGGTAATTATCCCTCCCGTGCTGCCTCGGCTCCGCAGCCCCGGCGGGGGGAGGGCGCGCCGGCGATGCTGTGCTGTGATGGACAGTCGATGTTTCCAGATTTTCTCTTGGGTGCAAGAGTGGATTCTGGATGCTCAGGTGCTGGCCCCAGCTCACAGAGGGTCTGGGGGCAGTGGGTCCTAGGGGCGCAGCACAGAGCCCCTTTGTCTGACAGTAATGTCCTGTGACAGCACTTGAAATCTGAGTCCCGGCGCGCATTCCTGCAGCCGGGAATCTCCCTGCCTCCCAAACCACGGCTGCTTCTGCCACTTTGACAGCAAATGGCAGCAAGAATTCCCTGTGCCCCTTGGTGCACACATGGGGAAATGTGATGAGGCCAGGCACCATGCAAGCTGGTAGATTCACCAAAAGGAGTGAGGAGATGGGAGCGTGGCAGAGCCATGCAGCCACGATGGCATCGGGGCCAATGGTCTGCCTTTAATTTTCCTGTGCAAATACTATTTAAAGCACGATGAGAAAAGCCCTCTCGCTAAGCTACGGAGAAATCTTTCTTGTCCTTTAATTCTAGATGAAGGGGATTAGTGTGAACATATTTAACCTCTGACCCATGGACAAAAGCATTATCAAATTTAGTTGCCGAGTGGCTCCCCATTTAACCAAACCAGTGCGGTATCACTGCAAGTTTTTTTCCTCCCTCCCTTGAAAGCTTTAACATCTACTGTTGCCCTGGAGGGCCTTGTCAGCCTTCCTTTGCTGGCATTCAGGGTGCTGGTCAGAGCCCCATAGGGGAATACAGCATGACATGGTACTCACTGCTAGAACCCACAAAGGCTTCACAAAGCCAGCCCCCCAAAAAGCAAAGCCTTCTGTAAATAGGGCTGGTTTCTCCCTGGTTTCTGCATGCCCAACTCAGCGCTGGCCACGCGTAGGCCTGTGCTGGCACAGAGGATGCCTGGCCATCTCTCCAGAGCACAGAGAGATGTCTCTGTCCCCCTTTGCTCTGGAGCACAAGGGATCAGCTACGGCAAGCTTGAGGATGCTCGGCATTTCCATGCTGGGCTTTATAAAAGAGGGATGAAACACGGTCTCAGAGGCGGCCGGGGTCTCCTGGTCCAGCAGAGGAATGCCGAGAGGGGCCTCCCGTCAGGAGCCGGTGTCCGTTTACAGTGCATCTCTCATAAACCCGGCGGCGGGGGCGAGGGCAGGGGGACCGGCCCTCCTGGTATGTGATTGATTATCTGGTATTTATGCCATTGAGGACTTTTCAGCGGCTCGGGGTCAGGGGGTCATCTCATGTGTCTTGCTGCAAATCCGCTTCCTTTTGTACAGTGCGGGCTGGGTGAGCAGACACACAAAAACAGCTTTTTCTTTTCCTTGGGAAAAAGGGGAGGGGGGTGGGCTGGTGTCAATGAATTTTTTTTTTCAGCCTTTCCTGAATAGTGTCCTTTTTAATTCCAAAGAACTTTTAATTAAAAGTAGCAGGAAAGTTCATCTCGACAAGGTTTAACTTACCTTAGCAGTTACTTTTGTCCCCCAGGATTCGCGTCTCCCCGCTGTACAAAAACCCCCAACAACTGGGGGCCAGGCTGCCCTCGGTGCCGCTCCACGTCTCCCCGGCTTTGCCGATGGGGCCTTTTCATCTTTTCTCTTTTTTTAATGATGGGGGTGCAGGAATAATAAGCAGATGCTGCGAGTCCCGGCTTTGTGCCTCACGGCAGCCGGTCGCTCCACTGGCCAGGCTCTGCCAGGCAGCCGCCTCAGCACCAAAAAGGTCATTTTGTTGGTTGGGGTGTGAAGCGGGGCTTCGTGACAGCTCCGCGGGACTAGAGGATGCCAGAATGGTGCCACCTTGAACAGGAGAGATGCACAAGTGGAATGGATTGGCAGTGGGCAGGTGGTGCTCTCTGCCAGGTGGGATGATGGCAGTGGTGATGGTGATAGTGGTCTCCCATGGAAAGACCTCTCAGTCTCCTCACCAAAGCTCTTTTTTTGGGAGTTGGAGCTGTTTCTAGCACATCAGTTAAACAACAGTTCAGAAGCAGTGGGGGAGATACTCTGGGTTTTCAGCAGAAAGTCAGATTGTTTTTTTAGCTGATTTCAGTCCAATTTCCAATGGGGAAGAGGAAATCTGGGAAGCTGGTGCAGTGATGACGAGTATGTGTGACAGCTTCCCATCTGATGCAGTGGTCAGAAGTGCCACCATGATTTGCTGGTTGTTGCCCCAGAGAAACTGGTTGTCAGGAAGGGCAGAGATGTCCCAATTCACAGCTTCTTGGGAATAGCAAGGATGACTCTGGCATTCTCCAGAATCGTGTGAGCTTAGCAGGGAAAAGCAGCACAAAAGGGAGGTGCTGCACATAGATGTTCAGCTACCAGCTTACTGCATTTGGCCAGGTGATGTGTTTTGCCAGGAAAGGCAGCAGTTTTCCATCAGTACCTTTAGGGCTGGAACAACTGAGTGATGGTTTTTGCCAAGGATGATCATGAGTCTGCCTGAATGGGTTTAATATGTATTGATATATTTTGATAGATATTCAGTACAATAAAAAGGCTTTGGGGCTACCACTTTGCAGGGAGGATGTGCCTCCAGCTTCGGCCAGAAGGCTTTAGGGACTGCAAACGGCTTCAAACAACTGTTTGGCCTGAAAAATGGAAATTGGGCTGGAGAGTACAGCGCACCATAGGTGTGAAGCATCCACAGTGCAATCCCAGGCTAGAAGCATTAAAAGCTCAGGAGCCTCCCACCTCCCCCAGCCAGGAGGTGGAAATGCAATAAAAAGGATTGGCCCTTAAAAACTCCCTCTGCCAGGTTTGCATAGCACTCAGTTTCTTCGGGAAGAGGAGGAAACGCTGCTCAGGCTCTGTCAGTGTGGTCTGGGGTGATGTTGAACACATTCCTTCCTTCTAAAGCCTGGGGACCACATTCAGGGAGTAGACTGAGGAGCAGAAGCAGCACTTTCCAGTGCTGGAAGAAGGGGTTAGGCATACAACACTCCAGGGTGGCTTGTTCTGGGAACAGGGGTGTGTCTGGACCAGTGCTGTCCCCCAGGAGCATCCCTGACAGGCCTGGAGCTGCCCATATCCCTTGCATTGCGTCTCCATGGTGCGCTCAGCATCTTGCCCTGGAGATGGGGGACACGTTGCAGTGCCCATGGCAGCTGATCCCACGCCCTCCCAAAAACACATTTCCCGCTGAACGCCCGTTTGGGCCCACAGGCAGCCGCGGAGCTTCACCCAGCGCGGTCCAGCTGCCGCCGTGATTGACGCAAAGCCAGTCTATAAATAAAGTCTTTCTCTCCTCTCATAAAGACTTTGCGGTTTAGTTTGCTTTCAAGGTCAAGATCAGACCTTTCTAAATAAACACATATCAAAGGATCATTAGCGGAGCAGCACTGTTAAATTGAGATATTAACTTCTGTCAGCCGCGCGTTTCCTTTTTGTTCTGTAACTCGCGACTGCAGCGGGTTTTTATTATTTTGGCCCTAGGCAGTAGCATCTGGCTTCTGTAGAGACTGTAAAAATTAAAAAGCAACACAAATCATTGCGAGAGAAAAGCAGTAAATTCAATGATAAGAATTTAAAATTAAGATGTTTCGGCGCTTTTATATTCGGCAAAACATGAAATGAATGAGTTGTGTGCCTGTTGCCATAAAGCTACCGCCGCTAATCGTCGCCTGGCTCCTTCCCTCCCCGCACGTGCCCTCATAATCACTTTGCCTGAGCAATCGGAGGGAACACGGTGAGGGAAGGTGGTGATGATGGCAATGGTGACAGTGATGGAGATGGAGGGTGCTGGGGAGGGCACAAGGTGCCACCAACTGGGCATGGGGGAGCAACGGGCCACCAAAAGGGAGGCGAGAAGGGGATGCTCTTGTCCCACCATACTCAAAGGAAGACAGAGAGGTCAAGCTACGAGGGTGTGACTAATGAGCCAGTTCACGAGGATACGGGACCACATTGTCCCCCAGGTCCAGATGGCCCCTGGAATAAATCAGCCCCAGCAGGCATGAGCTGCCCATGCCAGAGCTGCAGCTCAGGGCCTGACACGCATTACCCAGGCTGCTGCGGGCACCAGCATCCCATACATCCTCCATGTGCATCCTGCCCTGGGCGGTAGGGAGAGCAGGAGTGTGGCTGGGTGGGAAGCAGCCCTGTGCATCACTGCAGGAGCAAAAAATGAGGCATTTATTTTGGGGGGTTTGTTAATCCCCTGTGCTTGCAAGGTCAATGTTGTGCAACTGCTCTGAAACGCCAGAGTTTTCCTCAGCGTTTGTAAAAGGCTGAGCTGGCATGGAGGCAGCAGGCAGTGCCAGAAGCTTGCCCTGCCCTCCTGTTGCAGCCAGAGTGTCCACATCCAGCCCAGGAGGAAAACCAGCAGGGGCAGGAGAGCAGGCGACGTCGGCTGCTTTTTAAGAATTAATTTTCCATAGTTGGTTAAAGTTGGGAAGAAAGCTGTGCTATCTCTAAGTAAATAATAATAATCAAACAAATGCCCCCTTGGGAGAAGTTGCCTTCCATAAAGATGTTAATTAGCACAGAAGCCAAGCTGTGGAGTCCAGAGGCAGCCTTTGAAAGTGGGATGATTTGGTGACTCTGGCACAAAATGCACACATTTCCTGTGTTTATCTTATGGGGGTTTTCCCCCTTCTCCACTGAACCATGAAGGTTGTAGGTGCTGTTTGACTCAGCACAGTGATGAATGCCATCACCTCTCAATAGCACTGGAGCGGGTGGCACCACACGACACGGCTCTGCACAACACCTCTACATGCAGGCAGGCATCTGCAGGTGTTGTGTCCCAACAGCAGCATTCAGGGAGGGCTGTGGGTGCACTTCGGTGCTGCCACCAAAAACACCTTTTCGGGTTTCATAATAATCCTGAAAACAGACTCTGAAACTGGGTTGATTTTCTTACTCTGCACATGCATCCACCACCATCCTGGGGCAAAATGCAGCCTTGGTGCTGGTGCTACCCAGGCCTGCGCTGGTGCCCGCTTTTCAGGTCGATGCCAGCAGGATGTGCACAGTGTTCCAGGGTCCCTTGTGGCAAGCTGAGCTGGGCACCTTCAGGCTGTCCTTCAGGCCAGCTGTGCCTGAGCTTGGGTGCTGGAGCTGTGACAGGGATGCTCCAGGCAATGTGCCCCTTGCTAGCACTGTTGCCTCTCCCAACCTTTCTGTAGGCAGGGCTGAAAAGGAGGGTTCTCTGCCACTCTCTGGCCACCATTGCCAATGGCACCTTCCTCCCCAGTGCTGCTGTTCCTGCAGCTAGGGCCTGCAGCTTCCCCTGCAGCAGCAGCCAGCAGTGTTGGCTGGGAGGTAGAGGCTGGTAGAGAGCCTTTGACATGCTGACAAAAATCATCAAATGTCCCTGAAATCTCATCTCAGGAGTGCCAACAGCCTTTAGGCCCCTGCTTTGCATGGCCAGGGTGCTTTGGAGGCATTCACCTTTGTTGTAAGGACAGCAGCAGTGTCAGGTCACCTCTGGCACGTGAACCGTGTGAGACATGGTGTTAAACATGAGGAGTGAAGGAGGGAGCCTTGTGGAAGACCATGAATTATCAGGACTTGAGCCTAGGGTTCGGGGGTTTTAGGGTGCATGAAGCAGCAACAGGCTCTGTCAGCATCCTTTGATGTGAGCGTGCTCCTGCCCCTGATATTGCTGGAGCCTCCCCAGTGTGCCCCTCCCCAGCCTTTCATTCCACGTTCCTGATTATTTCAACAGTGGATGGATCTGTTCATTTTTCAAGTCTGATAACGTGGGTCTGAGGACAGGCAGGGAAAGATGGCAGTGTTATGAAGAGGGCTCAGGGAGGTTCAGTTTGGTTTGCACATCTCGATGTTGGTGCGGCGAGCCTGGGGACTGCCAGCCCCGTGCTGCCACCATGCTGGGGCTCAGTGGGGATGGCTCCACCAGCATAGTGGCACCGCTCCCTTTGTGCCCCCTCCCCTGCTGCCACAGCATCCCCAAGTCACCCCGTTCCCCAGCCACACAGCGGGTCTGGGCTTGGCAGCGCTGCCAGGGCTCTGGGGGGCCGGCAGGCCAGCACACGCACGCGTGCTCTAGCATGGGGGGAAAAACTTGAAGTCAAATGTCTGAAAGTCAGATCCCTTTTTAGTATGAATTTGCTGTATCTCATTCTAAGCACTAATTCCAATTTAATTGCAAGTGGCCTGAAGCCTCTTCAATAGGAGTAACAAATGGTTTGATTTTGTAAACTTCATCAGACTGCATTTTAAATGCGACACACTAGCCCGGCTCGAATGCCAATGAAGCACTGAAGTAGCTCTCTGTTTACTAATTATCCGTTTTTACTTCAAGCCACGCTGGCTGGCTTGTCTGATTAAATCGGATTTGTGGGATAGAGAACAGCTAGCAGAGTTTTCTCTATAGTAAACGAGATTGAAACTATGGCCCGCCTGGCTGCACACTGTAAATTATATTTCCTTTTAAAGGGGACGTGTCGCCTTTCTCCTGCAGTGCACCTCCCGCATCCATAAACTCCACCAGGGCCCAGTGCCGAGGGAGACCCACCCCACCCTGCCTTCCTCACCCATCGCCACGCCGGATTTTAGTTTAATTCCTGCTCTGGCAGAGGCAGCGGGTGGGGGCGGTGCTGCAGCATCCCTCGCTGTGACTCGGACGGGGCGCGCTGTCACACGTCGCATCTTGCTCGTCATCACGTCTCTGGCGATTGCGCTGCTTTGGGACCAAGCTGCTGGAGAACAGGGATGTGCATCTCCGGGCTTGCAGCCATAGGGTTTTCCCTCCCTCCATCAAGCATCCCCCCACTAAAAATCAGTTTTGGGACCACCTTGTATTTAAAAAGATCCTGCAAGATGTGGCCAACACACTTACCAAAAGAGCGTCTAACCCAAATCACTCCAGCTTCCACCTCGGAACCCTGTGGCAGCGCTAACAGCTGCCCCACTAGTGGCTTTCAGCTGTTGGCACAGCACTGGATCTGGCAGGGACACAGAAACTGGGGATGGTGGGCAAAGGTGGCAGCTGAACGCAGCGTGCGGGGCTGTGCTTAAACCTTCCCAGTTGCTAAGACTTCAATTCTGCGAGCTTGACCTACGCCGCCCCCTCCCTCGGTATCTATCTTTGTGCCCAGGGGCTTTTTATATTTTAATTTGCTTTTGAACGTCCTGCAAAATTAATGGCGTGCTCGGGGCCATTGTGCTGTGTACAGTAGAGGGAAGGGCCGTCGGCGCCCGCCGAGAGCCAGCGCGTTTCCCGGGGAATGAATTGCTCGCCCGCCTTCACCCCTTTTAATTGTTGACAGTAAAAAGCGTTTAAATGCTGCTTAATTTGTAATCATCTTCCTGCAAAAAGGGGAGAAACCATTAAAATGTCAGGGAAATGAATAAATCCGTCTCTCACTGATTTGGGGTGGCAGCATTTCTTTATCTGGGGTGATTTTTCTTCCAATGGCTGAGGGCTGGCTCGAGGCTTCTGTGGCTGGAACCCAGGGATGCACTCACGACAGGACACAGGGCTGAGTCCTGTGGCACCCAGTGTGGCACCCTCTCAGGAGTTTTGCTATTTTTTCCCACTTCCCATCCTTTCTCCAAAGGCGGGATGTAGCTGACACGTAGCCTAAAAAAAAAAAAAAAAACAAGCAGCTTGAAGGCCGGCAATGGGACGGTGCCCAGCAGACCCTGGCGTGGTGCCTGCCGCGCCCCTTGGCTGCTGGAGAGTGTCACCTGGGAGCCTCAGGGCTGGGAACAAGCGCTGCCTGAGCTCCGTGCTCGTGTCCCACTGCTGGGCTCAGTGCTGGGATGCAGGGCCACCTCCCACATCCTCCACCTCTGCCCAGCCGGTATCAGCCTTTGTGTCACGCAGATGCTCTGCTCTCAGAGCACGGCTGGAAACGTGTGTCTTCCCAGGCCATGCCAGTACACACTGACCTCCCAGTCTGGGGTGTTATTTACTGATACATTACTCGAAGAAGAAGGAAAAAAAAGGGAGAAATTAAAAACGGCCTTTTGCAGGTCTCAGGAAGCAGCACCTGGGGGATGCCCAGCTCCAGCAAACAGCCCCGTCCCCCATGCGTGCACGAGGCAGCTCGTCCCCATCCCTGTGGCTGCTGGAGTCAGCCCATTTTTTTTTTTTTTTTTTTTTCAAGCGGGGGCCAATTAGTTTCACAAATGAGGGCCCTACGGTGCCAGGGAGGATTTGTTACGGCCCCGCGCGCCGGCCCGGCGGCATTGTCCTGCCCTCCGCCCCCACGGGAGCCCATTGTCCCCGGCCCCAGCGGGGGCTGCTGGCGGCAGATTTATCGGGGCCGGCGTCCCGCCGGCCAGGGCCTCCGCTCCGCAGCTGGCCGCGGCGCTGGGGGCTCAGCCCCGGGGACCTTTGACCCGTCCTGCTGTCACCGCCGGGGCCGCCGAGGGCCGCGGGGCCACATACCTCTTGGGATTTGCTTCGCACTGCCCGTTCGGGGCTGCTTGCTTTTTGCTTTTTTTTTTTTTTTTTTTTTTTGCCTTTTTTTTTTTTTTTTTTTTGTCTTGGGAGCGTTTTGTCCGCAGCTGCGTGGGGGGCACATGAGCCCACAACCCCCCAGGATAAATCCCTGCAGGGGGAGAAAGGCAGCTCCCATGCGGGGCCGCCTCTCTTGCTGCTTTTATTCGCATTTCTCTGTGGCCTTTTTCAGATTTCAGAGCATTTTTGGGTAGCCCAGTGCAAGGCTGAGATTGAGCATCCCCCCAGGCAGCCTCTGCATCCCCACCAGGACAGAGCTGACAGTGGCGTGCCCCCACACACCTGGGTGGGTGATGGCACAGTGCCACAGCAGGTGACGGGGTGGACCAAGATGCTCTCCAGGATGCCCGTTGCCCATGGTTCCCGAGCTGGAAGCATGGGTCTGCCCAGGAGCATCCTTCCCTGTCCCCTGCCTGCATGCCAGGCAGGACCATGACGCTGCTGCCCATCATGTCCCTGCCCTGTGGTGCTGTGGTCTTGGTGGTCTCCGTGGGGTTGGTTTTGGCAGCATGGCAAGCAGCCCTCTACCCCTGCTGTTCCTAAAGGCTGCATGGATTTGTTGGTTACCTTGAACATCTTGTGCTGCTAATGAATTGCTAATACAATTTTCTGGCTAATTTTATTTCCATAGTCCTCACATTTTAATGTCTCCAAAAAGCGAGCATTTATTTGCTTAATCTCCCTGTGTAATACAATTTGCAGTGACTCACAGTTCTGAACAATCAGCTATGCATAAGCGAAAACAAACTGTTTAATGGCTAGAGGTCTGAGATGTTTATGGACGGGGTACAAACGCCTGGGTTGGGGTTTTGTCCCTGTTGTGTTGCTGCAGCCAGGTTTGTACCCAAGAGTGATGGTATGGAGCTTGGATCTGCCTTAGGGCTCGGGGCCATACACAGCACAAGGGGTGGGCACGTCCCCCTCTCACATCCTACCTCCTGCTCCCCAGGGCAGCTTCATGGGGCACTTCATGGGGTCCCCTTTCCCCTGGGCATCACAAGGTCTGAGCTCAGCAGCTCTCAGAGGTGTGTGGGGATGCAGTGATCACCCAACAGCTGCCTTGTTTTTGGGCATCCCTCGGCATCGCCAGGGCTCCCAGCTGCCTCTGGTGCAATAAGAGCAACTTCTCTTCAGCTGTTTCCCTCAGAGGGCCAGCGTCAGCAGGGTCAGGGCGGCCAGGGTCCTGCTGTTGGGACTCCCAATGACGCCCAAAGCCCTGCAGCACTTGGGGTCCCTTCTGCTGCCCGAGCAGCCCTGCTGCCGTGTGGGAGTGGGGACCCCCACGCAGTGGGGTGGTGGGACAGGGGCCTGGGGTGCCAGGCAGTGCTTGAGCAGGGTCTCTCCCTCTCCCACAGGTACAGACATGGCCGTTTTCTGCCTGCTGTGCGGCAAGCGGTTCCAGACGCAGAGCGCCCTGCAGCAGCACATGGAGGTGCACGCCGGGGTGCGCAGCTACATCTGCAGCGAGTGCAACCGCACCTTCCCCAGCCACACCGCACTCAAGAGGCACCTGCGCTCCCACACAGGTACGGCGGCCCCACCACGGGGACTCGGGGCTGGGGCAGCCAGGACATGCTCCTTCCCCACGGGTAAAAAAGAAATAGGGGGAAGAAAGGTGATTTGTGTTAAAAAAGCATGGAGGTGACTGAAGCGGCTTGGATTTGAAAAACAAAACAGAAAAAAAAAAAAGCTGCGTGTAATAAGTTGATCTGGTCTGAGGTGGCACGTGACCTTCTTAGGGGGTGTGCGATCATATCCGCCTCATCAGCTTACGGCGGTAGATGCACATAATCAGCTGGTGCTCGGCCCTAATGGGATTAGGGCGACCTGTGCTACGTGTAGCTGGTGCTGCCGTGGCCCCACTGGGGCAGGGCTTGGCTGCAGGATTGCTGAGCGGGAGAGCACGGCTTGGCCGCCTTACGCCGTGTCCTCAAAGCGCCCGCGCCGTGTCCTCAGCTCCTCCGACGGCATCCCTGGGCAGCTCCGTGCTCCTGGCCACATCATCGGCACCGTCATTCGGGGCCAGTCACAAAACACCCCTGAAAGAGCTGATTCTTGGGGGATGAGCGAGCAGGAGCTAGCAGGATCACAGCCAGTGCTGTGGATCTTCACAGATGCCTGGGTGAAGCATTCCTCAGCCATCCTTTGCCCACACAAGTGAGGCTCATGCGCCCTCCTTGACACCACTGCTGCTGCTGACAAGGAACAAAATGTATCCTGAGGTGGGATGCCCCTTCTTTCTCTTGTCAGGCAGGGGGCGTGCACACAATCTCCAAAAGGGACGTAAAGGTGGATGCTGAGGGCTGTGCGGGTGGTGTCATGGAGGGTCGTTCTGTCTGCCAGACCCGCACGTGGGCTAGGGGTCCCGATGTGGGAAACGGGAATCCTGTGTCGATGATAAGCATGTTAATGCTGAGTGCTGGAGCTATTTATAGCCAGTAATCCGGTGACCTGGGCTGCGGGTCGGGCTGCGCGTGTCCCACCCCAACCTCTGCCGCTTTCGTAGCTCCCGGCTGTGAAAAAACACTGGGATCATCGGTGCTTTAGGAGCATTTAATCGTGCCATGTGGTGCCGTCCGGCACAGCTGCAGGATGCTCCCTCTTGTCCCAGGGCCAGGGTGCTCCATGGGCTCAGGCTCCCCTGAAAAAGTGGGCGGGTAGAAATGCTGGCTGCCTCTGCCTGAAAAATTGCTGTCTTTGACTGTAGGATCAAAAGCCAAAGTGGCAGTTTGGAACTGGGCACAGGGAGGGGAAAATCAACAGCAGCCCACAGGCACCGCCTGCATTGCCTTCGCAGGGGGGCTCCGAGCTGCATCCCGAGCATCCTCCTCCCCCCAAGTGCCCAGGCAGCAGCTGCGGGAGGGGCGAGGGGCCGCAGAACTGGGCTGCGGCAAATGGGGAGAGAGTAAAGTATCATTTTAAAGAGGAAGCGAAAGCACAGGCATGTGAGTATATAACGAGAAGGACAATTTATGCCCAGGCACGAGTGCAGTTTGACACGGGGATAATGAAAAAACGTAGGTCATTGTGGATGACTTAAGCCTTCACAGCTGAAGAAAATGTATGAAATGCGGGGAACATTACACGCTTGGCAGCTCCGCACATCTGCAGCAGGACAAGTGAAATACAGTTCGCCATTCTTTACCATAAACTGTGCTTGTAGGATATGCGGCACAGAGAAATTGTAATTACAGTGACAAGACAAATCAGTAATATTTAAATATTCATGAACAAAGTCTCGGACGATCAATCTATCTTTATTGTCCTTGCCTTCGCGGCTGTAATAAATAAGTAGCTGGAGCCCTCACCTTTCCTTCAAATCATTCTGCCTTTGGTGCCAAACCAGAGTTCATTTATCAGCCGCCTGGTCTAGAGTGTGGGAGATGCCCAGGGCTGGGTCTGTGCTGGTGCTGCTAGGTAAAAAACCTGGAAATTGGTGGTGGGAGGGTTGCAGCACATTCCAGTCCCTCTACTGTGCCACAGACCCGAGCAACCCCTCTGTACATGAAGGTCTGTGCATGAAGGGACCAGCACACTGCACTGGGGAGAGTGGGACGCTCTGTCTCCAGGATGGCTGCCCGGGGTAAAAAGGCTGGGGAGCTGGTTTTGGTGTGGCACAGCAGTCACGGCAGCCCTGACCCCGGCATGTGCTTGCAGGCGACCACCCCTACGAGTGCGAGTTCTGCGGCAGCTGCTTCCGGGACGAGAGCACACTGAAGGGCCACAAGCGCATCCACACCGGAGAGAAGCCCTACGAGTGCAACGGCTGTGGCAAGAAGTTCAGCCTCAAGCACCAGCTGGAGACCCACTACCGAGTCCACACAGGTACATGCTGGGGTGTCTGCGGTGGGGCTGGCAATGACAGACCGGTCCCCCGGCAGAAAGGCTGGCATGTGGACCAGGGAGGCAGCCAGGGATAACAAACCCCGCATGTGCCGGCATGTAAATATAGTAAATAGGGGATCGATAGTCGCATCGGTTCTGCTGTTCATCACGTGGTTATCGGCTGTGCCCACTGCGGCAGTGTCGATGCCGGGCAGTTGATTAGCCCCTGGAGGCCCCGAGCCCCCACTGACACCCCTGTATCCCACAGGTGAGAAGCCCTTCGAGTGTAAGCTGTGCCACCAGCGCTCCCGGGACTACTCGGCCATGATCAAACACCTTCGGACCCACAATGGCGCTTCCCCTTACCAGTGCACCATCTGCCTGGAGTACTGCCCCAGCCTCTCTGCCATGCAGAAGCACATGAAGGGCCACAAACCAGAGGAGATCCCCACTGACTGGCGGATAGAGAAGACCTATCTCTACCTCTGCTACGTCTAAGGGAGGAGGCAGAGGGGCAACAGGGCAGATGACTGGGCAAAAAAATCCCACCAAACCCGCAGCATCCATGGCCTTGTTTGTTTTCAGTTCTCATTCGTTTCTTCTCGCCGGAAGGATCCTGCCGGACCGAGGGATGCACCGGCCCCTTCTCAAGCCCCATCCACACTGCTGTCCCAGCTGCTCGTGCACCTGCTGCCCTTTCACCCTTGCTGCAGGGCAGATTTCACCCTCTGCAACCCCCAGCCAGGCCCTCCATCACCCTTGGCATTGGCCACTGGTGCTGCTGGGAAGACCATGTAGGAAAGGGGCGCTTCCCTGAAAGTGTGTGTACAGCTAATGGTCTGGGAAGGCTTTAATTCCTGGAGTCCTGTCGCTGCATAGACCCTGCCGTGGATGCCCTGCAGAGGAGCTGAGCTCCCGTGTGGGGCTTGGGCCCCATTCTGGCAGGTTCTCATGCTCCCAGGCTGCAGCATCGCAGGCAGGAGAGCACAATGCCCTGTGAGCCACATGTGCTTTGGCACGAGCGTCCTGGGGGGATCCTGGCCAGAGGAGGGTGTTTGGGACAGGGAGCCAGCTGTGAGCCAGGCTGCCTTGAGGTGTTGCCTGGTGTCCAGGTGGGCTCAGGGGCACAGGAGGCTGCTGCTCTCCCCATGACCAAAGACCTCTCTATGCATTTCTCCCTCCTTCCCTGCCTTCCCAGGGCAAGGGTGCAGCCCCACCATGGGGAGATGCAGTTGGTTTAGTGATATGCAGTCAGTGCCAGTGTTGGAGCTGTTAGCACGTGGCATCACTCCGATTGCAGGGGTCCTCTTTTCTTCTGCTGATTTGGGGCACCTGGAAGGTGTCAAGTGTGGGGTTTTTTGCCCAGCCCTCAGCCGCAGGAGCCCACAAGTAAGGGGTGCCCCGTGGCAGGCGGCTTTGTTCGCCACTTTTTTTGCTTTTTGTTTGGGTTTTTTTGAACTTTCTTTTGGAATATTTCCGCATTTAGCACATTTTACTTGAAATTACCTCATTTTTTTGTGACCTCATGAGCTTTTATTGATTTGGGAGGGACAGGGGGTGGCATGGCTGGGGTGCACCAGCCACGTGCCCAGCATTGGTGGTGGAGAGGTGGTGGGGCACTGGTGTCCTTGCCAGCCTCCTGTTGTGCATTATCCTTACCAAAACTGGTATTTTTTGCCTGGCCCCATGGGGCTGGGGGTGTTGGTTCTGAAGCTACCTCTTGTGTTCGTTTTTGTTGTGTTTCTCCTGCGCAGCCGTGGGCTTGGTGGTTCCATCCCACGGTTCTTTTTTTGTCGTTTTGCTGCGTTTGGGTGAAAAGGGGGAGAAAGGAGCTGGGGGGGGGGGGGGTGGGACAGTGTCTGGATACAGTTTGGAGGGACACTGATGGCCCCTCTGGGTTTGGGGTGCCCTTCCCACCTCTCCTGGTGCCAAGCAGGGATACGGCTGTGGGAGCAGCATCCTTCCTCGCGCCCCAGTCCGGCTTTGCACGTGCGTGTGCCTCTGTGCGTGGGACCGCTGCTGCTCTGCGCCGGGTGGACACCGCTGCTGTACAATCCGGGGTGTGACTGTGGAGAACGGCTCGTTTCATTGTTGTGCCTAAGAAAAAAACAGAAAAAATATTTAAAAAAAGAAAACAGTTCTTTCACACGGAAAGTTGCTGCAATTTCTGGCGTGTGCACGGCAGGTCCCCGTGGTGTCCTGGCGCTGCCAGACACGGGTGCCATGGTGCCATGGAGCATGTGGCCGAGCTCATGTGGCTTTTTTTTTTTTTTTTTTTTTTGCTTTAACCTCCCCTTCCATCCCACCATCCCTGTCCCTCAGAGACACAGCCCCCACTGCAACAGTGCTGGGGTCAGCATTGGAGCGATGCTGCTGTATCCCGGGCGCACGTCCCTGCACTGTTGGCTGTGGCGCAGCCCCCGCCACCCCTCCATATATATATATGTAAGTATATATATGTGTATCATAGCAGTGAGGACCAAGCGCCGCACGGGGCCCCGTGGTCCCGGGCTCCCTCTCCCCTGGCTTGTTGTCAGTGTCGTGAGCGCCCGCCTGCCCGTCCCGTTGCTCTGTGTTGCCGCTCGTGGTTCGGGTCCGTCGCTGTCCTCGTTCCGTCTACCTCAGCACCTCTCTGAGCCCGGGCGCAGAAGGTGCCCAAGTTCCCCTTTGGTTTTCTCAGAGTATCTATTGGCTCCTATTTTTTGTACGACTTTTCCTGTCTCACCGTTCGCTCCCCTGCGGTTCTGCTTGCGAGTCCTCTTTCTGTCCTCTAGCCACAGATGCCGTTAGCTAAAAGTTTCCTGAAAAATAAAGAAAAAAACAAAAAAAAAAAAAAAAAAAAAAAACCAGTTGTGGTGTCTCCTAGTTGCAGCTCTCCGCATCTGCCTTCGTCCTGTGTAGATTCAGATGCATTTCTTTGTAAGACTTCAGTGTTTCTGACAGAGGAAAAAAAAAAAATAAAAAAAGAAGAATATACTGCTGCAGGTTTTTTTCTCTCCATGTGTCACTAAGTGAAGTTCGTGCCTTCTATAGCAAAGAGAATATTTTTTACATCCTACTAACGGTAGATTTTTTTGTAGTGAACATTTTTTGTATTTTTATTTATAAGTCTCATAAGGAAAATAGCAATGTTCAGTTGTATACCTTGAATCTGCAGTTAGAAAACAAAAGAACAACCAATAAAGTTAATTCTGTTGTCTCAGCCTGCTGTCTCCCATTCCTGTGCCCATCAAGAGGAGGAGGAGGAGGAGGAATAGGCGGAGGTGGAGGAAGGATGCATCCCACCAGCTTGGGGTGAGCCATGGGGGTACCCACAGTGGTGAGTTTGAGGGTGCCTGCTCTGAGGGGGAAATTGAGGAGGTCCTATCCCTAAACCAACCCCAGTGGGCGGGGAATCTCCCTGGAATGTCAGTGTCCCCGTGGGCAGGGAGCATCCACAGCGCTGCCTGTGCTGCTGCCTGCCCATGTGGCTCACCAGGGAGCAGAGCAAGTTTGCCTCAATGAAAGTGAACTCGTTCATTTAAACCTGCCTGCAGAGCCCGTCCGGCCCCCCGCTGCGTTAATTATCCTGTAGTTCCCGACTGATTGCTGTACACTAAGCTTAAGCCCTCCTTTATTTATTTACTGACTACATTAACGGCAGCGCCTGCTCTCCTTTTGTGCTGTGGCAAAGCGCTGCCAGCACCACCCGGCCCTGCCTGTGCCCGATGCTGCCCACCGCCGGCCGTGGTCCCGTGATGCCATGAGACATTTCTTACTGCACAGCTGGAGTCACCAAGGGCAGAGCATCACTTAGTTTTTCCCAGGGATGGATGGCATGTGCAGTGCCAAGGCCAGGCTCATCCCCTGCCCCAGCGTTCCCCAGCAGGTTTGAGGGGCTGCGTGTCCATTCCAAGGTCCTGGTGGTGCTCCTGCCTCCCCCAGTTCCCCCCAGCACAGCCTCCCACGAAGGCTTTGGGCAAGTGGGGGGAGACTTTGGTCCAGGTTTGAGCAAGCAGAGGTGGTCCTGCTGTGAGCAACCTGCGGGCTGCAGCACCCCACGCGAAGGGAGGCAGAGCCGGCGTTCAGCCTGGCACAAAGGCGTTGTTACAATAACGGGGAAATCGCGGTAGGACCGGGCCTTTGTGTGCACGCTCGCACAGCAGCTGGGAGCGATTATGCTGCAACAATGTTCTGTTCCATCAACATTATGTCCTCATTAAACCTTTATTAGGAGATTAGATTCAGATTTATTGATTTTTTTTTTTAAAGAGGAAAATCCAGGCTTCTCTCAGATGCCTGGAACTTTTTTTCCCACATGCAGCACTTCCCAAAGTAGCGAGAGGGCAAGGGGAGAATCAATGTTTCCTCCAAGACAGGCAGCCTATCCTTCCAGGGAAAAGGACTGCTGGGCTTCTTGAGGGGGTTAGGTTGGGTGCATGATGGCTTCCTAGCACAGGGAGGACAAGGACCAAAACATTCAATGGGATACGGCAGCACAGATGAGCATCTTGCAGTGCAGCCCTGGGGGACATCAGGGTCACAGTGGGCAGGAGAGAGATGGCAAGGCTGGCTCAGGAGTCTTGCTGCCCAGTACCCTCGTCAAGCACATGGGCTGGGTGGCATCGCACACCCGGGTCAATGGCCCCATTGGATTTGTCTGTTGGAGCGTTTGATGTTACACGAAGGCAGCTCATTCCAGAGGGTGTTAATTGCCCGCTGCACTGATCAGGTCTGTAGCACCATCGATCTCGGCAGGATCAATGGGCTGATTTAGTGTCTCACGAACTCTTTAACTGGACACCTCATCAATAGGCAGCCACTTACCGACCATCAGCGCATTAGTGCGGGCCGGCACTGGCAGGAGCCCGCCGCACCCGTCCTCAGCCCCCGTCACTCAGAGGTAAGTTTTCCTGCAGGTGATGGCTCTGAGATGGTGAGTGGGAGTCTTGCTCTGGGGCTGGTGGGTTTGAGGGCAGAGGTATGAGAGCCAGGTGGTGTCAACCCACCCCCATCACCTGCATATGCAGAGATGCTCCTAGAGCACAGGATGGGCCCTTATGGCGTCTGCAGCAGAGGACCTGCTGCAGCTGTGGTGGCGGTCCTGCCCCAGTACCGCGTGCTCACGGAGTCAGTCCCCTTGCCATCCCGGTTTGCGGCCGGACACGGGGGTCTCTCCCGCTTTGCTAGAACTGCTGAGCACAAGCTTGGTGGGGATCTGCTGGGCAAGCGTACCCGGGGGCCCGGGCAGGATATAAAGGCAGCAGCCGGGGTGAGGGGTAGGGGAGCCGAGGACAGCGGGACCCCTGGGGCGGTGGGGATCCCGCGGTGCAGGGGGGACCCACCCGATGCCGGGGGACCCCGGGTCGGGAGGCGGCTGGGCCGGGCGGCGGCGCCGCTGTCCGCGGTGCTGAAGCCGCGGCCGTGGCAGGGCCGGGCAGGAGGCGCTCCCGGAGTTGGCAGGGGAAGCATGGAGAGAGGTTTGGGCAGGGTCATGGGGTCCTGGGGGCTCCTGCTCAGCTCCGCCGTCCCGCTGCGGAGCTGAGGGACGTGAGGGATGCGCTCGCCTGGGTCGGCAGACACTGGGGAGTCCCAAGAACCAGGGAGAACCCGCCAGAGTGAGGTCCCCCATCTCCCGCCCTGAACAACGGGCACTGCTCAGGCATCCCTCCACACCGACCAGAGGGTGCCCAGGGTGATGCTGTAAGCCAGGACGGCTGCCAAGTACACCCGGAACAGCAGGACATCCAACACATAGCCAACTTGCAGCCACTCACGGGCGACGTCGCGGAATTCCTCCCGTTTTTCCAGGAGCTGGCGGATAGCCGTGGTCTCACGCAGGATCTCCTGCAGTGCTGCCGAGCCCTCCGTCTGGCCAGCAAAGGCCAGTGCAGACCTTGTGCTCCCCACTGCCCCGCACTCCCGGGGGCCCTCACAGACGTAGGGGGTCGGCTTGGCTGAGGGATCAAGAGAAGCAAATGTGGAAAACCTATTTAGACAGGGAACTGGGATTTGTGAGGGTGAGCTAGGCACCCAGTTCACCGTACAAAGAATGGCTATGTAGGTGTAGATGGCTACAGAGCACCTAGACTCCTTCAGTTCCCACAGGCCCTCTCTGTGCAACCCTTACCTGTGCTGTCATTGTTCTCCACCTGCCTGGAGGTGTCCAAGTTTTGCATCCTGCTTTGGCTGAATTTCTTCCTGTCCCGGATACAGAGCAGGATGGTGGCTCTTTCCAGCAGCAGGTGTTTCACCCACTCAGGGACGTGGGGTTGCAGGTCTTGCTTGTGCACCAGGCGCACAATCAGGATGGTCTCTGTCAGGCTGATGACGAGCAGTGCCATGCACACCACAAAGTAGATGCCTGCAGAGGCATCAGTGAGGTGAGTGACCTGCAAAGGCTCATGCACAGAGGAAATCTTCCCTGCTCAGCTCTCAGGGCCCTGTGGTCTCTGCCCATGACTGCCGTGGCAGTTGGGTGGGAGAACCACCGTACCTATCAACGGGGTGCCGACGGCAGTAGCTGGCAATGTGTCGGATACAATAATGAGGAAAACCGAGTAGCCCAGCAGGAGAGTGATCTTGAAAGAGACCCTCTCACCACTGTGGGGAGGTAGGTAGAAGCCCACAATGTCCATAACCATCAGGAAGATGCTGGGGAGCAGCAGGCTGACGGTGTAGAAGAGGGGGCGTCTCCGGATGACTACCTGCAGGACAGAGACAGAAAAGGATGCGAAGGGTTGAAATGAGGCCTTCAGCTGGTGTGGCTTTTTGCCAAGGTAGGTGAGGATGGTGGGGGGCACTAAGGTGAGCCAGAGGAAGGGCTCACTAGCAGGAGCCTCCCACCTGCAGGCAGGAGCTGCAGCACAGAGCAGGGACAGGGAGGGGGCAAGTCCCTTCCCTCGTGCCACATCCCCGAGAAACACGGTGGCCGAAGGCTCTTACATAGAACTTCATCTCAGCGTAGCTGTCACTGCTCTTGACACTGAACTCCTGGAAGTGGGTGAGGACATAGAGCAGCTCCCACTCGCCCTGGTTCATGAAGACACTTCGGTCGAACTTGACGAGCTCCGGCTGACGCCACAGCGAGAGGTTGATATCACGAACTGGGGGGCCGGAGGAGAGGTGACAACTAGGGGTACCCCGCCCAAAGCGCCGGCAGCTGCCGGCACCTCCGCACCGGGCTGCGTGCCTGCCCTCCCTGCACGCTTCCCCGATCCGCTGGGGCCATCTAGAGGGACGAGCTGCCTTCTGCACGGAGCCCCGGCCCAGCAGAGGTCCTGCCCGCTCCCCCGAGCCCCCTAGCCGTGGGCTACCCGGCACTCACTGTGGTGCAGCCAGCTGGTGAAGGTGAGAGAGCAGTTCTGGACGTCGAAGGGGAAGTTGTAGATGTCCAGGCTGCAGGCAGTCATCACCTGGATGGGTTTGAGGTTCTGCACCTCCCCGTGATGGCTGACGTAAACGTAGGGGACGTGTGGGGACTTTCCAACATCCACACTGAGGGACATGAGGGACAGAGCTGTGAGCTGGAGAGCACTCTGGGCAGGGGTTCCTTCTCCTATGTAGCATTTCAGGGGAGAACTGCCCAAGAGACAGGGATTTGCCTCCTGTTCTGCTTTTTTGGTAATATCCTTGCAGGCATTTCTGCCTCACATCACCTCTGCACTGCCCGGACTGCTGCCTTCTCCCAGCCCGAGAAGTCCCAGAGCCCCCAGGAGGCACTGGGAGCACCTTAAATCCCCACGGAGTGGAAAGAACACCAGATAGTTCCATGGAAAGGGCCAGCAGCTCTGCAGCTGCCCTGGCATTGTACTGTCTTCACAAAGCCTTTCTCCTGATATCTGCATCTCACCCCCAGCACAGTGAGGGTAATTACCAACGGTTGTGGTTAGCCAGCATTGGAAATGGCCCAACTGCAGAGCCAATCCCCATCTGCAGCTCCCCGGTGTGGGGAGGCTGCCAGCTCTGTGCCAGGAATACAAAGCATGGGACAGTACGTGCCCATGGTGGGTGAGGAGTTCCAGTCCCAGCCCATCTCCCTCGAGCCTTTGGCTGCACTCACAACTCATTGATGAGGATGTCGGGCACCCAGATGCTCTCTACAGGGAGGGAGATCTGCGTCAGGTTGTCGAAGCGAGCTGGGTCCCACTTGAGGAACTCATCTGTCCAGTGCTGGGGACAATGGAGAGGGGCCTTTGTGGGTGAGGTCCTTCCACTCTGCCAGCACACAGACCCAGGCTAGCACCAAGCAAGCTTCCCACCCATAGGAGGGAGGGAAGACTTATCCTTCAACTTTTGCACAACATTCAACAGTGCAAAACAGGGAGCATGAAAGCTGAGCCTTGAGGGTCTTGTGCTACAGAGGTCTCACCAGTCCCCAGGATGTGTTTCCCCCCACTGCTCTCCTGCAGGACTGCACACTCCTCTCACAGGAAAACATCGGGGTTTGGGGGTGCTTGACCCCAAGAAGGGCCAGCAAGGAAGGGGCGAGGTTTCGTGGCTACTCACCTGCCTGTACCAGATGTAGGTGGTCAGCACCTGGTTCTTCTCATCCTGTGAAGATGAGAACGGTGTCAGAACGGGGGCACTGACGCTCCAGAAGATGGGCAGAGCATGCTGGGAGGATGCTGCATGCCAGGTACCATTCCCCTCCCTGCGGCCACATGCAGAATGGGAGCAGAGGACTCACCACGCTGAGGATGGCATAGACCATGAGGTCGATGGCCACGTTTGTGGTCGTTCGCCAGTCCCGCACGGGCCGGGTGCCCTTCTGGTAGTGGGCCAGGAGGGAGTGGGACAGGCGGCGCAGGGCGGGCTCGGAGGGCTCCGGCATCCGGCCCCCGTGCTGGGTACCTGCCCAGCAGAGGGAGAAAGGGAGCGAGCGAGGGAGGCTGCGCACACTGGGGCAGTGCTGCCATCACCCTGGGGTGTGCCATGGGCTGAGGGATGCTGCCAGCTGCCTGCCCTCACTTACCATTTGGGGTTTCCCATCCAACTTAAATACGGAGCATCCTGGTGGGAAACAAACCTGGACACCAGAACCATCACCTAATATGTTACTGATATCCTGTGCCGTGCAGGTCATTAGCGCTGTGACCTTCCCCAGCCTCAGAGGGCACAGCTGCCAGCCCTCACCTCTCTGGACAAGTGCCAGGACAGCGGCAGCGGGGAACCACGAGGGACATCCTGCCCCTGGGAGAGTTTCATACCAAATGCCCCTCCAGGGGCATTTCTTTGCTCAGCAGGTGGAGACGGTGAAGGTTAGAGATGAAGCAGGATGCTAAATTAATTTATTAGTTATCTTGGTGTTTGCTTCCTGTGAAAACAGTCCCTTCACTGGTGCCAGCAGCATCAAATGAGAGCAAATTGCTTTCAGCCCCATGTCCTCACTGCCAGGCACCTAGAACGCCACGGCTGAGCCAGGGCAGCAGTGCTACACTTGTGGCTGTGCTCTGTAGCACACCCAGCCCCAGAGTCCAATTCCAGCATAATGGAAGAGACTAATTTGAATAGATCTATGGGAACTTGGGAAAAGCTACTTAAAGGGAATTTTAATCTGTATTTTAAGCTAAAAAAAAAAAAAAAAAAAAGAAAGAAAAAGCAACAGCCTCAGCCCCTCTGACATTGCTGATGTGTGGTAGTCCTGGGGAGCCAGCCAGATGCATGATGCTCGCCCAGGCAGGCATGAACCAACAGAGGCAGTGGGATGAGGGGAGAGGCAGCAATTAGGGTGAGGGGAGGAAATACAGCTGCTGCCATCGCCACAGCTTGGGCCAAGTGACCTTTCCTGCTGCAGCTGGTGGCAGCTGATTCGCGCTTGCAGTCCTCCTTGCACCACCTTCTCCTCACATCCACACCACCCATATCTGCATCAGGATGTTTTGGCAGCAGGGAAATGGCTTTGCAGAGGGAGGACCGGGCTGGGTTCACCTCAGATGCTCTTTGCCTCTGCTCCAGACACCATGCTGGTCTGCCCAGCCCAAATCTGTGCCAGGGTTGTGCCGGCAACTCACCTGGTGCAACTCGGCACAATCCTGGCACAGCCCTAACACACAGGGATCTGTCTGCACAGCCCTTCCTGCCTCCTGCCCAGCACTGCCAGGGTGAGCGTATCACTGTTCCTGCTCCTTTTCTGCCACCTTAGATGTGCTAACACTGGGAGAAGGCTTGGGAGTTGGGTGACAGGAGCTACATGACCTATCCAGAGATTTGAGTCAATAGCCTGCTGACCACTTTCAGCTGGGCTGGTGCAAAACAGCTCAAGGATTTTTGTGCTATTTCCCAGGAACGTTAGATGAGAAAATAATATGAAAATAATAAGGAAATACGTTGGCTGTCAATTTTGCACTGTGCAGAGCTGCAATTACAAACTATAGGCACAGCATCGTGCCCAAAACCCAGCTCTAGGTTATGAGGGACTAAACATTATATTGGAGAAAGCCCTTCATCAGGCTCAGGCAGCATCTCTCAGGCAGTGGAGTGCAAGTAGGAGACCCCCATGTCTCTCTCTGTTCTCAGGGCTGGTTTTCAGCACAGCTCAAGACGCCACAGAGTTGAGCTGGGTTCTAAGGCTACATTGCCTTGCTCCAGCATTACCCAGGCAGGATGCGCCTCCAGGCTCTGCACCGGAGCTCTCCCATGCTCCAGCCTCTCCCAGGTATGTCACTTCCCAACAGCACGAAGGTTTCCCTAAAGAGCAGCCTTTGCCTGGCACTCAGCACGGCTCAGGCTCTGGGAAGGTGCTGCTCCGTGCCAGGAGCACCCTGCTCCGCCTCAGCTCCCCAGCCCTGCCCACGGGTCCCTCACCTTACCTGGGCTCTGTAGCGCCGAGGCCAGCGGCAGCAGGGCCAGGAGCGCCCCGAGAGCCGTGGGCACCATGGATCCGCTGGCTCCAGCCGCCGTCTGCTCGGCGGAGGACTGAGCGGAGCAGGGAGGCAGGCGGCACTCGTATGGCGTTCCCCCCGCCGTCGGGTTTTTGAGAACGCCCAATTAATCTCGCGATCAGCCTCTCCCGCTGCATCAAGTTTCATTTGGGAGGATGTGAGTGGGGCCCACCCAGCTATCCCCCCACCCCCGCCCAGCTTCAAAAGAGCTTCCCTGTCCTCTGCCCAGGTGCCTGCTTGCGGCAAAGCGGGTTTTGGGGTACGAGCATCGTGTGCAGCGGGGGGCACAATGAGGGGAGAGGGCGCTGCAGGTGCCAGGGCTGAGGCAGGAGATCCTCAGCAGTTGGAAAGACGGAGAACACCCTCTGAGAGGCAGGGGAGGGGAGCCTGCCCAGGGATATGCCACTGACACAGGGTGGGTTTCCACCAGCACGGGAGAGGGGAGCTCTGGATGTACCGGGCTCCCCTTCACGCCCTGCGGCAGGTGGGTCTGTCCCACTGACAGTGGCTCTGACAGTCGCAGGTGGGGGCAGCATGTGCAGCCAGTCCTTGGCAACCCTGCCTGGGGCAGCAGCTTTCCCCCAACCCCTCCGACCTGCACCTACACTGGAGTCCGTATTCACCGCAGAAATTTGCATTTGCTGTAAATTTCAGCAAACAAAGTTCTTCCTACTGGTTTCAGTTTCCCAAAATATTTAACGCCTTGGGGCAAATAAGACTAGAAGCAAAGCCTGGTCAGGTATAACTGAGAGTCAAAAGCCCTCGGTGTTCACCCATGCATGGGTGCCCTGCTCGGGCTGCGCATTCATCCCTCCATGTCACAGCATCATAGCCTTGGGCTCGGCAGTGTCCCTCTGCCTGGCAGGGGGGCTTCCCCTCGACCCTAAGCCTCTCTAATCTTCTGTATTCCTGTATGTCTACACGGTGCTTGTGTGTGCTGCAGGTGCCTATGCCCCCACAAAGCTGCCAGCTGCTGGAAATCCTGGGGAAGCGGCGGCCAGGGACCAAAGCCTGCGGCAGTGGCGTAGAGCAAATTGCATCAGATGCCGGCATGGAGTCACTTAAACGAGATAAGAATTAGTGCGGGGCCCTGATGAACTCCCCGTTGGCTGCCAACAGCAGTGTCAGGGAGAGAGCGAGAGCAGAGCTGGGGCTAATTTGATTTCTCGTCTCCGTTAGTGGCTGGCAAGTCACCTCCCAGGGAGCGCCAGCAGCTCATAGCGCTCTCCCCTTATTGAATCTGGGTAATGAAAATCACGGGCAGCGCCACCATGGTGCTGGGGACTGTGCCCTGCTCTGCCCCCTCTCCTCCAGCCTCCTGCGTCTGCAGCCAGCAGGATGAGGCCAAGGGGGTGTGGACTGCTCCAATGGAGCCTCTGCTGCAGCATCATTAACTCTGAATTTTCTCCCTTGGGTTTCACATCTTCATCTTAAAGAGATTTTAATGTAGTTCCTATCAGCCCTCCTGTTATTGGATATCTAATTAGCGTGATCTACTGTAGGCTCGTGTTACGCACGCACGCAGGGGGCTCTTGCGGGACATTTTGTGGGACGGCTGATATCAATCGGCAGCGCCCAGATCAGATTTACTTTCCGAAATAGCATAATGGGATTTTATTAGCCCTGTAATCTGCTGCATGGTAATTGCTTTTCTGGGAATCGAAGTGCTCAGTGCCTGGGGCTTCCCACAGCTCAGCCCTGCATCCTGTCCAGGCTCTGCTGCAGCCAGGCATGGCAGCATCTCTGCACTGGGATGGATGGGCACTCAGGCCTCTCTCCTGGAGCAGCCACGCTGCAAGCAGGTTCCCTGGCTGGGCAAGCAGGTATTTAGCCCAGAGCAGCAATCTCGGAGGCTGGGAGGAGTACAGGGGCACGAGCACAACATCCCCAACATGTGATGGCACAAGAGATGCTCTGTATTCCCTCTTCACCCCAACCTGACCTCATCCCAAGCCCTGGGTGCTCAGCATTATGCACTATAGTCCTTCGGCAGCTCCCACCCCATGCCATGGAATGTGCTGGGGGCTGTGGAGCTGTGGCAGGAGCATGGCTGGGCTCTGCACAGGATGGGGCGTTGTAGCCAGGCTGGGGACCACGGTGGGAACAGGGAGGGAGGCCTCAATTGTGCTTGCCGGTGCAGAGCGGGCAGGAGAGGGAAGCAGCTCTCCTCCAGGCTGCCAGTGCTCGCCTTTCAGAGCGCGTTTGGAGCGTCAAAAACAATAAAGCATCAGCAAGGAGCCCTGGCAGCACAGCTGCCTGGTGGCCCCGGCCCCATCACGCGCCCGAGGCCGCCCATTACGGAGCCTCACGCTCCCCGAATTGCACGTCTGCTATGATTTAACGCTGTGAGACATGAAATAAACACCGCAGGCAGGCAGGGCTGCCGGCACGGGCACGGCCGGGCTCCCAGCAGCCCCGCTCCCACAGAGCCCTGCTCCCAGGGGCAGTGGTCCTCCGGTAGGCTTGGGCTTGCTTGCATCCCTGGCTCACTGCAAAGGGCCAGGGGGACACACAGGATCTCTCCTCGGGCACTCACCTTGTGCAGCTCCAAGACCAAAGCACAGACCACGTGCCACAAACGGCTGCTCAGTGTGGTGCCCTTGGCTAATTTAATTTAATTTAATTTAGGGATGCGGGTAGCTTTGTCCCATGGTGCAAACTGTGTGGCCCTTGAAGAAGCCAAAAATTGCCCATTCCAGCCACCAAGCCCATCCTCACCCCAGTGAAGAAGCCCAATGCTTTTAAATCCCCCAGAGAAGGGATGGGAGCGCTTTCCTTTCAAGTCCTCTCCTTCATTAGACACCCTTCAGATGTTTGCAATATTCTGCCACTGTTTCATTACCACTAAAGCCAGGTAATAATAAGTACATGAAGGTATTTGGAGCCCATTGCTGTTAATGAAGATCTGAGAACTGAGTGGGACGGCAGCTGTGCGTCACAGGCTGAGCACCATCTCAGGACACGGAAGGAGAGGGCATGTCTGCAGCTTGCTCTGTCTGACGGTGCACAATCTCCCCCGTAGTAAATTATCTTGGATGTAACAGTGCTGTGACTGCGCTTAATGCTGCAAACAAATTGTTCTACACCCTACTTAATTATCACAGCATTAATCAGGCTGCTAAACACTAAACACAGCCTGGACAAACCTGGAGCTAAAAATACGAGTCTGAGTATCTTTGTGACAGGGACATTCAGAATTTTTATGGTTAATAGTTTTTTTTAAGGTAGGAAAATCCTGGGGGCCCTTACCTAAGCAACGAAGTTTGGGTAGAGCACCATTCCCTCCACAGTGCATGAGGGTCCCAGACTGAAAATCACAGAGCCCAGCACTACTTCCCTATCTCTCACTATTAATAGTCTGGCAGGCTCCCAAAATGAGTGGAATTTCTTACTTTGTTGCATTTAAGGATCACTGGTTGTCTTGTTTTTCCTTTGCACATCAGGGAAATTGGCTAAAGCCAGCTTCCTCTGTTTTACCTTATCTATACTGCTACCTCCTCCCTCTTGCCTCCCGAATTCCTCATGTGGAGTACCTGTGAGAACCAGGAAACTGAGACAATCTCGGAACAGTCCACTCTGAGGTCCCACACCTCTCCCAAAACAAAAGGCAAGGGACAGTCTGTGATTGCCCAGGACAAATCCAAGTGTAGGAGATGCCCACCCAGCTGGGAAAGGGCATTTTTGCAGGAGAATTGGCAACCAGGGTAAGGCAGTGGCACTGTCTGACCCTACTATCCCCTTCATCACGCAGTGCCACAGCTCCACTGCAAATGCCAGTGCCATCAGTGTTGCAGGAGCTTCAGTGCCCAGTGGGGACAAGCCCAGGCTGACGATGGCAACTGACACATTCCTGCAGGAGGGCAGTTTTTCGCCAGTTTCCCCCAAGAGAGCTGAGCCCCACTGGCTCATCAGGTCGAGCCAAGTTGCCCAGGTGCCTGAGCCACATCTCATCAGCAGGTCCAACGGCTGCACTGCTGACGGTGGGGTCTGCACAGATACACCTGGATCCTGCACAGCCCCCGGCGGGCCCTTGCTGGGACATCTCCATTTCAGTATCGTTGTATTAAGAGAAATGTAGAACCCGGGCTGTCCCGAGAACACGGAGCCCTTAGCCACAGCAAATCTGAGAACTGCCTATTTCCTGCTGATTCACCAAAAAAAGCATGGGTTTGCATGGAGCAGAAAGCAGATGCTGGCCCCGCGTTGTTTTGAACCTTTTTCTCTCGGTTTTCCCCTGGGGCGCATCCACCGCCTCTGGAGCATCCCAGTCCCCTCGGGCACCCTCCTTTAGCCCTGCTCGCAGCTCCGCGCCGGGCCAGCACAGGCGGACACGCGCCAGACGCAGGACCACAACAGGGGAGGGGGTTTATTACTGTTGGAATTAAAAGAAAATCACTTTTATCGGTATAGAGGGGCGCGGCCAGGGCAGAACGCCGGCTGGGCCGGTGCTCCCGCCGGTCCTGCCGGGGAGAGGCGGGGGGACGGGGGAGAACGGGCTCGGCGGCCGGGGCGATGATCGGAGGCTTCTCGGGGGGGAACACTGCCGGACACACGGCCGGACACACGGACACACGGCCGGGCACACGGCCGGACACACGGACACACGGCCGGACACACGGACACACGGCCGGGCACACGGCCGGACACACGGACACACGGACACACGGCCGGACACACGGACACACGGCCGGACACACGGACACACGGCCGGACACATGGACACACGGACACACGGCCGGACACACGGACACACGGCCGGACACACGGACACATGGACACACGGCCGGACACATGGACACACGGACACATGGACACACGGACACACGGCCGGACACACGGACACACGGCCGGACACACGGACACACGGCCGGACACATGGACACACGGACACATGGACACACGGACACACGGCCGGACACACGGACACACGGCCGGACACACGGACACACGGACACACGGCCGGACACACGGACACACGGACACACGGCCGGACCCGGCCCCGGCGGGCGGCGCGGCCGGAACCGGAGCGGCCGCGCGTGCGCTGTGCGGGACGGCGCCGCTGCCGGCGGCCCCATGACGGCCGAGCTGCGGGCCCGGGGCGGCGGCGGCGAGGTGAGGCGGCGGGGCGAGCCCGCGGGGGCGGCGGGTGAGACGGCGGGGTCGGCGGGGGGTGCCGGGGCGGGGGAGCGGCGGGGCGAGACCGCGGGGCCGCGAGGAGGGCGGCGGGCGGCGACCCCCGCGCGGGGCCGGGGCTGCCGCCGGACCGACCCTCCGGCCGGGGCGGCCCCGCTGCGCCCCGAGCCCGCGGCCGCTCGGGGCCGGTCCGCGGCCGCTCGGGGCCGGTCCGCAGCGCTGCCCCGCGCTGCGCGCTCCCGCAGCCCCGTCCCGTCGGGCAGCGCTGCCGTCCGCGCGTGTTTCGTTGGGAATAACGGGCTCCGCGCGGGACCGCGCGCGGTGCGCCGGTACCTCGAGAAGGGGCTCGGGCGGGCGCTCAGGCACCCTGCTCCTCCGCAGGGAGCAGGAACGCGTGTTCCCTGCCCGCCGCTGCGCAGCATCTCCTGGGGCAAGTTAACGAAAACTCTTGCTCCCAAACTTCAGGGCTCTGCGTAAATTGTCTCTGAAGGGACCCGGACCCGGACCCGGACGCGAGGCCGTGTCAGTGCTCAGGGGACTGAAGCCCAGACCATCCCGAATTGACACAGGGGTCTGCACTGTCGTGTAGCATCTCGGTGCTCTTAGGACCCAAGAGATGCGTTTCAGAGAGGTCAGAGTTACAGGGTGGGATGGGATGAGGGTATCAGCCCTTTGGTTGTGCTTTAGAAGTGGCATTAGTGCAGTAACCGTGCCCCGGTCTTGCGGGGACGGTGACCAGACAGTGCCCACTGTGTGCATCTTGCGCACGTTAATGCAGGACGTTGCTGCCTGCTGCTTCTTGTTGTGACAGATATTGGTTTGTGAAAGCCTTGGCCAGGAACGTGGGCTTTGCTCCTGCTGCCGCCTGTGGGTTTCCAGTCCTTTGCATATCCATTCTCCCCCACGATAAAAAGTATGGCTGAGGAGCAGAGGCTGAAGGCCAGGCTCTGTGTGCCTCTTCTGTGCTGCAACCTTCCTCCTCCTCGTGTGTAGTTTTTCCTGGAACCCCCTTGAACTCTTGCACTGCATTTGCTCCTTTCCCTGTTCACAGTTTCTCATCAAAACAAACTTCTGAGGGTGGTGAGTCATCTCAGAGCAGGGAAAACAGCAAAACCTTTCTATTCCATCATTCCTGGCTGACCTTGTAATTTTATCTCTAGTACCCTCCTTCCTTTCAGCCTCTTGGTTTTGTACTCATCTCTTATTGCTGTAATTTAATACTAATAAGATTTGGGTTTGGGTTGTTATTTTTCCAGCAGGTAGGGCTTTGGTTCAGTTTGAGTTTGCAAGTGCAGGGTGTGTTAGCAGTGGCAGCACACTGGTGTTAATTACCAGCTACAGTGCTTGTTGTATAGCCCCATGGCGCATAACCTCAGAAAGCAATAACCAGACTAGTTATGGCAACAAAACCACGCACACTCCCCAAAATCTTAACAAATTGGTTGCACAAAGAGTGGTTCCTGGTGGCTTTTGTAGGCTGCCAGGCAGCCATAACCCTCTCAAAAGTGGTACAGGATAAGCTCTCTGCTGTTAGCACAAACCTTTCCTCAAAGGCTGAATAAAAGCACACAGAAATCATTGAAATATTAAATGGTAACTTAGAGCACAGGATCAGTGAATGGCTTTTATGCTTACAGCAGCCTTTGTGAGTTCTCTGTTTGCTAGAGCAGAAAAACCCCAGAAAATCATGCCCTGTCCTGCCTTGGGTTTCGTTATTATAGTGCAGTGTATTAGCAAGGGTGTTTGTGGGGGTTTTCCTCCACTGGAAAAATCTGCCCTGCGGCGTAAGGTGGGGTCAGCCGACATGCACGGCACGCGCTAAGGCAGCAAAATTAGCAACATGATTTAAGTGGTTTGCCTTTGTGAGAGTATGCCTGCCCCGAGCCTCTCAGCCTTGGCTCCTCATCAGGCAGCTCCTCCTGGGGCTTCTGAGGTGTTCCAGTGTGTCCTGGCTTTTCTCAGGATAAAAAGAGCACATGGGACAAGTTGAGGGGGGTTGCGCACACATATATGTGCTCTTTCTTGTAAAAGTTGAGCAAAAGTAGTGTTTTAAATGGGATTACTGTGAATAACTTAGCAAGAGAATTGCCACCAAAATAGGAGTTTTTTGTTTGAATAGCTGACACAGGTGTGTGCTGTCTTTTTGTGTATTGAGTATTGTCCATGACCAGTATGGGTGGGGGGCTCAAAAAAGTAGTTGACTCATTACTCACTGGGTGGAACTTGTGCTCCAGTGGCCTGGAAACATCTTAATTTTTTTTTTCCTCAATGGTGAGAGTAAGTAGAAACTTGAGTTCATTTGCCTGCATCTTTGCTGGTTAAGATTAATTAAAATGTGATCTTAAGAACCTGGGATTGATCAGGCTGTGCTGACTGCAGGATCCTCTACAGCCTCTGTAAATCAGGATGCACGACACAGACCCAGCAGTTGTTCCTGCTGTAATGTTTTTCCCATACCCCATGCAATGCCAGCGTTATGGAGCTGCATCTCAGTTGTCACCCAGACTGAGCCATTGGCAGCAGCATCAGCTGAACTGCAGCCATGAACAGGGGTGGTGGGGAGGCTCCTTTTGGAGAGGTGCCTCTCCTAGTGACTGAGGTTATTTGTGCTTGCCATGTGCAGTGACTACCCTGTGATAAGCCTAGACTGCAAAGATTTTATAAGTCTGATAAAGAGAGCTTCTGTAATCATTTGTTTTAAGTGGCTGAACCAGCCATGGGGCCTTGAGCAGCGAGTGTCTCACCAAACCTCAAGTGGTCTGTGTGGAGCGGGAAGGAGGAGCAATAACAGGCTCCTGGGCCCTTGCTCTGACACTTATTGTCAGTAAGAAGTGACATGCACAAATGGCATGTGCCACCACACTGAAAATAGCTCCTGACAGTGCCCTGGGAGCAGGCGGCCGCCTTATATGTCCTGCTGCACATGCCGCTGCCTCGGGGGGTGGGGGAGCCCCTTCCCACCACAGGTGCTGCCCATCCCACAGCCGACAGCGAGGGCAGCCTGTCCTCCCAGGCCTGCCTGCGTTCTCTGAGGATACGAGGGATTGAATGTTAGTCTGTGAGTTTAGCAGGGAAAAAACTTGAGTGCGATGTTCAAGCTGATGTTGCCATTTGTATTAAGCAAGCGTGACTGGGCTTGAGTGTCAGTCTGTCAGCAGAAAGGAAGGAAAGAAGTAGTGCTTCTCTGGGCCCTCAGCAAGCCTTGCAGAAACAGCTTGATGTCCATCCTTGTCACCTTTTCACATAAGCTTTCTTTATTTTCTGCACACAGGATTGCCAGGTGCTCTTAAATCAGATGAAAGAGATCACAGGAATTCAGGATTCAGCATTCCTGCTTGCTGCTCTAAAGGTTTGTGTATATTGCCATTGTTTTGGGGAAAGAGAGCTCTGATTTTGTCCAGAAAGTCAGGCAAGTTCAGGCTCCTGCCCAACATAGCACATAGGTGTTTGCTGGTGTGTTTGTCAGCTGCTGATGAGCTGGTCCTTGTTGGAATGGTCCACGTGTGGCCTGTGAGAGTGATACAGGATCAGCCTGGATGCATGAGAGGCAAAGGGCAAATCATTTGCTGTTCTTCTCCTCACTGGTGCTTCACTTTCCCCTATCATTCTCCCAGGCTGCTGATGGAGATCTCATGGAAGCAGTCACCTTCCTGACGGAGGACCCTGCCCCGGAGCCAGTGCAGAACCCAGCTGCTGCAGAGCCATCCGCCTGGGAAGGGAGCGCGGTGGGCAAACAGCTCCCACAGGGTGAGCATCACCTCTGCTCACCCCTACAGCTTCATGTGTTTGTGTGACCTCAGAGGGGAAGTATCCATCCTCCCTGCTTCTGCCAGCACTGCATCCCTCCAGCTTCTGTCCTGGTGCATATTTTGCCAGTACTGATCACTTAGTAGTGTTTTAATAATAGTTGGAGGTGACACATCACAGTTAAAAAGCTGATGTTCCTGTCTCATTATTTCAGGAGCTCTGAACCGTTTCTTTAAGCTCTGAATTTGGCTGTGAGGAAATCTGGGTAGTGCACAGCTGCATGCTTTGCCCTGTGCTCCTCATCCAGCTCACTCAGTGGCTCCTAGGTTGCCTGGCATGATCTGAACAGGGATTTCTGTTTAACACCTGAGCTAGAAAATTTTGCTTGTATTGATTGAAGAGCCATATTTATGAAGTGTGATGTTTTCTAGAATTTCCTCTTAAAGAGAATGTTTGCTGCTGCTGGTAGAAAACTGATCAGAATGCTGCCTCTACTTCTAGATGTTGGTGCTTCACCTGCCCCTCACAACCAAGACAACCTCCACACAGCCAACACTGTCAGACCACCGGAATCACCAAAAGCTCCAGCTGCAGAAAGGGATGCAGATGAAAGGTCAGTGGAACTGTAAATGGCCTCCCCACTTTAGTTTTCCCAGATATCATAAGTGGGTTCTGAAGCTGGTAACTGTAGAACTACCATGGATCACCTGCCAGGTGGACACCTACTGGCTGGAGGGGAGTTTGATTCCTGTAGCTCTCGTGAATCTTTGGGAGGTGTTTTACAGCACAGTGTTTATCTCTTGTGACAGACCACAGGACACCCATTCTGCTGAAAACAAAAACCGCTCCAAAAGGAAACGCTGTGAAGTCTGGGGAGAGAACTCCAAGCAGAATGACTGGAGAAGAGCGGGTGACTGGCCTGTTGGAATGAAAAATATAGGAAATACGTGTTGGTTTAGTGCTGTTATACAGGTAATGGGCAAAAAAGTTCTCTTTTTCTAATATCAAACTTGCTATGGTCTTGGAGTCAGAATGTTTCTCAGTTAGAAGTAAACATGCAGCAGTTCTGCGAGGGAGTCATCATATGCCGATGAGTGAACGTGACCCTGCTCAAACACAGAAACTTCTGGGTTTATGTGATGTGTCTGGGCCTGTACAGAAAGAGCCTAAGAGCAGTTAAATAGGCTTTACTTAAAAATAGCTACAGATACAGAGTATTGTCTGTATGCAGGGAGTTGTGCAGCGATGGCCAAGTGCCTGCTGAAATGATAGAAGCTTGCCTGGCAAAGTGAACTGATAATTTAATTTTACTGCAGTTATTGTTGGCTCGATAACACATGGTGTATCATATTTCAGTTAATGGAATACACTGGCATAGATGCTTGGACAAATAAATAACAAGGCAGCATATATTATTAGTAATGACCTGAATAGGAGACAATAGTAAGTGGAACTGAGCAGATTTGTCTCTCCTAACCATTTCACATCAGCAGAGAAATATTAATCATTTGTCTTCAGCTCTGAGAGGAAGTAAGAAAGCTGCAAATGGTTCTTCTCACCATGGCTTGTTCTTGGATGCTTTTCTGAGCCTGCCTGTGCAGAATGGAATGATTTTCCTAAAAGGTTTATATCTGTCCTAGAAATGGCAGGATGAGATTTCATCCTTGGGTGGGTACAAACATGCTGATGATCTCAAAGGTTTGTTCCAGCCTAGTTAATTCCATGATTCTGATGCTGCGCTGGTCCAACAAGGGGCTGCTCACATTGTAAATGTGCGTTCAGTAACACGGGACCATTGGGAATGTGAAGTTCACAAAAGAAACTGTCAGAGTCAGAATGAAAACAGGGCACCAGATTGCAGAGAGGCCAATCCTTGCAGGTGCTGACCGAGCTTTACCTCTCCTCTCCTCTCAGTCTCTGTTTCAGTTGCCAGAATTCCGGAGGCTGGTCCTTGGTTACTCCCTCCCACAGAATGTGATTGAAAATTGTCATAGTCACACTGTAAGTTTTGATTCAGTAACACTGTCAAGTTTCCCTCTTTTGTGGTGTAGCATTCTGCTCTTTCTCTAACCAGATTTAATTTGGGGGCATCTGAGACCTGTGGCTTTAAAATCATCTGGCTACATTTAAGATAAATTTAGGAAATTCTCAAAGACAGAATCAGGATAGGAAAAAAAAGGGCTGCTTCTTGTACCGCTGTCCCCTAGAGCCTTTCACTGCTATCTGAGGAGATGTTTTTCCTATAAAACGTCTTTGGCAGGTCCAGATTACCGTTTGGTTTGCATGCATGGTAGAAGAACTGGTATTTGAGCCAGTGTGCAGCTGGTTGGGTACCTTTTACGATATGTGCATGTTGTGTTCAGTGGCACTACGTTTTAAGATGATGCCTTTTTGGAGCTGCAGGAAGGCTTTGACTTTTCTTCTTTTTGCAATGCAGGGAAAAAGAAATATTGCATTCATGCAAGAACTTCAGTGTCTGTTTGCATTAATGCTGGGGACATGGCGTAAGTTTGTAGACCCTTCTGCAGCACTGGAGCTCTTGAGGGATGTGTTTAGATCAGCTGAACTACCGCAGGTAAAACCATGTTGAAAAGCCTTTTGCTCTCTTCAAACCAGCAGTCACAGCCATGGCAGCCCCATTTTGCCTCATCCTGCTGGCACTTTCAGAAGCCTTTTCCCATGTTTGTCAGCCGACAAGCAGCTGTCCCTGTGTCATTAGAGCAGAATGTACATGCGTGCTAATTAACCAGCCAGCGTAGCATGGCACTACCCAGTGCCATCTGCATAGTCGGGGAACGATCACGATAATTTCCTCTGATCTAGTGTTCAGATAAGCCGAGTTCATTATCAGTCTAAATGAGCACAGCACTTCAGTCTCACGTAGCTCAGCTGAGTGGGTACAGCAGTACCTGTCAGGTTGTGTTCAGTGTTCAGCAGACTGGGGGAACACTTTCTGGTGGGTGTCATGATTGACTCTCCACTTTCATCTCTCTTCTAGCAAGATGTGAGTGAATTTACGCACAAACTACTGGACTGGCTGGAGGATGCATTCCAGCTCACTGTGAATGTCACGTGAGTTCTGTGTGGTCTCGGGAGTTTGACCTAAGGAGGGTTTTAATAAGTTAGAGGACTTTATGTGAAAATTTTGAGTAAATAAGTGTTCTTTGTTTCCTGTGGATGAGGCTTGCTAAGCTTGAAATGTTGTGCCTGCATCTCCTGTTGCTGAGTGTGGGACTTCACTCAGTGCCGATACAGCCTGCAGAGTAAATGAGCTTTTGAGGGAGCTCTGCAGCCCTGCTGAACAGAAAAGCTCTGGTAGTTTGAAACTTCCTTTCAGAAGCTAGCACCTTAACCTTTTTTTTTTTTTCCACTCTTGCCAGTGTAAGTGTTATCATGTGCTTTGGAAGGTGAAAATTAACGAGAAGCTTCCTCTTTATTTAGTGCTTGGATAGAAAAATGTACTTTTGCCTGTAGGCCCCCAAGCAGAGGCTTAGATTATGACTTGGGGTTCTTTTGCAGCCTCCAGCTGCAAACAAAAGTGTGCTTTTGCTCTCTGAAACAGGAGCCTTGGGGACAAATCCGAAAACCCAATGGTGCAGCTCTTCTACGGGACTTTCCTGACTGAAGGAGTCCATGAGGGTGAGTTAAGGCTTTGGTAGATTCAACTTTTTAACTCGTTTGAGTGTTTTGGAGTTAACCAGAATTTTTTATTCTCTTGAGTTAGCTCATGGTTTCTGTATGATTTCCATCATCCAGGCAACACTTTTTCCAAGATTGAGACCTTTGGTCAGTATCCCCTTCAGGTAAATGGTTACCGGAACTTGAATGAGTGCTTGGAAGGAGCCATGGTGGAGGGAGAGATGGATGAGGCAACAGCATCTCAGTCAGTAAAGTATGGACAGGAGGTTAGTTTGACCTTTTTTTGTCGAGCCTTTGATTGCCTGCTGCAGAAAAGTGCAGCAGACACAGTGCAGGGCAACTCTGATAACTTTAAATGGCAACTGTGAGTATTCCCTAAGAATTGAATACAAAACATTTTCTGGATACCTGGAATCTCATGTAAATGTCTGTTAGTGTTAGGTGCTCAGACACTAAGTGTGGTTAGACATTAAGTCTTTGCTGATTTATAAAGATGTGATGTCCTATGTAACCAGTTCAGAGACTTTATTTTAAATTGCAAAGGTCAATGTCTGCCTCTGAGTCAAGTGTGATCAAGTCTCTCTCTTTCTGTTGAAGCCTACCTGTACCTGAGTAGGGGGAGACCTACTGCCTCCATATTTTCAGAGGGTAAAAGTACAGTGCTTAACTCCATGGTATGCCATTTGGAATTTGTCTCTTTCTCCCTATCATGTTGTGTACGGTTTGGGGTTTTTCTTCTTGCTTTCGCTCTTATTTTCTGACTGTGATGATTTTTTTTTTTTTTTTTTAAATCTCACTAATCAGAAACCAATCATAAAAAACTTAGTTTTTTTAGTATTTTGGCAGCAAGGTGGAGAAGCACCGTTGCATTCAGCATCCTGTGTGTGTAAGTGCAGCAAAAGTTAGCTTGGAGAAAGGCTGGGAAACAACATGGGCAAGGGTATCTGGTGTAGGCAGGGCAGGGAAGAGTATTTCAGTTCTATGAGAATGTCTGAAAATTGTGTTGCTGTGGTTTAAATTAGCAAAGGAGAAACAAAGTATTGAGAAGGGGAGCCCTGTTCTGACTGGACTCAAATGTTTGTCCTGGGTTTTCCTGGTTTCTGCCTGAAGCAGTTCAGGTGCATTTACAGGGGATGTGGGTATAGCTGGTGTTGGCTGGCACTGGAGACAAAGGCACGTTGGAGCTCATCAGGCAGGTTTGTTTCAGTCCAAGCTTTTTTAGTTCCTCAAAATTTTTTCCCAAAATTAAGGGAAATTTGCTCCATCATGGAGCTGTTTTAATTCTTCTGTCTGCACAGATAGGAGGAAAAGGCTCTGCCTTAATTTCTGAGAAGCCTTACTGGAAAAATTGTGCATTTTAGTTTCACTCATAGGATGTGGTGGGTAAAGGGTGGCAGGAGAGGGGACATAGGGAATAAGGTGATTTTTTCTTTTGAGCACCTAGGCAAGTGTGCTGAAAGTCAGAGCAACAGTGGAATTAACAGAAACTTCTCCCAAACTATGGGAGCATAAATCATTCCTCCTTTGTGATTACGGGCTGCTTCTTAGAAAGCTCTGGTATGGAGGAGTTTTGTTGTTGCAGCACATCTGACATGAACCCCACAAAGGACAACGAGCTTAGTGTGCTCATCCTGATTCCAGAGGGCAGCATGAAGTGGGTGGTGCCAAGCTAAAATAGGTAAAGGGAGTTTCTGGCAGTGGATGCTGGAAGTTGTTGTGAATCCAGGAAGAGCAAGAGGAAGTGTAAATTCAACTGAGAATTTTTCTTTCAGCATAACTCTTTGAAATAGCGTATGAAGGTAGAGAAAGTAGCTGGGGTGTTCTCTGAATCCCCTAAATCAAGTAGTTTACAAGTAGACTGAGAGAGAATAAGGATTCTGGTGCTGCAGGACGACTCCTGGTTTGTTCATCACTGCATGTGATTTGCCTCAGAAAAGAACTCTCTTGGGGGCTCCTAGATGATGTGCAGATTGTGTGTAGCCTTGGCTAATTTGTAAAATTCAGTGCTGGACTTAATAATCCATCAAGCTGGATGCATCAGGCAATGACAAGTAACGTTGAGAGCAATTATGAGGCTTTTTCACAGGAAAAATGTAAAATGGAAGCATAAATTACTAACTTGTAAAATTTGGCTTTCTGACTAGTCATTCTGCAAACAAAACCTAATTCCATGCTTAAAGACAGAGACTTTTAAATCAGTCTGAAATCATATAGGATCAGTCTAAAATGTGCCATTAGCAGTCATCTTAAAACATTTCCCTCTGGGGGCATTTCTGCTTTTGTTACAGCGCTGGTTTACAAAACTCCCACCAGTTCTGACCTTTGAACTCTCCCGATTTGAGTTCAATCAGTCACTAGGACAGCCAGAGAAATTCACACCAAGCTAGAGTTTCCCCAGACTATATATATGGACAGGTGAGTTGTCCTGTTGTACGGTATGTTTAAAGCAATTGCTTTGTTATAGATAAAGAAATTAAAAAGGTTGCTTGGGTGAGCAAGGAAAGATTCTAAAATATTTACAGAAGATTGTGGATGTTAGAAGTAAACAAATCTCACCTGGCAAACGGGGCTCTGTATTTCTGTTTAGGTACCTCTACTGCAATAAAGATCTTATTCAAATGAAAAGAGAGGAAATGAAGAGATTGAAGGAGAAAATGGTGACTCTGCAGCAGAAACTGGAAAGGTGAGTAGTCAGCTGGTTTTATTTTTATGCCCTCTGGAAGAGTGTAAGTGTTTCCTTTTAAATTAACTTTCCAATAGCAGAGAAACTTGTATGGGAGGGAGAAACAGCAACATGCTTGTTCTGAAATGTGCGAGAAGGAAGTGTATTTTCAAAAACAAACCTGTCTCTTCAATAGTTTCTAAATTTTACTGATACTGTTACAGGAATAAGTTCTTTAAAGAGCAGAGTTGACACTGTCAGCTGCACTGGCAGTGGAAGTGAGGAAGCCCAGAAGCACATGACAGAAAAAGTTGTTCCTCTCTTGTCCCATGAGGTTTAAACCCATCTCATTCCTTCATTCATACAACACCTTGCATTTTTCCATAGGTACATGGAATATGGCTCTGGCCCAGCCCGCTTTCCACTGCCTGACATGCTGCAGTATGTGCTCGAGTTCGTTGCTACAAAGCCAGCTGTGGCTGTTTCCTCTGCTCAGAGCTCTCAAACACCACTCCTGCACTGCCAAGCCAAGCCTAATGTTTTGGACGTGCTTTCGCAGCCAAACGGGTCAGTAAACAGAAATAAAAAGGATGCACAGGAGGACACTTCACCTCCCAACTAAATGGTCCCGGGTGGCATTCCAGAGTGGGTTATTTATCTGGGCACTGGTGAACACAATACTGAAATGTGCAAATGCTTGTGCAAGTAGTGGGTCACTGCTTTGCTGGTCGTTTGGTTCTGTTGGTGTAAATAGAGCACTGCATCTTGGTGTGTTCTTTCTCCTTGTCCAAAAGCATCCCTATATTCCTTGCCTAAGCGGCAGTTAAGAACTAAATTATGTGCTCTTTTTGGTTAGGCTACTCATTTTTTTGCTTCATTGACCAGTAAATTACAGCAATATTGGATTATTATAACCCAGGCCAGCATGGTTGGTTTAACACTCTAAATTAAGCTGAGTAAACACACACGTTTTCTTAGTAGTAATGGAAGGAATTTTTAGCATTGCTCATTGTGGATCTGTGCTTAGAGAGTTCTCTAAGAAATTTCCTTAGTATTTTTCCTATATTTTAGTCTGGACTGTGAAGGCAGAAGCACATTTCAGTGTACTTGTTCTCTCTGCATTTTATACTGCTCTGGAAAGGAAATCCTTCTCCAGCTGTGGAGTATTTTTGTTTGGTTTATTTTGTATTGTTTTCCAAAAAAAAGAAAAACTAGAGAAAGATAAAGAAACCTGCCCACTACTCTTGGATTTTGCTCCACAGCATACAAGAAAGGACTGATACTAGGACTGAACATGAAGCTTTCTTCGTGGCAAATTCTTTGCCGCAGCAAAGCTCCAGTATGGAGCTCCAGCCTCCTGTTTCACCAGCAGAACTGTCTGAACGTCCAGCTCCTCACGTGGTCTCCAAGGAAGAGCTGAGCCTGGTTCAGACGTGTCTGCAGCGATGGAGAAACGAGATCGAGCAAGACGTGCAAGGTTGGCCCCAAATGCATTTGTAGTGATTTTCCTCCTGAATGCCTGCCTGGTTTCTCCTCTGCAGCTTTGCTGGATACAGCCTGAACTACAAATAGTTCTGTCCCTGTTTGAGCTCTGGTGTTGAGTCTGTCTGATATTCTCTGCATGGCCTCAAACTCTTTGAAGTGAAAGGAGCTAGCATAGCCTGACGAGTAGTCATTAATTTTTATGCATTTCTCCCATTGTTGATGTTCTTGGCAGACCTGAAGGAGTCTATTGCCGGAATCAACCTGTCCATTGAACAAATGTACTGTGACCCTCTCCTCCAGCAGGTAGGAAATGCAGCTTCAGTATATAAATATTAACCTAGTATTGCTGATCCTCATTTTTGTTCATACATGTTGGTTTAAATTGCCCCCTTCACTGTATTTTTAAATTTCCAGTGATGAAGCAGAGAAAAATTTACTTACGAAAGTCTTGTTCCTTCTTTCCTTAAAACTCAGTTTTCACATAATATGAAATTTATCAAATTGCTCGACTCTTGTTGAGCATGCTACAGCTTGTCTTGCCATGCTACAGCTACAAACATTCCCACTGTTTGTGTACAGAGGTCAGGCAGAATCAGTCCCTAACCTGAATGCTGTCCATGTCACTTCGCAGGTTCCCTATCGTTTGCATGCAGTCCTGGTCCATGAGGGGCAAGCAAATGCTGGGCACTACTGGGCCTTCATATATGACCAGCCTCGGAAAAGATGGCTCAAGTACAATGACATCTCAGTGACGGAGTCATCGTGGGAAGAGCTGGAGCGAGAGTCCTTTGGAGGCCTGAGGAATGCCAGTGCCTACTGCCTGATGTACATCAGTGACCAGGTGTCCCCTGTTGGTGCAGGTACAGAGCCACAACTGCTGGTTAATGAGATGTTTGTGTGCTGGTGTGTCTCTCTGGCCTGCATGGTCGTTCCTCAGCTTCTCCAGCACAGTTGTCTTTTGACAAAGCACAAAACTTCACCTCAGATAGGACTGAAATAATCTGCTTCATGCTCGATTCATTTCTAAATCCCTGATAGGGCTGAAAACTGCCAGGAGAAGCATCCAGGTGAGATTGGAAACAGCACCTCATGGGTGAATTATGTGTGTGCAGATTAGCGCTGCCCTTTTGCCACATTTAACGTGCATCTAGTGCTGGTGTTCTTCACTTTGACTTTTTGTAGTGTTTATATGGCAGCATTTGTTTCCTCAGGGCATGTAAAACACCTCCTACTTTATCTTTCCCATTTTTATCACACTTCCTGATTCATTTGCTTGGTCTTTGATGATTCTGTTACACTGAATCTAAACGGGCTCTTTTTTGTACCCGAGAGGTATTGGTACCTGAGTGGCTCAGACTTGGTGTGTTTGCAGTGCCAGTGCTTTGTGGAGAAATTGCTGTGCACGTGGCTCTAGACATGGCAAACAGCTGTACAAGGACCCAATAATTTTGTGCGTGGCTCATTTTGGTGTAATAAATGGAAAGAAACAATGGAGAGCTGACGTTCTCTTCATTGCTAAATGTGGCTGATGAGGATCTGGAGGTTGTTCTTTGTTTTCTTATGACAGTTCTGAAATGAACCCATGGGATGTTTTTTTTCTCCTATTTAATGCAATTTTTTGTTGTTTTTTGAAGCATTTTGTAAAGGGTGCATAAAAATATCTGCTGTAGAAAGTTGCCATTTGCTTTTGATAAATTTTAGGACTTGTCTGAAGCTGATGCTGCTTGGGTTTTGTGCTGTTTTAAAAGTGAACACTGAAGTGGATCTAAAAAGCACTAAGAAATATCAGCATGATACTTGAGCTATAGACCCCATGCAGCCCTTACCTTTACCTACTGTACAGTGATGAAGGTGTGTCACCTCTGGCTGAGCTGTGAACCTTCCAGCTGTTGGCAGTTCAGTGCTGTTCCCTGTACAGCTGGAGCCCTTGGATCAGGATGTGTCTGACCAGCATCAGCAGGCGCTGGTTCTGGAATTGCTCTGTCTAAATGCTGTCCAGTAGTAGAACAAAACGGTGTTTTATTTTAGATAACTCTGTAGATTTGTCTTTATTTTTGCACTTTTGCTTCTGGATCATCTTAAATTACAGAGCCAGTAGAAAATTTGGCTTCTTTCCCCTTTTATCCCTCAGCCAATTTCCTTGTGGCTGCCCATGATACTGTGTGTGTGTTTAGTCCCTAAGGGTGGTGCCCTGGCACAATGTGTTTCCTTATGCCAGTCTTGCTTTTCCTCCAGATGAGGATGAGGGCCCAGAGGCTAGACAGTTCCAGAAAGAAGTGGAAGCTTTGTCCCCAGAACTGAGACACTACATCCAGGAGGACAACTGGCGTCTGGAGCAGGAGGCAGAGGAGTGGGACGAGGAGCAGTCTTGCAAGATTCCTCAGATGGAGCCTTCACCTACTTCTGAATTGCAGGACCTCTCCTCTGAGTCAGGACCAGGTAACCTCACTCTGAATTTGCAAACCATGTCGGAACCAGGAACAGCCAGCTGGTCACCAGTACCACTGTGTTGAAGCCTTGCACAAATGTGCCAGAATGCAGGAGCAGGCGTGAAAGAGGCAGCAAAGGCAGCTGCTGGAGGCTCTGCCCTGACAGTACAGAAGGCTGTTCTGCTGGTTTTGCATGTGCATCCTTCCAAGCCTGTCCCCAGAAATGCTGTTCCCATTCACTTGATCATCATGGGCTAATATCAGTTCATTTCCAGCTTTTTCTTTTTTTCATAAATATCGAGTGGACAAGTGCTGTGGAAATGTTACTTGGCAGTCCCTGATGACGTGTGCCATTCCCACTGGAAAGGGGTACGGCACCTCGGGGATGAAGGCAGCAGCTGTGTAAAACTGCATGGACAAGCTGCAAAACATTTTAGAACAAGAGAGAAAGCAATCTTGCATCTCTTGCTCACTAGTACCACACATCTGTCCTGGCAGAGCAATCATCAGTCTGTGAGCAGAGCGTGCACTCCCTGTCCTCGGAGCATGCCAGGATTGCCAAGGAGCAGACTGCCAAGGCCATTGCCAACACTGCCGATGCCTACGAGAAGAACGGTGTCGAGGCAGCTCTCTACGAGGTAGGAGCTCAGCCTTGGCCCAAGAACCTACCCCTTCTTGTCTCCATATTATTCTTCTTGATGGACCTTTGCTTTTCCCATTTCTGTGAAATTCTGTAGCTGTGCCACGTTTAGCTTGGTCCCCTTTGGCTTTCCTGTATTTTGCTTTGGATTTTCTTACTCTCTTTCTTCTTTTTCTTCTTGGCCACAGCGCAAGGAGGTAGAGCCGCTGAAGGCCCGTCCAGAAGAAACATCCCCCACAGTTCAGGCAGAGCAACCCCAGGACACTCAGGAAGCAGAGGCTGCTGCCCAAACTAGCTCACAGGTCTCTGAAGTGGAAATCCCCAGTGTGGGGAAGATTCCTGTTAGATCCGATGCAGATGGATATAATGAGGAGGTACAGATCCCAGTGCAGGGGTTAATTACTGCTGCTTGTTAGCCTGTAGCTTTGTAGTTAGCTGGCTTTGAGCTGCCCTAAGGGTGGGTGTCATAGTGTCTGTCATAGCAGCAACGCCCTGTACAAAGTTAGTTTTCCTACTATGGAAGGGAAGGAGGACCACATCGTTCCATAATTCCATTTTTAAATGTCATCAGAAAAGGAGCTCTCTAAGAGCACTCAGTTTGTCAATCTGCATGTTGGTCATAAGTCCTCCTTCTGGCACAACTATATCAAAATTGATCCTACCTGTGTTAATTTCTTTACAAGTCTCTTTGCTGGCTTCAGTTACTATTTTGTCCCCAGTCAAAGACCTTAATCCCAACAGCATAATTTACATACCCTGCCCATTGATTTTTTGGGGTCTGACTTAAACCACTCTCATACATGCTCAAGCAGTGTTGTGGAAGTTCTCTCACTTTCACAAGTTGGATTTCACACAAACACTGGGGCTGTCACTCCTTGAGTAGGTTTGAGATGTTCTTGAGTGATGTTGGCTCGAGGAACTGCTGCACCACAGGTTCTGCACTCATTTTACATGTCTTAGGAAGATTGAGTGGGACGTGGTGGGGTCTTGGCCAGCCTGCTTTACCTTCTCACTTGTGGAATTTAAAAATTCAAGGGTTTGGAGTGACCAGCCTTGATCTTTAAATGCCTAAAAAAGCCCAGCATGTGAAGTGCATGTGATGGATAGAATCAGTAGCATGCAAGTAACTCACAGCCCCAGTTACCACACCTGTACTCATAAAATTTCCTTTAAACCTTACCTTTTGAAAGTTTCTTCCATTCTTCACTATGCCATCTCTTCTTTCTCTGTCCGTTACTGTTTTCCTTGTTCCTGTTTGTGTCTGTTCTCCTGCTTTCATGGTAGGTGATGCTGAGTCCAGCCATGCAAGGTGTCATCCTGGCTATTGCAAAAGCCCGCCAGACCTTTGATCGTGATGGGTCTGAAGCAGGGCTTGTTAAGGTATTGATTTGTTTGCTAAATCAAATAGTATGGATATCTGTTTTCCCCAAATAGAGAGTATGTGCCATGTTGACAGATCAGGAATGTAAAGGGAATGATTTGTGCACTTTTTCTCCTAGTTAATGGCCTTTGCCCTGTATTTCAGTTCCTGCTCTCTTACAGTGATGAGATATCTGTGGGTTCAAAACAATTTTTAGAGCTTGCAAGAGAACCTCCTGCCAAGACAAACAGAAACTTACCTTTTTTCTGCTTATTGTTTTATTACTGTAAAATTTGGTTTTTTGGTCCGGAACCTACTTGTTTACTTGTGACCTCTGCTGTCAAAGTTGTCCTCAAGAAATGTCTCTGTGAGCAGAGTTTTGAAAGCATAACCACTGCTGAATGCTGAAGCTGGTGTTAGATTTTACAGACAGGTAGATTTAACTAAAAATACCACATGGAAAGAATCATCCATGCTGGTAATGTATGGGAATATAAATCACAAGATACTCTTGCACCTCCTGCAGTCGATTTTGGCAGCCTGGGCACTTGTCGGAGGGTTACCGGATCAGTCTAAGGCAGCTGTACCCCCCTCTCTCAAAGGCATTTACACACCCTGGCACTTTTGGAAGCTCACACTTCACACGTGCGGGTTTGCCTGGCTGTGGGGGCCATTGGTTTAGAGCTGAGGTGTTGGTGGGCTTCCTTTCACCACTGGGATATCACCAGCAGAGGAGGCTCGGTGTCACCGTAGGAGTCCTTCCGAACAGGACCGGTTTGAGCTCCTGTTGGCTGCTGTGGCATTCCCACGGGCAGACAGGTGGATCTCTCAGTACATGTGTTCCATTGGCAGGCATTCCATGAGGAGTACTCCCGGCTGTACCTGCTTTCCAAAGAGACCCCAACCCCCCAGAACGATGCCCGGCTGCAGCACGTGCTCATCTACTTCCTGCAGAACAACGCTCCGCAGCAGGTGGTGGAACGGACCCTCCTTGAGCAGTTTGCAGACAAAAACCTCAGCTATGATGAGCGGTGAGTGCCCAGGATGCCAGGGTAGGCTTTTCCCACCTGGATGTGGCCGGGGCCACTGTTGTGATTTTTCTCCTTTCTGCTCACATGGAGCAGGTCCATCAGCATCATGAAGGTGGCACGGGCAAAGCTGAGCGAAATCGGTCCTGATGATGTTGACATGGAGGAGTACAAGGTAAAGGACCAGAGAGCTGCGTCTGATCCTCCACGCTGTCCTAGCTGGCTCTGTCCAAATTGGGAAATGGGGAGCACGGCATGGAGCTGCATGGCCAGCACGGTGGTCACTGCATGCCTGTTGGCAGTGGGTGTCTGCAGGAGGCTGCTGGGGGAGAAGGAATACAATGGAAATCTGAGCTTGGAGGAGTGTCTGCAGTTGGCTAAATTAATCTATGTGTCACTCATGAGAAACATTTAAACACTTCAAAGGGTAGAACTGGGGGCCCCAGACTATGCATGTGAGTGTTTCAGGTGAGGCTGATGCTCTGCTTTCCTCCTCCTCCTCACAGAGATGGCACGAAGACTACAGCCTTTTTCGCAAGGTGTCCATTTACCTGCTGACGGGGTTGGAACTCTACCAGAATAGAAAGTGAGTTTCTCTAATTGCATTTGGACAAGATAAGTTATAGCTAAAAGTAAAGGCCGCTGTGACAAAAACTTTTCTTTCTGAACCACAATGGCCTGTGTTTGAGGCCATTGGGAGCTTTTTTGACCTGCTAATAGCTCTTCTTGAATCCACAATCAAGCTTGGTTAACAGTTTAAAAAACATGAGGCTGAGCTGCTGGCTGGCTGCCAGATAGTTTCTGAGAGTTTCCCCTAAGATTTCCCTTTGGGAAGTAGAGCTTTATATTCTGTTTTCCAGAGATAGATTTGCAGGAACATTTGCCATCACTTTGGGATTTTTCACCATGGACTCCTCATATTAAAAGGAAATTGCCTCGAAGTGGATGTTACACTTTGTGTAAACACACACTTTGGAGCCCTCTAGACTCAAAGGGCCTTGGTTTCCTCCTTACCATTCCAGAACCTGTATTTTCCTTAAATGGTGCAGGCTTTCAGAATTTATTCCTGGATGGAAACAGAATTGAATTCCGAGGTGGATCACAGTAACAAGCCACCAAATTCAGGTGGGCAAATTGACATGAGACATGACAAGAGCACCTTAGATTTCCCCCATATTGACCTAATCCCTGTCAGCAGTTCTGTTTTCTCACTTGAAGCTTGAAATGTGTGAGGGACTGAAATACACAGCCTTCTGCCCTTCATGGGGTGTCCTCTCATAGTGCAGTTCCTGGAGCAGTCCAGAAAACAAACACGGAACAAACACACTGCACATGAGCTTGGTTTTAAGGGGCTCTGTCCAGACACTCGTTTGGCATTCTGGGCAAAAAGGAGCAGGAATGGCTTGACATGGGGCATCTGTTCTTTTGTGCTTTGGCAAGGAAATACAGCTTTTCCCATCGAGCCTGATGCTTCCAGCCAGGCCCAGCAGGAAGGGTTTCCTGAGCTGAGCCAGGGGAATGGCTGCAGTCATGGCCCTGGCAGAGCCCAAGGCCTGCAGAGCTGACCCTCTTCTTCCAGGTACCAAGAGTCACTCACCTACCTGGTCTACGCCTACCAAAGCAACACCAAACTGCTGCTGAAGGGAAGCAACCGAGGCGTGAGCGAGTCGCTGATTGCCTTGTACAGAAGGAAGTGTCTCCTGGTTTGTATTGAGGACCCCAGCACTCATATTGGAAAGGAGGGGAGGGAGCAGCCAGGGCACCATGGTGGCCAAGACCAGTGTAGCTGTTTCTGTTACATCTGTTGACATGACTGCCCCTTGCTGAGTGCCAGCAGCAATACGGAAAGCTAATAAAAATCCTAATTCAATTAAAGAACATGACACATAGGTTCCAGGGAATCTAGGCAAAGGCAGACCTGGTTCTTGCCATCTTCAATCCAGAATTGTAAGTAAGCTGTATTCTCTCTGTATACAGATACAGTAAATTGCATGTATGTGTATGAATATATATGTTTTCAAGTTTGTTTTCTATGGTGTGTTTCCCATGACTGAAAGTGGCTGTTCCACCTGAACCTGGTGCTGTTAGTCCTTATTCTCTGCATGGCTGCCAGTGCAGGGCCCAGGCTGGGCCTTTCCTGGATGGTTATCCATGGTCCGTGCTTGTTCTTTACAAGTCTGTCCCCAATTCTCCTTCCACCCCCAGAAGCTGAACGAGGTGGCAGCTTCTCTTTTTGTCAGCTGTGAAGAAGCTCATGTGTCAGAGGGTGTGAGCATCCTGAATGAGCTGATCATCCCCTGCATGCATCTCATGAACAACCTGGAGATCTCCCAAGAGGACCTGGATGCCATCGAGGTCATGAGAAACCGCTGGTGCTCCTATTTGGGACGAGAAGACATGGACGGTAGGAAATGGCTGCTGTTCATGGGCAAGGTGGTGTCTGGATCTGAACTGGGAAAGAATTGAAGGACCATCTAAAATAAAATTCTTGGTGTCTGCACTGCAGCCCATCAGGGCCCTTCTAATTGTGGGAGGAGAAACGCATTTGAATCACCCATTAATTCCTGTTACAGAAGAAATTAATCTTTTGCACTAAAATAAGCTGCAGAAGGGTCTCTCATCCCTAAAATGGGGCAGGTGATGTCCCAAGAATGGCACAGAGTTCCCTTGAGGGGCTTGGGTCTTCTGTTAGGGTTTCTCCCTGACTGGAGGTACCCAGGAATGGCAGGTGAATGCAGACATGCTTGGTGGCATGGCATGCTTCTCTTCAGGAGGGAGCAGCGGGTGTTATCAGAGGCCAAGGTTATGGAAGATGGAATGGGAGAGCAGATTTGGGACATCTCTGCCTTCTGAAGAGGAGTTTGTCATTGTAGAGCTGAATGTTGGTCCTGGGCAGCTGTTCTTGTTCTGTATTTTCTTCTGGAGTCAGCCTCCGTGACTCCCCTCAGGTCATTTCTCTTCAGACAAATTGGTCCTAACTTGCCTTGACCTGTGCATGAAGGTCTGGGGAGTCCCTGCAGAGTTTTTATCAGTAACAGAGGGTAAACTTGATGAAAGAAAATTCTGCAAAAACACAGAGGTTTATTCTCAAAGTACGGTTGTAAAAATTAATATTGGATAAATTTATCCCAGTTCCTGGGCTGGATGTGACAGCCTTTTCTTACACAGAAGGTTTTAAAGAACCAGAAGCTGAGTGCTCACCCCTCCCGGGTCGCGTGAGCTGGCTCAGGTGTTGCCTGCTCTTCTTCACCCCATAGTGGCTGTGGGGTATCGTGCACTCCAGTGGCATCCAGGCACAGACCTGCCCTGGGAGTGGACGGCGCCAGCTCAGCATGGGCTGAACTGGCCTTTCTGAGGCCGTATAGGATGTGAAGGCTCCGTTCCCCTCAATTGCACAGTCAATATTTGAGCGTCACCCTGAAGCACGCAGTTATTCTTTACCTGACAGCCGGGACAGCAGAAGGCGCCGTGTCTCGTGGGACATGGCCCTGTCCTCAGGCAGCCAGGTGGCAGTGGAGCTTCCCTCACGGAGCCCTGGGGAGGCAGGCAGGACTCCTCTGCGTCAGCAGCCACTGCTCATTCCTGGTGATGGGCTGGGCAGCTCTCAGGGCAGGGAGAGGAGTCTGCAGAAGGCATCACAGCTCCTTCACTCGGGGCCTGGAGCCTTCTGCCATTTGCTGCCACTGACTGTTTCCTCCTTTCCCCCTTGACAGCAAAGCTGCAGATGAAGCTGGGTGAGCTGCTGCCCCGGCTCCTCGACGGCTCCACTGAGGTCATTGTGCTGAAAGAGCCCCCGAAGATCCGACCCAACTCCCCTTACGACCTGTGCAGCCGCTTTGCGGCCGTGATGGAGTCCATCCACGGGGCCTCAGCCGTGACGGTGAACTAGCCCGCAGGCCGCGCCGCAGTGCCACGCTGCCGGCCTGCTCGGGGCCTCTCCGGGTAGTGCTGCAGTGGGACGAGAGGGGTGGTTTGGATTCCAAGCTGTGTTCTTTGTAAATATGAGCAGATAAAAAGCAGTATTGCACTTGTGAGGCAGAACGTAAGGCAGTAACACGAAGGACCTGGACCACTGTTACAGTGCAAGGCGCAGGCCCCAGCAGCACCGTGGGGCTCAGCCGGGCTCCAGAGGTTCTTCTGTCCTGGCAACCTTCTAGATGCAGCCCCTGGGCCCATGATGGCACCGGAGCCCAACTCTGCTCAGCACTGTGCACTGTGGCTGGGCTGTCGGGCACTTTCACAGAATGGCCACTGCCAGAGATTGCATGTTCCAGTCCAGCCAGACTCCTGCTCACAGGAGCCTGGGCTGAGTGAGGAGGAGGCAGCAAGGAGCAGTGGCTCGCGCTCTGCCGCGTGGGCAGTCGTGCACGCAGCTGCGTGTTGTGGTCAAGTCAAGCAGCCTTTTGCCTTTTGTACTCCAGCTGGCACCAGAAACCACACAGGAGCCTTCCTTGAAGAGGCACAGGCAAATCCCGGCAGTGAGGAGCCAGGACGGGGCTGTGGGTTTGTGCCTGGCAGGAGCTGACTGGCTCAGGGCAATCACATCACCCCAAAGGATATTCCCCCCCGTGGCCAGAAGGCAAAATTCCTTCTCCCCTTGGGTGGTGGGTCAGGGCTGGATTACTGTCAATGACAACTGTGAGGGCTCAGATCAGCCCCTTGTGTTGGTGGTGGCTGTTTGTGTTGACTTTGTTAACAAAGTGCCCTGTTGGCATTTCCTTTTGCCGTCGCCCTGTGCTTGCATTTGAGCTGCAGCAGTTGTAAGCCAAAAGTTCTTGGTCAATGGAGGGGGATCCTATTTTTTGGAACTATGCAGAGTTTTCTAACAGTGCAATAAAAGCATTTGTTCTATGTTAGAATGAAAAAGCTCCTTCCATGTCTTTATTTCACTCTAGGGTTCTGCCTAAAGGTTCCCCCTGTACAAAATGTGTTGTCATTAGCAGAGCTGCCTTAAAGGTTGTGTTTCCCCAGTATTTAGGAATAAAATGCTCATGTGGGAGAATCTTTCCTGGTGACTTTATGATGAAGTAGCACTGCTGTTATCCACAGGCACTCTGGCTGCCAGTGTCCCAGCAGCAACCCATGCCTCCTCAGGGGCCAGGGTGCTGTGGTGCCAGAGTGCTGCTTCTGCAGCTTGTTTCCCCCATTGTTGTGACAGAGCAGTGGGATGAGGCCTTAACTCACTGCTCAGGGTGCTTGACCTTCCATGAATGGAAACATGGAGCTCTTGAACAGAACTCCCAGGCCATCACCCACCTGGAGGCATGCTACCTCCTCCCAGCCAACACTTGGCATTGCCAGGCAGCTTTTGTGCACTTGCAAGCAGTAGGATGTGGTTTGGGAAGAGGAGAGCCTGTTTGTTCTGACTCGAAAAACAGTGGCTTTGCCCTGTTCTTTGTGTTGCTGCCAGAAGCTGAAATCCCCAGCCCCTGCCCGCAGCCTGCTTTAAGGAACCAACAAGGAGTGTCAGGAGTACAGAGTGGTGCCAGGGACGTCATGGTATTTGGACTGGGCTGGACAGGAGTGTTCCCAGGCTGGAAGCTTTTGCTCACTGTCCCGTCCTCCCATTTCCCAGGGGAGTTACAGCCAAAACAGCCTGTCTGTGCTCCCTGGGTTGCTCAGCCCTCCTAGGGCAGCTGGCAGGGGTGCAGATCCTTGGGAGGTGATGGCCAGGAACACTGCCCCTCGGTTCTACCTTGTCTGATTCTCTTTCAGGCGGTCTGAGCACCTGGCTCTTCCACTTCACTCTCAGCACCACCAACTCCGTCCCCAGTCCTGCAGCATCAGAACTCCCAGGGATCATCCCTGTTCCCTTGCCTTGCCCATCCGCGCCTTCGGGTCCTCCAACTGAGCAAAGTGCAGGTTTCAAAATGGGACTTAGAGGGAGTGGACTTTGCTTCCCCCAGGAATGTTGCTGTCGGCTGGGCCTTCCTTGAGATGGGTCACGCGCCCACGGCTTTGAGCCTGCAGGGATTAAACCAGCGCTGAACTCGGTTTTCAACCAGTGCCGTAGCAGCGGGCAGGCCCCTGTCAGGACTCCGGGTGCTAATCCAGCCTGATGGTCCATGCTCCTGCTCACAGAGGTGTGTAATCAGCCTTTATTTTTACAGCTGAATCAGGAAAATGTGGAAGGAACAGTTCAGACCAGCAAAAAACCTTTCTTGCCTCTTGTGCACAGGTAAATGATGCAGTCAAGGAACTTTTGACACAAAGGTCTGTGGCACTTATCGGCTTTATCATCTTAGCCATGAGAAGATGAGGCTCCTGCAGGGCACGCGGTCACTGCCATCAGTAGCAGGAGTAGAACTTGGTGCTGCCTTGTCTCTCATTTTCCTCCTTCCCCCTTGTTTTCCATTTTTCTCTCTTTTCCTCCATTCTTTTCTGACCAAACCATAGCTGCAGCAGCAGTGCTGCCCCTTGCAGCTCCCGCCCTGCGTCCCACCTCTCCAAGACACAGCTGCATGTTCAGAGCACAGACACACTGCCAACAGACATGATAATTTATTGCAAATACATCAGAGCAACACAGACATGCAAGGAAAGAGCTGCTGCACTGGGGCGCAGCATTTGCCACAACAGACTTGGCTATGGGGGACTCGCCAGGGATGCCAACACAGTGTCACCCATCGGTGATGGTACCACGGTGTCACCAGCATTACGAAGTGCTGCCTGCTGCTTGTTGCCTTCCCATGTTTGCTTGGTGAGTGCTGCGGGGAAATCTGCTGCTCCTTAACAGAAAAAAAGTGAAGCAGACGTGCAGAGGAAGGAGAGAAACCTGCAGAGCTGCCGTAGCAATTAGTAAATCATCCTGTGAAACAAGCAGGAGCCCTCCCTGCCAGGGGAAGAGCCACGAGGTGCACAGGGCACTGCACCCTGAGGCCTTAGATGACCAAGTCTGCATTTTTGGGGTGCAGGTGGTGGCCCCCAGCCAGACCCCGTGCAGCGGGGGCCTGGTGGCAGGCGGGGGCCAGCGGCGTTGCGGTGCTCGAGGAGCGGGCGCTGCAGGCGAGGAGCAGTCCGCCAGTGGCGAGGAAGGCTCCAGCAAACCACCCCAGGAAGGTGGCCTCCCCAAACTCCCACCTGGGGACGATGTCGGGGACAGTCTCATCCCAGAAGTCGAGGACGGTGTTGTAGGCGACCCAGGAGACTGGCACCAGGGTGGTGATCCCTGCCATGCCAAGCGTCGCTCCCCCGCCAAGCAGGAGCTTCCTCTTTTGCCCAGGTTTGTCCTCGCAGGTTCTCCAGCCCTCCAGCCCCAGGGCAGCGAGGAGACAGCCCAGCAGCCCCAGCCCGTTGGAGAGGCACATCAGGAGGCGAGAGATGCGCAGCTCGGGGGGCAGCGCCAGGAAGGAGCCGTGGGCTTGGCATTCAACCACCCCCTCCTCCTGGGTGATGCAGACCTGCCAGAGCCCCATGTTCCAGACCTCCAGCTCGTTCAGGTCCAGGTTGAGGTTCTTCCAGAGTGGCACGAAGGTGGTGACGCAGGAGCTGATCCATCCGAGGAGAGCCAGCAGCATCCCCGCCCCCTGCGCCCTTGCCCACCAGCCCCCGGCCATGCTGTCGCCGCCCCGCTAACCTCCGGGCCCCGATTAGCCGCCCTGCGCGGCGGCCGCGGGCATTAACGCTTGTGCAGCAGCGTCCGCCCGGCCGCCGGCCGCGTCTGCCGCCCGGGGGGGCGAATTCAAGCCTGTTCCTCCAACGCCGGGGTGTGGCCACGGTCGTTTTTCAGCTGTTGTTGGTTTTTCCACGCTAAAAGGAGAGCCCGGCTCAGCAGGAAAAGCCGGGTGCATCCCCGCGGTAACTCCGGGCTGGGTCCCGCCGCTGCCTCGCCGTGCCCAGGAGGGTTAAGCCAAAGCACGCAAATCCTCCGAGCCTTGGCCACCCCGGAGCGAGAGCCTTGGCAGGGAAAGCGATTCTCGGCGGCAGCAGCAGTTCCAGCCTCGGTGGGACACGGCTGGCACCGTAGCACAAGTTGCAGGCAGCAGAGAGCCGGCATCAGGCTTTTCTCAGGAGTCAGTGCCTCGGTTCGAGGCCTTGATCCTCATTCGGTCATTAAATAAACGTGCAAAGAAAGGAGCCTTTGAGGGCTGCGTTGAGAATGGGGATGTTCAAGGGAGGAAGCAGGTTTCAGATGGGCCCTTCTCGCAGGTGGGCATTGATCCCCCTGTCCTGCACCCAGCACTTCACCAGCAGATGCGACTCATGGTGCTTGTGTGTGAGGAAACCCTGTCCTGATAGGAGATACCCTGATGCAAACACAAAGCTGGGGAAAACCCATCTGCATCAGTTTGGTCTGGTGGAATGTGTTCCTGTGGCAGGGGGCTGGAGCTGGACTGATTTTTAAGACCCTCTGCAACCCGAACCCTTCTGGGATTCTACAAAAAGGATGAAAAGAAGCATCAGGAAAATCCCAAGTTTGTGCTGGCACTCGGCTCCCATCCTCCCCCACGTGCATTGCCTCCGCGGGGTCCAGCTTGCAGATTCATCTTCCCCGGGAGATTAGCGACTAATCTCTCCTTCATCCGCCGTCTTTCTTATCTGTATCAGGAGCCAGACTGGAAATTACTGAGTCCTGCTGGTCCCGGGGTCCAGCCCTGGTGAGCGTCAGGAGGATCTTTGCAGGGGGTTCCCACAGGGAGGGGGCAAGGGAGAATGGACCACGCTCAACGTAGAAGCACAGACCAGGCAGGAGAAAGGGGATGTTTTCCAGCCCTTGCTGACCATCCCGTGCCTAAGAGCAGACAGGGAGCATCATCCGAAGGGCAAGAGCAGGGAAATCCGCTGGGAAACCCCTCCTGCTCCTTCCCCCAGGCATTGGGGCACCTGCTCCTTCTGATTAAATCGTCTCAAGGTAATTGTGCCTGTCATTGAGACAGATTAACGGGTGACCTTCTGCCGCCGGAGCAGGATTGGCGGCCGCCGCCGAGCTCCCAGTCCTTCTTTCCCTCCCACCGGCCACGGTGGCACAGCCGGGCAGAGGATTCCCATCCACAACCGGTGGGAAGATGCCCGGCAGTGGCCGGGGCGCAGCGGGAGCCACAAGCCGAGAACGACGTCTGCCGGGCTGGCAGCCGCTCTGCCTGGACATGAGGTGGGTGTCTCCCGCGCCCAGGGGTCTGGGGAGCCGGGAGCTTGGTCCGGAGACCGACATCCTCCATCGTCGCACTGAGGACCGCTGTCCCGCTGCTCTGCAGTAGCAGGGGATGCTCGACGGAGGCAGAGTGCCAACACTCCCACCCCATCCCCACCCCTATCCCCGCAGGTCGCTGCGCTCCGGGTTGCGTTTCCAGGACCATGACCTCCCATCACGTCTCCCCATGGGCACCGGCTGGACTCAGCCTGTCCCGAGGAGCCCGGCTGTGGGGTCTGCGTCTCTCTCACAGGCTGTCCTTCCTCCGCACCTAGGGGCCATCCATTTCTGCTCGGAGCTTCTTAGAGAACCGGCAGCTGCCTTCACGGCCTGGAGCAACTGTGGAACAGTGCCTTAGGTGCTCACCCGGAGCTTGCCGGCTGCCGGGGCAGCTTCCCACCGGAGACGAATGCCTCCTTCCCCGGCCTTGCAATGCAATTATGGCCCTTAATGGGCTTAGCCATCTGGAGCCAGCCCGCAGGGACCCCGGCACAGCTCCGGAGCTGGGACATGGGTTGCTGGGCAAGGGGGACCCCCCAGACCCTGGCCCCCGGGGGTGCGGAGGGGGACCAGAGCCCCAGGCTGCTTTCCGTGTCCGAATAACTCCCCGCTTTGTCTCCCCCACGGCAGGACCCCGCGCCCCGCCCGGGGCTGAGCCCGCCGCCATGGTGCTCCCCTACGCCCGCAACAGCGGCGGCGCCGGCGGCTGGCTGGCCCCGGAGGAGCCCCGCGGCCGCAGCAACTCCATCCCCCCGGCGCAGACCCCCACGGCCAAGCACATGCTGGCCTACCTGCCCCGGCCACCCACCGACACCAGCCGCTACGGCACCTTCCCGCAGAAGGTACGGCTCGCACCGGGGCATGCTCGGCACACGATGCCGCCGGGCGCTCGCGGTTGTCGGAGGCGATTTCTCACCGACGGGCTCCTTTCCCCCCCCCGCAGCCCGATCTCCCGGCCGCCCCCGAGGCTCTGGTGGAGGACGGCGGGCAGAAAGCCGCCGCCGCCACTGCCAGGAGAGGCGCCCCGATGCCAAACTACCCATCTGCGCCCCGTCACAGCGGCTTTGTCCCCGGTGAGCCGTCCCTGCCGCCGAGCCGCGGCAGCCTGAGCACGCAGCAGCACCGCGGCCGGCCGTCCTGGTGCCCAGCGCCTGCCCCACAGGAGGCAGGTGCCCGCTTGTACCCGCTGCACGCGCTGAGCGTGGCCAACGTCCCCAACTCCTCCCGCGGCAAGACCTCCGCCCGCAGCTCCACCGTCCCCACCCCGGAGGGGCTGCAGGGCCGGCGCTGCAAGCTGCTGGAGGAGGACAGCCCCGTGGCCCAGGCCGGCAAGCGGCAGCGGCAGCGCTACGTGACAAAAGTGGGCAAGTGCCAGGTGAATCTGGGCAACATCCAGGACAAGAAGAGGTTCCTCTCAGACATCTTCACCACCATCGTAGACCTCAAGTACCGCTGGTTCCTCTTCGTCTTTATGATGTGCTACATCGTCACCTGGGTGGTCTTTGGCTTCATCTACTTCTTGGACGCCTGGGTGCGGGGTGACGTTGGGCACCAGGGCGATCCCGAGTGGCAGGCGTGCATCGAGAACGTGGACGGCTTCGTCTCCGCCTTGCTCCTCTCGGTGGAAAGCCAGCGGACCATCGGCTACGGCACTCGGATGGTGACGGCCAACTGCGCCGAGGGCGTCATCCTGCTGATGGCACAGTCCATCGTGGGCTCCATGATCGACGCCATGATGGTTGGCTGCATGTTCGTTAAGATCTCCCGGCCCAAGAAGCGCGCCCAGACCCTCATCTTCAGCAAGAACTGCGTCATCTCCCTCCGGGACGAGAAGCTCTGCCTGATGTTTCGTGTGGGGGACCTGCGGGAAAGCCACATGGTGGATGCCAAGATCCGGGCAAAGCTGATCAAGTCCCGTCAGACGGCCGAGGGGGAGTTCATCCCCCTGGAGCAGTCGGAACTGAACCTGGGCTATGACACAGGGGAGGACCGTCTGTTCCTGGTGGAGCCCCAGATCATCTGCCACGTCATCAACCGTCACAGCCCTTTCTGGGACATGTCTGCCGAGTCACTGCGCCGGGAGCAGTTTGAAATCATCATCATCCTCGAGGGCATCGTGGAAGCCACAGGCAAGTGGTCTCAGGGAGTCAGGGTGGAGAGGGGGGGCTCCCCTGGGGTCCTGGAGATGCTGGGCAAACCTGGGCCCACGAGTGACATCTGAGCAAGGCAGGCTCGGGGTCAAAACTGTCTCCAGTGGGCCATGGGTGGCGCAGGGCTGGAAGCCCCTGGCCAGGCAGCAGGGGGCTCGCTGTGGCACAGCTCAGCCATTGTCTTGCCGCAGGAATGACGTGCCAAGCCCGCACCTCCTACACGGAGGACGAGATCCTCTGGGGATACCGCTTTGAGCCCTGCATGTCCCTGGAGAAAGGCGCCTTCCAGGTGGACTACAGCCGCTTTGAGATGACCTTCGAGGTGCAGACGCCGGCGGCCAGCGCCAGGGAGCTGCACGAGCTGAAGGAGCTGGAGCAGCAGGAGCACTCCACGCTCAGCCTCTACTGGGACCACCTCGTGCAGCCCTGCGCGCTGCCGGGGCCCGGCGAGGACGCGCCGCTGGGGATGAGCGGCCCCGGCAGCGCGGCTGAGGGCGGCCGGGACGAGCCGCCGGAGCGGGAATTCCCTGCCTGAGCGGCTCCCGGGCCGTGGGTGCCCCACGCCAACAGTGCCATAGCCCACCCTCCTCTGTGGGGCTGAGCCCCTGGGCCCTCACCCCCTGTTCCCCCAGGGCAGCCACAGGGCGTTCTTTTTGTTGTTCTTTTGTAAGAAGGAATACCAAGCGTAACTAGTGGGCGAGTAAAGGCTGTTCGTGACAAAACCACCCAACGGCCAGCCGTGTTTATTCCGGGGGCACTCTCAGGGGGCTGGGCAAAGAAGAGGCAGAGCCCAGAGTCCCCCCAGTGCCACGGGCTCAGTCCTGCAGCACCTCATGGACCCTGACATGGCCCCGTGCCCCCCCAACACCCCAAAGTGCCCCCACTCCCTGCGTGACGTGGCGCCCCAGGACTCCCCCAGCAGGGAGATGTTGCACCGGGCTGGTGCTGCGTGAGGTTGGACGTGCAGTAGAATTAAATTAATATTGTGACAGGAATGACAATACTGGAGTCACCTGCAGCACTTGGCAGGGCAGTGCCTGGGCCTGGGACAGGGGCCTGGGTTGAAAACCAAACCAATAAAATCTGTGTATGCAGGGTCTGGCTGGGCTGAGGACCCTCCGTGCAGTCCCCAGTCAGCTTTGCCTCAGGGGGCTGCAGAACAACCCTCGGGATTTAACCCCTTTTGTCCACCTCTGCTTTTCCTCTATCAACCTACCTTTGTATCTCCCCACGGAGCCTTGGGCAGGCTATTTTCTGACCTCACCTCCAATCTCTCCTGCCGAGAAGGGTGCGAGGGGAGGGATGGAGCAGCTGGGGAGGCCCTGGGGCCGAGGTCAGCCCGGCACAGAAGGGATGCATGGGGGTGTAATGTAAACATATACATCAGTGTCCCTACACCACACCCCGGCAGCCCCAGATCCCCTACACACATAAAACTCCCTGCACAAGAAAAAGTTAAAAAAAAAAAAAAAAAAAAAAAAGCTGCAAAGAAGTGTCTGTAGGTGCAGCGTTAATAAGGGTCAATATGCACGTTGATTCGATATAAAATCGTGATTTGCCTGTTAAGCAGTTGATTTACATATCGTTAATATTCACATGCAGGCCACTGGGCGAATAACAAACACAAACTCGGCTATCGCACAGGCGGTCGCGTTCCACAGCACGGGACACGCCGGGCTCCCACCGAGCCGGGCTGGATTCGTGTCCCTGCCCCATTCCCTGTCCCTGTGCCATTCCCTGTCCTTGTCCCATTCCCACTCCCATTCCCATTCCCACTCCCACTCCCATTCCCTGTCCATTCCCATTCCCACTCCCATTCCCACTCCCATTCCCATTCCCACTCCCATTCCCATTTCATTCCCATTCCCATTCCCATCCCCATTCCAATTCCCATTCCCATCCCCATTCCCATTCCCATTCCCATTCCCATTTCATTCCCATTCCCATCCCCATTCCCATTCCCATTCCCACTCCCATTCCCATTCCCACTCCCATTCCCTGTCCATTCCCATTCCCACTCCCATTCCCACTCCCATTCCCATTTCATTCCCATTCCCATTCCCATCCCCATTCCCATTCCCATTTCATTCCCATTCCCATCCCCATTCCCATTCCCATTCCCATTCCCATTTCATTCCCATTTCATTCCCATTCCCATCCCCATTCCCATTCCCATTCCCATCCCCATTCCCATTCCCATTCCCATTCCCATTCCATTCCCATTCCCATTTCAGTCCCATTCCCATTCCCACTCCCATTCCCATTCCCATTCCCATTTCATTCCCATTCCCATTCCCACTCCCATTCCCATTCCCATTCCCATTCCTATCCCCATTTCATTCCCATTCCCATTCCCACTCCCATTCCCATTCCCATTCCCATTTCCCATTCCCATTCCCACTCCCACTCCCACTCCCATTCCCATTCCCATTCCCACTCCCATTCCCACTCCCATTCCCATTCCCATCCCCATTCCCATTCCCATTCCCATTCCTATCCCCATTTCATTCCCATTCCCATTCCCACTCCCATTCCCATTCCCATTCCCATTCCCATTCCTATCCCCATTTCATTCCCATTCCCATTCCCACTCCCATTCCCATTCCCACTCCCACTCCCATTCCCATTCCCATTCCCATTCCCACTCCCACTCCCATTCCCATTCCCATTCCCACTCCCATTCCCATTCCCATTCCCATTCCCATTCCCATTCCCATTCCCATTTCCATTCCTATCCCCATTTCATTCCCATTCCCATTCCCATTCCCACTCCCATTCCCATTCCCATTCCCATTCCCATTCCCATTCCCATTCCCACTCCCATTCCCATTCCCACTCCCATTCCCATTCCCATTCCCATTCCCATTCCCACTCCCATTCCCATTCCCACTCCCATTCCCATTCCCATTCCCATTCCCATTTCCATTCCTATCCCCATTTCATTCCCATTCCCATTCCCATTCCCACTCCCATTCCCATTCCCACTCCCATTCCCATTCCCATTCCCATTCCCATTCCCACTCCCATTCCCATTCCCACTCCCATTCCCATTCCCACTCCCATTCCCATTCCCATTCCCATTCCTATCCCCATTTCATTCCCATTCCCATTCCCACTCCCATTCCCATTCCCACTCCCACTCCCATTCCCATTTCCCATTCCCATTCCCACTCCCACTCCCATTCCCATTCCCATTCCCACTCCCATTCCCATTCCCATTCCCATTCCCATTCCCATTCCCATTCCCATTTCCATTCCTATCCCCATTTCATTCCCATTCCCATTCCCATTCCCACTCCCATTCCCATTCCCATTCCCATTCCCACTCCCATTCCCATTCCCACTCCCATTCCCATTCCCATTCCCATTCCCATTCCCACTCCCATTCCCATTCCCACTCCCATTCCCATTTCCATTCCTATCCCCATTTCATTCCCATTCCCATTCCCATTCCCACTCCCATTCCCATTCCCACTCCCATTCCCATTCCCATTCCCATTCCCATTCCCACTCCCATTCCCATTCCCACTCCCATTCCCATTCCCATTCCCATTCCCATTCCCATTTCCATTCCTATCCCCATTTCATTCCCATTCCCATTCCCATTCCCACTCCCATTCCCATTCCCACTCCCACTCCTATTTCCCATTCCCATTCCCATTCCCATTCCCGTCCCCGCGGGGCCGCAGGTGTCGTTCCCTGCTCCGGTCGCCAGGAGTCGCTGCCGCCGCTCCCGCCCGAGCTCCCTAAGTTCCGCCTCCCGTGCTTCAGTTCCGGCGCGTCGCGGTGACGTCATTGCTGTGAGCCGCGGTGACGCGCAGAGCTCTCCGGCGGCGGCCGAGGTGGGAGCGGGTTGGGAGCGGAGCGGAGCGAGCGGGACGGAACCGGAGCTCCACACCGAGCGGGACGGGACCGGAGCTCCACACCGAGCGGGACGAGCCCGCCGCGCCCGGGGGGCAGCGAGCCCGGGCCCTGACGGCGGCCCTCCCCGCAGCCTTGCCCCGGTTCACCCGTATGGCGCGGCCCTGAGGGGAGATGACCGACCAGGAGAACAACAACAGCATCTCCAGCAACCCCTTCGCCGCCCTCTTCGGCTCCGTCGCTGCCGCCAAGCACTTCGCCGCCGTCCAGAAGCAGCAGCAGCTGCGGCAGCTGACAGGTGGGGAGGCCGAGGCCGGCCCTGGGGCAGGGGCTGGCCCCTGGGGAGGGGGCGAGGCGGTGCGCCTGGCAGGGGCTGCCCGCCGGGACGCTGAGGGCTCTGTCCTGCAGGCGAGGAGACGTCCATCAGCCAGGATGACTCCGACAACAGTGTCTCCGAGAGCCTGGACGACTGCGACTATTCGGTGGCCGAGATCAGCCGCTCATTCCGCTCGCAGCGAGAGCTCTGCGAGCAGCTCAACATCAACCACATGATCCAGAGGATCTTCCTCATCACCTTGGACAACAGTGAGCCCGGGAGCCCCCGGGGAGGGAGGCACAGGCTGGGGCAGCTCTGTGTGTCGGGTTTGTCTGACTCCCCGGGGACAGCTGGGAGGGGACAGTGCCGGGGGCAGCAGCTGGGGCTGTGCTGGGACAGTCCTGCCTGCAGGTGGAACAGGTCCCTCTGCCCTTCCCAGGTGACCCCAGCATGAAGAGTGGGAATGGGATCCCAGCACGCTGTGTCTACCTGGAGGAAATGGCCGCAGACCTGGATGACCAGGACTGGCTGGACATGGACAATGTGGAGCAGGTAGGGACACCTGCCTGGGGCCATCTGCAGACTTTGGCCACCGGATTCAGTTTGTTTCCTCGGAATGTACATATGATGTATCCCAAATCCTTTTCCAAAACTTGGCACGAAGCTGCCACTTATTATTATTTTGCTGGAAAAGTCTATGAGGTGTTTGGGATATGAGGATGAGAAAAGTGTAGAATTTGGGGAATCCAGCCCTTCCTTCTGGAAGCTGCAGGAGTTTGCTGCCCTGCAGGTCTGTGTGGGTGGGAAAGGGAAGAAAAACCAGAGAACTCAGTCAACAGTGTCCACGCACACTCTCGTCTTCATTTGCAGCTGTATCAGTGGTTTCTGCTGAGGATTTCAGTGGCAATGGTTTCTGGTGGGGGTACTGTTATTCCACGAGGGACTGGAGGGTTTGCTTAGGCCAGAAGCAGCTGAGGGTTCTCACTCCAGCACTGTGTTACTTAGTGAGGGCTAGGGAGAGCTCTTGCCAGCAGGAGTCAATTAGCCTGGGTGGTGTGGCGCTCCCTCCTGCCGAGTGGTGAGCTCTGGGCAGTGCTGGGCAGTGCTGGGCAGTGCTGGGCTGTGCTGGGCTGTGCTGGGCTGTGTCGCTGTAGCCCCTCTCTGCCACTGCCCAGGCCCTGTTCACCCGCCTGCTGCTGCCGGAGCCCGGGAGCCACTTGATCCACATGACCTGTGCCAGCAGCCAGAACCTCTCGGCTGAGCGCGACGCTGGGGAGAGGCAGATCCTGCGCTACCTCTACGCCTGCTTCCGCAGGGCACGGGAAGAGGTGGGCGAGGCAGCTCTGTCACCCAGCCCTGCAGTGACCCAGCTCGGGTTGTGGTGAGCGGGGCCCCAGCGCTGCCTCCTTCTCCTTGCTCAGATCACCAAGGTCCCGGAGAATCTGCTGCCCTTCGCGGTGCGCTGCCGCAACCTGACGGTGTCCAACACTCGTACTGTCCTCCTCACCCCCGAGATCTACGTCAACCAGAACGTGTACGAGCAGCTGGTGGACCTGATGCTGGAGACGCTGAGAGGGGCACGTAAGTGAGAGGGTTGTGCCACTGCCTCAGCGCTGCGAGGCTGCCCTGGAGCATCGTGGAGTTGGGTGAGGCTTTGGCTCCCCTTGCTGCCAAAAGAGGGGGTTGCGTTTGGGTCGGTTTGGCTCTTGGAGCACTGTGAGTAACAGCCTTGTATCTCCTGCCAGAGTTTGAAGACATGACCGAGTTCCTCGAGGAGGTCATAGAAGCCTTAACGATGGACGAGGAGGTGCGCACGTTTGGGGAGGTCATGGTTCCCGTGTTTGACATTCTGTTGGGGAGAATCAAGGAGCTGGACCTCTGCCAGATCCTGCTGTACACATACCTCGATGTGCTCCTCTACTTCACAAAGCAGAAGGACATAGCAAAGGTGGGTACCTTGGCTTAGGCAGGAGCTTTTTGCAGGGGCACATTTACAAGACCTGATCTGCAGAGGTCAAACCAGCAGTGTGGTGTAACAACACCCAATGTGTGTAGTCATACCCCTCCTCTCCCTTCTCATAGCCTGACACAAACCCATCAGTTTGTCAGGGCTTTTTGCTGGGATTTTGGACAACTGTCAGCATGTCCTGATGTGCTCCCCAGGTTTTTGCAGGCTACATCCAGCCCAAGGATCCCAGCAATGGACAGATGTACCAGAAGACTTTGCTTGGAGCCATTTTAAATATCTCCTGCTTGTTGAAGACCCCTGGCGTGGTGGAGAACCATGGCTACTTTCTGAATCCATCCCGATCCAGCCCACAGGAGATTAAAGTGCAGGAATCCAACATCCATCAGGTGGGAGAAGTGGGGCAGTTCTGCTTCCTGCAGTGTTAGTGCCCTCTCATTGCCTGAGGGTTCAAAACATGGTATCAGGGCTTGAGTTCCACTGCTGGTTCAGGAACAGCATGGCTTGCAACTAGGCATGTCCCAAAACTGCTTTGAATTCTCCAGCTGGAGCATGGGAACAGTTTTGCCAGCTGCCTTGGGTGGTGTAACCCAAGTCTTTGTGCCTTATCAAAGTTGCCTGAGCTTTTGGAAAAAGGGTGGGTGGTACTGGTGGAACAGACATCAGTAACTTGAGGTGCTACCTGGAGATCATCTACCTCAGGTGTTGCAATCACCAGGGACTAGTTTTCAGTACCTGTCCTGTAATTAAAGCAGTAATTGATTCACCAGTCAAGAAAGTGACAGGCAACATTCTCTCTCATTATGCAAGTAAATTTCTTCCTTAGGGGAATACCACTAGAAATGTTCCAGTAGGTCAGGAGTGAAACATGAGGACGCAGGATATAAATACAGGCATGAACTGGGGTGCAGAGGTCATCCCTGAGAGGTGCTTTCCCACTCAGGGGTTCTTTCAGGCTGTCAAAAATAGGCAAAGAATTTTGGATTTACTTTGTATGAGAACAAATTGTCTCAGCTGTGCTTTTGAGGACATCCCTAACTGTTGTTTGCTGCCAGCCCCAGGATCTGACCTGCTTGTAACACCTGTGTGTGATGGGTGATTCACAGGGTGTCCTGAGGAGCAGGACATGGTCTGGAGCAGGAAAGGGTCTGATAGCAGTGATATCAGAGAGACAAAAGAACAACCCCAAAGGACTCATTCAACTGTGTTCTGTTTCCTCTTACAGTTCATGGCCCAGTTCCATGAGAAGATCTACCAGATGCTGAAGAACCTGTTGCAGTTGTCACCAGAGACGAAGCACAGGATCCTCTCCTGGCTGGGAAACTGCCTCCATGCGAATGCAGGCCGCACCAAAATCTGGGCTAACCAGATGCCAGAGATTTTCTTCCAGATGTATGCCTCAGATGCCTTCTTCCTCAACCTGGGGGCGGCCCTCCTGAAGCTGTGCCAGCCCTTCTGCAAACCCAGATCTCCAAAGCTGCTAACTTTCAACCCTACCTACTGTGCCCTGAAGGAGCTGAACGAAGAGGAGAGGAGGAGCAAAAACGTACACATGAAAGGTACACCTAAGCGTTGGGGACTGAGGGAATGGGAAAGGGGATCTCCTCAGGTCCCCACTTTACCCAGTAGTGCCCTCTCAGTGGATACCATTAGGATACCATTAGGGTTAGGGGAGAGTTAGAAGCGTGACTAGAGAGGAGCAAGAAGAGAGCTGAATACAAGTAAAACACTGCCAGTATCACCAGCAGCCCTTTTGTGGACCCTCTCAAGCCCTCTCCTCACCTGGGTAGGACCTGATGCAGAGATGCTTTTCCTTACAGGTTTGGAAAAAGAAACATGTTTGATCCCTGCTCTGAGCGAGCAAGAGCCGCAGTTTGCAAACAGCTACAACCTGGTGACGGAAAACCTGGTGCTCACGCAGTACACCCTGCACTTGGGCTTTCACAGGTACTAGCTTTCAGTTCCCCTGGGGCTGCTTTCCACCCGTGTGCAGCTTCGCACATTTCAGTAAATACTCTGAACACAGGGCGGCCAGCTGAGCTGCTGCTTGAACTTCAGCCTTTTGCTCACATTTTTGCTAATCAGGATACACTCAGGCTTCCAACAATCATTGTAGATTTTGATTCTCAAATCGCCTTGGTCTTTCTGCAAGTGTTTTATCCTAATAAAGGAGTCTTGCAGGCTCCATGTTATTTATAGACACCAAAAGCCAAGTGCTGGGTATTTGTAGATTGCTCCATTCCCCCCTTTCCTTGGGGCAGGAGCCCCATCCAGGTGGCAGAGCACCTGCCCACTGGGAGTGACCTAAATGCCCTGATAGCTGGGCTGTGTGTGAAACAGCAATGTGAGGTAGCTGTCAGCTTCTAGGAGAGGATTTTCTGGACACTAAAACACTCTGTTTTGCACGACTTCCCTCTGCAAATCGTTGCCTAGATACTGTGAGGTCATGGCTGATCCAAGCAGAGTCCCCTTCTGGTTTATTCTCTAAATATAGACATTGACAAAAAAGTTATTATGCAAGTGGCTTGTTGCTGGGAAACTGAAGCATCACCTTGCAAGCGTCTCTGGGCCGTGTTGGATCCCTGACCTCAGTGACCCAAGGGAGCTCGGTGCTGCAGAGGGCTCTGCCATGTCCCCAGGCCACTCTGCAGGTGCCACGGTCCCTCACAGGGTCTCATACCCTCCCAGGTCCTGCCAAGCCTTTCCCCGAGGCTTCCCATTGCCAGAGCCCCAGGCAGGGTACCCACAGGAAATTATCTGAATCCACCAGCACAGAACAGGTGGAAGCTGCCACCAGCTTCTGCACTGGTGAGGCAGGATGTCTGTCTGTCCATCTATCTCCTCAGCCCTTCCTTGCCTCCTTTCCCGGGCAGGTTGCACGACCAGATGGTAAAGATAAACCAAAGCCTTCACCGCCTGCAAGTGGCATGGCGAGAAGCTCAGCAGAGCTCCAGCCCCGCTGCCGACAGCCTCAGGGAGCAGTTTGAGCGCCTGATGACCATCTATCTCTCCACCAAGACGGCGATGACGGAACCGCAGATGCTGCAGAACTGCCTGAACCTGCAGGTGTCCATGGCAGTGCTGCTGGTGCAGCTGGCTGTGGGGAACCACGGGACCGAGCCGCTGGAGCTGAGCTTCCCGCTGCCGGAGGTGGAGCACAGCGCGCTGGCCTACGTGCCAGGTGAAGCCACGGGTGCTGCGGGGTCTGTGCCAACACCTGCCATACATGAGCACTGGAAGAGCTGCCTGAGCAAGTGCTTCCCTGTCCAGGGCAGGACACGGTGCTACCACTGACATTGTGCAGAATATTCTCTCTGAAGAGGATCACTCTTAGAAAATTTGGGGCTGTTTGAGGGGCCATACTTAGGCTAGTGAAGCTGCTGACCTTTTAGAAGTCCTACTCACTTGCAAGTGGCAAATTCTACATTGATTCAGTGTTTTCTCTATACGTAAACTCTTTTTTCTGAGGCCTGCTTCAGGATTCTCCCCTTGGGGGCTGTGTAAAAGTGTGTCATCAGCAGACAGATGCTGGATTCACCCCATAAGTGACCTGACTGGTGGGAGGGAAGAGGGGAAGTGAGTCCCAAGTATTACTCATGCCATCAGGCTGGGCATCCTTCTCCGTGGCAGGTTCTAATACAGCTTGTTAATTACCAATACTTTATCAGCATCAGGGTGGTGAGGGGAGAGTGGATGGGAGGCTGGAAAAGGGCAAGGTGAGCTGCCTGGGAAGGAGCTCAGCTACAATCTCTGTTTGCAGAGTTCTTTGCCGATAATTTGGGCGACTTCTTCATTTTCCTGCGGCGTTTTGCTGATGACATCTTGGAGACTTCTGCTGATTCCCTGGAGCACATCCTTCACTTTGTTACTGTTTTCATGGGTGATGTGGATAGGTAGGTGCAGCCCTGGATCCTTGCTGCAGAACACCCGGGGTGACCAAGCAAGTAGAAATTGCAGAGCTGTCTTGAGGCTTGGTTTGTGCAGCTGCGAGCCGACTGATCTTTTTGAAACAGCTGAAATATGCCTGCAGGAGGCAAAAAGGGAATAAAGGCCTGCCTGGAGGCCACAGGCTTCGTGCAAGGTTCAAATGGGATTTAGTGCTTAAATATATGTGTTTGGTTGTATGATGCAGAAACCTCATCAGCTACAGCCATTTTGTACTTGTTAAAGGAAGCTCCTGGGAGTGATCCGTTGGGAGTGTCTCTATGATGTCCACTGAACAGAACTGAGTAGTTCTATTCATCTTCCTGATAAGACATCACCCTGCTTTCTGCATTTCTGCTGTGCATTCATTTACACTTGTGTGTAAATGCAGTGAGCTCCTGGCAGCAGCAGCTGCAGATGGAGATTCCCATGGTGGGCAGCTCTTCTTGTTCCTGCTGTCCCTGGGAGGTGGAATGTGTGGTTCTTCCTGGCAGTCCCCTACACCATCCCCTGGGGCAGGTGGTTGGGGTTCTGCCCCACAAGTGCAGCAGAGGTATACTCTGACCTCAGTGCTTGGTGCTGCACAGCAGATGCAGCAGGAAAAGCACTTGGATTTGCAGGGTGAAAAGGAAGCAGGTCTGTGGGCAGTAGGAAAACAGCTGGGACGGCTGGTGGGGTTTGCTCGAGAGCTCCAGCTGACAAGCAGGCATTGGGCTCTGAGTGGGAGAGCGGCTGTGGAGGGGTGAGAGCAGCAGCTTGGCTGTTCCCACACTCTCTGGCCTTTGCCTGAGATTTTGCTGTGGCATGGAGTCTGTGCAAGTGAGTGCTGACCCAGGGCTGGCTTTACTGATGGTCTGCAGCAATCTGGCACTCAAGCATGGATGAGCACGGATCCTGGAGTAATTCCTGAGCAGCTCCATTCTGCACCATGGACGTGCCATCCTGGATTTGCTTTGTTTTCTCTTGCAGGATGAAAAATCCTCACCTGCGAGCCAAGCTGGCTGAAGTGTTGGAGGCTGTGATGCCTCACTTGGATCAGGCTCAGAGCCCACTCGTCTCGAGCGTATTTCATCGCAAGCGAGTGTTCTGCTCTTACCAACACGCTGCCCACCTGGCCGAGGCGCTCATCAAAGTCTTTGTGGATATCGAGTTTACGGGTAAGCTCAGCACGGGAAGAGTTGTGTTCCCTGTGTAGCACCTGTGGGGGACTGTCCACTTGAAAGGTTCTTTGGCTTGTGCCCAGGTGACCCACACCAGTTTGAACAGAAGTTCAACTACCGCCGTCCCATGTATCCCATCCTGAGGTACATGTGGGACACTGATTCCTACCGGGACAGCATAAAGGTGAGGCGAGAGGTGCACGTCTGAGTGTGCCATGTGAGTGTGCAGCTCACATGGCGGGGCACGTGGCTCCATGTCCTGCCTTGGGGGCTCTGCTGCAGAATTCCCTATTCTCCCTTTCTTTGCAGGCCCTGGCTGATTATGCCTCAGAGAACCTGGAGGCAATGAATCCCCCTCTCTTCTTGCGCTTCCTTAACCTGCTCATGAACGATGCCATTTTCCTGTTGGATGAAGCCATACAGGTATGGCTGAGCTCACGTTCCATCATCATCAGATAAACAAGTTCTCACTTCCTTGGTGCAATACTGACCTCCAGAACAGGGCCAGCTTGCCTGGCCCTGCCTGGTGAGTCTCTGCAGTAAGTAGTATGCAGGAAACAATCCTAAGATGGTGTGGCCAGTGCCCTGGGAGAAGGGGTGAAGGCAGGAGGAAGGGTCTGGGGCCCTGTCTGTGGGTTACCCTTCCTTCTCTTGGGTTCAGGAGGCAACTCAGAACTAAGAGGAGCAAAAGGGCCTTTTCAGATCCAACAGAAAGCACGCTGGGAGATCTGTCTGTTCCTAATCTGGATACACTCAGGCTTTAAACAATCACTGTGGGTTTTTATTCTCAAATCCCCTTGGTCTTTCTGCAAGTGTTTTGTCCTAATAAAGACCTTTAGTCTCCAGGCAGTTCTCCTTTGGGATTACAAGGGAATTTCAGGTGCTCTCATGTCCCTGGTGTGTGTTAAATGTCTTTCCACTCCTTTCATAGCTGCTGTTGCTGCTAGAAAGGGCTATTTTGGGGAGCTATTACCTGCCAGAGAGCTGATTGCTGGAAGGCCAGCAGATAAGATGGGTGATATGGATGTTGCCTGACTGGTTTTGAGCATTTCTGGACCTCCTTGGCGTCGCCACCCACCCAAACACTCCATGTGTCCTGTCTTGCAGTACCTCAGCAAGATCAAAGTTCAGCAGATTGAGAAGGACCGGGGCGAGTGGGACAGCCTGTCCCCGGAGGCTCGCCGCGAGAAGGAGTCCAGCCTGCAGATGTTTGGTCAGCTGGCGCGTTTCCACAACATCATGTCCAATGAAACCATTGGCACTCTGGCTTTCCTGACTTCAGGTAGGGAAAATGGCCCCTCCTGCCTGTTAGGACCTGCCAGGGAGTGAGCAGGCAGGAACTTGGTTTCAGTGTGGTCAGATGAGGATGGAATTGCTGTGAATCTGCAAACTGTTGTTTTGCTTTCCAGAAATCAAGTCCCTGTTTGTGCATCCTTTCCTTGCCGAGCGCATCATCTCCATGCTCAACTACTTCCTGCAGCACCTGGTTGGGCCTAAAATGGGAGCTTTGAAGGTGAAGGATTTCAGTGAGTTTGACTTCAAGCCACAGCAGCTCGTGTCTGACATCTGCACTATCTACCTAAACCTTGGGTAGGTGACAAGGGGAGTGAGCTTGTCGGTGGCAGGAGCCATCTTGGCGATACTGGGGGAGAAATGCTTAGTTAGAATCAAGCTTTTCTTTAGCTTTGAGTTCTTTGCTGTGGGAATGTGGCTGCTGTGGGGAGTGTTTTGCAGCCCTGATAAATGGGGATTCTTAAACCTTTTTCTGATGTAACCTGTGGTGCAGGGATGAAGAAAACTTCTGTGCCACAGTCCCCAAGGACGGCCGCTCCTACTCACCGACGCTCTTTGCCCAGACCGTGCGGGTTCTGAAGAAGATTAACAAACCTGGCAACATGATAGTGTCTTTTAGTAACCTGGCTGAGAGGATCAAGGTGAGCACTGGAGGGAATTCAACATACAAAAAGAGATAGAGCTGGTTCCCTGTGTCCTTTTCGCTCTGTGTATTGCTGCATCCTTGCTGTGGAGCTGGATTTCTGGGAGTGCAGCTTTGTCCAAGGTCCAGGTGGGGCAGCTGGGAGGGTTCCCTGCCTGCACAGACCTGTGAGTGCTCCCTGGTTTTTAAAGAACAGGGAGGCCAAATCCTCAAAGCCACATGTGCTCCCTAGTCCCTTGCAGACCGGCAGCAGCAGGAAGAGGAGACATACGCAGATGCCTGTGATGAATTCCTGGATCCAATCATGAGCACCCTGATGTCAGACCCCGTGATCCTGCCCTCCTCCCGTGTCACTGTGGACCGATCGACCATAGCCCGACACCTCCTCAGGTGTGCAGCACAGCCCTCATACCTTGATACTTTTGGGAATCTATTTCACATATCCCATGACTCTTCCTGGCCCCTCTCTTTTTTTTTTTTTAATCTCTAGCACCAGGAGCGTCCAAGTAATGTCTTTGATGTTTTATATTTCAGTGATCAGACAGATCCTTTCAATCGGAGTCCCCTCACTATGGACCAGATCAGACCAAACACAGAGCTAAAAGAGAAGATCCAGAGATGGCTTGCAGAGAGGAAAAAGCAGAAGGAGGAGGAGCTGGAGGACACGCTGAACTAAAAGACAGGATCTCATCTTTAAACCTCCTGTCATGGGCGAGATCACAGCCATGCGGGGGTAATGGCTGGAGCTGCCGCCCTAATGACGACCACATTTAGTGCATTGCCACCACCTTTGGAGTCTCTCCTCAGACCTTTCCCTGCCAGCCCTTGTTCTCTCTTTTCCTTTCAAGACTCTCTTTAATACTACAACTTCCCACTGCACTACAGCTTCGAGCCTCAGCCTCGGGAGAAGAACACAGATGTGGTGCCCTGGCTCTGTATTACCCGCTCTTTGTGTTGGCCACGTTCTTTTCCAGCAACACCGAAAGGCTCCCTCTGTTCTGTGTTTAAACTGTGACCATCTTTCACTCGGTGAAAGCAGTGCCTCCGGCCGCTCCCACAGTGGGCCGGGGGGACAATTTTCCATCTTCTGTGTGCCAGGGGTGTAGCAGGGTTTACTTCCCCAGTGAGCGTTGGGGATGGCGGGCGTTGGAAATTAAACAGAGAGATCATCTTGGAGCCGGTGCTGGGGGTCTGGCAGCGCGGGGAGCTGTAAAAGCCCCCTGGGGCTCGGGGCCGGTGCGGTGTCGGCGCCGCGCGGGTCTCGAACCCGCGGCCCCGGCCCGGCCCCGCCCCGCGCACGTGGCCCGGGGTCCTCGCTGCGGGCTGCCCGCGGCGAACGCCGGGTGCGGCAGCGGCGGTGACATTGAGCGCGCAGCGATGGCCAAGGCCGCGCAGGGGCTGGTGCAGCGGCTGGTGCAGCGCGGGCCGGAGCTGATCGGCGGTGAGGGACGGCACCGGGCAGCGCGGGGGAGCGGGCTGGGAACGGGATGGGCTGAGATGAGGGGAGCGACAGCGGGCCGAGGGGAGCGGAGGGGATGGGCAGCGGGGCTGAGGGCAGCCGGGCTGAGGGCAGCGGGGCTGCGCCCGGGGAGGCCTGGCGGGCTCCCACCGCTGGGAAAACACCGGGAAAACACCGTCCGCTCCGGTCCCACTCCCGCAGCCGCCGTGACGTACTCGAAGCCGCGCTTGGCCACGTTCTGGTACTACGCCAAGGTGGAGCTGGCCCCGCCGACCCCCGCCGAGATTCCGCGGGCCATCGACAGCATGAAGGGCCTGGTCCGGGCCTTCCAGAGCGGCCGCCTGGCGCAGCTCACTGTCAAGGTACCGGCCGGGGCGGGATGCGGCAGCGCCGAGGGACAGCTCCAACGGGAGCTTCCCAGCCACCCAGGAAATGCTCTGCTCCTGCCTTGGGAAGCAGTGGGAACTGTTGTCAGTGACATGGGAAGCTCGTGGAATTCAGGGGCCCAGAGTTCAAAGTGTTTTGTTTTATTTTATTGGCTTTGCTCTACTTCTTCCCTGCCTGGACCAGGCTGTGATTGTTCCCCTCTTCTCCCAGGGAAGGGAGAACCCATAGGTGGCTGAATGAGCCCAGCCTTCTGGATCAGCTGTGTCATCGGTTGGCCTTGAAATTAGTGTGTTTCCCGTGTGTGGGCTAAGAAATGATCCTTGAAAGAGCTGTAAAAAGCCACAATCAACAGCTGACGGTGTACCTAATGTTGTAGAACGTTTCTGTGATGGGACATGTTGAGGGGTAGCCAAACACAGCAAAAACACTCTGCTCCACTTCTGGGTTTTTGCCTTGAGAACTGCTGGAGGGCATGGATGTGGCAGTGGGAGCGAGGGAGGAGCTGTTGAGGGATGTGGGATCTAACCAGTGGCTTTTTCCTTTCAGGACGCACTGAGGAATGGCCTGGTGGCCACGGAGGTGCTGATGTGGTTTTACATCGGGGAGATCATCGGCAAGGGCGGCATCATTGGGTACAACGTGTGAACACTGCCCTCAGCAATGCCACGGTGCTGGGTCTGTAATGGGGTCTGCCACAATAAAACTAGGAGCCTGTATCAAGCTGTTGTCATCCTTGTCTGGTACTCTGACAGATGCCAGCCTGTCCTGGGGGCAATGCTGGCACGGATGGCTCCTCAAGAGGGCTCTAAGGGCCAGGCCCAAGGGTGCCAGAGCTGCTTTAGTGACATCACTTTTGGTCACTAGAGCTGTGTTTGTTCTGGGACACTCACTGTGTCCCGACTGTGGCTCCAAGGGGAGGTCTGAGAACCCCAAAATCAAACAGAGGCTGCAAAGGGGAAACATTCCTTTTGTTTCTGAATGCAGTTCCCATCAGCTAGTGGGACCCAAAAGCAAATTCCAGTACTTTTTACACTATCAAAAGCAATTTCTGTGGCTTATTGCATAGGGAACGTAGCTCTTGTGGCTTGGTGTGTGACTGGTGCAGTGGAAGCCTGTGTAAGTAAGCAGAGCTTTGCTCCATGTGTCACCTCAGCTCCCACCGGCCAAAGGTTGAGCTGTCTGGGGTTCTACCACCTTGCTCATTGTCAGCCAGCTCTTGCAGGTTTTTCTACAAAACCTGCTGAGTGCCCTGTGCTCTGACATGTTCAGAAAATAATTTGTAGGAGCCCTCTGAAGCTAGCAGCCTGTTTTTACTGTCTTAGAAGATGGTTTTAGTCAGTATTGCTCCTTGTTGATCCTGTTGTTGTCCTGCTGCTCCTTTGCTCCTCTGGGCACTGTGCTGTGCACGCCAGTGACCCTCCAGGCCCCCAGCCCTCAGTGACCCTGGTGTCTCTGGGGTGACTGTGCCAGTAGCATGCCACTTGCTGTCCCTGCAGCAGAACTGACCTTCTCAGCAGGTCATCCCGGCAGGAGGCCTGGTGTGCTGCTGACAGGGAGTGCAGGTGAGCTCACACACTCCAGATGTGGTAAGCAGTAGGTTGTTCGTGGCATGGATGGAAACATTTTCTTCTTTCTTGTTAAAAAGAAGGCTTCCTGTCCCAGCAGCTCTGGGTCACAGCTGGTCACAGGTCACTTCCATGCCGCAGATGGGAAAACTGAGGCTCAGTGAACTTCCCGGCTTCTGTGGGGGAGTCTGCAAGAGGAGCAGTGACTGGACCTGTGCTTGCAGCCCCCTGCCCAGCCTGTGTCCTGCACTTGCTTCTCCCACCAGGCTGGCCAGGACACCGTGCCTGCCTCGCATGGCCCTCCTCCTGGTGCTGCGAAGAGTTTTGTGATTGCTCAGCCCCAGCAAACCTGACCAGGGCTGCAGCCAAGTGGTCTGGCTGATGGCCCCCAAAACTGCCCCTCCCCACAAGCTTTTTGCTCCTGTCATCACAGGCCCTTCACCCAGCAGGTAGAGAGACCAGCAAGGGGAATGGGCCAGGCCCTGTTGTGAGATTTTGCAGGATATATTCCTCAAGGAGAGGGGGATCACATATGGGATGTAATGGGTGAGCTTGACTGGAAGGATTCTGAACCTAAGAGAACCTCACTGAGAGCAAGGCTGTCTGATCTGGCTCCAAGACCTGCCTCTCCTCTCTGACTTGTTCTTGTCTGCACGTGCCCCTCTCAAAGCAGGTTCTGGTGGGCATTCAGGGGGCTGCAGCTCATACCAGCACTGGCCTGGCAAAAGCTTCAGTGGGAGGATGGGATTAAGCTTCACTAATAAAGCATGGGAGAGCTCAGTAAGGCTCCTGTCCCTAGAGATGAAGAAACCATCTAATTTTAGTTCTCCTCCCGGGAAATCCTCGGGAGAAGTCCCCCTCAGCCCCACTCCCACAGCAGACCCCAGGCAGAAGCAGGATATGTGACCCAAAAAGGGCTCCAGCAGCTTGTCCGTTCTCTCTAACTCCAGAGCGGTGTCTGGCTGCCTCTCTCGGGGACAGCCTCCCCCCCGCCCCTCCCTCCTTCCCTGCCCTCAGCTGATGAACTTCGGCGGAGCATGGCTATTTTATGTCCCCAAGCAGAGGGATTTACATCTTATCCGTGTGTTCGCAGTGCTGTTCTCACGGAATACGGTGGGCACTTGTTGGATGTTAACCCTGTTCTCGCCGCGCTGTGCTCGACGGGGTTGCCAGCCCGGTGCTGTCGCCGCCGCCTCCCTCGCGGGGGGGGCACCCAGCGGGACGCGGCACCGGCAGCGCGCGGGGCCGCAGGCAGGATACAGCCGGGGCCGGGAACGTAGGGCGAAGCCGCCCGCCCTCGGTACCGCAGCTCGGGGCCGCGGTCCCCCCGCAGGGACCGGCTCGTCCCGGGCCGAGCGGCGGAGGGTCTCGGCGGGGAGCGCGGGCTCTGCCGTGCCGGGCCCGGGGCCGCGCCCCGCGCCCCGCATACGGCCCGGCGCTATGCAGGGGGTCGGCAGCACCGCCTATGCCGTATGCGCGGTCCTGGGCGCGGGGCTGCTGCTCCCGCTCGGCATCGCCGTCGCGGTTATGAGGGCTGCCTGCGGCCCGCTGATACGTCAGGCAGGTTCCGGGGCTGGCTCGCGAGGAGCCCCGCGCCTGTATGGCACCGCGAGCTATGAGGGGCCGCGGCGGCGCGAGGCTGCGCTATCCAGGACGGGGGGCTGCACTGGGGCTCGGGCCTGGGGCCCTGCATATCGCCCAGCGTTATGCCGGGCTGGCACTCATCGAGCATGGCTTATTCATGTGCCGGGGCGGCGGGATGGCGGAGCCCCACAACCTGCATGGCACCCGTTGTTATGCAGCGCCTCCACGGGCCGGCGAAGCGCTATGCAGGGCGCGGGGTGCGGCCCGGCCCCGCTCTCTGGCTCGTCGCCTCTCAGTAAAGATGGCGCACAGCGGTCGGTGGCGCTTCCCCGCCCGGCCCGGCAGCGGCGGCTGGGGCCGCCGGGGCCCGGGGGGGTCCCGCCTACGGGTGCCGGCCGTGCATAGCCTGCGGCCCGCCGAACCTGCGGCGGCGCCGGCGACGGCGGGCGAGGGTGAGCGCGGCGGCCCGTGCTCCGGCGGGGCGGCGGGAAGCGGCGGAGGCGGGGCAGCGCCGGGCCCCGGCGGCCCCGCGGCCGCGGCCGGTCCCGGCTTCGACGCGGCGCTCCAGGTCTCGGCCACCATCGGCATCAACCTGCGGCGGTTCCGCGCGGCCTGCGGCACCGAGGCGGGCAGCGGAGAGGTGAGAGGGGCGGCGGGGCGGGGGCGGGGGGGCGCGGCGGGCGGGCGGGTCCCGGGCGCAGCATCCCCGGCGCCCCGGCGGCGGCGGCCCGAACACACCCGGGCGCACCCACCCGTCCCTGGCCGCACAGCCCGCCCGCCGCCGGACACACCTCCCGCGCCCGCGCCCCGCACAAAGGGCGCGCCCGGCGGGGGGGGGGCCGTGGGGGGGTGGCGGGAGTCGGCGGGCGGGACCCGGTGCCGGTCCGTGTCCGGCCGCCCTCGCGGTCCCTCCCCGCGCACGCGACTTGCCGCCGGTGCGTCCTCCCTGCCGCCGCCTCCATTATCCGTCTCCCGCCGCTCCCGCGCCCGCGGCGGGGCGGGATGCGGTGCGCACGCCCCGCCGGCGGGAGCGAGGTAGGATGGATGCGGCCGGGGCCTCCCGGTGCGCCCCGGTGCCGAGGATGCTCGGCGGGGTGACGCGTCCTTCCCCGGGCGCGGGGGCTCGAGGGGGCTGGGCTGCCGGCCCCTCCTGCGGGCCCGGCGGTGGGTGTCGCGCACCGGCCCTCCCCCTTCTCCTTCTCCTCCTCCTCCTCTTCCTCCCTTTCGCCGCTGTGGATGCCCCAGGCGGAGCTTAGGGCGGCGGGCCCGTTGCGAGAGGCCGTTCGCCGGTACTAAGGACGCTGGCGCTCCTTTTTTTCTTTTTTTTTTCTTTTTTTTTTTTTTTTTTTTGGAGTTGCTCTTCTTCCTCCCGTCATTTTTTTTTTTAAGCCTTTCTAAGGCAGCCGGAGTGGGAGTGCGACAACAACCCACCTATTGACAGAACAGGGAGGACATGATGGGGGTGTGTTACTACGAGCTGCAGCGTTCCTTTCCCCCAGTTGTTTTGCATCACTCCTTAGCGGCATCCTTGCGCCGGCAAGAGAATTCCCCGGGTCTTTTGTACCAGAAGGGCTTTATTTCCGATTTTTGAAGGGCCAGCTCTGTCTCCTCCAAGCAGGTTGTCAGCTGTAGGGTAGGTGAATGTATCTTTGTATTTTGTCTGCATAAAGACCAGTTGGTTTCCTTTCCTATCACTGGCCGTAGCAGAGTTCATTAAAACACACATGAAAATACAGTTTTCTTGTGTATTTCTGGTTTTGGCATTTTCTACTGGGTGCCATAAAGTGGAGCTCTTTGCTCATGGCTGAGCTGGAGGAGTTCCTTGCCTGTAGAGTGGCTGGAGGAACTGGGTTGTGTTTGCAGGAACAGAGCTGAATGTGGGGACACTCCTGCCCTCACCTGTGCAGACCTTGGGGTGTGAGTCGCACTGCTCTCATTAACACCATCATCTCAGGGATCACTTCGGGATATTTCTCTTTTTTGTTGTTTGCAGTAGACATGGCTTGATGGAATTCATGGAGTCCTCTGGGAGGCAGTTAATACCTCACCAGTGCTAGTTCAGGGATAGAAATGACTTGAGATCTGGCTAACCAAGCTGACCACAGAGTTAATAACCCAGGAGGTTTTTCATGTGGGGGGAGGCAAGTTGCTTTGTTTCTTTTCCTTTTCTTTTTTTTTTTTTTTTTACTAAGATGACATTGGGCTGTGGTTTGTTTAATTCCAGTTGTCTTCAAGTATATTTTTGCATCTCAAAAAAGCCCTAAAACATCTTTGAGATGTCTTTTTGAGTTCAGCCTTTAGGGTATTTTTGCTTTAAAGTAAAATAGCTTGAATGCATTGTAGGTATGGCAGCTGATTAACACAGGGTCTCCTCGATTTTAAGAATTCTACTTATTACATCACTTTTCTACTTAGCTGCTAATAGCTTTTCTCTAATAACATTGCAAATAGTAGAAAGTAATGATAAACACTGATTTGTGGCTCGGTGTTTGTAGGTTCAGTTTTGCCTGACCCCTCATGAGCCAGGCAGAAGCAGACCCCAGGTGTTTCCCCTCACTCTGGATTTGCAGCATGCTGGTACTCTTGGGCATACTCAGAGAGGATCCTCACAAGCATTCAGATTGAGTTAACTAACCCAGCTGGCTCCTTTCCTTTGGTGATGCTCAAAACACAAAACATTTTTGCATCAAAGAACATAGTTCTCCTGGCTGGTGACTTGTGCACTCGTCATAGTCCTAGTGAAGATTTCAGTCACCAGAGGCTGCTTCTTTTCTGTCTTGCAGTGCAAGTTCTCTGTGAGCTGGGGCTGAGGGTGTGAAAAAAGCTATGGCACGTGTAGGAAGCCAGCACATGGGTGCTGCCTGTGGTCTCTCCAGAGGAGAGGGCAGCTGTACGCAGTGCAAGAACGGTGCAGTTTCTGGTACCCGTGTGGTAGCTGCTCTGGGGAGGTGTTCTTCTAGAAGGGGGCTTCCAGAAGACCCCTTCATGTTCGGGCTCACCATGTCCTCTCAGTAACTGCCTGGTGCTCATGCTGTTCTTTTCCACAAGGTTGAGGGTCCTTCCTGAGCCAAGCCAGTTACAGTCTTCAACCAAGCTGCCATTTTTCCTCATCAGGAATAAACTCTGGGCAGTTGTTTTGAGGTCAGGAGCCAGTGGCAATCAGAGGAAGAAGCTGTGTTACCTTTTTATTTACAAGTTCTGTTCCGCATGCTTATTTTTTTTCTGCCTCATTCTTGTCTGCACTTGTGTAGATACCTGTTGAAATTGGGTATTGCCACCAAGTTAGATGCAGGAGTAATGTCCTGAACAAGTATTAGACGCAGTCTTTCCCTTGTCTCCTTGACAGTTTCATAGTACATAGCAAACTGCATTTCTCATTTAAAAGATACCTGAATTCTGGGGTGTCAGGGCATTCTCTTCAGATTCAGGTCACTTTGTACAAAGCCTTGTCTTCTGCTGCAGTTCAGTGTTGCACTGAGTTATCTTGAAACCAGCTCACGTTAAAGGAGCCACATTCTGATACTCAATTTTAACACCACAAGAATTGCTGGGGGACTTTTTGCACAGTGAAGCTGTAACTGGTTGAGCAGTAGCATTTGTACTGTGTATTAACCTTTCAGCTTGGTGTGAGTGGCACTGTAGGAACAAGAAAAATATGGTTGCATTTTCTTGGTTCATTATGTCAATATTTGGTGTAAAAGAAGCATAAACATAGTTGTTAAATATCTGCTCTGCCTGTCAGTTTAGAGCTTCTTGCCCATCTGTGAAAGCGGATTGAAGCTTTGGGACATAAAAGTTGAGAGTGTGCTGGATGCATGCTGACAGTTACCTCCATAAATCTGTATTGGATGAAAGTTGCAGAAGCTCAAGTTTGGCAGTTGGATGTGGTGGTGATGGTGGTGTCCCTGGTAGCACTTCTGTGATTATACCTGGGGCATAATGTTTTATGAGGTGAATGTTGGAGTTGTGGATGTTCGCCAGTGCCTGGAATGTTTGGTACTAGGTCCATGTCCTGGGGGTAAGGATTAGCTTCCCTACTGCCGCCAGGGTCATTCCTGAGCTAGAAATACATATTAATTTCTTATGTTTGCCTCAGAATTTCCTCACGTAGTGTTAGGTTGAATGGTCGCTGTCAGACTGCTCGAGTGTTTAATGTGTGAGTTGGGGGTGCAGAGCCTTTCCTGTCACGGGTAGGGTGGTCACTGCACACACATGAGGAGGGGACTGCTGTAGGTATTGATGTCTGACAAGAGACATGTGGGAGTGAGGATGATGCAGATCATGGCCCAAGAGATGGAGGCTCCTTCATGCACTTTCCCTTCCTGAATATTTGGGTGCTGCTTTGTCAGATGTGTGAAAATAAAAGTATGTTTCTGTTTTTGTGATTTGGTCAGCTTTGTTCAGTGCTCCAAACCCTCAGAGGAGCAGTTTTGGGAAGTTTGTTAGGAATTTGGGAAATTTTTCAAATGAAAGGCGATGTGGCTCATCCCACTGGCACCAGCAGTGGGGCAGGTAAGGCAATTTCAGAACAGCAGCCGTGCAGTTTGTTCCAGGGGCTTTTGGACATTGCACTTCCTTTAGCTGGAAAGCACCTGGGACAGACTTGTGACAGTGCTTGACCATGCACTTCTGTATTGGCACCCAAGTGCTGAACTGCAGCTTTCACAGCACTGTGTTGGAGGAAACAGGTAACTCTTCAAGTCAGTGGTTCGTCACTTCTCAGGGATACCACAAAATTCCCAGAGCAGGGTTAGCTGTTCACCCCAAGCTGAGCTACAGAGCATAGTTTGACTTTAGTACTGTTTCTTTAGGAATATATGTTTAAGAGCGAAAGATGAGTTTACCACCACAAAAGAATTTTTTTTTGCATCCATACAGCAACTGTGGGGCTTTTCTCCCACCATCTGCAAGCTTCGCCTTTCTAGGCAGTGGTTTGACTGACCCTCTTCCTTGGAAGTGGTATTATTGAAAGAATGAGAGTGTTTCAGGTGTTCTAATAAGCATTCCTCTGTATTCAGATTGGAAAGCATAAATGAGAAGTTCTCATCTGGGTTGGAACCAGGACTCTGGCAAAACAGATCTGTATTCTCAGTAACACACTTGTGATAGACCCACCCTGAGCCTCAGCCCCATAAAGAGCAATATATTCTTTCTAATTCAAAAATAAACTGGACTCTGGTAGCTGCAGCCCTAATCACTGTTGTATTGCCATGGGTGATGCCCGAGGGTACCGCTGCAGAGGCGTAGTTTGGGGGTTTTCATGTGGAGGTGACCAAGCCAAGAGCTGTTCTGGGATCTCAAGACATTCTCTGTAGGTTGGTGCCACTCTGAGGTGAAGCCCCAGCAAAGTCTGTGCATCACTCCTGGTCAAAGCTTTAGTTGAATTAAACAATGGAAGGATGAATGTTCCCTCCTCTGAGTTGGTGCACAAGATCACCCCAAGTGCTCAGCTGTTTATTACTGAAGTTGCATCTCAAGTAATGGCTTGGGAAGCATCTCCCTGAACTCCCAGCGGAATCTGCTCTGCTCCCAACACCCGGTGTTTGTCTCAGGGTTACTACCTGCCAACCTCCAAGGGTGTTTACTCTGCTGAAAGCAGAGGAGTCTGGTAGATGTTGTGCTGCAGTCACTAAGCAGGCATCTGAATGAGCTTCTAAAAATAGCTTATCCCTTTCCAAGAAAGTGAGGTGCTGTCTAACTTGGGCCAAACCCAGGATGGGGAATGGGAAGGACAGCATTGGTCAGGTGACTCTATTGTAAAATAAACTTTTTCAGGTGATGATTGGAGTGGCTGCATTGCTGGTTTAGAGGCTCATGCAACTTCACAGATCCATAGTGGTATGGTTTATACTGTTATTCCTCAGACAGAGATCAGAACATCAGTTAGTGCCTGCAGGGTAGTTTCTCCTTTGAAGGTGGATTTTCCTGTGAGATCTTTAACTGGAAATTCTTTGAAAAGTAATATTGTTCAAGAGCATTGTGATAGACATTTGCTTGCAACTTCTCTGTTCTTCAGTAGCTGGGTTACTTCAGGAAAAGTCATTCTTTATCTGCACACAACTCTGAAGTTGAACCCAGTTGGGATAGTGTAATGTTTGAATGGGAAACGTACGTGCTGCCCAGACAGAGATTATCCCATGCCTGCTTGGTTAGTCTTCATGTCTGACACAAGGCAAGCCTTCCCTCATCCTTTAATTTATAGTCCTGAGTGGCCTTTTTTGCATTGCATTATTCTTTTTCAGGTAAATGAGGACATGTTAAAAATCTTAATGGTTTTTAATCACTCTCCATCTGTCATGACATTTCTGAAAAACTGGAGGGAGGCTGTTCCTGCCTAGCTTGCCTCAAAGCTGCATTTTGGCATGTGATGGCCAACTGAATGGTTTAGCCTGGCAAATGCTGAGCGATACTTAGTGGCTTTCTTCATCTTCTCTGACAGGTCACAGGGTTGCCTTCTCAGGTAGTGATAGCGACCATTCTGAGGTCACCAAGACACTCAGGGATGTCACCGAACGCACAAGCACAAGTAACATATTGGTCATACTACTTGTGGTTGTAAATGAAGCGAAAGTGATTGTTTTGTGGAAGGAGCCTTTTTGCTGTAGATGCTTCTGGTGACTGGTTGGTAAGAAATGGAAAAAATTATAATTCCCAGGCTATTGGCCAAAACCAGTATTAATGTTGGAAACATTACATTTTATTTAGCCAGTATTAATGTTGGAAACATTACTTTATCTTACATTGTAAAAGTAAGATAACAGATATCAGTTTGAAAATAACGCAAGTTGTAATCGTGGATTGACAGGTGATTGTCAAAAATATGGCAAGTAGCCAGAGATAAAATAATAATGACTTTAGGACCCAGAATAACAAAATGAAGAAAAGATCTGTAGCAGCCACAGGAACTTGGAGGCCAGTGCAAGTCAGGAAATCGCACAGGGTGAGCAGCTGATCCCTCAACGTTTCTAAACCTGACTGTTCTTAGGTATTTGTTATTTCTCTGTGTTTTCTCTGGGTTTCAGCCCACATCTGTCTCCACTGACAGCTTCTCCGTCTGTCAGGGCTGGGGACCCCTTCCCTGCGCACGCCCACGGAGGCAGTGCTGCCTGGCTGAGCGATGTTTACATCCTGCTGCAGCCCACGTGCTCTGGAGCGGCAGGCAGGGGCAGGCAGGCGTGTCGGCTCTGCTCCTTGATCCGCAGTGCTGGAGTGGGCAGCTGGGCACTCCCGCAGCTGCTCTTGCTCAGTTGCAGTGCTGCAGGACTGAAGTTCGGAAGCAGTAGCTTCTCCCTTTCTGGGACTGGCCTTCGGGGGTTCTGTGTGATGCAAGGTCTCTCAGGCAGAAGCAATGTCTTCTGGCATAATTTTATTTCTTTTATGTTGCTTTATCATTGCTTTTTCTGGTTTTCTTGTCATCTCTGCTGCAAGTGCAAAGCGCAGATAGGCAGCATGGATGTGAGGAGGGGCAGGGCCACCCCCTGTTCCAGCAGAAGATCTTGAGAAATACTTTGGTCTAAAGCCTTGCTCCTTTTTGTCTTTTGGACTGTGGTGTCACTCATTGAGATGCTCTTCCTGATCTTCCCTGTAAGTAGATGAAGTTGGAATTCCATGTGAAAAGAATGAGGCAAAATACAAAGAAATGGTGTTACTTCTTTGTGCAGCTCACCACCTTCTTTCAGAGTCTTGTCCCTTCTCACTTGCAGGATACTGTTCTTGCAGTGCCTGCCCTTCTTAAAGCATAGTAGCCACATTGCACAGCGCTTTGAAAGGATAAACAACAAGTGGCATCTCTGTTTCCAAAGTTCATAGGAAAGTTAAGACTGGCCAACTAAATACTTGAGGTAAAAATGGATTAGGAAGGGTGTAATGACATATAAACAAAAAGATGTTCAAAAGATGCCACACATTTGAGTGGCAGATTAACTGGATTGACACCTACAGACTCCTGCTACACATGCCTCACTGTGGACAGCAAGCCTTTTACCTCATGTCACTTTCAGAGGAAAGAGCTTCACAGAAGAAATCAGGTTTTCATCTCTCCTTAAGACCAAGTCTGAAGGGAATTAAAAAGAGAGGATTTACGTAAGTTTGCAGGAAGTTGGGCTACATTTGTACTAGAATAATATACACAGAAACACTTCATTTGCTGGAGTGTGTCTTTAGGGTGGTTTAAATAATAGCTTAGAGGAGGAAAGCTTTGTTGTTTGATATGAGCAGCAGATTTTATGCATTAAGGGTTTGTTTCTGTATATATTTGTAGTTTGTTTTCCTGTAACTTTTTTTGATTGTTCCGTAGTTGTAAACTGTAGTTGCTGTGTATGTGTATATAAAAGTTGTATTTCCTTTTTAGCAATTCTTTGTTAGAAGAACAAATGCCAGTATCTTTTTTGGGGAAGGAAAATCCTCTAGAATCCTTTTGTGCTTCATTCACAGTGGAGTTCATTTCAGCATTAATATCCATGCTCTCAAACTTCCATCTGCTTTCTCATTGCAGGATGAACAGTTTTTAGGTTTTGGTTCAGATGAAGAAGTCAAAGTACGAAGTCCCACCAGGTCCCCCACAGGTAAGTTGAAGTTGCAGGATTGGGTGTTGACTTTTGTGATTGCTGTTTTCTTTTGTGATGATTTTGCTGTGCCTCTCCTGTTGGTTCCATCAGATCTCATCCACCATAAAAGCCACACCAGTCTTTAGATTCAATGCAGTTAGTTTTGGATTCTCTATTGTCTGATCTGTAAAGGAGCAGGGAAAGTTTGAGTAAAATAGTTATACTGATAAAACCAGCATTTGAAACCTCATGTCAGTGTTCTGGAGAGGCAGCTATTTAAAGAGTAAGGGTCTGAAACTGGTTTGACTATTTTAGTATCTTTCAGTAGACTCATTACTGCCTGTGTTGTCAATAAATGCTCTCACTGGAGCACTCTGCTCTTCCACCATAATCATCTGCTCAGCTTGGCTTCAGCAGCAAACTGTGGTGGAGCTCCTTGCTAGTGCAAGGGAAGATCCAGAACTGAAATAGCTGGACTTGGTGAGAATGCAATGAAATGCATTGGTCAAGGTGGGTAATCAAGTCTTGTGCTTGATGGCCAAGTCAGTGCTGAGTATTAACTGTGTTTCAAAGCTAAAGCCAGTTTTTAGTAAATTGTCTTGTATCAGCCCTGTGTAGGTTGTTCTTGCTCTCTTGACCTCTCCCTTAGCAGTGCAGATGGATGGCACTCGAAAGGAAGGATTTCTTTTTCTTTTAACTGGCTATGAGCTGCTTAAAAAAATACGTAAAAATTCATGTGTTTAAAAGGTAGCATGTGCCCTTTAGATTTATTGCTCCCTCCCAGCATGAGGTTGGTACTGGGTGTGTGCAGTTGCATATATAATTGTTGGGAAAAGACTAGCTTGCATTTTTAAACAAGTCATCTGCGTGGTATTTTATGTGGGAAGAGACGTTTGTAGGGAAGGTATTCTCTACGTGTAGTGCTAAAACTATTTTTATTTGTTGATTATCTGAAATGTTTCGGCAATATATGGGCAGCATGAATGATACTGAGTAAATACTTGTGTGACTTGGGTAATGCTCATCCCACACCTGGAGAAATTTAATATGTTCCCTGCATTCTCTGTTTCCCTCAGTTAAATCTAGTCCACGGAAACCTCGCGGGAGGCCCCGGAGCAGTTCTGACCGAAGTTCAGCTGTACTGTCAGACTCTTCATCAGTGTGTTCCCCTTCAAGTAAGTCTGAAACCACATCCATGGAGAAAGTAAAGAAGAAGGAGTCAAAGAATGGGGAAAAAAGACGAGGAAGACCTCCAGCACTTACAAGTGTGAAGTTCAAATTGTCACAGGAGAAGGACACCTCGGACATTCAGAAGGGTAGCAAAGAAGAAAAAGAGAGTCTGAAAAAAATCAAAAGATCACCATCCACTACATTTCAGCAAGCAACTAAAATCAAGAAGTTAAGAACTAGTAAGCTTTCCCCACTGAAATCTAAATTTAAGCCTGGGGCAAAACTTCAGATTGGGAGGAAGAGCGTTCAGATTGTGCGCAGGAGAGGCAGGCCACCATCCTCTGAGCGTTTAAAGACTTCCTCAACTTTAGTCATAAACTCACAGCTGGAGAAGCCCCAGAGGATTCGCAAAGAAAAGGATGGCACACCACCTCTCACGAAGGAAGAGAAGGCTGCTGTCAGACAGAGTCCACGCAGGATTAAGCCTGTTAGGATTATACCTTCCACCAAAAGGACGGATGCTGCGATTGCTAAGCAACTCTTGCAGAGGGCTAAAAAGGGAGCACAGAAAAAGATTGAGAAAGAAGCAGCCAAACTGCAGGGCAGGAAGGGGAGAACCCAGCTCAAAAATATTCGACAGTTCATCATGCCAGTTGTGAGTGCAATCTCATCACGGATTATCAAAACACCCAAACGGTTTATTGAGGATGAAGACTACGATCCTCCTATTAAAATATCCAGACTAGAATCCACACCAAACAGCAGGTTCAGCACTACATCTTGTGGCTCCAGTGAAAAGTCCAGCGCCGCTTCTCAACATTCATCTCAGATGTCTTCAGATTCCTCACGGTCCAGCAGCCCCAGCGTGGATACATCTACAGACTCCCAGGCTTCTGAGGAGATGCAGATGCTTTCTGAGGAGCGAAGCAATACTCCGGAAGTTCACACTCCCCTGCCTGTTTCTCAGTCCCCTGAAAACGATAACAGTGATGGGAGAAATAGAAGGTTTTCGATAACAGAAAGAAGTTTTGGCCAGAGGACTGCAAAAAAGCTGTCAGCCTTACCAAGCATGCCACAGCAGCAGTCCTCCTCCTCTCCTCCTCCCCCTTTGCTCACTCCCCCCCCACCACTGCAGCCTGCTTCAAGCATCTCAGACCATACCCCTTGGCTTATGCCTCCAACCATACCGTTAGCCTCACCCTTTCTTCCTGCTTCTGCCGCGCCGATGCAAGAGAAACGAAAGTCAATTCTGCGAGAGCCAACATTTAGGTGGACCTCCCTGAAACATTCCAGGTCAGAGCCACAGTACTTCTCATCAGCAAAATATGCCAAAGAGGGTCTTATCCGCAAACCGATATTTGATAACTTCAGACCCCCGCCGCTAACACCGGAGGACGTTGGCTTTGCATCTGGCTTCTCCACACCAGGTGCGACAGCTCCCACACGTCTCTTTTCACTTCACTCTGGAGCCAGGTTTGATATGCACAAGAGAAGTCCTCTGCTGCGAGCGCCACGATTCACACCAAGTGAGGCCCACTCCCGGATCTTCGAGTCTGTAACCTTGCCCTCGTCAGTCGGTCGCGCCACCACAGGGACCTCTGCCACAGGCACGTCGTCCCGGCGACGGAAGAGGAAAGCATTCAGCCCCATCCGATCAGAACCCAGATCTCCTTCGCACTCCATGAGGACGAGGAGCGGAAGGCTTAGTACCTCTGACCTGACAACTCTCACCCCACAGTCTTCTGTCTCTTCCTCATTAACTAGTATTTCAGTTAGTTCTCTTGCCACTAGTGCCTTAAATTCAACTTTTACTTTTCCCTCCCATTCCCTGTCGCAGTCTGGGGAATCAGCAGAAAGAAGCCAGAGACCAAGAAAGCAGACGAGTGCTCCAGCAGAGCCTTTCTCATCTGGTAGCCCTACTCCTCTTTTCCCCTGGTTCACATCAAGTCCCCAGACAGAGAGAGGCAAAAACAAGGACAGGGCAGCAGAAGAGCTCTCCAAAGATAAAGATGCTGACAAAGGCCTGGAGAAGGACAAGAGCAGAGAGAAAGACAGAGAGAGAGAAAAAGAGAACAAACGGGAGTCGAAGAAAGAGAAAAGGAGAAAAGGGTCAGAAATACAGAGTAGCACTGCTTTGTTTCCTGTAGGTAAAATGCCCAAAGAAAAAGTCAGTGAAGACGCTGCAGCATCATCATCTGCCAAAAAACCTGCCGGGCGGAAGAAGTCTACAGCAGTAGATCCCACAGCAGACGTTTCCACTGCTGCTCTGGCAGATACAACAGCTGTCAAAACCAAAACATCCAAGAAAGGTAGAGGGGGGCTGGACAAATCAGACCTAGACCTCAGCCCCACTGTGCCATCTTTGGAGAAGGAAAAAGCTCTGCGTCTTCCTGCTCCTTCATCAAGCACTGTTAAACATTCTGCTTCCTCCATCAGTTCTATGTTGGCTCAAGCAGACAAACTGCCAATGACTGACAAGAGGGTAGCCAGTCTTCTGAAAAAGGCAAAAGCCCAGCTGTACAAGATTGAGAAGAGCAAGTCTCTCAAACAAGCAGATCAGCCAAAAGCACAGGTACTCCTTTTTCCAAGTTGGGTTTTTTGCTAGAGTGCATCTTACTTTGAACTTGTCTGAAAGTCACAAATAGCTTTTGTATACTGAGCATGGAGAATTAATGTGCCAAGTTAGGCAGCTGTTAGTGCAACAGATGGCAAACGACCCAAAAACAAGAAGCCCTGGGCAGAAGCTGAGGGGAAGAGGGAGCTGCTGTGTAGTCAGCTCAGAGGGGAGCTGCATGCATTTTGGAGACCAGTACAGCATAGCTGCTTATTGGGTTTCTCTGAACAAATCTGAGCAAAGCAATTATCTAGAGTAGTACTCACTCTGAAAAGTGCAGTTCCAGCAAAATGCAGTGTCTGTCTTGGCCTCGAGGTTTCTTGGGGGGCCACACTGAGCATAAAGTTGGCTTCTGAAGGAAAGTTGTTTCTTGATCTTCCTATTTTTTAACTTTATGCAGTGATCTCTCACTTATAGGAGGGAGGAAGATCCATTGGAATTTTGCATCTGATTTGGGGAACTGCTTCCTGCCACTTTGCTCTTTTACCCTCTTCCCCACCCCAAAACCACCCTTTTCTGCAGTCCTCTTTACCTGCCAGAAAGGGAGGTGAGATATGTTTTCAGGGAATACTTTTTATTTAAACTTTTACTTTTTGTAACAGCACTAGTGTTGAAAATCACCAGTACGTATTTCAAATAGAGAAGCCTCCAGCTGTTTGTTTCTGAAATGAAGATGCCCATGCACCTGTATGACTGGCCTGGTGTAGCAGAAGCCCAGATTCTCACAGTTGATTATTTGGGATAGTTCTTTCAGTGGGAGATATTCCAGAATCTTACCAAAACATGGAAAATTGCACTAAAATGCTCAATTTGTTTAGCCTCTCAGTAAACCCAAGTCCCTCATCTGAAACATCAGCAACTGCAAAGCTCTCAAACAACCTCATCTACTACTGGCCTCTGCTGGATCAATCAGCACCAAGTGCTGCTCCAATTCCAGTGAACTCTGATTTTTTTTTTTTTTAATGTCAGTGCCTTGTTAATGTGGCTTCATCCAGTAGTGGATGGAGACTTACCTTGTAATTCCAGTTGAGTCAAAACTCTTGTTCTCTTGCATTTATCCTTTCTTGTATAACTGAGGCTTAGAAGACCAAGTCTGTTTTTATCCCGATTCTTACAATCTGCAAGCTAAGATACAATTTGCTTAGAAGTCTCTATTGCATGTTTCTCGGTCTCATTTCGGTAACTTTCTTAGGAATACTGTCTGCTCTCATCTTCTGAAATCTAGGGGCAAGAGAGTGATTCATCAGAAACGTCAGTCCGAGGACCACGAATAAAACACGTTTGCAGGAGAGCAGCTGTTGCACTGGGCCGCAAGCGAGCAGTGTTTCCTGATGACATGCCCACTCTGAGTGCCTTACCATGGGAAGAGCGGGAGAAGATACTGTCTTCCATGGGGAATGATGGTGAGTTAGGATTTCTGGTTTTCATCTGTGGGTTCATACAAACTCAGCTTCTGTTGTCTGCTTTAAATGAGGACTTCGAGTGATTAACCAGGGAAAGTAAGTTAAAGAGCTCTGGGCTCTGTGTTACAGTGCCACTCGAACAGGGTTAATCCTTTAAGCTATTAGGAATTGTGTTAAATATGTGTGTTTTGCACCAAACCCGTGCTCTGCCGAGGAGCGTGTGTGCATACACATGTGCACGCATGTGTACACATGTGTATGCACACAATCTCATGCATCTCTGTGGCTCTGCAGATGAACTTAGGCTTCATGGGCTAAATTAGACACTCCTGAATCATTCTTTGACATCAGAAAATTCATATTAGAAATGTTCTTTTGGTAGATAAGTCATCGATAGCTGGCTCAGAAGAGGCTGAACCTGTTGCTCCACCTATCAAGCCCATTAAGCCGGTCACCAGGAACAAGGCACAGCAAGAGCCTCCGGTGAAGAAGGGCCGGCGCTCCAGGCGCTGCGGGCAGTGTTCGGGCTGTCAGGTTCCAGAGGACTGTGGGGTCTGCACTAACTGTCTAGACAAACCCAAGTTTGGTGGGCGCAATATAAAGAAGCAGTGCTGCAAGTAAGTGTGTCTGAGAAATTGTTGAGCTAATCCCTGCTCTGAGCGGGATAAGTGTACCCACGCTCTGGGCCAGGAACAGCAGATTTGCCCTGTGTCATGGGCTTGGACTGAGCCTTGACCTGGTCTGAAGCTTGATCAAAGCAAAGGGCTGTAAACAGCTGGAGAGTCAAGACCACAATTCAAGGTGCAGTAGTTATGAACTCTTTCTCTGGAGTTCACTTCTAGTTTATTCTGCTCAGTTTGATGGAAGTGGCAGAGTATTGGGGATTGTTTGGTGTAAGATCTGTGGCTTTTGTCAAGCAGTACAGGATTTTGCAAGGAAGGCAATATGCACATAAATATTTATCTCTTATTCTCCTAGACTGCATTAATGAAGAGCTTGTGTTTTCAAGCTGGTGTTTATTTAGCTTATATATACTTTGTATATCAATGGGTTAGGGTAAGGATCTCTGGATCCTAAGCCTTGATCAAAGGTGTCTCTGGATATCATTAAGAAATACCACTCTTCCATGATTTCTTCTATCATTTTTTATACGTATCACTTAGACTGGACCTTGTACTTTTTAAATTGTGGTATTAAATTGATTTTACCAGAACTAGATAAACTGTCTGAAAAGGCACCAGCTAAAGTGGCACCAGTAGATTGTTGTGGTATAAGAGCTATTTATAAGCCTTGCTGTGAGAATTGCTGTGTGAGAACATTCTGCAGACTGGAAGGAGTCTTGCTCTCAGCAGCTTTGCCCAGGCTTTGGGCTGGGTTTCAGAGCCATGAGCCCTGCTACAGGAATGGAGGCAGAAACAAAGCCTGGCCCAGTCTACAGAAGACATTTTATGCCAAGAATAAGACAAATAGGGAATAAAGTTGAATAAAGTTAGCAAAAGTCTTGGTCCCCTAATCCAGTCTCATGCCAAGAGTACTTGGTTTTGTCTGAACAAAAGTAGTGTATGTATTGATAATGTTATTTTCAGGTTTTGATGTTGAATATTTACAGACTGTCCTCTTAATGTCTGCATCTTTGTTCTGATTTCATGACATGTCGTTTCTTTTTAGAATGAGGAAATGTCAGAATCTACAGTGGATGCCTTCAAAAGCTTATCTCCAGAAGCAAGCTAAAGGTAGGCTAAAAGACTTGCCTTGAGTATAGGACAAGACAGAAGTTTTTCTTTTCATAGGTTTTGCTCTCTGTGGTGGTGTTTTAGCTACACTGAGCTTATAAAGGTTATTCTGCTGGGAGCCAACCTGCCTGCACTGTTGGTGGCAGGTGCAAGGGGCAGGAGAGATGTGAGTACTGACAGACATTGTACATGCCAGTGTCTTTCAGCACTGGACTGGTGCTGAGTGGACTGGTTTGTTTCCTTCCTTTTACTTCCTTTTCCTTCCTCACAAAGTCTGCCCTCAGCTCTGAATCTGTGTTACTGCAGGAGGGTGTCACTTATTGCTGTTGCAAAATAGGGGCCCTGGGTGTGAGAGAATGTGGATTGAAGTACAAGCCAAGTTTATTTTTTGAGTACAGTTTTTTCTTTGGTATGACAGAATGACAAAGTTCTGAATCAAAGTGTCTGTATCCTTGTTTTAAGAGAGCAGCAATTTATTTGAAGTCACACTATTTTGTTTGTGTTGCTTTATCTGTGCTTCTTTTTCTTAGCTGCAAAAAAGAAGGAGAAGAAATCCAAGACAAATGAGAAGAAAGAAAGCCATTCTGGAAAAAACCAATTGGACTCTGGACAGAAACAAGCTCCTCAGGCTGTTGTACCAAGAGAAGACAATTCTGGGAAGAAGAGCAGTGAGCCTCCCCGTAAGCCTGTTGAGGAAAAGCATGAGGATGGAAATTCCTCCGTTCCTGTGTCAGAGCCCAAACAGGTCCCTGCATCTGGTACCAGAAAGACTGGCAAGCAGATGTCCCAGTCATTCCAGCTCCCTCCTCCTCAGCCACCAAGCTCAGGACCTTTGAAAAAAGAAGCACCTAAACTTAGCACTTCTGAACCCAAGAAAAAGCAGACTCCCCAGCCAGAAATAGGTAAATGGGACTATTTATCCTCAATACACTTGAGTCATGTTCAGTAGCAATACTGCTAAAAGCTGGTGCATTTTAAACCCAATGAATGCTTTATGATGTGTTGAAATCTCAGCAGATTATTTTGGAAATTTTGCTTAGAACTGACTTCGTTTTTATTGAGCCAAAGTGTATGTTAGGGCAGGGAGAAAGATGGCTATCCTGGTTGGGACTCTTGAGCTGTATAGTCGTGGCAGTCTTGAAGTGTATTTTCAGAATTGTTAAGTCTATCAACTTCCCATTCTGAATGTGAAACCAGGAGGATCTAATATTTTACTACAAAAGTATAGTCCACTATTGTATGTAGTGCAGAGCAGTGTGAACAGTCACCAGCTAGGCAGCTCTGGGATTTCTGTGGCTTTGCACCCACAATGCTCCAGATTGTGTGCAGAGCAAACTTCTCTACTAGTCTTGCCTCAAAGTAACTGCTCATAGCTGGGGAGGTGCAGCCACAGAAGAGGGTGGAAAAGTTCTAGTCTAAAACTCATCGCACATTACCCAGCTGATTTTTTTCCCTTTTCTTCTCTACAGGTGGCTGTTAGTTACTTGAAATACTCATAATTTTTCCCCCCCTTCCTAGGCACAGAACAAAGCAAACAGAAAAAAATTGCTCCCCGTCCAACTTTCCCTGTGAAACAGAAACCAAAAGAAAAGGTGAATACTGTTTTTTATACAGTCAGTAAAATCTCAAGCACCTGGAACTTCTGTCTAGAAATTAGAACCATATTGCTTAAGCCTTTGCAGATTTTTTTATTTGGTTCTTAAAGATGTTAGGTTTTCCCTTGTGGCAGTATATGGATAGCAAAAACCATGGCCTATGCCTAAGATTCAGTTCAGAGGTTACTTTGGTATCTAAGATTTGTGTGTTGGAGGGTGGAGGCTAGCTTTTACGTAAAAAATGCAACTACTTTTGTCTCAGAAATAGCTCGATCATGGAAAAAAAGAATTGTCTTAAGTAAATCTGAGGGAGAAGTGAGTAGAGCCTGTTTATACCCAGAGTTGCCCCACTGCATCCAAACACCAACCCATGCCTTGAGGAAAGAACAATGTGATGGTAAAGCACATGGAATTAGGACTGTACTTGCATATGGAATGCTCTTAGGGAATGGTTAGTAGAATGGTCACTTCCCTGCAGCTTTGTAATACTCGTTAATTTTGTGCTGATTCGGGGGTTTGTCTGTAAATTATTTATGGTATTGGATGTAACTGCTGATTAAGTTCTGACGTCCAGAGTTGGGATTAATGCAGGCTCCTTTGCTTGACCAGGAAAAGCCCCCTCCTCTAAGCAAGCCAGAGAGCAGCACACTGAACTTACTCAGCACTCTGACTAACGGCAGCAGTTCCAAGCAAAAGCCACCTACAGATGGAGTCCACAGAATCCGAGTGGATTTCAAGGTAGAGGACAAAATGTTTTAAGTATTTGAATGTCCGCTGGCTTTCAGACACTGGAACTAGAGTCCCCTGAAAGTGCTGGCAATAACTGCTGAGTTTGTGTGTCTGTACCTTTCAAAGGGAACTGCCAAAATAGGAGCTTCATGACAAATCACTTGGTTGATTTTTAAAAGCTTGTTATGCCTTTTTTTTCTTATAATTAGAGTACTGGATGAAGAGACACTTAAAGCTTTAAAACCTTAACTGTCAATGTGTGAGGATGAGCAAGAATTTGAGGTTTATGAAGAATTATTCCATTAAGATGGAACTTTAAAACCTTACCACAACTTGAGCCAACAAGATTTGGGGAAAATGTTAGTAACTTGTAATTCACAACGTTTGGGGTATATCTGGGGTTTTAAAATGATAATTCATGTACATTTCTGAACAACAGTGTTGAAATAATAATAAAATATTTTCCTAATAATTTTTCATCTATAAGTGTTGATACTGGAGATCATAGTGAGATCTCATAAGTGTTTTATACAAATACGGAGCTTTAATAAAGTATAATTCTTCTGAAATTTCACTTCTAGTAATACTTGTGCAATTGTGAAAAGCCTTGTCCTGTTCCTTAGGTTTGCTTTCCCTAGAAGGAAGGCTCTAGCATGCCATTGAGTGCTCTCGGCAGGAACAGCGCCGAGGTGTGACTCTCCCAGAATACACTGTAAAGTAGACTGAGGTAGATGTTGAAATTATTTCAGTTTGAGGCATCTTAATCGCAGGCCCAGAACTGAACAGTGGCGTGAGCATTTTGTACTGATGTTGTATTGCCTTGTTCTGCATGGTGATGTGTCCTTTTGTACTTTCAGGAGGACTGTGAAGTGGAGAATGTTTGGGAGATGGGTGGGTTAGGCATCGTCACCTCGGTACCTATTACTCCCAGGGTGGTGTGTTTTCTCTGTGCCAGCAGTGGACACGTGGAGGTAAAGCATTGTGTTCTGCTGTTGATGACTTAATTACAGCACTGTATTGTTACAAAAATAAATAAATAAAAATTATAATGACCTTAATCCAGAAGAAATTAAAATAATACCTGTAAATCTGTCCTTGCTAGAATTTGTCCCAGATACTAAAGTGCAAGGTATTTTAAATCAGTTTGGAAACCTCAGTGGTGCTTTCTTTGGAGTTGTATGAGTTGAGCATATTTGAAAGCACCCATATCTCTAAATTTGGGAACTCAACGTCTGATGTAAAGCAGGATTTTGCTCTCTTTTAACCTGAAATACAAAAGACTGCCCAATGGTGCTAACAGATTTTAGACAGCCTTGACTTTTCCAGGTGTGCCCATATCTGCCAAGAGCTGTAAACTGTTACAGAAACATAACTGGAAAGGTTCTGGCGCTGCCTAAAGAGCTGGATCAAGATGTGTTAAATACATTTCCTGGTTTAGATAGGTGCCATCTCAGCATCTTCAGACCAGCTGACATGGGTGCTATTGCTCTAGGAGGGCCTCGGTTCTGATGAGTGGACAGGGGAAAAGGGGGTTAAGTTCTGGATGTGGGCATCAGTGCACTTGAGGTCCACAAAGGCCCTGTGGGGCACGGAGCTACCCCCTTCTTAGTCAGGGGCCCCCAGGGCACAAATGATTCCCATGTCCCCTGTGAGCCTGCAGTGTCTGTGCTCTGAGGATGATTGTTTTTCTCATATGACCACCCTTGTACAGGATACAGAGAAACTAGAAGAGTTTCGTAATGGCAAAGTGGGCTGAACGGAGGGAGAGAGACTCTCTTTGCTCTGCATGTCCCCACTTCATGCACCAAGTGTGTCTTCTGGTGTAATTGACTTGTAGTGCAGAGAGGAAGTGGGGGAGAGAGATCCTGAAGAGCCCTATAGGCCATTATCAATGCTCAAAGCACTTAGTTAACAGGTACCAGACTCCCGGTGGCTGTGAGTTGTCCAGTTGGTATTTGGTTTACCTGAAATACAGGGTTTCCCTCCTAAAATCTTGTTCTGTCAGTGGTAAAGCAGAATTCAAAATAGTTTAGAACACAAGCGGGCTGGTTTGGGAACTTGGAGCAGTTTCTGCTTTGCTAAAACCTGCCTCTCCCCCCTTGCAGTTTGTATATTGCCAGGTCTGCTGTGAGCCCTTCCACAAATTCTGCCTGGAGGAGAGCGAGCGGCCCCAGGAAGATCAGCTGGAGAACTGGTGCTGCCGTCGCTGCAAGTTCTGCCACGTCTGTGGGAGACAGCACCAGGCCACCAAGGTACCCCAAAACCACTGGGAGACCCAGCAGCATCCCCACTGCTCACAGGGCTCCTCTGGATCCAGAGGTCAGCCAGCAAGCATGTGCCAGGAGCAGAGTCTCTGTGCGCTGGGGAGGAGGCCTCTTGAGTTGCTCCATTGCAGCTTCTTTCTCATGACCTGAATGGGGGATCCAATAAAACATGAAAAAGTCCAGGATTTTGCATCCCTTTGCAGGGTGTGTGTACCAATGCTTTTTTCCCTTATTCCTGTAGCAGTTGCTGGAGTGTAACAAGTGCCGAAACAGCTATCACCCTGAGTGCCTGGGCCCAAACTACCCAACAAAACCCACCAAGAAGAAGAAAGTTTGGGTCAGTGATTTTTATTTCTCTTTTGGATAATTCATTTGTTAACTGATGGCAATGCCATGGAGCAGAAATCTGCAGGTGATTTGCTCTGATGCAGTTCCTCATCTCTTCAAGGCAAGGTGCCTATTGCATCAGAAGGTACATCTGGAAATAGATAGCGAGGTGGCTGGTTGATAAGATGCTCTGAGAAAGCAGAATTGTTAGAGAGATTACCCGTTCTTTCAGTTGTAGTAAGTCATAAGATCATAGTAAGTTTTTTGGTCATAGTCCTGTAACATGGAAGAAGGTCTTTAAAATGGAAGTATTTACTTTGTTAACAAACCCATTGATACCAGTATTGAGAGACAATTTATTGAGAGACAATTTGGATTAATTTGCTAATTTGTGTCTTTCAAGCTTTTGTTCTAAACAAGTGCCTGTAGTGTATTTGCTACTAAGACTTTGTGTATATGTTTCCTTCTACAATGTACAGAGTTTAAAAACTGTTAAAATAGGACTGTATATTTTAGATCAGAAGAAATGCCACAACTACGTCTGTTTTAGGTGAGGGAAAGGTGATATTTTCTTCAGTGCAAATATGAAGGACAAAAAACTATACTGTGATTCAGTTTAGTGTTTTTTATTGTTGTATTCTCACCATCTTACTGTGGAGGAAGTGAGCTCGGTTCTTTTCAGTGAAAGTTTCAGCATTTAAAACTCCTTGTTCTGTTGGGTAACATTTCTGCATTCATGAAATAATAAAAATTATGAAATGTGTTGAAAGCACAAACACTGCTGGATATAAGCAAGTAATTCTTGCCAAATGAATTCTTTTTCCAGATATGTACCAAATGTGTTCGCTGCAAGAGCTGTGGATCGACAACACCGGGCAAAGGATGGGATGCACAGTGGTCTCATGACTTCTCCCTGTGTCATGATTGTGCCAAACTCTTTGCTAAAGGTACATATAGTTGTGATTCTTTACAGCAGGAGCTTCCTCAGCTGCTTGGGTTTGAACCAGCCAGTGTGAGTGGGCAGAGGGCCAGCATGGCAGCTGAGCTCGCCACGGTCTGGGCAGCAATGCAGGCTGGTTGTTGTCGAGCCTGAAAGTGCACATAACAGTTCAGAGCCAGGATCGTACACTGTGCAGTGGCTTACCAAAGTCACCACTGCTTTCTTGTCAGAGTTTGGAGCTTTCAGCATGTAAACACTCTGCCACATAGAGGAATTATTACACACCTTTGGACCAGGGTTTCAAATAGCAGTTGAGGAAAAGATATTTTAAAACACTTTTGACCTAAAAGCAATTTAAAAGCTAAATTTCTATGGTTGTTCCTTGTGTCAGTTGCTGTACATGATGCCTTTGAACCTCAGAGGGCATTCTGAGGAAGAATCTTAAGTCTTGAATGTTCCACCTCATTTCTTGCCTGTTAGTCATCTTTGTCCTTTCATTTTGCTCTTGCATATAGTGTTTTGTTGCATATATTGTCTTGCCATGCCCAAACAATGGCTGTCCAGCCATGGAATTCTAAAGTAGTTGGTGGTCTTCCAAAGTTATTTCTTGTAGCTTTGTAACAGTAGAACTGAGATGGCAGTTTACTGGGAGGGGTGTTTGGAGCTGCTTTCTTAGCACCTCAGTAAGTAACCACACAGCCTTTAAGGTGTGTTTGGCATCCAGACTTCTGATAAGATCCAATTTTGTTTGCAGGAAATTTTTGTCCCCTCTGTGACAAATGCTATGATGATGACGACTACGAGAGCAAGATGATGCAGTGTGGGAAATGCGACCGCTGGGTCCACGCCAAATGTGAAAACCTTTCTGGTAAGGAAATCCTCGTCCCCTCAGTACTGAAGAACATGAGGCAGTGATTAGACCAAAGCAAACAAGTCTTGGACCTTTCTACTAGAGTGTTACTTTAACACACTCACCTGTTGTGACCTACCTGAAAAATGCCTGTGGAGTAACAACAGGTAAACCAGTGCTAATACCCATTACATCCTGAAAGCACAGGATCCTCAAAGGCAGTGTCCCTCAATTAGCTGTACAAGGGGCTTTTGTTACATGAAAAGTTTCAGGCAGTAGGTGCAGGGCAGGGATTTTTTCCTGTATCCTTCAGTAAAGCAATTCAGATGGTTATCTTGTCTTCTTTTGTCTCCAGATGAAATGTATGAGATACTCTCCAACTTGCCCGAGAGCGTTGCATACACCTGCATTAATTGTACAGAGCAGCATCCTGCAGAATGGCGTCTGGCACTGGAAAAGGAGCTGCAGATTTCCTTGAAGCAGGTTTTAACAGCCCTGTTGAATTCCAGAACCACCAGCCACTTACTGCGGTATCGGCAGGTAGGCTGGAGCCTGTGCCCTGTTGGTGTTACTCTGGCTTAAAGCATACGTGGCATTCAGTTGAGTTGTTGAGGTGTTGCTGTGCCTCATACTGCAGAAGTGTCTGCACCATACTTGGAGCAACATGTGCTGTGATTTAGTTATATTTTTTTCTTTCTTTTGTTGATTCCTTTGGAAGCAGAGAAGTGGGTATCTGTGATACAACTTGGAAGCTGAAAGAAAAATAGGGTAAAATTCTTCAAGGAATAGGAGGATTTAGCTCTGTGATGATGAAAATATTTTTATAACAGAAGAACAGGATCTTTGTCTTGAAATATGCACTCAGAAATAAGACTTCTGAGCAGTGAGTTTGATCCTTATGCCTGATAGTTCCATCCTGCTGTGCACCTTACAGCAGAAGGCTGGTTAAGAGCTTTTCTTTGTTGCCCCTACGTTTTGGACAGAAATTCAGAACTCGGGTCTCCTTTCCTTCACACTAGCGAGAGTCTTCGGACCAATAAATGGGCTTGGGGGAGTATCATCAGGAGCAGCTGCATTTCAATAGTTACCATCCCTCTGTCTCCTTGCTGGTGTTCACAGGCAGCAAAACCACCTGATTTAAATCCTGAGACAGAAGAGAGTATCCCATCCAGAAGCTCTCCTGAGGGTCCCGATCCTCCTGTCCTAACAGAAGTCAGTAAACAGGAGGAGCAGCAACCTCTGGATCTGGAAGGAGTGAAAAGAAAAATGGATCAAGGAAGTTACACTTCTGTGGTATGTCAAAGTTGTCATGTTCCACTCTATACTAGACACTGTGAATTGCTTTATCACATATGGTGTTCATAACTGAGCACCTTAAGCCTTTTCTTTAGGAACAAGGAAGCAGGTTATCGTGCTGCTAAGAACAGTTCTGGCTGGCCCTGGTTAATATTGGTCCAGACACAAGTAACTGATGCTTTTGTGGGGCTCTCTGTAGCCAGCAGTTGTGCTTGGTTAGACCCCAGTTTGCTCTTAGTCAGACCTTTATGTAGATAAGTGTTCAGGTCATCCTGAACATAAAAATTCTGACTGAAGGCCTGGCCAAATATCCCTGATGCAGTTGGTTAGCTGGAAACTAAGGATTCATGGATGGAGGGGTGATCTCTTTAGGGGTCATTTACAAAAAATGCTAGTGTTGACCAAGTCAATTCTCTTTGTATAGAGCAGCCTTTTTTCTTTGTTTTTCCTAGAGAATTTGTAATCTTGAGGAGCACTGTATATTGCAAAGTGCTTGGCAAATGTTGTGGTGCCAGATTTTGACCAAATCCTCGTGAGACAGCTAGTTTGGTGGACTTAAAACCAGTCAGCAGTCAGCCAAAGTGAACAGTTGTGGGTGTAGCAGCTGTGCCAGCCAGTTTACAAATTTAGAGGTCTTCTTGCTTCTTCACAGTCAAATTCCCTTTCTGCTTTTAAGTTGATGCTCTGATTCAATCTTACAGTCATCTGAATGTTCACTTGAACATTGTCTTAAAAAATTAGTGGGTGGTATAGCTGTGCAAAAGACAATCCTGTTAATGTGAAGTTTTGTGGATTTCCTACAGTTGGATTTTAGTGATGACATTGTGAAGATAATTCAAGCAGCCATTAATGCCGATGGCGGGCAGCCAGAGATTAAGAAAGCCAACAGCATGGTCAAGTCCTTCTTTATTCGGGTGAGCTGGCCTACAGTTACTTTGAAATCTGCTTGGTATCCTCCCACTGCTTGTTGATGGTGGAGTCTAAAGGGCCACCACATGTAGCCTTGCTTGGGTGTTTCCAGGAATAAAATAATACATTGTCAGAGTTGTTAGTGTTAATGAAATGTTACTAGTTGTGCATCTTGGCTGAACATCTTTGAATTTTTTGGTATGTTGTCTAACTTTTTTAATGGGATGTTGTTTTCCTCTAGCAAATGGAGCGTGTTTTTCCATGGTTCAGCGTAAAAAAGTCCAGATTTTGGGAGCCAAATAAAGTAACAAGCAAGTAAGTAATTGTTCTCTATCCAACTGCGACACCCTGCCGTTTGCCAGCTGGCCAAGCAAAACGTATTGAAAGAGCCTGTTTGCAGGATTGGAATTTCTGGTTTTCCTTTTTTCTTTCCCTTTTTTTTTTTTTCTATGAAGTTACACAGTAATCCCATTCCCATGTTTTGTACACACTTCTTTGTTTTAAGCAGAGTAACCAAACTTTTTAATTAGAACTAGGTGTACTGTGTGTTAGCTTGTCAATCCTGACCTTCCTTCCCTCTCCTTCTCACACTCCCATTTGGGGTAGCCTTCCTGCATCTGTTAGCCTTCAGAGAAGCAGACGGCCACGTGACAGACCTTAAAATGTGACCGGTGGGGAACATGTGTGGGCTGTAGGTAATTAATGGAGTTGTTGCAGGGGGGTGGATGTCAGATAGGCAGGCCCTGGTAGGCAGGGCAAAAGAACCTCTGGTGCAGCCAGGTGTGACACTGACTCCTTGCTGCATCTCAGCAGTGGTATGTTGCCGAATGCGGTGCTGCCCCCATCGCTCGACCATAATTATGCTCAGTGGCAGGAGCGTGAAGAGAACAACCGCACTGAACAGCCCCCTCTGATGAAGAAAATCATTCCAGCTCCAAAACTCAGAGGGCCTGGAGAGCCAGATTCACCAACTCCTCTACATCCTCCTACACCTCCCATCTCTGGTAAGAGAACTGATGTCAGGACTGCCAATCCCAAATCCAGAAATGAAGCTGTCTTGTAGATTTCTGTGACCTGAAATCATTCGGAGGCAGTAACTTATGAGATGTTTCTGAGATGAGCTTAGACCCAAGAATGCTTTTGCACCCACCTCTTTTCCCCCTAGAATGAAGGTTGTGCAGAGGCTGACATGTGCTTTGCTTTCCAAGCTGGCTATTGAAAACTCCTCTACCGTGTTCGCTTCCTGACAATCTGTCCAGATGGATTTTTGCCGCCCTGAATTTCAAGAATAAATATTGTTCTCTCTTTTAACTCTTAAGGCTCTGACAGAAGCAGAGAGGATAGTCCTGAACTGAACCCACCTCCAGATGTGGAAGACAACAGACAGTGTGCGTTGTGCCTGAAATATGGTGATGACAGTGCTAACGTGAGTATCTGCCCCATTCTCCTTTCTGTAGAAGCCCATTTAAGCAGTGCTGTGGATTTGGTACTGTGGATATGCTGGATGGGTTTTGTGCACTGTTGTGTCCTCTGGAACATCTGAAGAGAAAATTTCCTTCTGTTCTCTAGGATGCTGGACGTCTTCTCTATATTGGCCAAAATGAATGGACACATGTGAATTGTGCTTTGTGGTCAGCAGAAGTGTTTGAAGATGATGATGGTTCTCTGAAAAACGTGCACATGGCTGTTATCCGGGGAAAGCAGCTGGTGGGTGCAAGCAAAGAACACTTTGTTAAACTTAATGCTGATTTAGAATCACGAGACAGGAGCCCAGCTAAAAGATGGCTTGTGTGCATTTGTTCTCCTCTGTCCTTTCCTTGCAATACTTTTTAACACTATATGTAATAGAACTGACTGAAGATAATTGGAAAGTTATTTTATCCTTGCTCAGTTCACAACTATTGTGGAGACCAAGTGAAGCTTGCAAAGGTGAGGATTGGATATGAAGCACAAGCAGGAAGGTCTAGGAAAGGCCTGGAAGAACCAGTCCACAAATGAAAAAGTTGTTCCATGTGAGGAATTCTTCTTCCTCTCACCTCCTCCTCCATGTCTCTCGCTTGTGTGTGTGAGTCACTGTAGTGAAATGGAGCAGCCATGAAGTGGGAGATCAAGCATTACTCTAAACTTCCGTCTGTGCCAAAAAACCCCAACTGACAACAGCAATGGTGGTCTGGTTTTAGAAGAGATTAAATTCTTGGTTTTTTCTTTTTTGCTTTTGCAGAGATGTGAGTTCTGCCAGAAGTCAGGCGCCACAGTAGGCTGCTGCCTCACTTCCTGTACCAGTAACTATCATTTCATGTGCTCACGAGTCAAGAACTGTGTCTTCCTGGATGATAAGAAAGTTTATTGCCAGAGGCATCGTGACTTGATCAAAGGAGAGGTAAGATTCTTCTTTCACTCTCTGCCTCACTCTCTGAAGGTGGGGTTAGCCTGTAACTATGTGCACTTTTTAGAAGTTCATGTTGAATGTGTTTCTTGCTAACGAGGACTGGACCACACTGCTCTTAAAAAGAAGTCAGTAATACAAGTGGCCTGGGGAAGTTTGGCAAGTGGTGTGGTAGTTCAAAAACCAAAGGACCAAAACAGGACAAACTGCGTAGCATACATGTGGTGGTTCCTTTAATTAACAAGTAGTTTTGTTGGTTCTTGTTCCAGGTGGTTCCTGAGAATGGGTTTGAAGTTCTTAGGAGAGTTTTTGTGGACTTTGAAGGGATCAGTTTGAGAAGAAAATTTCTTAGTGGCTTGGAACCAGAGAACATCCACATGATGATAGGTATGATCTAGTCTCTGGATATTTGATCCACCTTTGGTGCTGGAATCTGGTTCACAGAACTGTTCTTCTCTCTGCTCAGGTTCAATGACAATAGACTGCTTAGGAATTCTGAATGACCTCTCAGACTGTGAAGATAAGTTGTTTCCCATTGGCTATCAGTGAGTATAAGCTGTTTCAAGACTCGATGTCTTTCAGTATATTTCATGTCAAACAAACACTGAAGTAACATATGGGAAAATTGACTGTAGTTTTTCCTGCACTGTTGAGGAACCTCTGATTAAGGGTGTGCAGTGTGTTCTGCCAGGAGGGCTTTGGCCAATGTAGTTTTGAGAAATGGAAAATTTAAAACAGAAATGAGGTTTACTCAACTGTTGAGTAAATTGGTTTGTTTGAACTATCTTCCAGGTGCTCCAGGGTGTACTGGAGCACCACAGATGCCCGGAAGCGCTGTGTGTATACCTGCAAGATCATGGAGTGCCGACCTCCAGTCGTAGAACCTGACATCAACAGCACTGTAGAGCATGATGATAATAGAACAATTGCCCATAGCCCAGTTCCCCTTACAGGTAATCTTTTAAGGACTTCATAGAGGTATATTCTCTGTATGTTTTTGCCATAGTGCATCTCTTAAACCAAATTCTTAAATTTGGACTAGAATCCAATTCAGGCTTCCATGTTACAACATCTCAAGACTTTAAGCTCCTGGATGTACTGCTTTGAAAACTTGAGCCAAACAAACACTGCTGCAGGGATGGTTTCTAGTCTACAACTCAGTGAATTTTCTAGTGATCTAAAACTTCAGACTGTGTTTGGAGTGTTGGTGTTGGTCTGTGATATGGGGTTTGTTCAATACAATGTTGAATAGTTATATTGTGGTTCTGTATTTCCAAATTACTTCCTTGTACCCGAGGGTAAAGCTGTGAAAGATTTTTAATATGTTTGTAGTTGTTGTCATTGCTAACATAGGATCTTAAACTCTATAAATATATAGTGGAATTTCATGTGTAAGATGAGCAATTGCTACAAGTATTTGAAAATGTTCTTACGAGAAGAAATCAGACATTATCTGATGTCAGATCTTTGACTTTGTGTTTATTTAACAAATACCCTGATTCTCCGAAGTGGAACGGGATAGTAATATATACTTTATCAGATCGTAGCTTTTAGGGCTCATTGATGGCTTATACTGTTGTTTCTCTTTTATACAATAACAGAAATTCTACCAAAAGACATCCGAAATACACCTGAAATTGTAAACCCACCATCACCAGATCGTCCCTTGCATTCTCAGACCTCTAGTTCCTGTTGCTATCCAGTGGTCTCAAAGGGTCCCAGGATCAGGGTGCCAAGTTACCCATCCACACAGAGGTCTCCTGGCTCGCGGCCGTTACCCTCTGCAGGTATTTCTGGTGCTGCTGATTTTCATTGAGGTTTATTGTGGTAATATTTTTGGTTTAGTTCCTGTCTTTCTTGGCTTCTTTCAGAATGAGGTGTTTAGTTTACTGTTCCTAGAGAAAGCAGTGAAATGGCAGTAAGTTGAGGAGAGGAAGTTCTAACAATACTCAGTAGAGATGGCCTGCAGAGAAATATACAACTAAAACAAACATTCCCTTGGGATGAAGAAGAGGCAGGATTTGCACCATATAGTAGTAGTGAGCCAAAAACACTGTGATATCAGTTAGGGACTTAATATCTCAGTATTTTTCCAGAGAGAATCAGAAATCTGGTATTGTAATTCAGCTGTTTCTGACTAATGTTTTCTTTCAAACTGATGTTGAAAATTCACATCTAAAGTTGAGATACCAAACCCTAAGATACAAACTTGCTGAATCCTGGTTGAAGGTATCAGGTTTTTAACATCTATCTAAAGTATAAACACCGTGTGTTGGTGTTGTTTGGCTGAAAAGTTTTGCGGGGTTTTAATTTCTTGTGTTTGGTATGAAGGAATTGGATGTGCATTTCTTGTGAAGGTTTAAGATCACCTGACAGTCTTTCTTGCCTTTGTTTCTCAGGAAGTCCTACCCCAGTGACCCATGAAATAGTGACAGTAGGAGATCCTTTGCTATCCTCGGGACTTAAGAGCATTGGTTCTCGGAGACACAGCACCTCTTCTTTGTCACAGCAACAATCAAAACTCCGGATGACTTCCCCTACACGAGCTGGGAGCACTTACTCCAGGCACAGTGTGTCTTCAATTTCCAGCATGGGGACCTCTTCAGAATATGAACCTACTGTCAAAAGTACTGACCGCTTTGTGGGGTCAGTAAGCACAGGTCCTCCAAGTGCTCCAGTTCAAAGTTGCTCTACCAGTTCAGGCTCCCAGAAGACAGTGGCTACAGCTGGAAATAAAACTTACCAGCTGGATGTATGTCAATCTACAGAAGGGAAACATTCCAGCAGTTCAGATTTAATAGCCAAAGGTGCACCTTCTAAGGGAGAGAAAATGAAAACCTCAAAGGACCCAGATTATTTGTCTCATACTTTTGTTTCTGGAGAAAACTCCAAAGTAGCCACTCAGCCAACCAGTTCATCAGGCACAGAAGTGAATAAAATAGGAGCCTTTCAGGAGTGTTCAGGATCATTTTCTTCCAAAGAAGCAATACCCTTTCCACCTTTGCATCAGAGAGGCCCAAGGAAAGACAGAGATCAGCACATGGAACCTCTACAGCCAGAGAAAACAACTGTGGTTGATGAGATGGATGCAAAAACCTTGAAGGCTGCTGGAGTAAACAGCAGATCTCCTGCAGCAAGTGAGCAGGTAGTTACTGCCCCCAGAGATAAACGTCATAAAGGCAAAAAGTTAATGAAAGACAGTTTTAAAGAGAAGCATTCCCTGAAATCTCTTACAGAGACAAATCAAGCAGTAGGCAGTGATGAACTGAAAGCAGACTTTGGCAATCAGGGTTTGGCAACTGAACAAATTAGTCAGAGGTTATGTAATAATATTCCTGCTGAAAAAGCTAGTGAGAAGTCTCCATCTTCACAGGGACCATCTAAAGGGTCTGCGGTGCAGGTTGAAGCAGCCCCTAAGGAATCGCAGGCACCCAGGAAACGCACCGTTAAAGTTACTCTGACTCCTCTCAAAATGGAAAGCGAAAACCAGTCTAAAAATGCACAGCAGGAAAGTGATGCTGAAACTCAGTCTGCCGGGGCAGACCTGGCTGCTTTGGCAGAGCCCTCCTCAGCTTCAGAAAGCCCGGAAGAGAACCCTGTAATTCAAGGAAGTCCAAATGAACCACCAACACAGGAATCTCAGACTAACACATATGAAAATTTGGCCATTCAAGATAACAGCTTGATGCTCCAGGATGGTGCTAAAGCTCAAGAAGAAGGCTCGTACAAGCGGAGGTATCCAAGGAGAAGTGCTCGGGCCAGATCCAATATGTTCTTTGGATTGACTCCTCTGTATGGTGTGAGGTCCTACGGAGAGGAAGACATTCCCTTCTACAGTAACTCAACTGGCAAGAAGCGAGGAAAGCGATCTGCAGAAGGACAAGTGGATGGAGCAGATGATCTGAGCACATCAGATGAAGACGACTTATATTACTACAATTTCACAAGGACGGTGGTTTCCTCAAACACAGAGGAGAGGCTCGCATCCCATAGTTTATTCAGAGAGGAGGAGCAGTGTGATCTTCCAAAAATCTCACAGCTAGATGGTGTGGATGATGGAACTGAAAGTGATACAAGTGTCACAGCAACTACCAGAAAAGTCAGCCAGGTAACTAAAAGGAGTGGCAAAGAGAATGGGACAGAGAACTTAAAGCTGGATAGAACTGAAGAAGCTGGTGAGAAAGTGCAAGTCACCAAGAGCTCCACCGTCCACAAGACCGACCCCAAGATTGATAACTGCCACCCTGTGAGCAGGGTTAAAGCTCAGGGTCAGGACTCTCTGGAAGCACAGCTGAGCTCGTTGGAAACAGGCCGCAGGGCTCATGCAAGCACTCCTGCCGACAAGAACTTACTGGACACTTTCAACACAGAACTTCTGAAATCCGACTCTGACAATAACAACAGTGATGACTGTGGGAACATACTCCCTTCCGACATCATGGACTTTGTGCTGAAGAACACACCATCTATGCAGGCTTTGGGAGAAAGTCCGGAGTCCTCATCATCTGAACTCCTGACGCTTGGAGAAGGTTTAGGTCTTGACAGCAACCGTGGCAAGGATATGGGTTTGTTTGAGGTGTTCTCCCAGCAGCTGCCCACTGCCGAACCAGTGGACAGCAGTGTCTCTTCCTCCATATCCGCAGAGGAGCAATTTGAATTGCCACTGGAGCTTCCTTCTGATCTCTCTGTTCTGACCACTCGCAGCCCTACGGTGCCCAGCCAAAATCACAACAGGCTTGCCGTCATTTCGGAGTCTTCACTTTCCTCCTCGGGAGAGAGGTCGATGCTTGCCTTGCCTTCCACTGAGTCTGGGGAGAAGAGAGTGACAGTCACAGAAAAATCTGCCTCAGGAGAAGGTGACGCAGCTCTCCTGAGTCCAGGGGTAGACCCAAACCCTGAAGGACACATGACTCCTGATCACTTCATCCAGGGTCACATAGATGCAGAGCATATAGCCAGCCCAGCCTGCGGCCCTGTCGAGCAAGGGCATGGCAGCAACCAAGATTTAACAAGAAACAGCGGAACTCCGGGTATCCAGGTGCCAGTATCACCCACTGTTCCCCTCCAGAGCCAGAAGTATGTGCCAAACTCCACTGACAGTCCTGGCCCCTCGCAAATCTCCAACGCTGCGGTGCAGACAACACCACCCCACCTCAAGCCAGCCGCAGAAAAACTTCTGGTAGTTAATCAAAACATGCAGCCCCTGTACGTCCTCCAAACCCTTCCCAACGGTGTCACCCAAAAGATACAGTTAACACCTTCTGTTAGTTCTGCACAGAGTGTGATGGAAACCAACACTTCCGTGCTGGGGCCCATGGGGAGTGGGCTCACGCTGACCGCAGGACTGAATCCGAGCTTGCCTCCATCTCAGTCATTATTCCCTCCCACGAGCAAGGGTCTACTGCCCATGTCCCATCACCAGCATATACATCCCTTCTCCACACCTGCTCAGACAGGCTTCCCACCAAACATCAGCAGTCCTTCACCGGGTCTTCTAATTGGGGTGCAGCCACCCCCTGATCCTCAACTCTTAGTGTCTGAAGCTAGTCAGAGGACAGACCTTGGTACTGCTGCTTCCACACCAGCTGCTGCACTGGGCAAGAAACGGCCCATATCTCGTCTGCAGTCACGGAAGAACAAGAAGTTGGCTCCTTCTGGAACCCCTTCTGCTATAGCTCCTTCTGATATGGTCTCCAACATGACCTTAATTAATTTTGCTCCTTCCCAGATTTCTAACCACCCGCTGGACTTGGGAACCATTGCAAATTCAACGTCCCATAGAACCGTTCCCAATATTATCAAAAGGTCAAAGTCCGGGGTCATGTATTTTGAGCAAACATCTTTGCTCCCACAAGGTGGGACCACTACTGCAGTCAGCACATCTCCCAGCATTATTGGTGCAGATGCCAGTCACCTCCCAGCAGGGCCTGTATCCGGCCTAACGTCGAGTTCCTCAGTGCTGAACGTCGTGTCCATGCAGGCCACAGCAGCCCCTAGTACTGGTGGGTCAGTTCCTGGTCACGTTTTGGGACAAAGTTCAGTAACGTTAACAAGCCCTGGATTATTGGGGGACCTTGGTTCAATAAGCAACCTCCTGATCAAAGCTAGTCAGCAAAGCCTTGGTCTTCAGGATCAGCATATGACTTTACCACCAAGTTCTGGGATGTTTTCACAACTGGGAGCATCTCAAACTCCATCTACAGCAGCCATGACAGCTGCATCAAGCATCTGTGTTCTACCCTCAGCACAGACAATGGGCATGACAGTCGCTCCGTCGTCTGCTGACCCAGAAGGCTCGTACCAGCTTCAGCACATGACACAGCTTTTAGCCAACAAAACCGGGGTTGCAGCCTCCCAGCTGGACCTTAGCACAGTTTCGGCAACAACGCAGTTGTCAAACTTCCCACAACTGGTCGATGTTCCAAACAATGCCGGACTCGAACAAAGCAAGGCTTCCTCATCAGTGATGCATGCCAGCTCAGCATCTCCAGGAGGCTCCCCATCACCTGGTCAGCAGTCTGCAAGTAGCTCTGTGCTGGGTGCCACAAAAATGAAGCCAAAAGTCAAACGCATCCAGCCATTATTAGACAAAGGGAATGGAAAGAAGCACAAAACTTCTCACGCATGGGCTGGTTCTTCTGAAGCTCACGTTCCTGAAAAAGGGGCTGTTGCTGTACCCCAGGTCTCGGTTACAGGGTAAGAGGAGAGTTTGGTTTTGCTCATCCCTGAGGTTTTGTAACAGTATGAGAGAATCTTGCACTAGTTTCTCCAGCAAGTTGTGCAAGTCAAGGCAAATTGTGAAGTGCAACTTCTGATTCTGATGCGGAGCTGGAAGCATGATCTGGTTCTCTGTATCTTACAAGCTGTTGTTGCTACTTGTGTAATTCTGCAGAACTGCTGAATCCGTGTTGGCAACTCCCAATGGATCCATTCCTGCATTCCAGTCTCATTTATGGCACACATGGGTTGGCAGATACTTTGAATGTTCCCAAATCTTTTTCTTCCAGGACTCCTGCTGTGAAGGCAGATGCGCAGGATGCAGCCAGCGTAGATCAGCCGTTGCAGAAGCCACATGGGCAGTCTGCAGGGTAAGGGTTGAACAGACCTTTCTATGTGGTTCTGCTTGCTTGAGCTGAAGGACATTTGTTTGGAGAACGCAGGAAGTCTGGCATTCCTAGTTAAAATGCCTGGGGAGCATTCGGTGGAGAATGTACAGTCACAATTTGGTGCAATATGGAATCATTTTGCATTAACCTGCATGTAGTTCTGGGAAGCTCAGTCCTGCTGAGGAGACGTTCATTCAGCAGTGTCTGATTGCATGTTGGCTTGCACCTTATTCCTGAGTGGGGCTGACACAGAGAGCGGGTCATGGGCTGTGTGGAATTAGGCTGCTACCCACAGACTGATAAAGGCTGCAAACAGAAATGCTACTGAGTAGAATCTTTTTGTTTGTTCATTTCCAACTGAATTGATGTCAGAACACTTGATCTGGAAAAAGATTCTTGTATCTGTCTAAGACTACTGCTCAGGGTTGGTGAGGAAATGAGGCAGGTTGTTAGCTATTTTTTCTCCATGTTCTCCTCCTTCCCTCCCAAGGCAACCGGCTGTGGTCCCAGAACCTCAATCAACACAGAACTCAATAAATGAGCAAGAAAATGCAGGTATGTCACTTCTTCAAAAACACCTAGTCTCAGAATTCTCCAGGACTGGGAAAGTGATGTTTGAAGATCTGATTTTTGTGTTTGTCATTCTGTCAGGAAAAGGGTCAGAGCTATTAGCTTGTGTTACCCTTGCTATAAGGGGAGGAAAGGTTTGTTTGCTATTTGTAGATCTTGGACAAATAGTTTTGTCTCTGTCTTTAGCTCGTGAGAATTTCAGCACTTAAGATTTCACACTCTTACTGCAACACTCTAGAATTTTTTTTCTTGGCTGGATTTTCTGGTGAAAAAGCAAGTCAGTAAGTTATTTTCAATCGTGGAGCACCAGGTGTAAAAATCATTGTTCCTTCCAATTCCCATCTTCAAGCCGGCTCCTGTCTTTTCTAGGCTCAAAAGCTCTCGAGGAAGAAGAGAGCACTTTCAGCTCCCCTCTTATGTTTTGGCTTCAGCAAGAGCAAAAGAGGAAAGAGTGTCTTGGTGAGAAGAAACCAAAAAAAGGTTTGGTTTTTGAGATCTCTAGTGATGATGGTTTTCAGATCTGCGCAGAAAGCATTGAAGGTGAGAACCGTGCAGTGTTGGTTTTAGCCGTCCTTACTAGAAGTAAAAGTAATAACTTCTGAGGACCTCTTATTTGCTTTATTTATAAATTAAAAAAAAAAAAAAGAGAAAGAGGAATCTCTTGGCTTACAGCTCTAGAACAATCCTAGTTCCTGATATGTCCGGATTCTATTATTTTTTTATTTTGCAACATAGTATATTCAGTGACCCACTGACCCATTTTGTTTTATCAATTGACCAATGGTGTTGAACCATAGTTTGTCAAGAAACAGGCAGTGTAGATCACATAGTGTGTCCAGACTTTTCCTCCAGACCAATTGCTGAACACCTTGCCTTATGCCAATGTGAATTTTCAAGAGGATGAAAGCAGTTGGATCCAAGGATCTTAATTTATGGCCTGTGGAAAGTTGGAAACATCATATTCTCCAATTAGTTTATTTAAATATGAGTGTCCCAGCACTTGGATACCCTGTCACCATTTGTCATCTGTGTGTGTGCTGCAGATGCCTGGAAGTCACTGACTGACAAGGTGCAAGAGGCCCGTTCAAACGCTCGCCTGAAGCAGCTGTCCTTTGCAGGTAACAGCCTGTGCTGAACACAGAGAGCAAACAGATCTTTCTGTGAGGGTGTTAGACTCTTAATAGTTCCAGTTAACCTGCTGTGGGCTTTATGGAGGGTAATTTCTTCCCAATGGAAGGATTAGAAGCTCTCACATAGAATGCAATAGCTAATACAGTGCTGCTATGGCAGCTGTGTGGTGTCCCAGCTCTTTGTGACAAGCTGCTGTATCTTCTAGCTCCAAGTCTGCACTGATAATTAGTGTTTGTTGTGCTCTATTTCTTGTTCCAGGTGTGAATGGTTTGAGGATGTTGGGGATTATCCATGATACTGTTGTGTTCCTAATAGAGCAACTGTATGGAGCAAAGCACTGCCACAACTACAAGTTCAGATTTCACAAGCCAGAGGAGGCCAATGAACCTCCTTTGAACCCACACGGCTCTGCTCGGGCCGAAGTCCACCTGAGGTAAGTGTGAGCCTTGTCAGTGTTGGGGTAGTGGCCCTTTGGCTCTATAACTAATGCTGTGGCAGGGCAGGAACACCAAATCTCTGCAGCACTAAAGCTCTCAGTTGAATGTTAAAAACAGGCACATGAAAATCAACCATTCAGCATCTTCGAATTCTGCACATTTTGCTGTGCCCCTTTGTGGCTCTTTGCTTGGTTTAACAAAGCTTTCCTTGCTGGGGCTGTTACTGGAGGTTCTCAGAACCTGCCGTGTCTACCCTGATGCACAGGACTTTAAGGGAGGGCAGAGTAGGGGAGGTGTGAGACAGTAAACATGTCAGACTGTTGTGGCAACCATGTTTATTTTCAGTCAGTAAAACAAACTCCCTTTGGTCTCTTTAAATTGCAGGAAATCTGCATTTGATATGTTTAATTTCTTGGCATCTAAACACCGACAGCCACCAGAATACAACCCGAATGACGAGGAAGAAGAAGAAGTGCAGCTGAAATCAGCCCGGTATGCAGCAGGGCTTAAAGGTTCAAAGGGGAGAATAGTGTTGGGGTGTTAAAATGAGCAGGTTGTGCTTAGTTAAGGGTTGTGTGCTTTGAGGGGTATTTAAACATTGAAAGCTGCCAAGCACTGCCAGACATAGAGGTGACTTCTGCAATAACAAGAGAAGTGACAGCTGAAGGTGACCACCAGACTGGTCTGCCTTCAAATGCTTCCTTTCCTTGCTGATGAAAACACTCTGATGAAAATTTGAGGAGGAAAGGGAGGAAATTACCTTTTTTATATATATATATATATATAAAAACACTGCATTTATTTTGATTGTGTTATCCGTAGGCTGCAATGTCACAATGTATAAATTACTCCACCTTGGAAAGTGCCCCAGATAATACAATGGCAGAGAGTCTTAAATACAGGTCATCTTAGCAGTGCCTCTTTGTTCTAGGAGGGCAACCAGTATGGATCTGCCAATGCCCATGCGCTTCCGGCACTTGAAGAAGACCTCCAAGGAGGCAGTTGGTGTCTACAGGTACGGTTTTGCTCTGGTACCATTGCCTCTAGGATAGGGGAAGGTGGAATCTGGAAACCTTCTGTGAAACCAGACTGCAAAATTGAGGGGAAAAGCAGGCTTGAGATTTTTTTCTCTCTTCCTTCTCTCTGCCCAAGTTACATAATTGAAAAGTAATCCTCAGCACAGACCACTTGCTCCTTGCTGGCTTTACCTTGGCAATAGCTCAGATGTAGGCAGAGTGACCTGGTGGTGTTCTTGTTAGTGTTCCCTTAGAGAAGGGTTAACAGTACCACAGTGGTCCTTGTCACAGCCTGTTTTCTGCAGCCTTTGCAATCTGATGTTCTTGAGCTTTGCTTGTCTCATTTGAAATAACTCACTTTTCTTACTGCATTTTAGGTCTCCTATCCATGGCCGGGGTCTGTTCTGCAAAAGGAACATCGATGCAGGTGAGATGGTGATCGAATATTCAGGCAATGTCATTCGCTCCATCCTCACTGACAAACGAGAGAAATACTACGACAGTAAGGTGAGTTTTGGGTTTTTGTAGATGTTCTTAAAGAGTCTGGGAGAGCTAGAAAGTGGCTGTGAAGGTAGGACAGGCCTATATGAAAATTCTGTTGGGGACATCTGAAATTGTGTTTACTGACTTCTTGGGTTATTTTCATTCTAGCTGGAGCTTTAGAGGCACTTCTCTTTCCCTTCTGTGGTCTGGGCAGGGTTTCAGATTAGTCTCAGTAACAGGGGGATGAAATGATTCAGGCAGGAGTGTGTGAGGCCCAGTGGAGAGAGGCTGCAGACACTCCCTCAGAGCTGGGCTGTCTGCTGGGGTGGCTGTGCTGCCCTGCCTGCACTAATCCTCCTCTGTCCTCCCTGCACAGGGCATCGGGTGCTACATGTTCCGCATTGACGACTCCGAGGTGGTGGATGCCACCATGCACGGGAACGCGGCCCGCTTCATCAACCACTCCTGCGAGCCCAACTGCTACTCCCGGGTCATCAACATCGATGGCCAGAAACACATTGTCATCTTTGCCATGCGCAAAATCTACCGAGGGGAAGAGCTCACCTATGACTATAAGTTCCCCATTGAAGACGCCAGCAACAAACTGCCCTGTAACTGCGGTGCCAAGAAGTGCAGGAAGTTTTTAAACTAGAACTTCCATCAGCTGCAAGTGAGCCCTGCAGGGCCTGGGATGAACCAAAGCTTCAAGTGAGCCCCTCCCCGGCCACTAGGACGGGACAGAGAGGCCAGAAGCAGGAGTGAAGATGGACTGGGCTCAGGGACCTGGGACTGGCGGCTGTGTTTGTCCGAGTCCACATCTTCATGTCTCGCATGTGCACACTCACCCTTGTGAGAGACATGGGCAGCTGGAGAAGATCCTCAGCATGGTTATGGTTTTGCTATTCTCATTTCCCCCTGCCCCCATATTTGTTTTTCAGCGTGGGGCTAATGAGTGGGAGAGGAGAGGGGAGGTCACCCCAGGCCCAGGCACAGGGCAGCAGTGGTGGGTCGTGTCCCTCTCTGTCTCCTGGCCAGAGCTCCCCTTCCTAGGGCTGAGTCAGTGGTTGGGCAACGCAATATTTGAGCTTGCCTCCTGGGGAGAAGGTCTGTGCCTCGCCAGCGGCCCCCTGGAACTGCGTGTCTGTGAAACACTATGTGTGAGTGGGAGTAGGTGTGCGAGGGGCTGGCTTGGCTGCTCATGAGGAGAGCAGAAAGGAGCGGCCCATAACTAGACACAAGAAGAGTTTGGCTGACATATTGCTCTGAAATCCCTGCCTGAAAGCAGGGGAACTCCTGGCATTCTTTGGCAAAGAGGGCTTGTGCCAACAGTTGGGGCACTGTAAATCTTTGCCAGCAAAGGCTCCCGTTCACCAACACTCCTTCCGTGGCCATGTGGGAGGGAAGTAGTCCTCTGGGTCCTGTCTCCAGCAGCTCCTGGCGGTGTCTCAAGGAGCTGGACAGAGGTCTCTAGAGAGAGAAGGGGAGTGCGAGCCAGCCCCGGCCTTAGCCGCGCACCGTTGTAGGGCAGGAGGACTGGGAAGGACTGGTGTGGAGGCACCCACTCTGCTCTGCCGTGCCGCAGTGTCCCAGGCCTGTGGGGGACAGGCAGGAGAGTGGTCCTGCAGCCGGGTGCCTGTCATGGTCAGTCGTCTGGGTGTAGTCATGCTGTGTTCCCCAGAAGACACAGAAGGACCCCAAAACAGAGCCAAAGTTCTCTGCAGAGGCAAGGCCAAGCGCCAGCTGGCCTCGTCCACGCAGCATCCCGAAATGCATAGGAAACGCGTGAGGCATTGGCACAGTGGATGAGGAACCAGGCCAGGTCTGAGCAAGTTGAGGGAAAACCACTGTCCCGGTTGGAGCAGTGTGAGTCCTCCTCCCTATGGGGTCTGCCCTGTGCCTCAGAGCAAAACCAGAGAGAGACAAATGAGAGACCCAAGCCTGACAGTGACAAAATTGGATTCTGCTCTGTTCTGTTTACAGTTTAGTATTTAAGGTTTTATAAATGTAAATATATTTTGTATATTTTTCTATGAGAAGCACTTCATAGGGGAAAGCACTTATGACGAGGCTTTTTACAGTGGTATTATCCTAATTTAAGAGAATCTCTTTTTAATGATTTTTTTATTTTCATAGGACGGTTCTAGGAAATACCTGGCTGGACACAGTCTGAGCCTTTCTCCAGTGGGGGGGTTGCTCTTTAGTTTTGTTTTCTACTCTTGTTCTGCCTTTTTGACTTCAGTAACTGTCTCCGGGAGGGTTGACTGGACCTTAAACTGTATTTGCCCATAAGGACAGGGGCAGGAGGGAGAGCTGCCCAGCATGGTATGAGTTTTGCTCTGTGGGAGGACAGTGTGTGACTCAGGCAGATAGTTTGATTCTGCCTTGCCCGTGCTGGTATCCTGCAAGGGTTTAAAAAGGAAAAGCAAGACAGGGTGATACCTGACCCTCGATACCTCTTTGCTGGGAGGCCAGTCTGAGACACACACCTCCTGGCACAGTCTGTCCTTCAAAGGCAGGTGGGTTTTTCGGCGCAGAAGGGAAAGCAGAAAGCGCCCTCACTTTTCCAAGCTTTCCTGGTGGTTAGGTTGCAATTGTTACAGGAGCCACTCTTCCCGGAGCTGATGTATCCGAGGGCTGCTCTGAACTGGCACTGGCAGTTGGGGAAGGGACCAGGAGTGCCTGCTGACTCCCCAGGTCTCTCCGAGGGGCATCCCCCATCCTCACCTCTCTGGTCTTGAGACTTCTTCCTCTGCCCTGAGAAGGAAAAGCAGCGCTCGGAGGTTCAGAACCTGCCGATTTCCTTTTGTTATTGCACTGTGTGAGGATAATTTGTTGGTAACTGTTGAAAGCAAAGTCACATTGAGGCTGCATTTGTTACTGAGATGATTTGATGCACTGACAGTTTGGGAACGCACATACTTTGAGGAGCCCAGAGAGTGCCCACCCAGGGGATCTGGGCCCCGCGGCCCGGAGCACAGCTGCTCTTGGCCCTTTTCCTTCCGTTTCTGCCACGGGGCGGGGGCATACCCCTTGCCATGGCAAAGCCCCTGAATTTATCCCAGAGCTCAGCTACGCTTTCTCACCCCGCGCTACCCGATTTCCTGGCTGCAGGAGGAGGTTCCACTGGGAAGCTCTGCCCAGAGCCGCCCCCCATGGGGAGAAGTGGGAAGGAGGGTCGAGGGGAGCGCTGTGCCTCAGGAGTCCCCCCAGATCCAAGTGCCAGGCAATCTCCTCCCGCCGGGACCAGCCGAGCCAGCGGGCTGCCCGCTTTGCTGCTATTCCCGTTGTGGCCAGTGAAACTGTCTGTACCCCCAGGGAGCTGCGCCCGCCGTGGCCAGCCCGGGCTCAAGGGGCAAGCGGCAGCAGGGCTGGGGCAACCAGGGCAGCTGAGCTTGCCCGCCCTCAGCCCGGGCTGGCCAGGAGCACCCAGCTCCCCTTGTATGAATGTATATTTTATAAGGACTGACGCAGATCATGGTATCTGAAAATACTAAAAAAGGAACCTTAGGGCGTTTTTGGGTTTTTTTTGTACAAACCGACATGTTTTTTTTAAAGGAGAAGCGGGTCATTGCAAAGGGCTGGGTATCTTTTTTTTCTGGTTTTCTTTCATTTCAAAGCAATACCAAGTTCTTCAGCAGGACGGTCTGTGCAGAATCATGCCATTCACCCATACACTGGTCCACTCTCAACACTTGCAAATTTTTTTATAACTATAAATACAATATATATAGGAACTAATATAGTAATGCACCGTGTAATGAAGCCTAGTTCAGTATCGGTTCATGGCTTTTAATTCTCTTTAACACTATAGATAAGGATTGTGTTACAGTTGCTCACAGCTCCAGGAAAGCCTTGCTGCTCATTCCCCACCGGCAGCCAGGGCCAGAAGCTGGGAGCGAGTGGTTTGGCCTTTCCTGGCCCTTCTTGTTACAGTCAGTACTTGTACAACTTGGTTTCTTCCTTTCCTTCCTCTTGTTTTGGTTATGAATGTTGGGGTACCACCTGCATATAGGGAAAAATGTGCTCTGTGCTTTCCTGGTATCTTTTTAACAAGGTACAGTAGCTTCGTCTATCGGCCGAGAACTATACTTGTGGTGTTTCTTTTATTGAACTTACAGTCTCTTTAGTAACTACAGGTAGGTGAATAATTGTTTCAAAAAAAAAAAAAAAAAAAAAAGGAAAAAAAAAAGCTCTGCAAAGGCAAGGTTATGTTCTAGAAATACATTTCTTGACAACTTATCATGTATAACAAAACTTTTTTTTTCTTGTGTTCTTCCAATCTACTGGTTGTTTGGTTTTTTTTTTTGTTTTTTTTTTTTTTTGTTTTTTGGCTTTGGTTTTTGGTTTTTTTTAAAAAAAAGAGGAAATGTGTCTAAAGTACATCAGTGTTAACTCCCTGCCACAGGGAAGAAGGAAATACTTTAATAGTTTAAAAAAATGCTGAAAGCTCTGCAAAAGACTGAATGTAAAAATAAAAAGTGTACATAGTTGTAAAAAAAAAAAAGGAGTTTTTAAACATGTTTATTTTCTATGCACTTTTTTTTATTTAAGTGATAGTTTAATTAATAAACATGTCAAGTTTATTGCTGCAGAGGGCTCTCTCCATTTCTTCTTGAGATCTGAGAAGCTGCTACTTCTCCAGGACACTCACAAGGCATGGGAGCCCCTGGCCAGCACCACGGGCTGCACAGGGTGTTCAGTGAGGAGCCCTGGGTTCCAGTGCGTGCTGGTCACCTTGGGTCACTGCTGGGGGGCACTGGCCGGGCGGTGGGGCCCCAGCCCAGGCTGCCATAGGACGAGGCAGGGTGAACATTAACTGGGCTGTGGCAGCCTGCTTGTGCCTGCAGCCTTGTCACAGGCCTCAGTGACGCAGCAGCATGGCCACGGCGAACGACAGGGCCGTCCTGCAGACCATCTTTAACCCCAGCACCCCTTTTGGGGATATCCCAGGCTTGGATGAGGAGGAGGAGGATGTCCTGGACGAAGGTGAGTGCTGCTGAGCCAGGTTCTCGCTGGAATTACCAGCAGGGTCCCCATAGGGCGGGCAGGGAAGGAGGCCCTGCAGGCTGGGAGCAGCGCCTGCACCAGCATCATGGACATCAGCACCCTGCCCGGTGTCTGTTCCCTTCTGGAAAGGGAGTGTAGGGTGGCAGTGGGCCTGAGCCCCGTGGGTCGTCCTGCTGCCTCCACTTCCCAGCCACGGTCTCCCGTTTACACTGCAATAGTGGAAGCTTTTCCGTTGGAGCTGCTGGATCAAGTCCGGGAGCTGGAGCTGCAGGGCGTTTCTGCGGCTGAGTCGGGAGACATAAGCACGGCCCTGGAGCGGTTCAGTGAGGCCATTCGCCTGCTGCCTGAGCGCGCCTCGGGCTACAATAACCGAGCCCAAGCCCTACGCTTGCGCGGAGACGTGGCAGGTGAGCAGCGCAGGTGTGGCTGGTCTCCGGGTACCCCCGGCCCCTACCAACGCCTCCCCTCGTTGCCAGGTGCCCTGCAGGACCTGGACGCTGCCATACGCCTGAGCCGCGGCCGCGGGCGTGCCGCCTGCCAGAGCTTCGTGCAGCGCGGCCTCATCCGCCGGCTGCAGGCGCGGGACGAGGATGCCCGGCGGGACCTGGAGCGCGCAGCGCGCTTGGGCAGCGCCTTCGCCCGACAGCAGCTCGTGCTTCTCAACCCCTACTCCGCGCTCTGCAACCAGATGCTCTGCGAGATGCTCGGTCGGCTGCGCAACCCCCATGGAGCTGAAAGCGACTGAGACGGGCAGGAGATGGGCCAGGCAGCGAGTGGGCTGGGTAGAACCGTGCCCCTGAGCTGGCCCAGGCAGACATGTCCTGGTGGCCAGAAAAGGTCCACCTCAGGTGCCAGAGCTCCTGTTCCTCCTCCTGGCTATCAGCCAGCGACTGGAAAATACCAAAGCACCTTGCTGTGTTTGTCTCGCTCTGCTCCACCCCGAATAAACCTCCCTCTGTTCCCAGCACCTGGGCTCTGCTTGTGACATTGCAGGCATTGTGGTGTGATTCCCAAGCGTGCGCAGCCCCGGTGAGACGGGTGGCCCGGTGGGTGCAAGTCAGGGCCCTCTTCCTTGAAGAGGAGAGCTCGGAGGCACGGGGACGCGCATCCCCTGTCCCGGCTGGGCAGTCTCCGGCCGCTCTCGCAAGCGGCAGGACGGACCCCGCGGCTGCGCGCAGCAATCCCGCTCGGGGAAGGCGGCGACGGGGGCCCGGCAGGAGGGATGGATGCCCGCAGCCGTGCTGGGGCCCGCCCCTGCGCCGCATGCACTGGCCTGCGCGCCGGGGCCCAGGCGCAGAGCCGCACTGCAGACTGGGCTGGACACAGCAGCAGCAATGCTGCAGGTAAGGTGCAGCTGGGCCACATCCTCCGACCCTGCTGTGTGCTGGAACACACGGGCCCAGCGTGGTGGATGCCCTAACGTCCCTGCTCTAGCTGCCTCTCTCCTAGCGCTGAGCACGGCTGATATAACATGGGATGTCCCAGCGGCTGGCCGGGGGCTGCCCTTGCCCTTCTGCTGCTACTGCTGCTCAGCCTCCTGGCGCTCTGCTTGGCAGGTGAGGCTGTAGTGGGGGCCGGTGCATGACTCCCAGAGCAGGACCCCTGCCACAGCTCTGATGTGCAGTGGGCTCTCTGGCAGCACTGGAGGAACTGGAGCCCACCACTGACAGGCAGCCGCGAACAGTGTGCACCCTGCAGGAGGGGGAGAGTCGCATCTTCACCTGCTGGGTTCCCCGGCCCGTCCCCGGTGCCACACTGGCCTGGTACCTCAACGGTCAGAAACAGGAACTCAACCTCTCGACTGCAGACACTGCCAGCATCCTCACCCTCACCGGCCAGCACTCCGACCACCAGCTCAACTGCTCCCTGACCATCCCGACCTCCAGTGAGACCTACAACACCTCCATCCTTCTCAATGTGCAGTGTAAGGTCTGCGGCGCCAGCCTGCTCCAGACTGGGATGTGGGGAGGGCGTGTGGGGCTCCCATCCAGCTCAGGCAGGACCATAACCTACATCCATCACAGCCATAGCCGGGCAGCATCTTATCAGTCCTGTGCAAATGACGTAGACGAGCACACGACAAATCCTGCTCCCAGCTGTGTTGTCCCCATCCGTCCTCCCCATCTCACTGCCTGTTTTTTACCCAGATAAGCCAGAGATCCTGTGGAAAGATGCCCACTACCAGCAGGTTGAGAGCGCTGGCCTTCTCCTGGTGCTCTTTGTGCTGGTGCAAACCAACCCACCTGCCAGCACCACCTGGATGGACCAGGATGGGCATGTGATGGCCAACACCTCCAAGCTTCTCCTCCTGGGTGCCAACCACTCACTCCACATCCATCTCAGCTGCACAGCTGGAAACCTCTCCATCAGTGCAGCCAACAGTGTGGGCATCGCCACTGCCTCCCTCCTGCCCACAGGTAACTGTTGAGGGGTGGGTATGGTGCAATGGCCCCGTGGATGGGTGCTGAGGGGTCTGCACTGCCGGCGCAGGTCTGCTGGATGCCCGTGTGGAGCTGCCTGTCCTGGGTGTTGCCATTGGAGCAGCCCTGGCCCTAGCTGCCCTGCTCAGCCTGGGCTCCTGTGCTGCCTGCCTGGCATGCCGCTTGCCCCAGCTTGTGCAAGGTCCAGGGCAAGCAGGAGGGAACAGCCCACCCAGCCAATGCTCCCATTGCAGCAGCTCTGAGCCCCCGCAGCCCCAGGGCACACGACTGCCCCACCAGACCCAGTCCCTGCCACCCAACCTGCGCCTCAGTGACCTTGCACAAGAAGAAGGAGGTAAAACCCTGATGTGTCAGTGCACTGAGACATGCAGGGCCCCAGGTCCTGCCTGGGTGAGGGATAGATGTCCTGGCTCTCATTCCCTTGCTTCCCTGCAGCTTCCCCCAAGGATGCAGGAGCCAGTGCTAGGGGAGAAGAAAGTGCCCTGCTGGGACTGGAAAACTCCCTGGTCCTCAGCAAGCTTGGTAAGGGGAGCAAGCATCCCTAAAAGATGTGTTGTGGGACATGGAGCTCTGTGGCTGCCCCAACAGGCAATGAGTTCTTTGTCCTGCAGGTTTTGTCCAGCTCCCAAAGTCTGGGCGCATCTACAAAGTGCCCAGCATGAGCAGTGATGAGATCTGGCTGTGAGCTGCAGTGTGGTGCCAGTGAGCCAGGGCTGCCCGGCACCAGGTAGGTACCAGCCCCCGGAGCCGAGCAGCTGAGGGTGCCAGGAAGGCCGTGATGGGAAGCAGCAGCTGACCAGCCCCAGTTCTGTGCTGTGCTGTGCAGGGCTTGGGAGCTGCATTGTCAGCCAAGGCATGGTTTTATGTAGTCCCTGAACTTTACCAATATTCTCTTAGAATCAAAATGCATCAAAACTGTTTATAGCCAGGCTCTAGCACTGTGATTCCTCTTGGGGTAAAGCCAAGCACCAGCTTTGCTTTAGCAGGTTTATGACTCGCTGCATGATCCTCTTTGCCCCTGTCCCTGCTGCTGTGGCAGACAGGTGGGAGGTCAGCGGAGCAGGGGCTGAGGAGAGACGTCCCAACAGCAATAAACTGAATTCAAGCATCTCTGTGGTGCTGCACAGGTTATTTCTGCTTGACAGGAGCCAAGGGACTGTTCTCAACAGGAAAGGGGGTTCAATAATAAGGAGCAGAGGAGATTCAAGATCTCCAGATTAGAGCTTGCAACACCCTGAGCAGATCTGAGTGTTGTGTCTGAATGTGGAATTTATTCCTGCTTGCTCCAGCCTTTTTAGTGTGTGCTCAGGGAGCCTCTGCTCTGCAGCACCTGTGGCACAGAGAGCCTGACACTGGGAAAGGCTGGTTTAATGCTGAACTCCTTGGGAACAAGTCAAAAATGGAGCCATTAGGCAGCTTCTGCAACAAATATGGTGAGTCAAGCCCTACTCCCTCACACGGAACAGCCCAGCAATGTCTCTAAGACCAGAAAGGCTTCTGATTTGCTGTATGATATCTCCCAACCTGCTCTGGGTACACCTCAGTGTCCAGTGGCAGACAGTGGTCCAGGAGATGAGGCTTTAATGTGAAGCGTCAATTAAAGCTCAACACCTCTGCCTCCGCTGCTTGTGAGGGTGGGTTGGATGGTGGGCTCCTGCCCTTCTGCCCATCAGCCAGGGGCTTGAAGTGCTGCAGGGAAAAGAACATGCTCATGCAAAGATTTGACTCCCACTGCTCAGAGCACACACATGCACCTGAAGGTATCGGCTCTGCGTGAGTTGTGTGCCCAGCAGCCAGCCCAAGGGGATGCATTCTGCCTTGTGCTGGCCTGTTGAACAACATGGCACCTCAGCCCAAAGCACAGCCTAGCTCCCTGTGTCAGGCAGAGGCACCAGGGAGAGGATCAGCTGAGAACATGTTCTCTGGGGCCCACCACTCCTTTGCACACTCCCATTGCCATCACAAAGCCTAATGTGAAGGGACCAGCTGCACAGTGCTGCTAGCTGGGTGAGCAGCACCTGGGTGGAGCTGCATACCTGCGAGTTCTTGAACTCCAAGAAGAGGGAGAAGAGGACGTGCAGAGGGTGGATCCGGCTCTTGTACACGGGGATGTCCAGAATGGCTGCGGGTGAGATCAGAAGCCTGTGAGGGCACCTGGTCTGCACTGCCTCACACAGAGCATTGTCAGGAGGGGCTGAATTCCCCACTGCCCACCATCACCTGGGGCTCCACGCACCAAAGACTGCAGACCCCTGTAGTACAAGAGCCCACCTCCCACTGAAGCAGCAGGGCATAATCCTGACTGCTTGGGGCTGAGCCTGCAGCTAAAGCTCTCTGGCTTTCAGTGGGAGTGCCAGGCCAGCATCACACGGTGTGAGCAGCACAGCCTCCCCCGCTCACCGCAGATCATGTCGATGTACTCGGCAAGGTCACAGCTCATCTCTGCGCTCGGAAGACCCACCTGCAACAGACAGGGCTGTCAGATCTGCTCCCAGACTGCAGGAGCCTGGGAGCATAGAGAGGCCACTGCGGCAGCAGCTGGGAATTCCAGTGCTGGGCTGCTCCCCAACTTCTGCCAAGGGCAGAGTCGTGAGGAGGAACAAGCCCAAGAGGACTGGGCTGTGGGATGGAGCAGGCACCCAGCTTTCATGGGAGATGGCTTCTAAGACCAAGCGCTGAGCTAACCACTGGTCACCCAAACAATCTACCTTTCCCAGGAGCTCCTCGAATTCTGGTGACCATTCCTGCATCAGGGTCTCGATGTCAGGCATTGGCCTGCCAGGGAAGAGAACAACATCAACTTCAGGGTCAAACACAACCTTCCACTGCCAGCATCAGGGCTCACCTGGAGTAATGGACTGTGGCAGGAGGTTTGCAGCGATGCAGTTCACTAATACTTTCAATCCAGCTCTCAATGGCTTTAGGGTTCTTTTCTGCATTCTCCAAACTCTTCACTTTTATTTGCTGCTAAAAACACAAATATAAACCTGGAAGTGTTTCATGGTGTTTTGGGGCTTTTTGGGAAAGCTGCATTCACTTCTGGTGAACCAGGCCTACTCTCTTTCCCAGCTGCACTTTACTAACGGATTTCTGCAGGCAAAAGGCCAACTAAAACTGGGTATGAACAACCAAAAGGAAATAAAGCATCACCTGAAGTGAACAGACCCAGAGTTCATATCAAGACTTGACTTGATCAAGGCTCAGATCCACTGCAGTTTAAAATTATGGATTAAAGCAAAAGGTCTGGTTTTGCTGCTTTTAAAGTCAACTTCTCAGTTGTAAGAGTAAAAAGCCATGAAATGTGCAGCAAGTGTGACCTCCCTCTCCGTGACTCACTGTGATGTTGTGCTGTTTGGAGTTCTCTGTCAGCCAAAGGGAGAGCACGGTGGGATCTGACTGCTTGGTTGAGGGCTCATCCAGGACCAGCAGGCCAAGGTTGTCAGGTTTGCCATCAGGACGAGGAACCTGCAGGAAAACAGAGCCCTGTTCTCTGTGGAGTCCAGGGCAGGTTTGTACAGAGCCTTCCTGTGGGCTCTCTCAGATGTGCATTCTAGGTACAGTGCTGCCTGGAAAGCACACAGTGTTGGAGACCCAGGCTTTCCCCCAAGTTACCCAAGTGCTGTTTGAGAGGTGACCAAACCACCAGTGTAGTTTATCAGGTCTCTGCCCATCATGTCTGACAGAGCAGGGACAGACCAGACCCCAGGCTGCATGGCCTGGCTGCCTACTTGCTCTGAGGCTGTGTTCTGTTTTGGTTCATGGGGCAGGACGGAGAGAGGAACCTGAAGAAACTGTACCTTTAAGAATGCATCGATGTCTCCAACAGCAGGAATAAAGTCTGGAATAAAAGGCTGCAGCTTGTGCTCAATCTCTATTGTTTTGGGAGTGTACCTGGAAGAAAACACCATCACAGCATAGGTGACTAGAAACTGTGCTGCAATAATTGACACAAAGGAGAGCCAAGAACAGGCTTCCACTCACCTCTTGATGTATTCAAAGAGATCTTTGATTTCAGAAGACACTTGCAGGTAGTCAAAATCTGCTGGATTGAAGTCACTAAAAGAAGGGAGAGAGTAGAGGGAGAAGATGAGCATGTGGCAAGTTCTGTACAACAGAAACCAGGACACAGCTGGGGCAGACAAATGTGGGAAGCTGAAGCACCAGGCAGTAAGTCCTCTCTGGAAAACACTTCTTGCACAGGGAAAGCATTATTGGGCCCCATTTTGGGGCCAAGAAAAGCATCTGAGTGATGGACATCTGTGATCATACAGTCCCACACATGGCTGTCAAAAGGGGGCTAAATGCTCTGCACAAGGGCAGCAATAAGACAGGAATTAGGGGGCCAGCAATAGCTTTGAAGCTGAAAACGATGGAAAAGGAGAATTATGAGGATCTGTGTGATGTATTTGGGATGATCCTTCCCTTTTCTGGACTTCTCTTGCCAGCCCGGCCTGGCTTACACCTTGGATCATTCCAGCTTTGCCTCTCCTGGGAAACAAGCCCGGGACTGGTTCACCAGCTGGAGCAACCACCACCCTGAAGCATCGGGGACGAGGAGGCAGGAGCTGCCTGTCCCAATGCCCAGTGTCTGCTCACCCTCGTGGGACCTGGGGAAACCGGTGGAGCTGTCAGGGCCCGAAAAGCACCGAGCAGCCCCCGCCCCTCTGGCCAGGAGCAGCGCTCACCCCTCCAGCGCGGCCCCGTGCTCCTCCGAGTCCTCCTCCGAGTCGCTCTCCGAGGAATCTTCCTCCGAGTCCTCATCGTCCTCGTCATCATCCTCGCTGAAGGTGGCTGGGCCGGGGAGGTGTGCCGCTGCCTCCTCCTGCACGACAGCCGTGTCTCACGGGCTATCACCGACTCGCACCGGGCCGTACCCCGCCCGCTGCGCTCGTACCTTCCCTCCGCCGCTCCTGCGCTCGGCCGCTCCGACAGACACCCCGGGCCGACGGCAGTCCCGCAGCCGGCCCGCGGCCCCCGCCCGCGGCGAGCGGGCTCCGGGCTCGGCCTCGGGCAGCTCCAGGCTCTCGTCGTACGGCTGGTTCTCCACAGGGCGGGGCTGCACCGAGAGGCAGAGTCAGGGGCGGCGGGGCGGCCCGGCGCCCACATCCACCGCCCGCCGTGTCCTGCCACGCTGTGTCCCGTGCCCCACGTCCGCCCGCGCCCCCGTGTCCCGATGTGTCCCGCCGGGCTCCCGTGTCCCGCTGTGTCCCGCCGCGCCCCCGTGTCCCGCTGTGTCCCGCCGCGCCCCCGTGTCCCGCTGTGTCCCGCCGGGCCCCCGTGTCCCACCTCCGCCCGCCGCGCTTCCCGCCGCGCCGCCGCCGCCGCCGTCGCCATGGCGACCCCGCCCCGCCGCGCCCGGCCCGGCGGCCAGAGCGGCCCGGCCCGGCCGCGCGCGCCCCCTGGCGGCTGGGAGGTGCCGCCGCCCCGCCCCGCCCCGCCGTGACGGCACTTCCGGGTGCGGACGTGGCGCGGCGCCGCCATCTTGCGGGGCCGCCCGGGAACCGGAGTGAGCGGAGGGCCCGAGCGCGGATCCTGCCGCCGCTGCCGCTGCTATGGTAAGGGTAGGACCTGTCCGCCGCGGGCAGCGCAGGGCTCGGCACAACCCCCGGGGCAGCCCCCGGGCTCGCCCCGGCCGCCTGGCCTGTGTGCAGACCGGCGCTGGAGCCCGCGGCCTGGTGGGACGGAGCGCGGCGCTGCCTCCCCGGGTCGGGCCGGGGCCCTTGGGGGCGGCGGGGACGCGGCACTTTTTCTCTGGTGACTCGGAGCCACGGTGCCTCCTCCGCACGTCCTCACGCCTGCTCTAATTGCGTTCGGGGTGTAACCAGGCTGGTGGCGCCCGCCTGCTCCCCCGTGGGATCCTGTGTCTCGGGGCCGGTCCGGCTCCTTTTGTCCATCGCGACGGTGTTTGGGTTAGCACAGACCCGCACACAGCTCCGTCAGAGCTAAACTGTGCCCGAGGTGCGGCAGGGATCAGTGCTGCCACGTTTGAGGGGTTCGGATACTTTCTGTCAGTAACAGCAGTTGCGGATTTAAAAGATTCGAAGCGCGGGACAGAATTATCCTGGCAAAGGGAATTAACATTTGTGAGAGAGAAATATAGGGAGGAAGTCTGGGCAGACTGGGAGATGGAGAAAGTGCGGCTGGTGAGTGCCTTGCTGTCCTGTCGGTGAGATAACGCCGGCGAGCTGCCCGGGAGTCACGGCAAGGCTTCGTTAACCTGGCGGTGCTGTGCGTATGGCGCTGCAGAGAGATGTTACATTTCACAGCGCTCCTGTGTGTAGCTGTAGGCTGGGGCAGCCTGATGGAAAAGTCATGGATAACCCGGAGCGTCCCATAACGCTCCCACGGGTTGTACACCTCTGTCTGTGTGAAATCGGGAATGATCATTTGCCTGACAGAAGCAGGGAAAGCTCTCAGGATTATGTTGAGAGAGAAGGCAAAAGCAGAGATATCTCTGCTCTTGCCATAGTTCATTTCCTGGTCACAGAGAAAGACTTAGGGTCTTGTTTGAGGAGGGGTGTGCAGGTGAGGTGTGGTGGGAGGAGATGCTTTCCGTGGGCACGGGGCGGGAGGCGCTGCTCACGCGCTGTCTCCTCCAGGTGCTGTTGGCAGCCGCTGTGTGCACGAAGGCAGGGAAGGCCATCGTGTCCCGGCAGTTCGTGGAGATGACTCGCACCCGCATCGAGGGGCTGCTGGCGGCATTCCCAAAGCTGATGAACACAGGGAAGCAGCACACATTTGTGGAGACAGAAAGCGTGCGATATGTGTACCAGCCCATGGAGAAGCTCTACATGGTGCTGATTACCACCAAAAACAGCAACATCCTGGAAGACCTGGAAACACTCCGACTCTTCTCTAGAGTGGTAAGGACTCGTCACTCCATGACGTAGCCCAGAGCGATTCTGTTGTGAGGGATCTGTTTCTGAGGTGGTGCAAGAGCACTGTGTGCCTCCGCTTGGTAGGTCTGTGTTCCAGAGCTTCCCTTCCTGACTGGACAGAAAGCTCTGAACTTTTGGTGGTAGTTTTGAACTCCACATAAAAAAAAAAATCATCAGTTGTACCTCACCCGATGAGACCAAAAGGCTGACTGTAATTTAGCGTTAAATGTTCTTTGTACAGTGTGTGGTTGTTACAAGTGCAGCGCTGCTATGCAGGGATCCTGAAGCAGCAAGTTTGTGTCTTCACACAGCCAAAGGATTTTCAGGAAATTCACTGGCCCCAGCATGCAGTTGGGTGCCTTTGAGTTAGTGTTATGAGGAAGTTGAGAGGTTATATATGGATTTTGATGTAGAAAAACTAACAGTGGCACAACTTCAACTTGTTTATTGACAATATAATTGTACGAAGAGTAGTGTAAAGTTGTGCTGGGCTTGAGTCTGGCACAGTTGTGACCCCTGGGATGGTAGAAAGAAAGTGTTTACACAGTACTGTTTGTGGGTACTCCTTTACAATGTTCTCCCCTCCTAGATCCCTGAATATTGTCGAGCTCTGGAAGAGAATGAGATCTCAGAACACTGCTTCGACCTAATCTTTGCCTTTGATGAAATTGTTGCCCTGGGCTACCGTGAGAATGTAAATCTGGCACAAATTCGGACCTTCACTGAGATGGACTCACATGAGGAAAAGGTGTTTCGGGCAGTCAGAGAGGTGAGCAGGGACACCTGCAATCCTGACACAAGGTGCCCTGTCTGAGAAACGCCGCTTTTGCTATACAGAGGTGTTCTTCCACTTTGGCGGGGCCATGCAATTATTTAGCTTTTCTGAGCGCTAAATGCTCATGTCTTGTTTCTTTTTTCTTGACCAGGGGTTTTTGGGCAACTGCACTTAGTTCCTGTGCAGGGCAAGGCTGAGGTTGCAAAGCTCCATCACCTCTTCTCTTTTCCTTCAGACACAGGAACGTGAAGCGAAAGCCGAGATGCGCCGTAAAGCGAAGGAGCTGCAGCAGGCCAGGAGGGATGCAGAGAGACACGGCAAGAAGGCACCAGGGTTCGGGGGCTTCGGCAGCTCGGCCGTGTCCGGGGGCATGACAGCAATGATCACAGAGACCATCATCGAGACCGAGAAGCCCAAAGTGGCACCAGCTCCAGCCAGGTAGGGGGGACAGCAGGTGGCAGATCTTGGAGTCAGTGTTGGCTCAAACTGCGTGCCTGGAGGGTCTAACGTGAGTTCCTCATCTGTGTAAGTGTTGAGGACCATTTGTGCCACATACCACAGTAGTACCCCGTAGTCTCTTTGGATTCTTTGATGAACAGTGGGCTTTCATTTTGTGTGAGAAAAAGAGCTCCCAGCTCCCGGTAATACAGGAACTATATCTGAATCTAAATTATAACTTGGCACCCTACATATAAGATGATCAGTTCCATGCATGTTCTCCCCCAAAAAGGCTACTGAGTTGAATGCTGTGTTGTTGGGATGGTCAAGTTACAGCATTTGAAGATAATGGGAAGGGGGAACCCATTGCTGTCAGCTGACTTGGAGATTATTACACATTTTATTTAGGCCTTCAGGTCCCAGTAAAGCCTTGAAACTTGGTGCTAAAGGGAAGGAGGTGGACAACTTTGTGGACAAGCTGAAATCAGAAGGAGAAAATATCATGACTTCTGTAGGCAAGCGCTCTGCGGAAGCGGCCAAAGTTCTCGCTCCTCCCATTAACGTCGAGAGGTGAGTGCTGCCCTTGCTTTGGAAGCAGTTTCCTCACAGCTCTCCCTGCGTGTGGCCTTGGGAGAGAGCTTCCCTGCTCTTCTTCAGCTTTTTCCTGTATTTTCTTACCTTGTAATTATAACAGCTGGGCAAAATCTGGGAAAGCATGTCAGCAAAAAAGCAGATAGCTAGTTTGGTTAGGCATCCTCTTAACTAAAATGGGCTGTCCATCCATTGTTGAGCTGAGGTTGGGAATTTTCCTGTGCTTTTTTCCCTGCGCCGTTTTCGCTGTTTCCAAGCCTTGTTGCTGCTCAGGACGGAGGCATTCACGGTTCATTTTATACGCAGCCATTGAGAACCTTTTAATGCCCTGAGCTGTGCACTGCAGCCTTCAGAGGGGATTTGAGTGACCAGCTTGTCAAGATGCTGCATCACTGCCATTTAACTGGGCTCCCATCCCTTGCAGACCCATATGCATGGATCCTCCTGCCCCTGAGTTCACTGTCAGAGCAGTATTAGCCCCCACTGTACCAGCCGTGCTGTTGTTTGGGAGCCCCTGCTCAGTACACACAGCCTTTCCTTACTGAGCAGTGATCTCTCTGTTGTCTGGGAGATACCAAGAGTGTAGGACTGGAGCTTTTTCCTCTGTCTGTCTAGCGTGCACATGAAAATAGAGGAGAAAATCTCCTTGACTTGTGGCCGTGACGGAGGGTTGCAGAACATGGAGCTTCATGGCATGATCATGCTGCACATCTCTGACGAAAAGTTTGCACGGATTCGCCTGCATGTAGAAAATGAAGACAAGAGGGGAGTGCAGCTACAGGTAAAGCCTGTTTGGAGTCCCATGCTGTTGAACTTGGTTTTGCTGCTTTCCAGGGGAAAAATAATGGAAATACTCAAGTATGTTGCTCTCCTGTGTTCTCATCTAAGCCTTCTCAGCAAATGCATTGGAAATGGGAGTAGTCAGTGCAGGTATTAGCAGACATGCAGGGCCAGTATGCTCAAGGGATTGAAGTTCATTGGAGAAATGCAATCTTGGTTGCCATCCTACCCTTGGAGCCTTATCTGCCCAGCAGTGCACCTTGGCATGCCAGGTGACCTCACGTGGCCTTCGCAGCAGCCTGGTGTTTTGCTCAGTGCCTGTTGTCTGATGTCAGCTGCAGCTGTGGAGTGGAAATGGGATAACAAATTTCCTGTGCCAAAGGGGAATTAATTTATTCTCTTGGAAGTTGTTTGTTTCTGAGGTTGCTTGTCCTGTCACTGCTGTACCTGGGATACTTGCTGAAGCACTTGATGGCAGTCAGCAGTCGCAGCTCAGAAGGTTCTTGGCAGATTGGTCCTTCCCTTTCTCCCTGCTCATGTGACCTTACGGATCCCTGGAGGTGGTGCTGCTTTGACACACGCTGGCTCGCTCCTTGTTAGGGACTCATCTGTACATCATCACTGCCTGCAAGTCCACTTCCTTCCAGGGCATCCCATGAGTGGGTTGCTAACAGCACTGCCACAGGCAGTGCTTCAGGTGGAAGATGAGACCAAACCCTTTGCTGACTCCTGTCTTTCTATGCAATTTGAACAGGGACTTGCAAAAATCCTCTGCTTCTAAAAAGCTGCTCACACTTGAGGTTGTGAAGAGAATGTTTAAATGGAGTTTGGCCACTGACATATACGTGCATTAAGGTTGCTGAGGGGAGACAGTAGTGTTAAGGTGTCAGGCTGTTTTTCCCAACAGCATTAGATGGATTTTTCTTGAAATGTCTGCTGTAAGCATTCAGGATGGTGTTTGACTTGTAGTTGTTCTGTAGATACCAGCCTCCATCGCTTGAGTATCTGGTGCAGGTGCTTGTAAGAAAGACAAGTGGTGGGGATCCTTCTTGTCAGATTAACATTTTCTGGAAGGAATCCCAGGTTGATAAGCAGTTGTGCTTCAGATGGGCTTCTGAGCCAGGAGGAAACCTAACCTGATGTGTGTTTTGACAAAGCAAGCACTGGAATGTGTAGGCCTGTCCTGGTAGAACCTGCACTATGTATAGTTCTGTCCCTGGGCTTAGACCTACAGTCTGGGCATGTGTCCTTCTTTCAGACTCACCCAAATGTGGACAAGAAGCTCTTCACTACAGAGTCACAGATCGGTTTGAAGAACCCAGAGAAGTCATTCCCTATTAACAGTGATGTGGGCGTGTTGAAGTGGAGGTTGCAGACCACAGAAGAGTCCTTCATTCCATTGACAAGTGAGTGCAAGTCTGGGGGCTTGGGCAGAAGAAGCTGGTGATTGTCCATGAGCTCCTGGTAGCCACCTTGCAGCAGCTGGGCTGCCTGGAGCCTGGCATGTTGTGAGACTTTGGAGATACTATGTGTATCTGTTGGACAGTGCCTGTCCTTGGCAGCGTGTGTTTTGTGTAACACCTCAAGGAAAATAGAGAGCTTTTCTTAAAGTCAGCTTGAGGGTGACTTCACTGGGCATTTTGAAGTGCATCATCTTGTGAAAGCCTATTCCACATGAAAGGCCTGCATGGTTCACATACTGTCTCTGTTTCCTCAGTTAACTGCTGGCCATCAGAGAGTGGGAACAGTTGTGATGTTAACATTGAATATGAGTTGCAAGAGGAGAGCCTAGAGCTGAATGATGTGATCATCACCATCCCCCTGCCGTAAGTCATGCTCCTTATCATGCAGCACTAATGAGTCCCGTCACCTCCTTCCCCTCCCTGTTTTGTGGATCTGGCCAAGCCAGTGGGTGTTAAGAGGCATTTCCTTAGCTCTGTGCAGGGAAGTTACTGTCACTTCTCATTGCCTGCTCTAGGTCTGGTGTTGGTGCCCCAGTGATTGGGGAGATTGATGGTGAGTATCGCCACGACAGCCGGAGAAACCTCCTTGAGTGGTGCCTGCCAGTGATAGATGCCAAAAACAAGAGCGGTAGCCTGGAGTTTAGCATAGCAGGGCAGCCAAACGACTTCTTCCCGGTGCAGGTCTCCTTTGTCTCCAAAAAGAACTATTGCAACATACAGGTATGGTCACTGCTTATGCTCCACAGGTGGGATGTCACCCTTGCCTCAGTTCCCGGCTGGCTGACACTGGCCGTGCTGCAGGGGCACCATGCTGTCCCACTGGCCATGGCTAAAGGGCTGGCATTAACCTGCCTCTGAAACAGCTGGATTCGGGAGTACCAGCAGACAGCACTGGCAGCTGACACTTCGTGGAGTTTGCCTGAAGTTTCAGTTGTGTCTTCAAGTCTCTGAGTAGTCATTAATTCCCCTCGGACTTTGTTGGAAAACCCATCAGCCTTGTAGCCAAAACACTGCTTGGCATACAGCTGTCTGTCTCCACTGAAATGTAGCCAGTGGCTGCTACTTCGCTCCTCAGTGGAGACACAGTTACCACAGAAAATCACTCCCCTGTTTCAGGGTTCCTGGGAACAAAGATCTTTGTTTCAGGGCTGAGCTGTTGTTTTAAGGGCAGCAGGTCGGTTGTGCTCTCATGGCGTTGGGACGCATGGCATTGCTGCAGTAAGGGAGTGATGTTCAATTCTGAGCTAATGTTGCCTGTTGTCTCCACAGGTTACCAAAGTGACCCAGGTAGACGGGAACAGCCCTGTAAGGTTTTCCACTGAAACCACCTTCCTGGTGGACAAGTATGAAATCCTGTAATGCCAGACATGGTGACGCACAATGGAAGAAATTTTTAAATTAAAAAAAACGAGGCCGACGTTTATTCTGAATGTTGGGAACGCCACAGCCCCCTCTGCGAAGATGCGTGGCTCTGTCTGCCATCTACAGTGTTCTGGGGTCACAGACATTTTTTGCAGAGAAGTGACGTGCTCATGGGGGGAAAGGCCACAAATTTCTTTGGCAGATTTTTACCGACTGGCAAAAAAGCAAGATCTCCGCAAAGAGCCTGACTTTGACATGCTTCCCCCGCTCACCCCGAGATGCTCGGAGCTCAGCCCAGAGCCGACCAGACATCGTTCTCTCCTGAAGCATCACGTGCTGTTCCGTTGTTGGTGCTGCCATCTTAATTTCTCCTTGGCCTCTGGTTCTCATGTGTGAGGCCACCAGCTGGTCCTGACCCTGACAAAGCTGACCTTGGCCTCAGAGGTGGGGGGGTCATGGCAGGGGCACGGGGTGGGGAAGAGGGACCTGGGGGTTCAGTCCTTTTGCCCCACACAGTTACTGCTGTTCCTCCAGCTCTGCTGTGCGGCAACAGCCCAGCTCCAGGTGGTCTGGTTCCTGCTGCAGCGGGGAGAGCGTCCAAAGGGGACTGTGTCCTCACTGTCTTCCACAGCTGTTCTCAGGCCAGGCTTTGGAGGAAGTTTAGTTTTGTTAGAACCAGCTGTATATCCTTTGCAAGGCCGTTTTGGTGTCTGGGGAGGCTGAGGGCTTTGCCTGCCTGGGTGAAAGGAGTTGTGGAGCCTGGTTGACTTACTTGGCCTGTCTCAAACCAGTGTTGGTTCAGCACTGGCAGGTGTGGGAGAAAGAAATGCTGGTTTCCAGGTAATGTGGGGGCTGATCCGAGCCATTTCTCCTACTGCTGCCTCACTAGTGTTATTTGCTTCATCTCAGAGACCTGTGCTCCCCTCACACTCATCTCACCTGCATGGCTGGGGCCTGTAATGAGTGTCACCTGCCCCTGGGCACACCTCACCTCTGCAGCCAGAGGACCCGAGTGCAGGTGGAAGGCATCGGCCCTAAAAGTGCATGTACTGTGCTCTGTGAGAGACAGCCAGCCTGTCACGGGCCCCTGGGGTCCTCTGCCAAAGAAGTTTGTGGTCTCTCCTCTGCTGGCAGCACCTGAGAGGAAATCAACCCTGGTCCTGTCCTGAGAGGGCAAGCCCTCTCCCCTAGCAAAGTAGGCAATGAATCCCATTAAGCCAGTCCTGTTCCAGAGCTGCTTGTCTGTATGATTTTTAAAATGGAGTCAAAGTTAGTTCAAGCATCCAAGGAGCTTTTTTTTTTTTTTTTTTTTTTCCTTACATTCATTGGAGGGTGATATTTAAGCCGAGCCGAGGTCCCCACTTTTTGTAACCCTGTATGATCCTGGCCTAGGGAATAGAGCACATTCCAGTGTATACAGAGAAATCTGAGTCTTTAATCAAATAAAGTACTGTTAAAGGAGCTGGCTGGGGGTCGTGAGGTCCTTCCGGAGCCGGGGCCGGTCAGCCCCGGCCACGCGGGGGCGGGACGCGCCGACACCGGTTGGGCGGGGACACGCCGAGGCAGGCGGTGGTGGAGCGGCGGAGCACGGGCAGGGCTGTCGGACGGGCGGAGTGAAGGTGAGCAGCCGCTGGCATGGGGTGGGACACTCCCGCAGTTTGTGCCCCAGGCGACCGCTGCCCTTGGGGAGCCTGTGGGGCCGGGGTCAGCGTGTCCTATAACGCAAGGATTCCCTAGTGCTTCAGAGGCAGCTTTGGGATGTGGTGGGGGCAAGAAAAAGCTCGGCTGCCTTGGCCCGTGTTGGGGCTAGGTGTGGGACATGTTGGGGCTCCCTGCTCCCTGGGGTGCCTTAGGAGGGGTGCAAGGAAGGAGCAGGGGATAGGGAAGTAGGAAAAACACGGTCAGCCATAAAACCAATCGTTGCACAATGCTTTGGTGGTGTGTGGGTGGGCTGGGAGCTGGCTCTGGGTCCAGTGGTCCACGTCAGTGGTGGGTTTGCTGGTGTGGGAGCCCTGAAAGCAGCCAGACAAGGTTCTCCCATCCCCAAATCCTGATGCAGCTCATGGGCAGTCACAGGAGGAGATGGTGCTTGGCCCACGGCCACCACTGCTGTCTCTGACACCTCCTGGGGAGCCTGGGAACAGTACTGGTCTGGCTGGATCCTTCCTGTCCATGCCTGGACCCTGTTTACTCCAGCTTCCTGCCACACTCCTGCCATAGCCCCTTCAGCTGCTGTCAGAAAGCCAGAGGAATCTGGCAATCCCAGAAGGTCCAGCTGTTGTGCTGAAGGGCCACTGTCTCTCCCACTCCTCCAGCTGCCCTGCAAGCCCCCAGCCCCCTCTGAGCGCTAGGCAGAGGCTGCAGAGGCTGCAGGGCCTGCAGAGGCTGTGGTGCCTGGCTGAGCACCACAGGCAGCAGCAAGGCAGCACGGCTGGGTACTTTTTGATAACTCCTCATACATTCGGGTGTTCTGTGGAGTGCCATATGTTGGTACACGTGGGGCAGCAGGGGCAGGGCACCGTGCAGGGGGATGGGAACCACAGTATTGCATGGCAAGGGATCCTTGGTGGCAGCCAGAAAGAGGAGAGTGATCAATGCCTGGTTTGGAAAGGTTAGGTTCACCCACCCCTTTTCCAGCTAACAAAGGGCTGGGTGGTGGGTTCATGCCAGGGGTTGGATTCAAAACCCACCAAACCCATCCTGCATCATGGGCCCCAAGATGTCGTCAGTGGGAGTTGCAGATGCTCCTTGCTGAGCTGAACCTCTGGCCTGCAGGTGAGAAATTGTCATTTTGATATGAGAGCATTTTGAGGAGCAGTTCTCCATTGTGCAGTCTTGTGAGGGGTCTGGAGCTTGTGTCTGTGCTGTGATGTCTGGAGGCATGTGCTGATGCTGGGCTGCAGCAGTGGTTGGGTCTGTCACCGGCCCTTGGAGCTGGCTCACCTGGGGCAGTGCTGGGTGCCGCAGGCGGGGCTGAGCATCCACCAGTCTGTGGAGACCCTGAAGCATGATGCAGGGCCTCGGCCAGAGCACAGCTGTGCTGCAGTGGTGCAGGAGCACTTCTCCAGAGCGATGAAATCAGCGGGTGTGGCCAGGATTCCTCAGCTCCCACCGGAGCTGTCTGGTGGCTGATTTATGGTGGTGTTATTGCCAGGCTCATGGCGTTGTCCCAGCAACCGCAATGCAGCCCCCACCATCCCTCGCCTGGGTGGGATGGGGCTGGCTGGGTCTCCCTCACTCAGTTGTCAGCCCCAGACCGGGAGGCAGAGGCCAGGAACTGGCTCCTGACTCGCCTCTGGCTTTGTGCAGGAGACAGGCTCTCCCTTCCCAGCGGCCCGGCGGAAGGGCCGGTTGTTTACTGGGGCAGAGGGTGTGGGAAGGGGTGAGCGCACCCTAAGTGCATTAGCAGATGGGGAGCAAGCAGGCAGCCAAGTTGGCTGGAGGCTGCGATGCTCCGCTGTGTGCACCCGTTAGCTCGGCCACTCAGGCTTCCTTCTGTGACTCATCTGGCCAGCCACAAGTGGGGATGAGAGGCCATGCAAGGGGATGCCATGCCTCTGCCATGCTGCTGCTTCATCCCAGTATGGCTGACACTGCACGGCATGGCCTGCCAGTCTGTGCTCCTTCATGAGCACAGGCTGAATGCCCCTGCCCTGGCCGTGTCCTGGCCAGTGGCGCACAGTGCAGCTCTGGGGTCATGCTGATGTGGGGTGAGTCAGGATGTGCTGTGCCCAGCTTGGGTCTGGGTGGGCAACAGCAGGTCAGACAGGAGTGGACCCCCAGAGCACCCCTGCCCACGTGGGCTTGGGGCAGGCAGGCAGATTTCCCCACGTGGGCAGTGGGATGCAGGGGCTCCCCGGGAGCACACTGGGGCAGCATGTCTGCGTGCGGCTGGCACTGCATTAGTAGGGCCCCCGAATTGGTGAGGCTGGGCATCCTCCCAGGTGAGGCTTTTGGCTGTGCCAGGTGAAGAAAGGGGCTTTTGTCTTCCAGGAGGCCGGGGCTGAGTAGGCAGCCCTGCGCGGGGTGCACGAGGACCGTGGGCTGTTCGGTGGTAACCGAGCCCGACCCCTTGGCATTTGCTGCCTCCACCGCTTCCCACGGCAGGAACAAGCGGCGCGTTCTGCAGGCGGCAGACGGAGAAGAAAGGCCGCCTTGTCCGTCCTAGCAGTGGGGCGCCGGCTGGGGCGGCCGTGCTCCCGCCCCGCATTCCTACAGCAGACCCGGCTGGAGAGGGGCTGCATCCCCAGCAGGACGGGCTGGGGTGACGCACGCGTTCCCTGTGTGTTGATGAGGCAGGTGAGGGGCTCTGCTGGAGGGCAACGTTGCGGGACTGGGGGCGTTGGGAAGCGATGGGATGCCAGGGTTACCCTCCAGCTCATGGGCAGGCAGGGCTGCTTGTGGAGTGGGGGGTGTTGGGTGGAGAGTTTGGGCAGCAGGCAGCAGAATCGGAGACAATCCCCCAAGTGGCCGGAATGGGGGTCCTCCATGGTTCTCACCAGGTCTCACCAGTACAGCCATGCTGGGAAGGAGTTAACAGCGGCAAAGATCCCACCCTGGCCCCGCTCCCTTCCTCTGCAGCAGCCTGGCCCCTCCTGGCTTTTCCTCCTTCCTGAACATTGTGACGGGACGTAGGTGTAAGTGAGAGACAGGGGCTCGGCTGGGCCGTGGGGTCTCCAGATGCTGGGAAGTGCGGCCCCCCAGTGCCTGGGGAACATGGGCACCCTGCCGCGGAGGGTCCCGCTCGGCACCAGGACCAGGTGGCAGGTAAGGGAGAGCAGGGACTCTGCCTCGGCAGCCGGCAAGCACTCGTGAACTGCTCTCGGGGTACCTTATCTCTACGCCCCCCCTTGTTCCAGCTGAGCTGTCCCCATCCCACGTGGTGCGGCTGTGGTCCCCACTGAGCCCTTGCTGTGGGGCAGCCAGTCCTGCTGTTGCAGGAGACGCCCGGGTTTCATCCAGGTCCTGGATCCCACGCCTGGTGTTTTCCAGCGTTTCATTTTTTCCACAGTGTGTAATAGCCATTCTCTCGCCCCCGCAGCTGAGCCCAGTGCTGGACGAGCTGGGGGGTCCCTCCAGGGGCTGGCTGGATGGTCGGCGATGCTGGCGAGAGCCGAGCCCGAGGCTTCTCCTGGTGGCCCCGGGAGCGGCGTCGCCTAACGGGGATGGAGCACTTCCTATCTACACTGCCTGGGAAGGGTTAAGCCCCAGTCAGCTAGTCCAGGGCGGAAGGGAGGGACGTAGGGAGCAGCAGATGGTAAATTTAGATCCTCGGAGCATCCCGGCATGGTGTGAGTGCCGGGTGACGGAAATTGTTCCTCCTCGAGTTTGTGCCTCCCACTCACGCAGAGAATGTGTGGCAGCATGGCCGTTCCATGGGTGGGGGCCCTGCCTGCCAGCCACAGGGGTATGAAACACTCAGCTGGGCATGGGCAGGGGTACAAAACACTCAGCTGGGCATGTGCACTATGAGCTGCTGCTGGACTGTGTGGGAGCAGAGGCATGTGCCTGGGTGCCAGAGCTGGGCACTGGTGGCATGGGCAGGTGTGCCCAGGTGTGCCACGCATGGCAGGCAGGTGTTGCTGGGGACAGCCAGAACCTGTACTTATGTGTGCTTTTCCAAGGACAGCCATTGGGGTCTGGCTGCCCACAGCTCTTGGCATTTAAAGCATGCATTTCCAACGCCATGCCCACAAAACTGAGTGCAGGTGTAGTTTTCCTTCCCGGATTGTGTCTTGTCCTGACACCTGGCACATGCATGGGGATGTGTGCCTAGGTAGGATGCATGCCTTGGCAGGCAGGGATGCTCACTGGCTTCAGGCAGCTGCTGACTTGATGAAGACAGGAGCTCAGGGTGGTAATCCTCTTGGTGGCAAATGCTGGTTTGGAATGGGTAGGGTTTGTGCTCAGGCTGCTGTTCGGGATGTGCAGGAAAAATACATAAAGGCCATGCCCAGTGTGGTCACTCATACTGCCATTCTGTTTCTTCTGGCAGCCCATGTCCGGTGCCATCCGACGTCTCCAAGAAGGCACCATGGAGACATCTGGCAGGACCCCCACCAGCTCAACCCACAGAGTCCAGACTGTCATCCAGGTGAGCACACAGGATCACAGGACCTCTGCTCTGTGGGAACAGGGGAATCTGGCTGGGAGTCCACCTCTGCAGCCAGCCCTACCACCAACACTGGCGCTGCCCTCCAGCTTCTCCTCAGTCTCAGCCAATCCTATTACGGGATCCTCAGCAAAGCCCATTGAGCTAAGTGGCTGGCAGCTTGGATCCTCTTAGATGCAGCCCAAGCCCCATGGATCTCCAGCTCCCGTGGCAGCTCGCCTCAGCTTCCCGGGATAGGTAGCACAGGCAGGAGAGCCCTCCTCTCCTGGACAGTCCTGCTGGCATGTGGCTGTGCCTGGGCATTGATCTTGGCTATGTGGCTGTTTTGGAGCAGCTCAGCCAGGTGGGCAGTGCAGGGGACTGGGCTGCAGCTGCAGGAGCCGTGAGCATCCCTCCCTCTCCTCCTACAGAACAGCCCCCTGGACCTGATTGACACGGGCAAGGGGCTGAAAGTGCAGACAGAGAAGCCACATTTGGTGAGCCTGGGCAGCGGTCGACTCAGCACTGCCATCACACTGCTGCCCCTGGAGGAAGGTGAGTGCCAGGGGGTCTCCCCGGGCACGCTGGTGACAGAGACACTGAGACGCCCTCTCTGTTGGCAGGGAGGACAACCATTGGCACGGCTGCGACAGACATCGTCCTGCAGGGCCCCGGGCTGGCGCCCCAGCACTGCTACATCGAGAACGTGCGAGGGACACTCACCCTGCACCCCTGCGGCAACGCCTGTGCCATTGACGGCGTGCTACTCCAGCGGCCCACGCACCTCAGCCAAGGTAGGAGCGGGCCGTGGCTCACCGGACCTTTGCCTCTGGAGTTGTGCCGTTGAGTATTGGGGTGTTTGAGGAGCCGTCCAGTAACTGTATATCCCAGCCAGCATACGCCTGGCCTCTTTGCTCTGCGGTGGGAGCCTGCGAGGTCCTGGCACAGTCTGAGAGCCGGCTTTGCTGCGTGTATCAAGTGAGGTGGGAAGGGAGAGATCCGGGTGGGCTTTGAAGAACAGCGGAGATGCTGAGCCAGCTTTGGGGAGGGAGATGACAGACGAAAACACCTTGGGTGTCCTCCCGACGGGTGGCTGCCGGGACACTGCTGGTCTGCCTGCGTGGCTCCAGGGCTCGGACCCGGCCGGCCCCCCAGGGCCGCTCCCAGGGAGCGTGGACAAAGCCTCAGGCCCTTCCCGCGCGATCCCCGCCCCTCCACAGCTCCAGTCTCGCTTCCCGGAGAGGACGGTCGGGCGAGGCCCGGCCCCCGCCCCTCCCCGGGGGCGGCGCGGCGCTGCCCGGGCGGCGGCGGCGGCGGCGGCGGCGGCGGTGAGGTGAGTGCGGTGCTGCGGACCACGCGTGTCCGCGCCGGGCGGGGGCTCGCTCCCGTTCCTCCGCGGGTCACGGAGCCGTGGTGCCCCGCAGGCCGTGGCGTTGCGGGCCCCCCGCGCCTGCCCCCGTCCCTCCCGGCGAGGAGGGACCCACCCGCGTGGGCGCTGCCGCGGGCGGCCCCGCGGGGACAATGGGAGCCACGTGGCCGCCGGAGAAGGCTCCGGCGACGGCCCGCGGAGTGCTGCCAGGTCCCGCCGGTGCCACAGTAGGCAACGAGGGCCGTGGTAGGCTGCGGGGTGCGGGCAGGGGTCAGCCGAGCCCCCCCCATCCTCCTGTCCCCGGGGGCAGGCAGGGGCGTGACAGAGCAGGGACAGCATCTGTGCAGGGCCACGGCGGAATGAACTGCGGGGCTGTCAGGCCGACGCTCGTGGTGCAGTTTGGTGATTACTCGCTTTGCCGGGGCGGCCTGCGGCTCCACTGATGCCGGCACGTGGGGAAGGAAGGGACAGGGCAGTGATGCATCTCTCCGGGACAGCCGTTGCCAGGCTGGGCGTCGGTACTGCTCCCTGGCAGGCAGGGATGCCCTCGTTGAGCCGGGGTGAGCAGGGTTCCATCCCGCCCTGGCGCTCAGACAGGGGAACCAGGCCCCCACGACGGCGTTAGCAGTTAGTCTGTAGTGTTTCTCGCTCTCCTTGCTGCGAGCTGGGCTGACGGGTGCTCCAAAAAACGCGTCCCCTCCAGCGAGGGATTTTCAGCAGTGGCTGTTGGTATGGAGCGAGCCTCTCCCCAGAGCCCTGGCAGGCGCTTCAAAGTGGGGTGTGTCGGCAGCAACCCGCCTTCTAGCCGCCTGATGCTCCCTGCTGCCAGCACATGCCTCCCCAGCACCACGGGCAGCAGGTGAACGCACAGCGAGCGCCCACGGCTCGCCTCCCCTTCCCTTCCTGAGGTGCCTTCCTCCTCGGGGCTGCTCGGCAGCTTTGCCCCAAGAGGGCTGCTGCTTTGGGCCAAGAAGAGATGCTTTGCAAGCAGGGACAGGAGCTGTCTTGTCTGCAGCTGGCAGTAACGCAAGCCCTGGAGTGCTGCCAACTCCCCCGCGGCCCCCGGCGGGGACCCCAGCTGTGCCTGCGCCTGAGATGCGCTGCCGGCAGCTGCTGTGGAGTGACCTGGATTTCAGCCTCCCCCTAAGCCTCTGCTGACAGCAGAGCCCGCTCCCTTCCCGAGGGCACATTCTAGGGCAAGCAATGCCCGACTGCTTCCCTGTGCTCTCCGGAACTACTCCGATATTGCCGGCTAGCATCTGAACCCTCTCTCCTCTCTCCCAAGGGTGCACCATCTGCCTGGGCCAGGCCACCTTCCTCCGCTTCAACCACCCTGCTGAGGCCAAGTGGATTAAGAGCATGATCCCAGCGGGGGGCAGAAGCCCATCGGCTCTCTATGGGCTACCAGCAAGTAGGTGACCCCCCCCTTGTCCCAAGCGGGGCAGGGAAGATGCTGAAGTGCTCCCTGACCCATCAGCCTTCCCAGTGCCCAGTGCTCTCTCAGCCCTGTCCTGTTGCACTCGGGCTCACACCTGGCTGTGGTGTGCCATCCGTCAGCTCGGCAGGGTATGGCAGCTGCACTGGTATTTGTTAATGATTAATATCACCTCAGAGAGGTTGTCTGTGGGGACACTGAGGCATGGCTTTCACTTCTGCCCAGCCTGGCCATGGCAGAGCCATCGCCCGTCGGAGCCCCCCCCACCGCTTGAAAGCGGGTGTTTATGTGCTGGAGTGGCTGTGCTGGGCCGTGAAGGCCATTCTTCTGGCTGCTGCCCTTCATCTCATGAGCTTATCTTGCTGTGTCTGCATGTCCGTGGGGCAATGGGCCAGGTGCCAGTACCGTGCTTGGTTCCCGGGGATGTCCAAATCTCCAGCACTGATCCCTGGGCTGGTAGCCCTTATCCCTGCCCCAACCAGCACACCCTGGCACAGGGAGAGGAGCTTGGCTGCCTTCCCGTGCCACGTGTGTGTTGGGAAGGCAGCATGCCTACAGCTGGGGGACAGGAGGAGGGACATGGGGAGGTGCTGTGGCCGAGGAGCATCATGCAACCACGCACCATCCCATGTGGGCCCTGCGTGCTCCATCTCTGCCACGCGGGACTGGGTGGGATCACACTGACAGGGCTGTGGCGCATCTTTCCTGGCATGAAGGCAGTGCCAGCTGCCGTGGGGGAGCTGCTGGGTGCCAAGGGGTGACGCAGCCCGGGTGGCACGCTGTCCTGGCTGAGCTCCGCGCCTGCTGCGATTCGCTAGTCCCCTGAGTGACAGGCACATCGGTGCTGCGCAGGGAGGACGGGGCAACCCAGGCAGGGGCACCCTGGCCGGGGTGTGGGGAGGCTGCGGGCGACGTGGTGGTGGGTCTGGACGTGCTGCAGGTCAGCAGCTTTTGGCTATTGCATCTCTGACCCCTTGCTGGGAAGCCAGAGTGTGTAGGGGGCAAGTGGTGGGTGCCAGGGGGTGGTAAGGGCAGCTGCTCTCCAGGGAGTGGAGCAGGGAGCTGCAACGCAGGGAGGGCGGCTGTCCTCTCAGGTTTCTGTCTCCTGGGTGATGGGGCTAGCAGGATTCCAGCCTCCTCCCTGTCCCGGCTCCCCAGCTGGAGTGGGAAAGGGTGGCAGCGGGGTGCAGGCAGGTCGGGGTGCAGCAGAGAGGGGTTGTGACCCAGCTCTGACTCTGCAAGGCTGCGTGGAAGAATGATGCCAGGCTGCCCTGTAGGACCCGGCCCAGGCAGGGGCTGCGGCGGAGTCACGCCACACTGATGCCTTCTCCTTTGCTTCCCTGCAGAATCAGAGGCCCTGGTGAATGGTGCCCACCAGCTGTCAGAGCGTGGGTGTCACAGCCACAGCTCCCTTGTCAGCTCCATCGAGAAGGACCTGCAGGACATCATGGACTCGCTGGCGCTGGAGGAGTCGACATCCCCCGGCATCCAGAAGCCACCTGCCTGCGGCCGATCCCCCCTCTCCCCTGTGGTGAATGGGGGTGGGCGCTGCCTCCTGTCCCCTCCATCCAGCCCTGGGGCTGCCTCAGGGGGCTCCAGCTATGAGAACTTCTCTCCCCTCTCCTCCCCAGCCAGCAGCAGCAGCTACACCAGCCCCTCACTCAGCAGCCAAGAGCAAGGCCCAGCCGTGCCGCCCCCTCTCCCACTTCGCTCCTCCAGCTACAACCATACTGTCCAGCCACCCGCTCTGCCTGGTGGGGGTTCTAGCGAGCCTTGGCCAGCTGAGAGGCTCGGGGACCACAGGGTGGGCAGCCCCCGGCTGACGCCCAGGGTGGCGCCGCGGCCACGGGTGGCCCTGCAGGAGCGGCCCCCCAGTCCCTTCCGGGAGCCACGGGACTCTCTGGCTCCCGGCCGGCAGCCCACCAGCAGGGCAGTCCCAGAGGCCCGGTTGCAGCTCCCCGAGAGCCCACGGGTTGCCCGGAGGAACATTGAGAGCATGCGGGAGCTGCCTCCCCTGAGTCCCTCCTTGTCACGCCGGGCTGCCAGCCCCCGGGTGGCCCCTGACACTCCCTCCCCACAGCCCCGGCTGGGCAGGGAAGTGCCTGGCAGTCCCCGTGCCAGGCGCAAGGGCCCGGAGGAGTCGAAAGGCGCTGGAAGTCCCTCACCCCCACTGCTGTCAGAGAACCCCACGCGCCGTCCCAGTTTCAGTACTTGCCTGAGCCCAGCATACGGGCTGGGCTCCCCAGCTGCGCCCTCGCCCCGGCAGAGCCCCCGCGCCCCCAGGAAGCCTTTGGGGGACCCACAGCTGCCAGTGGGGTCACGGGAGCGCAAGAACAGCATCACTGAGATCAGTGACAACGAGGATGAATTGCTGGAGTACCATCGGCGGCAGCGGCAGGAGCGGGTTCGGGAGCAGGAGATGGAGCGCCTGGTGAGCCTCGGGGCTGGGAGGGGACACATTTGAGTGGGGGACACCCTCTTTGCAAATAGCTGTTGTTGTTTGCTGCTTTGAAACCTGGCCTTTGCCTCTTGGGGATTTGCCACAGCTGCCAGGCTGCCGGCTTATCCAGGGGGATTATGGCCAGGAGCAGCCATCGGTGCTCAGCAGCTCTCTGGGAATACAAAGCTCCGGAGTTACAGCAGCCTGTGGAAGCTGGTGGGGCTGGCATGGCCCCAGGGCTACCGGCCAAAATGGTGGTGCCCCTGCCTTTGCAAAACTCCCCACATCTTGTCCATCCCTGCCAGGGCCCATCTGCTTGGTGGGGGTGCCGTGGCTCTGTGGACATTGCATCTATATTTAGGGCTGATGGGGTTTTTATGGAACTGGCATCTGCCTGGATAAGGTTTGCCGTGTCTCTGCCAGTCCTGCAGGCCGAGCCGCCAGGGCCGTGTTTGCTCAGCCCTGACTCACGCCTGGCGCAGGCAGCCTGAGTCACCGCCTGGAAATAGCGGAGGCGCTCGGCAGCCAGCACTGCTGCCTGTAATTAGTCTGTCTCAGGCTCGCAGCACATCGCGTGCCTGGCTCTGCTGTGGGGTCGAGCTGGCTGCATTGTGCTTTGTAATGTTGTCTGCCCATGCCAGCGTGCGGGTCCGTATTCTGGTGGCCACCGTTGGCACAGGGTTCTGTCTGCTCCTGCTGCAGCATGTGCTGGATGGGGACCATTCTTTCTTACAGGAGCGGCAGCGCCTGGAGACCATCCTGAACCTCTGTGCTGAGTACACCAAGACAGACAGCACTGAGCCAGGTGACGTGCACAGGCTCCTGGCTGGTGACACAGATGCTGGCCACTGGGTGCCCAGGGGTGCCACGGCTCTGGGCCATGCTGTCGACGAGCTGCAGCAGAGGGAGAGCGTGGAGAGGTCGGATGAGGAGAACCTGAAGGAGGAGTGCAGCAGCACTGAGAGTACCCACCACGAGGTAAGGGGACATCTGTGCCATTCTGTTACCATGCCATGCTGTACTGTGCCATGCCAAGCAGCCCTTTCCACAGCACGAGAAGCTGACAGGCCCCCGGGCCAAGGAGGCACAGCGACTGGAGGAGGAGCGTGCCAGTGTCCTCGGACGCCTGGACCAGCTGAAGGGTCGTGTCAAGGAGCTGGAGCAGCAGCTGCAGGAGACATCGCGAGAGGTGAGAGGTCAGGGCACACTGCTGTGTCCCCTGCTGCTTGCTGCCCTCACCAGTCAGCACTGAATCCTAAGGATATGAACCCGCTGGAGCAGCAATCCTGACATTGCTTTGGCTGTCCAGGCAGAGATGGAGCGGGCGCTGCTGCAGGGTGAGCGGGAATCAGAGGTCGTGCGGCTGCGGCAGGAGCAGGAAGCAGTGCAGCAGCTGCAGGAGAAGCTCTCCAGCCTGGACGCTAGCATCCGCAAGGAGCGGGACAAGGTGAGCCCAGTCACAGGTTCCCATCGTCACCAGCTGTGCCATACCCTCCCTGGCACTCACAGCCAGTGCTGCAATGCCTCATGCTGCAGCATTCCCCTGCGGACATGTTCTCCAGGCCCTGGGCTCCGCAGAGGCTTTGGGAAGCAGCCCCTATGGCTTGCATTGTGGGGGGATCTGTCTGTCTGTCTGTCTGCCTGGGGTTGGTCAAACAGCCCTGCTGGAGGAGAGCACAGCCAATGCTCAGGAAGCATTTCAAGTGCTGCCTGTTGCTCTGGCAGGGAGACTGTGGTGTGATGCTTTCCAGATGGCTGCTGCCTGCAGTGGGCAGTGCCGAAGCAGAGGCCTTGGCTCTCCCCATTACCTGTCCTCACTAGGGAACTGCGTCTTGCAGCAAGTCACCTCACTCTGCTGTGCCTTCATGTGTGATGGCAGCTGTTGCTGTAGCGTTCGGCTTGCTGGAGGTGGCTGGGAAACCAGTGCAGGTGTTTAGCTTGGTGGCTTTAGGAGGGGGTCCTGGCCCCCTTCCCCTGGTGTTGCCTGTGGTGCAGTTACTGCCGGAAGGCACCCATGACGCTGCGTGTGTGGCACATTTGTCCCAGCTGCTGGTTGCTGGCTATCCCACAGCCTTGCAGGCAGTGTGGCATGGCCTTGTCGACAGGAGAGCTCCTGGGATCCGGTTCCCTGCTGCCTGAGGCCATCGTCCCTGTGCAGCCAAGGTCCCACCAGCAGCTCTGTGCCACTGTTATGTGACATCAATGTCCCTTGGGGTCTGGCCAGCCCCATGGCTGTGGGTGCCAGGGCTGTTGGTGTGCCTGTGGCCTGACAGAGTGGCCATTGGTGCCTGCTAGTGGTGCTCCTACAGCATTTCGGGGTTTTGTTCTGGTTTTGGTCTTCTAGCCCGTTGTAGGCATCTTCTATAGCCAGGGACAGCCTCATGCTGAGCCAGGAGAGGAGCGCAGGGAAAGCCCTCTCCCAGCCTCTCTGCTTCCCTAACCATCCACTCTCCTAACCCATCTGCACTACTCACACTAACAGCGCCTGCACTGAACTCTGCCATCACCTCTGACGTCTCTGCATGTCCAGGAGCCCTCAGGCAATCCTTAGCTGCTCTCTTGGGGCACCTGCCTGTACCAGCCTTGCCTCCCTGCCAGCATGTCCCCTCATACCCTTCTCATGATGTCTCATCTCTGTGTGGAGCACAGGGTTCCTTGCAGCAAGCATTTCTCAGTGCCAAGCCCCCATATGGTACCGCCAAACCTGTGGGTGATTCGCCTATGCCAGTCCCATGTTGCTGGCCCCATTTTACTGCTCCTGTGGCCAGGCCCCTCATCCCAGGCCCAGGAGTCAGTGTCTGCTGTGCTGCTGACTCATCATAGCTTGAGCATCTCTTGCTGGACCACAGCCTCCTGTTTTCACTGCTGCCTGGTGCTGCCCTCTCCTTCTAATAGGTGAGGGTGGTCCATGACCTCAGGCTGTATTCAGGACCTGCAGTTCCTAACTGGTAGCAGTTAACAAAGCCAGTTAGTGGTTACTGTGATGCAGCCGTGTGCAGGATTGGGATGACTTGAACCGTACTATCAGTGTTGATATTTTTGCTGCCTGCAAGTTTGTTCTTGGAAACACAAAGCTGAGGTCAAGGGTTGGCTGTAACTCCTCTAACACTGCTCGGCTGGCTCCTGTGTCTCTTGATCTCTCAATCCCCCTGTAGATGCCATGATGCTCCTTCTCCTGAGCCCCCTCTGTCTCCAGCTGAGCCCCTCTCGAACTCACAGCTTCTGCATGGCGCCCATTTGAGAAGTGTGTCTTCTTCTTTCTTTTTTTTTTTCCTTTTTCTTTTCCTTTTTTTTTTTTGTTTTGTTTTGTCTTGTTCTCCCCTGATTCAGGAAAGGGCAAAGGTTGATGCTGAAAGGAAGGAGCTAGAGCAACTCCAGGCGCTTTACCATGAGTCGAAGAGCCACCTTGATAAGTGCCCCGAGTCAATGCGGGAGCAATTGCAGGAGCAGATGCGAAGGGTCAGTGTCTCCCCCCACCCCTCCCGGACCATGGCCCACCTCCCTCCGCTCCAGCTTAGGCCAGCTCTTCCCTGCCAGCCGGGGCTGCACTGGGAGCGTCGCACCCGGGCTGGAGGCGGCTGGCACCGGGCACCATCGTCCTGGTAAGCTTGCCGCTCGCCCGGGCCCGGGGCGCGGGACCGGCTCGGCAGAGCTCCTCGGGACCGGCTCGGCAGAGCTCCTCGGGACCGGGCAGGGCACGAGCATGGACCCTGCCCTGCAAAGGAGGGCAGGCTGGGGAGTCTTGGGGGCTGCTGCATCCTCACCTGGCTGCCTCCAGCTATTTCCTGAGAATGTTTATTTACACAGTGATGTTGATCCATGTTACTGCTAGTCCTCAGCATTTTTTCCTATTACCTGGTATTTTCTGGAAGTGGTTGACTTTCCCCAGCCCATGGCTAGTGCCTGCTCAGATAAACCCACATTGCCATAGCCTGCTCCAGCCAGGCACTCGATGGATGAGGACCTGGTGTAGAGTGGGCAGGGGGGTGATGGAGCAGTCTCTGCGTGTGGGAGCCCTCAGGAGTCACCACATCAGTGCTGTGTCACTGGCTGCCCGTCTCATGGAGCAGGGTGAAACACATTCCTGTGGGGTGCATGGCACAATGGCTGCCAGGGTGGCACTGGCAGGCCCGGAGCTGAGTGCTGCCACGTGCTGTCGGTGCATGAAGGCTGGAAGGACACACAGGGGTTTGTCCAGCATGGTGCTTGTCTGTTGGGGCTTTGCCACCTGTGGGCTTGGTGACACAGTGTTGCTGTTGGTGGTTGCACTGGCACATGGTGTTTTGCTACCTGTCAGGGCACGGCTTTAGCCCATATGTGGTTCAGCGGGGGCAGCTGGTCTCCAAGGGCTGGTGAAGCCCCTGGCTGTGGCAAGCTCTTCTCATAGGGGTGACTGCTCTGTCCTGGCCAGTTCTGGGTGCCTCCATTGCCTTCTTCTGACAGCAGACACTCCTGTCAGTATCTCTCATGTTTCTGATGCCCAGCAGAAGGCAAAACTGCCCGCCCACACCAGGCACAGGGGACAGGCTTGGCCACCAGCTCTTGTTCCTGGCCAGCACCAGTAGGATGTGGAGGCATGGCAGGAGGTTTTGCTGCGGGAGACCTGCCTGCAGGATGCAGAGGTGCCCATCCAGTGGGTCATATCCACTCACAATGCTCTTGTGTGTTCAAAGGAGGCAGAGGCACTGGAGACGGAGGCCAAGCTGTTTGAGGACCTGGAGTTCCAGCAGCTGGAGCGAGAGAGCCACCTCGAAGAGGAGCGCGAGGCACGAGGCCAGCAGCTCCTGCAGAGCCGGGCTGAGTGCCACCGTAGCATTGCCCGCAGGAAGGTAGGGATGGAGGAGCAGTAGGTCCAGCGTGGCTGGGCTGTGCCCCCTGGGTCGGGCATGGCCAGGCTGCATCCCATGGCTCACCAGCAGCCAGCTCATCTCTGCTGCCTGCTCCCCAGGAGCGGGTGGCTGCCCTGGATGCCCAGGCTGCCCAGATCCGGCTGCAGAGTGCCCAGGAGGCCGAGCGCCTGGCCAGGGAGCGGAGCAGCGTCCTGCAGCTCCTGCAGAAGGTAATGCCATGATTGCACTGTGTGATTGATGTGTGCTCCTGAGGGTGCTCAAGGCAGGGGACAAGATCATGCCAGCTCTTGACAGGTTGCTGGCAGGCAGGGAGAGCTTGGGGGGGTGACTGGCCATGGGGTGCCAGTAACCATCAGCTGCTTCTGACCTGTCACTCCATGCGCAGGAGAAGGAGAAGCTCGTGTCTCTGGAGAGGCGCTACCAGCTTGTCACAGGTGGCAGGAGCTTCCCAAAAATGTCCTCAGCTCTCCGAGAGGTAAGTGGGTAGAGGAGGCTGTGGTGCTTAGAGCTGCTCTCGAAAGCTGCTGCCATCAGTGAGGACGAGCCTTGTGCACCACCAGCTTTGCTCTGCAGCAGTTCCTGTATTCCCAAGTGCCTTCTGGCCAGAGCCAGGTGCTTCCAGCTGCTCAAAGTCTCTCCATGGGCTGCAGAGGTTGGGAGGGAGGAAGGGGAAATGCAACAGAGCAGCACATAGGACAGGACTGCCTAGGGTCCCATCGTTGCTGGAGAGCAAGCATGGGGATGTCTTGGTGCTGGTCCAGGGGACTTTTAGGTGGAAGTGAGTTGCCCCATTACCTTGCTCATGGCTCTGAATGGGGAGCCAGAACCATGATGCCCTCGGGGGCTGTGGTACTGCCTGACCTGCTGCTGGTAAGAGGCACAAGATGGCAGAATCCCCTCGTGCCTGCCTGCGGTGGGACTCTTGCTGCTGCCACCTTGCTGTCTGTGCCCACCTTGCCTATGTGACCTTTACCCTTCTACAGGAGACCCTCCACATCTCAGAATCTTATGAGCTGTTGGAGGGAACTAAGCCCCTGAGCCCCCTGCCAGCAGCAGCTGCCTCCTTAGCTTCTCCTGCCACCTACTCCTACCCCAAGGCACAAGAGGTAACTAACTAGAGGGACTAGCTGCATGTGCTTGCTCACTTACCCCTCCTTGGCCGAGACCCCTTTTGTGGACTGATGTCACCCCCAGGCAGCAGGGCAGCCCCACAGCAGCATGGCTGGAGCATTTATGATATAGATCTCTGGCAGCTGTGCTCATTAACACTCAGTCCCTGATTCCAGGCGCTCTCCTGAGCCTGCCCAGTTCTTGCCACTGCCCTCTGTTTTAATCCTGGTGCAGTGGTTTCCCCCTTGCTCACTGCTTGCCATCTGGCTGGATACCTCCTGACAGCATCCTCTAGGGTCCTGCTAGCATGGCTTTCCCAAAATAAGAGCAAGTCCCCAGCTTTAGCATGTTTGGTTCAGAAAGGATGAGGAAGTGGATTTTAAGCTGGCTCAGCTCATCTTGAGGTGCCTCATCCAGTGCTCCTGCACTAGGGAGGACTTGTGGCCAGCGATTCTGGAAGACCCTGAGGCATCCCTGCCCCTTGTAGGCACTCAGCAAAGCTGCACTGAAGGCTGGAGCAAGAAGGGTGCCAGCACACCCAGCCCAGCTTGAGCACCCCAAGGTGCATAGTGCTGCACTCCGGGGACACCATGGGCAGCAGGGCAGGGCTGGGGAGGCAGTGTTGGGGCAGGAATGCACAGGGAGGTTTGCTCCCACTATGCAGTCAGTGCCATGGTGCCAGCACATGGGTCTAACTCTTCTCCTTCTCCCTTGCCGTGGATTTCTAGGAGTACATGAGGCTGTCTGACGTTTTCAGGTTCTGCAGTAATGCACATGGCCCCAGCCTGGACACTAAAGCTTCTGCTGCTGCCCCTGCTGCCGCTCAGCGCTCTTTCTTGCTTGCTGTAGCTCCCACAGCCAACGAGGTACCTGCCCCAGAGCATGCTCGGGTTTGCTCCCTCGGGTTGCCCGCTGCACCCCAGGCACTGAGGCAGCTGCGGACACGCGGCCCCCCCTGTGCCCTGGTGCTTGGAGCCCACATCTCTCTGGGGTCAGGACACTTGTCTGGCTGCAGCTGAGTGGGGAGCAGAGGCTCAGGCTGCCCAGTCTCCTTGCTGGGGTGCACTTCTGGCCTGCTCTGGATGTAGTGGCAGGGTGGGAGCAAAGGGGGTGCCCAGCAGTGGGAGGGGCAGCCCTTTGTTTGCTGGATGCAGTCCTGGCCGCTTGTCTCAAGCGAGGAGGATGCAGAGCAGGCCTGACCCAGTGCCCAGCAGCAGGGTAGCTGCAGCACCAACTGCTTTTCCTCCCAGGACAATGAACCTTCCTGTGGGGGTTGGAGCTGCCCGCTCGTTCCTCTGTGCCTGCTGCCCTAGCTCTTATCCTGGTTTAATTCTCCTTCTCTCTGCCCAGTATGTGACTGTTGAGCAGCTCTCGGGTATCCTGGGCAGCCTCCACACCCCTGCTGCTTCCCTGCTGGGCTGTACCCCTCCGGCTCCTTCATCCTCAGGCTGTGCTCCTCCTCTTCCTCCTCTTCCATCTCTCCCTTCTCCCTTCGTCTCTGCAGAGGTTGGTGCCCTGTTTCCCTCCCTTTGGCCTCTTGTACTCTTTCTGGGAGGTGATGGAGATGCATGGGAAGGGGTGAGCTGCGGATGGAGCTGAGCAGCAGCTTGGGCTCTTGACACCCCACACACCCTTGGCTGTCCTGCCTGCTGCTCCACTGCCCCCAGGGCAGGGGGTCTTTGTGCTTGATCAGTTCTCACACTCTTGAACAACAAACGGCTCCTAGGTTTGCTGTTAGGACTTAGCCAGGGAGTGCACAGGATCCTCAGGGGTCTGCACGTTAAGTTCTGGGGGAGTGGTGCTGGCATAGGCAGGAATGCTTCAACCTCTTCTCTGTGCATTTGTCTCTCTTGCTGCATTTGTCCTTCATCCTTTCTCACGCAGCCTCTCTCTCCAGATGGAGCAGCAGCTGTTGGGAGGCCCTGTGTGTCTCCCAGCTCTTGATTTAGAGAAGTGGTACCAGGAGGTTATGGCTGGCTTTGAGACCTCCTCTTCCTCTGTCTCTCCTTCTTCTTCCCCTCCTCCACTTCCAGCTAAAGCTCACTCCTCTCACAAGGCGCTGCAGGTAATCCTGGCCCTCTGCTGCCAAGGCTCAGGCTTTGGGGCCACTGGTTGTGGCAAAAGTGGGGCACTGTGGGGACATTCCTGTGGACCCTGTACCCTGAGTGCTGCTGGGGCCCTGGCTGCCACAGCAGGCAAAGGCAGAGCAGACCTGTGACCTAGGGTAGGCAGTCTCTGCCTCCTCTTGGGCTGCATCCCTTTGCCAGGATGGCACCGACACAGAGCAGGGTCTGGGGAGCCATCTCTCCAGGGGGACTTTTGCAGTTCCCCCATGTCTCTCTCATGTCTGTGTCTCTGTGCTCAGGTCTATCGTGCAAAAGCAGAGGGTGGTGCTGGTGTCCTCACCCCTCGGATGAAGAGCGGGACCCCTTCGTCCTCGCAGCTCAACCTCTCTGTGCTGGAGCGCAGCCCCTCCCCCAAGGTATGGCTGCCAGGGTGACCCAGGCACCCTGGCCACGGCTCACACGTGCCTGGTGCCAGCCCCCATCCCCATCCTTGCAGCTGACCACCTGCTGTCCTGCCCAGGGCCCCCCAAGCCCGGCGGGCAGCCTTTCCCGCAACCTGGTGGCCACGCTGCAGGACATCGAGACCAAGCGCCAGCTGGCCCTGCAGCAGAAGGGTGAGCTCTGGCTCTGTGTCCTGGCTCTGTGGGGTGGTGGGGCTTTGGGAGACGCTCTCCCCGCTGCCACTTGGGCAACGGAGAAGGGAGCCTGGCCGAGGGTGGCGACAGCAGCAGTGCTCCGGCAGGATGCGGTGCCTCTCTCACAGTCTCTTGCTTTTCCTCCCTCTCTTTCCTCCTGACCCCTCCACCTGATGGCCTATCTCCAGCCAAGCTGCTCCCAGCAGAGCCCTTGCAGCCAGGCATTCTACCAGGTAGAGATGTGGGGTGACTTGGACTGCCTAGAGCAGCCCAGAGGCAGCAGCATGGCTGTTTGCTGGCACCTTCTGCCATACATAAGAGGGGCATGACCAGTCCAGGACCCCAGGTGCATCTCAACATCTGCTTAGAGACAACCCTGTGCATCCCTAGCCTGCTAATGCTTTGCTCCGCGTGCCCCTTACCAGCCTGGCGCATGTGCCCCCTGCTCCTGCCCAGACAGATTGCAGTGCTTGCCAGAGTTGTGACAGCAGCTCCCACCTCTGCCCCTGCCGTGCCTTTGTGGTTCCAGCAGTGCCTGTAGTGTCTTCTGCCTGTGCCACCCCCTCGCCCACCATGATGTGGCTCTGAATGTGGCACATTTAACTTGATGTTTTCATCTTCCCACGGCACAGGTCGGCAGGTGATTGAGGAGCAGAAACGGCGGCTCGCAGAGCTGAAGCAGAAAGCAGCTGCTGAGGCGCAGTCCCAGTGGGAAGCCCTGCATGGGCAGCCCCCCTTCCCCACTGCCTTCCCCCGGCTTGTGCACCACTCCATCCTCCACCACAACCGTCCCCATGGTGCCGGGCCCCGGGGTGAGGAGCTGGACCATGCATATGACACACTCAGCTTGGAGAGCTCAGACAGCATGGACACCAGCATCTCCATCGGCAACAACTCCGCGTGCTCACCTGACAACATCTCCAGGTAATCCTGGGCCCAGCTTGTGTGGCCAGGAGACAGCCTGCTCTGCTGGTGTGCTGCTGGCTCAAGGTCCTTCCTGCTGGGGCAGCAGCTGTGGCTGTTTTGCAGTGCCAGCGGGATGGAGACAGGGAAGATTGAGGAGATGGAGAAGATGCTGAAGGAGGCACACGAGGAGAAGTCGCGGTTGATGGAGTCCCGGGTGAGTGGGGGCACCAGCACCGTGGTTAGATGGCAAGCAGGTCTCCAGCGCTTGGGGCTGAGTGCCTGTGCGTGCTGGCAGGAGCGGGAAATGGAGCTGCGTCAACAGGCGCTGGAGGATGAGCGCTGGCGGCGGGAGCAGCTGGAACGCCGACTGCAGGATGAGACTGTGCGGCGGCAGAAGCTGGTGGAGAAGGAGGTCAAACTGCGGGAGAAGCACTTCTCACAGGTGTGAGGCAGGCTGCCATCCCCCTCTCTCAGCCTGGGCAGTGAGGCACACCCAGCCTGCTGCTCGTGTCCCAGCTCGCAGCGGAGGGATGTGGCTCTTGTCACCATCGGTGGGCTTTGCAGGGCTGTGTTGCTTTTCCAGGCTCGTCCCCTGACACGGTACCTCCCCATCCGCAAGGAGGATTTCAACCTGCGGCTGCACATCGAGTCCTCAGGCCACAACGTTGACACCTGCTACCACATTATCCTGACAGAGAAGATGTGCAAGGGCTACCTGGTCAAGATGGGCGGGAAGATCAAATCTTGGAAGAAGCGCTGGTTTGTCTTCGACCGCATGAAGCGCACCCTCTCCTACTACGTGGGTGAGTCCCAGTGCCACCTCGCGTCCCCTCCCCGTGCCGTCACCCACGGTCAACAGCAGTTCCCTCTCTTGGGCAGATAAACATGAGACAAAGCTGAAGGGTGTTATCTACTTCCAAGCCATTGAAGAGGTTTACTATGACCACCTCCGCAGCGCTGCAAAGGTGAGAGCTGGGCATTGCCACTGCTGCGGTGTCTGCTGGCAGCCCCCGCGGCTCTCCCCATTTTCCTGCAGTCTCCTCTGTCCTCTGTAGGAGGTAGCAGGGCAGCGCATGCCAGGGGTGCTCCTGGAATGGTCCGTGGCCCCGATGGTGCCAAGGGCACCAAGGGCAGGACCCCAGTGCTGGGCGTTGTGGGGGGCCAAGGAGGGGATTACTGCTGCTCAGAGGGGAACAGAGTGCTGATTTCATCCTCCCCTCCAGAGCCCCAACCCTGCGCTCACTTTCTGTGTCAAGACCCACGACCGACTCTACTACATGGTGGCACCGTCAGCCGAGGCCATGCGCATCTGGATGGATGTCATTGTCACTGGGGCAGAGGGCTACACCCAGTTCATGAACTGAGGGCGCTGCTGTGCATCCCAGATCCACCAGCCGCATGGACTTCTGAGCATCCCAAGCAAGCGAGGAGCTCCTGAGGGGACCACGGTCCCTGCTACGCCTCATGCCAAGGGCTGTGCACACCAAGGTCGTGGACCTGCATTGGGTACAGCTGGGTGGTCCTGAGTGTTGCCTGGCCAGGCAAGGGAAGAAGTTTTTTTTTTTTTTTTTTTTTTATGTTGACGTTCTAGAAATTTTATTGGAACAATATCAAAGTGCTAAAATGTAAAAAGCTGCCAAAGACCTGCTGGGGCCTGAGCTCTCTGCCTTGGGGAGGTGATGGTTTTGAGGCTGATGCCGATAGTTGCTGCCATAGTGTTCCAGGGAAGGAGATGGTGAGGCCATGCGGTGCCCCCACCAGGATGTCTCACTGTGGTAGACTCAGACCCCTTTTTTGTAAACCTTTTTGTAATTTCGGATCGTTGTCCGCCCTGTGCTGGGGCCAGGTGGGGATTGTGGCGCGGACTGCCCGGTCATAAAGCATTTCGTTAACCAGGCTGTCCCTGCTGCGTGACACGTTACAGACACACCGGAGTCTGCCCCGGGCAGGGCTGGGGCCCCTCGGAGCTCACCGGGAGTGAGCTGAAGGGCTCGGCGCCGTGCACAGGAGATTGCGGGGCCCGCGGAAGGGGCAGGAAACACCAGCGGGAAGCGAGCGGAACAAGCGGCGCCGGCAGAGGCCAGCGGAAGGGGCGGAGCCCCAAAGACGGAGGGGATGGGCATGCGCAGTGCCGAACCCGAGCCGAACCGAGCGAAGGCGGGACCGGGGCGGAGCAAAGGGGGCGTGGCGCACAAGGGGGCGTGGTTTGGTGTCGGCCTGGCCGCCAGGCGCCTCTCGGCCGCCAGGGGGCGCACGGGGCGCAGGCCGTTCGCACGTGGCTCGGTTGCCGTGAGGAGCGCGCGCAAGCGCACGCGTCATGCCAGCACGCGCGCCGCTTCGGGCCAACCCCCGCGGCCCCGCCCCCCGTGCTCTCGGCCAATGGAGCCGCGGCTCCCGTTCGTGACCGCTTCCGGCTTCCCCCGACGTGGCCCAATGGGCGCCCGCGCGCTGCGGGATTGGCGCGCGGGGCTGGCCCTGGCAGCCGCGCCAATGGGCGCGTGCCGCGTGCAGGGGGGGCGGGGCCAGACGGCGGGGCCGCCGCGGCGGGGCTGCTCCGCGCGCCGGGCCGGGCCGAGTCCAGCCGAGCGCAGCCGAGCCCAGCCGAACTGAGTCCGGCAGGGCCGGGCCGAGTCCAGCCGAACGCAGCCGAGCCCAGCCGGGCCGGGCCGAGCCGAGTCTAACCGAGCCCAGCCGAACTGAGTCCGGCAGGGCCGAGCCGAGTCCAGCCGAGCGGTGCCGGGAGAGCATGGCGCGGTTGCCCGGCTGGGCGCTGCCCTGGCTGCTTCTCTTCTGCCTCCTGCCCGCCGCAGGTACGTGCGGGACGGCGCGGGGCGGCGGCGGCCGCCCGGGCTCTCCCTGCCTGGGCCGCGCCGCCGACGCTGAGGAGCGGGCCGGCGGGGAGCAGCGGCCGGTGTTCCGGTGCCTCCCCAGCGCCCTGTCCGGGCCCGGCCTTGCCTTGGCCCACACCAGCAGCAGGCTCTCACCAAGGGTTTGTTTCCAGAGCCGGTGGCGGTGATGTCGGTGGACGTGGGCAGCGAGTCGATGAAGATCGCCATCGTGAAGCCTGGCGTGCCCATGGAGATCGTCCTGAACAAGTGAGCGGCTGTTGCAGCGCGCCGGGGCCGCCGCGGGAGGGCCCGGGGCCGTCCGGCCGGGGCCGCCGCTGCTGCAGCCCCCGGCAGCGCCGGGGCGGGCGGGAATGAGCGGGGCTGGGACTCCCCCCCTGTTCCTCTGCTGCCGGAGGAGGGCTCCCATTCTCCCACGCAGGCTTGTGACTCAGTCTTGCCCCGGGCGGGCAGCTGTGGGACATCGTCCAGGGCAGTTTGTTAGCTCACTTTTAAGGTGTTTGGGTGCGCTTTGGGTCCCTTTCGAGCGAGTGCCAAAAGCCCACGCGGTTAAGGACACGTTGTGGTGCAAACCCAAAAGGGCACCCAGTTCCTACCTGTCCCCTGACGCTTAGTTCCCGAACTAAGGGAGCCCAGAGCCAGGTTTGTTTTGCTGCAGCTGTTCAAAGCCCACAGTTGTAACACAGCTAAATCTCTTGCATTCAGCTGCTGTTGCAGCCCGTCCTTAAGCCACTGAGTGAAGAATCTGCAGGTGAGAGAAGACATATGATCAGGAACGTCCTCGGTTTCTGGGAGTCTGGCGATAACGAGGAGATTTCTTACCCACCTCCCTGAAATTTGGCAGTCCTAGATAGAATAAGGGAACTGTCTGGCCTTGCTTATGGGTGGAGGAAAGCAAAAATTGTCTCATCAAAGCACTGAAGGAATGGGGCAGGGGAGCTTGTCTGATAGCCCCTCAGCTGAGCAGAGGCTGGCCCCCCTCTCCAAGTACCTTCCCTTAGTCCTTCTGGAATGGGAGCAACATCCATCTTCACTGGAGCCTGGAATGTTCACCTGTTCCCACTGGTTTATTCCTTTCTGTCTGTTCTCAGGGAGTCACGAAGGAAAACACCCGTGGCTGTTTCCTTGAAGGAGAACGAGCGTCTCTTTGGTGATGGCGCGCTGGGGATGGTAAGAGTTCCTGTTTGCAGAATACATGCATCCCACGTTGTGACAAATGTCTGAGCCAGTGTTTTATTGTTGTCCTCCGCTTCTCATCTCCTTGATGTGTTACTGGCTCTGTGTAGTGGCTGTGTGCTCCTACTCCCATAGCAAGAGTTGTTCCCCATGTAGTCTGGGAGGGATTGGTTAGACAGCAGCGTAACTGAAGGAATGCAAGTGGCTGATGTGGTTTTTCTCTGCAGTCCATAAGGGCGCCCAAGGTGGCATTCCGATACTTCCAGGATCTGCTGGGTAAGCGGATCGACAATCCCCACGTGGCGCTGTACCAGTCCCGGTTCCCAGAGCATGAGCTGGTGAAGGATGACATAAGACAGACTGTTATCTTCAAGTTGTCCCCGTAAGTGGCTGCTTTTAGGTTCTTTGAGGGATGGACTTCAGCTACCAGGCTTCTGCAGCTCACTGCTGATGCCATCATTTTCTTTCTCATTGTAGAACGATATGGTATTCTCCCGAGGAGATGCTGGGGATGGTCCTGAACTATTCACGTGGTCTGGCTGAGGAATTTGCAGGTTGGAAGGATTTAGCTTTTTCTTGTCTATATGTGTATGTGTTCGTACACTGTAAGATTCCAGTAGAGACCAAAAGCGTTCAGAAACCCAAGGTTTTTGGAAACAGGATATTGGTTCTCTCCAGCTGTAAGCAAGACTTAGAAGTTATCCAGTTACCATTTGTTTCTAATATGATGCAAGTTTGGGATCTTAATCCTACTCTTGGTGGCAGACACTCCGTTTACCACCTAGTGTTGCAATGAAGGAGCCTTACAGGCAGTCTCTGGAGAAAAGTGTTTTCTTTATCACGTGTGTGATCAGAGTGGAGGCACATGGGATCTGGCCGCAGGGGAGGGTGGAAATGGCTCTGTGAAGGCTGTGCTGTAGCTGTTCTGGATGGAAACTCAAAGAGCAAAAATGGCCCTTTGCTGCGAGACTTGCTAATAGAGAGGAGGCTGTTGTGTATTTCATGCTGTGCTGCTAATGAAATATCACAGTAATGAAAAGTGGATAAATTACTAGGAGGCTTTGTCATGGTTTCAGCAAGATGCAGAGATTTGTCCCTAGGGATCCTGGCTACTGCTGCAGGTTTGCATTCTGTGTGAGTCTTCACCTTGGGTCCTCTGGGTTTGCTTCTGTCACTCCATCTCAACAAGTCTTTGCGTGTGGCTGCACTGATGCAGAGTTCCCTGCAACTGTTCCAGAGCAGCCCATCAAAGATGCAGTGATCACAGTTCCTGCCTACTTCAACCAAGCAGAGAGGAGAGCAGTTCTGCACGCCGCCCGCATGGCTGACCTCAAGGTGCTGCAGCTGATCAACGACAACACGGCCGTAGCATTGAACTATGGGGTTTTTAGAAGGAAAGACATCAATGCCACGGCACAGGTAGGTGCATTTGAGAGATGCAGAGTCCTGCCAAGTTGCCTGCATGAAGAAATCCAAAGAACTTGAAGTAGATTCCGCTGATCAAGCAGTCTTCTCTGTTTTCATCTGTTTGTCAACAAGACAAAGAGATTAAATGCTGTGTGCATGTATGGTGAAGGCTGAAAGCTGCTGGAGTGAGGGCAGGTCCTGGGAGTTCCGATTTCATAGACTTGTCCCTTGCCCATCAGCTGGGGAAAATAACAGCAGTGATTACTTGAAGTATTGGAACACCGACTCACAAGTACTTGATTTACTTGAGGCTGAAGAAAGAACAAAACTTTGGGTTTTGAACTGTGAAATACATTAAAAGTTTTCTTGTCTCCTTCTGTCAGACATGACCCTGAACATCGCCCGTGTTTGGTCAAAATATGAGTCCTGCCCTTAGGGTATAAAGTCAATCTAGGGAATAGATAGTTATGGCCTGTATCACACTGAAAGGTTCTTTACTTATTCGTGGGGGGGTGTCCAGGTGTTTCTGCTTCACTATCCCAGCTTTTCTTTTCAGAATATCATGTTTTACGACATGGGAGCAGGAAGCACTGTTTGTACTATTGTTACTTATCAGACAGTGAAAACTAAGGACTTGGGAACCCAGCCTCAATTGCAGATCCAAGGCATTGGGTAAGAATTCCACACAAGTTGCACAAATCCCACAGGCCTCAGGAAAGAAACCATTTGTTTCACAATCTTCATTGTGTAGAATTTTGCAGTGAGGCTTCAGTACAGTAATTTGTATGGCTGAGGGGGAAACATTTGGAGCAAGAAAGCTCCAGTTGGGAATAATTTTGGTACTGCTGTCTTTTGCAGAAGGTAACTGAGAACTTCCAGGAACCTAGGAGGGAACCAGTGTACTTAGTGTGCTTTAGGCTTTCCTTTGATAGCCTCAAGCCATGTAAACCTATTCCATTACATGTAATCTTTTAAGAGTATCAGTTGGAATAAGAGAAATACACTTCTAGAGAGGAATGAAAATGCAGTGGGCTTAATGAATTGCCAAATAAGGAGGAGGGTGCTGTGCATACCCAGCCCAGCAGTTTTAACTGTAAAGCATTTATGTCGCTGTTCTCAAGAAGATACCTGGGACCTGATACAATTGTCCATTGGCTTCTCAGCTGTTTTACATGGTTGGCAATAAGGCATTTACCTAAAAATATAATGAAATTTCCTGTTGAAAGGCTGTTGTGGTGGTGAATCTCTTATTTCTATCTTTCTTTCATTATAATGTGCTATTCTGGGGACAACCTTTGTTCTTTCACAGTCATCACAGCTGATAATACTGCAGCTATTTTTGACCACTTATGCTCTGCATATTTGTAAAATAATACATGAAAATTGTTCGTATTTCAATTTGGTTTTGGTTATTACACCTCTGTTAATTCTTTTGCTCAGGTTTGACCGTACTCTTGGAGGTTTAGAGATGGAGCTTCGCCTCCGGGACTACTTAGCAAAACTCTTCAATGAGCAGTACCCTTCAAAAGATGTCCGGAAGAATCCTCGGGCCATGGCCAAACTGCTGAAGGAGGCCAACCGCCTGAAAACTGTGCTGAGTGCGAATGCTGACCACATGGCACAGGTCTGACCTTCTGCTGGGGGTTCCTACATTTTTTGGGCTGAGTGTGGGGTGGGTTGAGGACTGGTGTAAGGGAACACTGTCCCTCTGCAGCGCAGGTCTGCTGAGGAGCATCGCTCCCGGTGGTCCCTCTCAGCTTGTGCCCGCTTGGTAGCACCGGTGATTGAGTGGATTGAAGAAGAGTTATTCGTGTCAAGTATGTTAAATAAACTTTCACTGAGAGAAGCTGTCTGTTACACCCATGTTCCATCCTCTCATCACCTTAGCAATGGTAGGGTTCAGATGAGTGTGGTCAGGTCTGTTGTGTGTTACAAAAGCCAGAACTTTTTGCACACTGGACAAAGATTTTGCTTGGAAAATGCTCCACAATTAATTTCATTCTGACTGTTTTTTTGTTTTTTTTTTTTTTTTTCTGGACAGATTGAGGGACTATTGGATGACATAGACTTCAAAGCCAAGGTCTCAAGACAAGAATTTGAGGATTTGTGCTCTGACTTGTTCAAGCGTGTCCCAGGACCCGTGCAGCAGGCTCTGAGTAGCGCAGAGATGAACATGGTGTGTTTAAGAAAACGCATTACCAAACCTGAAGCTAGTGTGTGTGTGTGTGTGTGGAGCTGCTGCCACATCATGATTGAGGCATCAGTGGATGTGTTATCAGCACTGTTGGGAGGTAGATGCCTGCTGTTGTGACAGAGAGTTTGCCTGCTGCAGTGTCAAGCAGGAGTGTGTCAAACTTCCCCTGCACTATCTGCCAGAAATTAGGGACTTGGAGGAGGGGTTTCTTTGTCTTAAAACACTTTACTCCTGTGCTGTAGGTTTGAAATAATGATGTTTCCTCTTTTTGTCTTGGATGCTGGTTCTGGTTTCACTCCTGAAGTTTTAACTGAATGAGTCTGGATACAGAATTACGGGTGTTTGGGGTTCTCCTTTGCACTCTCCCTAAAGGGAGCTCTGTTGTGGGCTGCAGTTGGACCAAACCTGAGGCAGTCCTTTGGAGGGAGTTACTGCGGGTTAAATGTTCACTTTGCAGGATGCCACAACTCTTGAGCAGCTTTGGGCGCTGATGTTCAATGCAAGACACTGAATTACCTGTTAAAGGCTGGATTTCTGTGTGTTCAGATGCAGCTGGCTCTTGGTGTCACTGTCTCCTGTGGCATTGAACTAGTTTGTGTAATTTTGAATCAACCCCCATGTTTCAGGTGGTTTGAAGCCACAGTCATGTTGTCACTGTTGGACAGACCTGAGCCCAGGTGCCTGGTTGTTGGCACAGCTGATGTCCATCTGAGATCTGTTGGGCACTGGGACAGCAGGGTGTAGTGTGGGTGTTCCTAGAGCATCATGTCAGCACGTGATGACTGGGGAAGGAGCGTAAGGAAGCCCTGGACTTAGCTTTCCAAAATTGCTTTCTTAAGACAAGGTGACTGTTTCCAATCCCTAGGATGGAATTGACCAGGTGATTCTAGTTGGCGGTGCCACTCGGGTCCCCAAAGTGCAGGAGGTTTTGCTGAAAGCTGTGGGCAAGTGAGTATGTGAGGTCCCCTTCTAGTCTGTCTCCCATTGACAAGCTGCTGTTTATGTAGAGGCTGAAAACTTCACGTCTGTTGCTTTTTACTTTGTAGAGAAGAGCTGGGCAAGAATATCAATGCTGATGAGGCTGCTGCTATGGGTGCAGTCTACCAGGCAGCTGCTCTAAGCAAAGCCTTTAAGGTGAAGCCCTTCATTGTTCGGGATGCTGCTGTGTTTCCTATCCAGGTAACCTTTGGTTTTCCTTTTCTTCTCTTGTGCAAGATATGAGGCTGTGATGGGAGAATCGATCCAGGTTGGAACCTCTCGGCTTCCTTTGAGTATGGAAGCTCTGGAGATCTTTCTGCCAATCTAATAAAGAAAGCAGAAGGAAGTCTTCTTTATAGTAGAAATGCAGTATCCAAGGAGCCAGGCATATGCAAATACCAGTTGAGGAGTATTTGCCTACCCCCCACCTTTTGCATGAGGCAGAGCAGCTGAACGCTGCTGATGTAAGATGCCACAATTTGCAGTTGCCAAATCTTATTTTCTCTTTGTGGTGCAGGTGGAGTTTACTCGTGAAGTTGAGGAGGAGGATAAATCCAGGAGTTTAAAGCATAACAAAAGGATTTTGTTCCAGCGCATGGCGCCCTATCCCCAGCGCAAAGTAATCACTTTCAACCGCTACACGGATGACTTTGAGTTCTATGTCAACTATGGAGATCTGACATTCCTGAGCCAGGATGACCTGCGGTGAGTTGAGCCCAGTAGCTCTGTGGCAGTGCAACTTGCCTGGCTGGAAACGTATTGCCAGTGTCTCTGACTGGCACTGGCACATCTGTTCTCTGAGCTGCATGTGCTTTAGCCCTGCCAGTTCCTGCTTTGTGCAGCTGCCCATCGCCACCAGCATGAGCAAGAGCAGGGATTGGCTGTTCTGCAGCACTTATCCTGAGTTGTCTCTCTGCTTTTGTCTCTGTGTCATCAGAGTTTTTGGTTCTCTCAATCTCACTACTGTGAGGCTAAAGGGAGTTGGGGACAGTTTCAAGAAGCACTCGGACTATGAATCCAAAGGCATCAAAGCACACTTCAACATGGATGAGAGTGGTGTACTGACTCTTGACCGGGTAAGCGCCACCCATTGGGATGGTTGTCAGCTGGTGTATTTTTCAGTTCTGTCCTTCTCTCTGGTCCCTGCTTAAAACTAATCCTGAGCTTCTGTTTCCAAGGTGGAATCGGTATTTGAGACCTTGGTGGAAGACAAGCTGGAGGAGGAGTCAACACTGACAAGTAAATGCGGAACTTTGATATTCATACTGACTGTTCTGTTACCTGTAGTGGCTAAGATAACTACAAGTGTTGTGTTTCTTTGGGTTTGGGGTGGAAGTTACACAGTCTGACTGTATGTGTGGCTGACTGCACACAAGGACACGGAGGGAGGTTGGAGAAGTGTGAGTCTGGAGTGTGTAAAGCTCATCTACACCACCAAGGGAGCCCCTTGGTGATCGTTGCAGTTGTGAGGGGAAGGACTGGGAGCTGAAGATGACTTTCTTCCTCTGGATACGTAGCATTCTGAATTTTTTGTCTCCCATCAACAGAACTTGGAAACACTATCTCAAGCCTGTTTGGGGGCGGTGGCCCTACACTGGAGACCGGAGAAAACCTGACGGACTCAGTTCAGGTGAGCCCCAGGGTGACTGCTACTGGAAGGAAGCCCTTTTGTCTTGCTGTGACAGTTACGTAGAATTATCTGTTCTGTGAAACATTTGCATGGAATTTCTGCATTTAAAACACAGTTTTGCTTTTCCCTTTCCTTGCTTGTGATGACCAGGAAGAGGAAGAAAGCCTAGCAGAAACAGGTAAAGAAGAGCAGGGGGAGAAACAAGACGAGAAAAGCCATAGTGTAGATGCTGATGAAGAGCATGGACAAGAGAAACAGCAGTCTTCAGGTCAAGCAGAAACTACCTCTCCAAAAGTAGAGTCAGAGAGAAAGGAAGAAGGCGAGAAATTAGAGTCTCAGGTGAGCATCAGATTGAAGGAATGGAAATGGTTTTAGTACCTAAGAAATGGCATTTCCTCAATGGAATTCTCCCTTCTCTGAAGTGCCCTGCCTTTGAAAAAAGTTGCAGAATCTGAAAATCTGTTCCCTTGAGAATTCCCTTGAGAATGTACTTTGTGTTACAGGGTCCCAAAGAAGATAGAGAAGCTGCAAAAGAGGAAGAACTGTCCAAAAGTTCCAGTGACAGCACGACTACCAAAACAGAGGAAGAGAAGATCAAAGCACCCAAGAAGCAGAAGCTTGTCCATGAGATCACCATGGAGCTGGATGTAAATGATGTGCCTGACCTGGAGGAAGATGAACTGAGGAGCTCGATGAAAAAGTAGGTTTGAAATGGCTCTGCTAAGTTAGAACTCTGGATAAAGGAAGAGTTAATTGCTTTGGAATGGTGATGGCTCACATAGAGCACTGCTGACCTCAGCAGCTGGTGTGTGTGATATGCTGTTCAACCAAGAGCACTTGCTACCTTTTGAATTTTGTTCTCTTTGCATGTTAGACTCCAAGACTTGACGATCAGAGATCTAGAGAAACAGGAAAGAGAAAAATCAGCCAACAGCTTGGAGTCATTCATCTTTGAGACCCAGGTAAGAGAGGGATATAATGAAATGAGAATTCCAGGAGAGCAGCAGAAGTGTTTTGCATAGCTTTTGGCTGATCTGAGTGCAGGGGAGTTGTTTGAGCTGGGGGAAGCTGATTTGAAGAGCCCAGGTTTTGTCTTTCAGTCACTTTTTCTAATGCTATTAGGTTTCCCAGGCCCATGTTTCCTCAATACAAAACGAAGCTTCCCTTCAGCATGTCTAACACATTGAACAATTGTCCCCAGAGTGTAAACAAGCTACAGCTTCTCAGGAACTGTTGTGCAGAAGAAGCAACTAGTGTGAAGTGTGTGTGAAGTGATGACTGTTGCGGCGTTACCATCAGGGGATGTGGGTGTGTCTATACCTGGTCTATTACCATTGTGTTCCTGGCAATGCTAGGAGCAGAGCTCAGATTTGGGAGGGTGCAGGCAGCACCCCAGCCCAGTTGCAAGTGAGTGCTTTCATTTTATGGTTCCAGGCTCAGTGATGTTTGACCAGTTCTTGCTGTTTTTTCAGGACAAGCTTTACCAAGAAGAGTATCAGTTTGTCTCAACAGAGGAGCAGAGAGAAGAAATTTCCAAAAAGCTTAGTGAGGCTTCCAGTTGGATGGAGGAGGAGGGCTATGCAGCTACAACAAAGGTATTGCTGTGTGCAGTCAGGATACCAGTCTGCTGTCACTGACATGGAAGTGACCACAGAGGCTGCTAGAGCCTTTGTAATCTGCTTCTTGAGAGAGAGTTTCTTGATTCTTCAGAGCATTATGCACAGAACAAAATAAGTTGTCCCAGCCACTGATGTTTCTACAAGAGTTTCAGCAGGAACCTGTTGACTGAAAGCTTTGTCATGTTGCTCTTTTTACTGCACTGAAATGGTGTATTTGATGGAGTGAAAAACAAACGCAGTTATAACTTCTGAAGTTGCCAGTGTTAGACAGCAGTCAAACTAACTGTCTCCTTTCTCTCTCCCATCTTCAGGAGCTGAAAGACAAGCTCTCAGAGCTGAAGAAGCTTTGTAGGAACCTTTTCTTCCGTGTTGAGGAGCGGAGAAAGTGGCCAGAACGCCTGGCTGCTCTGGAAAGTCTTCTCAATCACTCCACCATCTTTCTCAGGTAAGGGCAGGCTTTTGGGAAGGAATATCATGCAACTGGTCATGTAGGAGCTGCCAGCAGAATGAGACCTGAGTGAATGTGAAAGTCAGTGGCACTTCCTGAGGAAAGGTGAGCAGAACCCTGCTCCCCAGTATCCTGTTCTGCAGGACCTGTGAACAGGCCTCTTGTCCAAAATGGGGGACAGGAAGGCTCCAGTGTGGTTGTTGTGATGTTTTTGTATTACTGGAGCTGTGACCACTGAGTTGCCAAAATGCAGTCTGCTTGGCTTAACAAAAATAAGCTTTCTTATCTAAAAGGGGAGCCCGAATGATTCCAGAGTCTGACCAGATATTCACAGAAGTGGAACTGAGTACACTGGAAAAAGCCATCAATGAAACAACGGTACTGAAGGATGGAGTGATGCTGGAGGAGGGTGGGGTGGCAGTTTGGGTTATGACCTATACTTTCACTCAAGGTCATGGAGTAGAATGTACATGTTTTGTTTTCATGCCATCAGCAAACCTTTTGTGTGTTTCAGTGTTTCCTAATGCCCAGCCTGACCCCATTGTGCCGGGGGGGAATGGTGGTTCCTGTATTGCATGTGGAATCATCTCCAGGGTGGGGGGGGAGCCCGGTGATCTGATTGCACTCGGTTTTTAAAGGCAGGCGCTGGGTTTTGTTTCTCTTTTTCCTATGTCTGGGTAACTGAGAGGTTGGTGGAAATGTAGCACAGAGGAGAGCTGTCCTGAGTAAAGCAGAATAGCCAGGGGCAGTGACTTTGAGATACTGTGATATACAGCAGTTCCTGGAACCCAGAAGCATTCCAAAAGCACCTCTTCCCTCGCGTCCCACAGATTTGGAAAAATGAGACACTGGCTGAACAGAACAAGCTTACTCCTACTGAGAAACCTGTGCTGCTCTCTAAAGATATAGAGTTCAAGATAGCAGCCCTGGACAGGGAAGTGCAGTATCTCCTGAATAAAGCCAAGTTTGCAAAACCCAAACCCAAAAGGGAGAAGAATGCCACAAAAACTGATTCAGGCAAGAATACTACAGCAGCCCCTGAGACTGAGAATACTATCCCTCCCACGGAGGGGAAACAAGAAGGTAAGTAGCAGGCTTGGAGCATGTATGTAATTCCCTATTATATAATTACCACATGTAATATATGGTGTTTCTCTTGATTGAACGGGAGCTAAAGAAGGGAGGACAGTAGTTAACTGTGAGATAAGGTGAGTTTGGGGTTTTGTGAAGAAACAGAAATTACGTATAAATTTCCCAGGATAGTCAGTGCCTGTCTTGCTGGCTTGTTGACTTCTAGGAAAGATAAGGCATTCAGTGTACCGAGCCGAATACTTAAGGCCCTGTCCTAGATCAGTGAGCAGAATGAATTGTTGACGAGAAGGGTTTGTGGCCTAGATGGACCCAGGAAAAAAAAAATCTCTTGGGGCACTAGGACTTAGTTTTTTGAACTTTCTGAGATCCTCAGGTCTCAAGTGCCCTGGTCCTTTTAAATCTGGAGTGCTGTTTGTCAGCATTCCTGCTGGTTCCTCTGGTTTGAGCAAGGGATCCTGCTCATAGTCACAGCTCCAAAGGTCATCTGCCTGTGCAACCAGTCAGTCTCCAGGGCTTCAGGGGACATAAAGCTTGGCACTCACAGGGGAATACAGAGCAGTTTTGTGGTGCTTCTCTTGAGTGTTGGAGAGTGATCTGCTGTGAGAGTGAGCTATTACAGTCCTGCTGAGGCACCACAGCTGGCTGCTTTAACCTCACCCTTACTGACCTAATCTCCTTACACCTTCTTTCCTGTGTGTTCTTCCTTGACTTTTGTTTATTTCTGCTTTAAAAATAGACAAACCAGAGGATATTGATCCAGCCAAGGAACCTCCTACAGCTGAGAAAGCAGCAATAGATGATAAGCCTGGATCAGACTCCGGTGGGTAAATGTTTTGCTAACGATCTGGAACTTGGGAGCTGCAAGTGCAGGGTGTCTGGGGGCTCCTTTGCAGATTTTTAGCTGTAATATGTAATATGATGGTAGAACCCCTGACTACTGATCCATTGTTAGTTCTGCAAATAGGAAGACAAATTTTGGTTCCTTGCTGTTCCTATGTTTTTGTTGTTCAGAGTGGAATTCTTACGCACCACTGCTGCTTTGTGCCCCTGTCCCTGCAGTTTGCAGCCAGTCCCATGGCTGTGAGATGGGCTCTGCTTGAGAGTTGCTGTGCTGTTCCTGCTGCCAGGGCAGCACTGTTAACAGGGCCAGGGAGTTCATGGCTTCAACCCCCAAAACCTCTGTACCATGGACTGCAAGTTTTGTGGCAAATTTTGCAAATGTCAGAGACTCTCAGTACTGCTTTGCATGCTGTGAAAGTGACTGCAGCGTGAAACTGAGTTTGCTTCATTACACAGGGTCCAAAAAAGAGAAGGCAGAAGCTGGAGGAGAAAGCAGGAAAAACGATGAATTGTAACACCCTGAAATCCCACGAGTGTCAGCATCTATTTATTTCATAGTTACTTTCTTGTTTTTCTTATGGACCTGGTTAGTCATGATGTAAATGGAACACAATGACAACAGAATGGGATAGAGATGTAAATTTATTTTTTGTTCTTTCTGCGGATTTTGCCTCTACTAACTTAGTGAATTGGTTTTTGTTCTATTATGTGTGGCAGACTGCCCACCAACAATTGTCTTTGTTTCAGTACAGAAGTCACCAAAGTGACTTTCCTGTGGGGAGAAAGCAGTACAGAAACATCTTAAGGTGTAGGAAGTAACTTGGAACATAAACTCTGTGCCCCACCTCTTGTGAAGATGATTGCAGAAGGATATAGACCTGAAATGCTGTTGTCTTTGCATATGAGACCCTGACTTAGAGCAAATGTGTGATTTCAGCTGGTGGGAGGTGTATTAATACTTGGATTCATGGGAAGGTGGAACAAAATTGGGAAGGCAGATGATGTGTGCTTTGAGATATGGCTGTGTCTGTTTTCAATAGGTTGTTTGTTAAAACTGTCTGTGTTCTTTAGCAGAGACCAAGAACCATGAAGTGAGACTTGACAAAAATATTCTGTTCATAGTTTAAGTTCAGAAAAGGCAACACTGAATGCAGAGGAGAGGGAAAGATGGGCCATGTCGGCACATCCTGTAGTCAGTCACAGGGACAGTGATGCGGGTCAAACAACCAAACCTGGAAAGTCCAATGGCAACTGCCTTCCTTCCTCGGTGTTTTGTGCACTTGGACTGACTTAATCGCGTGACCTTCCCTGTCCCTGTCCTGGCTGTGACCTCCTGCCTCCAGAGCGTCCCTGCTGCTGCCACACACACGAGTGGGGTCCGACGGCTGCGAATGTGCATCTGACATTGTTCTCCATTCTGGCCTCTTCAGCCAAAAATAAAAACGACACTTCCCGAGGGCTGTGCGGAGCGGTGCCGTGTGTGCCGGGAGCTGGGGCGGGCCGGGGCGGGACTTCCGCGGGCCGGGGCGGGGCCGTGTCCGTCCGTCCGTCCGTCCGTCCGTGCGAGCGGCGCGCTCCGGAGCGGTGCGGCCCCGCGGGGAGCGCGGCGCGATGGCGGCCGGCGGCTACGGGCGGTACCGGGCCGTGATCTTCGCGGCCATGTTCGTGGGCTACACGCTCTATTACTTCAACCGCAAAACCTTCTCGTTCGTCATGCCCGCCGTCATGGCCGAGGTGCCGCTGGGGAAGGACGACCTGGGTGAGTGTCGGTGCCGGCCCCTCGGCCCCGCCGGCCCGGAGGTGGCCGTGCCGCGGGCTGAGGCTCCCCTGGGCTCTGCCCGCCGCAGGTCTTATCACCAGCAGCCAGTCTGCAGCCTACGCCATCAGCAAGTTCATCAGCGGCGTCCTCTCGGACCAGATGAGCGCCCGCTGGCTCTTCTCCTCCGGCCTCCTCATGGTGGGCTTGGTGAACGTGGTCTTCTCCTGGAGCTCCACCGTCATGGCCTTCGCCGGGCTCTGGTTCCTCAACGGCCTGGCCCAGGGGCTGGGCTGGCCGCCCTGCGGGAAGATCCTGCGCAAGGTGAGTGCTGAGAAAGGTGGGGGAACTTGCCACTGCTCTCTTGACCTGTCCTGGCATCAGGGCTGTGCAGACCATGCTTGCCCAGAATCCAGAGGGACTTGCAGCTTTTCTCACTCCCTTCCAGCCCAGGAGGTCTAGAGCGCTATCCGCATTTTGCTGCCGGTGAAACAAGTTTCTGTGCATGGGGATCTGCTTATTCTAGCAAAGATTTACTCTGTAGCCCTTGCCCCTATGTGCCTTGAGTGTAGCTCAGTTTGGTGAGTAACATCTCCTGGTAGCACAGTTCTGCCCCGCTGAGACGGACTTTGTGGGAATTAAGTATTTTAGGCGTGGACACACAGGACTGCTTGTCTCTGCTGCTACAAGTCAGGGTTTGCTGTGGGTCAGGGGGCAGTGAGCACAGTTCCATCTGCATGCTTGGGCAACTTGGGAATTCCAAATCACAGGTGGTTCAGATAGAAAAATGGATAAGATGGAGGAATGGCATGAGGTGAGTCTCTAAGCTGTATGTACTTGGGGGTTTGTGACAATCTGAAGGGACCAGATTGATTTCTCCCAAGGACAGAAGGAGAGGAGTTCAGTTAGCTTTATGCTGATCCCTCATGGAAGATGTAAAATCCAGGAATGAATGTACTGCATGTACTTGTGGGGCAGGGTGGGGAAGAGATAAACAACTTTATTGCCCTTCTGTGAGGCACCTAGCCTCCCCTAACTGATGAGGAGAGGGCTATGCAGGACAGTTGAATGCACAGAAAAGAAGGGCCCAAATAACAGAAATATCAGCCATGGTATTTTCTGAAGATGTTAATGAATGTAGATCTCAGACATTTTCCTGCTGACAAGAGCCACCCAAGTGGTTCTGGCTCTGAGTGCTCGTTGCAATACGGAGCCCATCATGTCTGATACTTAATGCAACAGTGAGTCCTAAAGTTACCCTGTGACTCTCTGCGTATCCTTCCAAGTTCCTGAGCCAGCAGACCTCTCCAGGAGGACGCTGTTCCTAGCAAGTGAGTACGCAAAACCATGTGCTCTTAAACTTGCCTCTCCTGCCACACGTCTCAGTTTCATGGTCTGTAAATGGAAATAACCTCGAGCTGGCTCACAGTGTGACCACCTGTCAAGCTCTTGTGGCTGACACTTGAGTAACGTTTGGAGTTCCCTGCATGACTAAAGCAGTGAGGTGTGCGTGTTCCCTCTACCTGCTTTTGGAGTTCTGTGTCTGAATTGCCCCAACCCCACATCATGGGCTTCAAGGGAGGGTTTTCAAGTGTGCTATCACTCTCTTACATCTCATGCTGTTTTTCTTGTTGCACAGTGGTTTGAGCCTTCCCAGTTTGGGACTTGGTGGGCAATCCTGTCTACAAGCATGAACTTGGCTGGAGGCTTGGGCCCCATTGTCGCTGCTCTTGTGTCTATGAACTACGATTGGCGCAAGACTTTGTCCTTCTCTGGCTTCACCTGCATGGTTGTCTCTTTTGTTTGCCTTGTCCTGATTAAAAACGAGCCGGCCGATGTTGGGCTGCCCAACATTGAACAAGGAGCCAAGAAAGGGAAGAAAGGTGAGCATGTGACTTCGGTGCAAGCAGGCAGCTGCAGCAGAAGATGCAGTGCCTTCTGTCTGTATTCTGGTACAGGTGTGTCACTCTCAGCATACCGACACCTCCATCCTCCCCAATTTCTGAAGTCACATTTTGGCAGGTATGAGGTAATGGGTTGGTTTTGGCTGCTTTATTCTGGTAACTGAAGGTAGAAATTGTATAATCCAAGGCCTACTGTGATCTTGTGGGAAGGGGCTGGTGTTGGGATTCCTGAGACTGTGGCAGAGCAGGGGAAAAGCCTGCTGTTAGCCCTCTGTTAGTCTTGCTCCTTAGCCTGCCAGCAGACACCTGCGTGTTGCTGAGGTGCTCAGGGCTGGCTCTCCCCATATATGTCATGTCTTCCTGCTGCCAGCATCTCTGTTTTCTTGGAGCCTTGTGTGCTCAGATTGTGAATGCAGTTTTGGTGGGGTGGTGCAGAGAGAAAAACTACAACAGCAGGGAATGCTTCCTTAAGCCTGACCTTCTGCTCCTCCGCTTTGGCAGAGGACAGGCAGTTCTCCCCTCACCCCACCTTAGCTCTCTTGACCCCTAGCTCACGGTGGACTCTGCTCAGTGTTTCTGTCCTAACCTAGGACATCTAGTTAGTAAATGTTTGTTCAGACCCACTGAATGTGGCGCTTCTCTGAAAGCAGAACATGTAGATGAGAATTGCAACACAGGTTTTCAATAGGATTTTAAAGGCCAGTGGAAACTCAGCCTATGTTCCATGCTGTCCCATACTGCCTGTGGTGCCAGACTTGACCTCTTTGCATAAGAAAAGAATATTGTTTCCCCAGAGCATTCCCTGGGGAGAGCAGGTTTGTTGGTGTTCCTGGAAGACTGATGCAGAAATCAAGGTAGCATCTGAAAGCATTTTTGTTTGGATCTGTGCAGTGCCTTTCACAGGCACAGCTAAAAAACACTCCCAAAAAATCTAGAGGTAATTTTTCTAACACCCTTTGTGAGGGATTTACTGTCAACTGCAATACAGAAAATTACTGGGAGTAGTGTTTTGATTATTCTTTTCAAATCTTTAATGAATGTGGGATAAAATGACAGAAGAGATTCTGAAATCACCAGAACAAGGGGGAGGTAGAGCCATTCACTACCATTCAGCAGCTGTGAATACCTCCCTGTGTGGGGATGTTCTCGTGCTTTGATTCTGCCTGCAGAACTGTCTGCTGGGTGGTGTGGTTTGGACTGTGGTAACACTCCTCCCGACCTTCCTACAGGTTCCTCCAGTGACAACAGCACCTTGACAGAGCTGCTGCTCTCACCATACCTTTGGGTGCTCTCAACAGGCTACCTGGTCGTTTTTGGAGTGAAAACGTGCTGTACTGATTGGGGACAGCTCTTCCTGATCCAGGAGAGGGGACAGTCCATGCTTGTAGGTAAGATGCAAAACTGCGTTATTAAGCTCTGGGGCTGCAATCTGGGAGGTGTTACCCAGAGTTCGCCTGGGTAGAGGCCCTTCCACATGAGGGACTTGTTTGCCCACCTCCTAGTTGTCTGCTTAGATACACACAGGTTTTGAAATAACTCCATGATGGAGTTACTGCATGCACCAAGCACCCCAGTGCCAGGATATTCCTGAGACTGGCAGACAGGCATTCCTGAACAGGGATGAGCCAGATGGTTGCATCCAGCAGAGCTGCTCAAGTGCTCTGTGAGCTGACAGCAGTGGGACTGGTCTGGAGCCCACAGCAGCTTTTCTATTTTGACCAAATCTGATGGGCTGCTCTTTGCTTCGTCTGTGTTCTAGGCAGTTCCTACATGAGTGCCTTGGAGATTGGGGGCCTGGTGGGAAGCATTGCTGCTGGATACCTTTCTGATAGAGCAGTAGCAAAAGTAAGTCACGTGCACCCTTGGGCATGCCAGGCAGGGAGCACAGTGGCAGTCTGAGCTACTTCACTAAGGCACTCAGGCAGGGTGCTGTCCCTGTGAGCACAGCAGAGAAACCAGCCCATACTCAGTTCTGCCATGTGCATGGGCACAGCTGCCAAACACTCCAGAAGGTGCTGGGGAATAGGTGTGCTGATGTTAGAGGTTGCAATATACCTCTCAGATTTGAGGTGTTTAATCTGTTTAATTTGTTTGCTTTACTGTGGTCTCCAGATTCTCATGTTGAAGGACTGTTTGCTGATAATTGTCTTCTGGCTGGAAAAAAAACCCACATTAAAATCCAGTGGTGGGATCTGGAGCTAGATTCAGGGTGGAAGTGGTTGATAACTGAAGTATCGTTCATCACTAAGAGCTTTTCTTTAGCACAGTTTGACTGTGTGCAGCCCTTAAACCCCACTAACAAGGTGTGCCAACAGATGTGCTGTTGATGTGCCACCCGTGTTTCTGGCTGGCTGTGTATGGTGTTAGTCACTACGGATATAAATGGAAGTCCCTCCAGTTTCTGAGTCTCCGCTTTCCTTCCTTGTGCCACAGGTGGGCCTGTCGAGCTATGGGAACCCTCGGCACGCGCTCCTGCTTTCCATGATGGCTGGGATGTGCGTGTCCATGTTTCTCTTTCGGATTACGGTCACAGGTGACTCTCCCAAGGTAATTCACATGCAGCAGCTGGCCATCCATAGGGATAGCCCTGGAAGGGGGAGGTTTGATGACAGAAAGCATGATTGTTTTCTTCACCATTCCCAAGGGTTTCTCTTTTTTTGCACTCTGGAGAAGCGCTGGCTTAGCCTGGCTTGGGGTGCTCCTGCTGTCCTGTTGTTGCAGGCAGCCTGCCTTCCCGGCTTTGCATGAGACGTGACTTGCATCTGCTCTTACGATTGCTAAATAAATAAATCTTCTTTTCTCCTTTCATTTTTTTCTTCTTCTTCAGGAAAACCACTTCTGGACTGTAGCCTTGCAACCTCTAGCTGATCTTACAGGCCTAAAAGAACATGAGGTTTCTGCTTGCATTTTTTCTTCCTCTGCCTTTTTCTTCTTTCCCTGGTCTGCCTTACTCCTATCCTGAGAGGTTGGTTAGCACCTCAGAACTTAGAACCAGGGCATTGAGAAGAGATTACTGTAAGTTTGGTAAAAGAAACATTTTCTTATAATAATTTGAGTACACTAACTGACTTTAAAAAGTCTAACTATGTAATTTTACGTTTTATAAAGAAAGTTCTGAGGACCTCTGTTCATCAGGTAAAATATAGCCAGCTAAGGGGTCTTGTGGGTGAGATCTGAAAGAATGATTCTGTTCTGCCAGATGCATTCTTATTTAGTTTCCGGCAAGTATTTTCCTAACTCCTTTCTGTTTCACATCTGGAAAATAAGATGGCACTTACTTCCTCCTGGGCTTTTTGAAATGGTGTTTGCAGTTCTAAAAGCATGCTGTAATGTGGAGGTGTTACTTATCCTTTGCTGTGCAAACAAGAGACTGATAATTTTGCGCCAGATAGGTTGCTTAGAGCATAAGCTAACACTGAAGTTCAGACTGTTGAGTTTTTTGTGTTGGTGTTTTTTTTTTTTTTTTGGGGTTGGTTTTTTGGGGTTTTGGGTTTTTTTGTGTTTTTTGTTTGTTTTTTTTTTTTTTTTGTTTGTTTGGTTTTTGTTTTTTTGTTTGTTTTTGTTGTTGTTGTTGTTGTTTTTTTTGTTTGGTTTTTTTTTTTGTTTTTTTTCTCAGTTTAGTAACACAGAGGTCATCAGAAAGAGGTGCCTCAAAAATAAACATGCTCTGATCAGTGCCATGCATCTAAACTGAGAAAAGCTTTCAGTTGGTAGCTCCAGGCTTGTTTATGAAAGCAGCCTGATTCACAGTTCTTTCCTGTGGTTTCATGGGCTCATTGCCCTCTTCTGTTCAATGTTCTGTTTCTTGCAAATCAGCACAGGATGTGTTACATGCTGTGGGGGGCAGAACTGTGGGACAGAGGAGAGCTTGCATTGGCCAGTAAGATGGGGTGGTAGAGATACAGCTGGGCTTTATGGATGTGGGGACTCTACAGGCTTGAGCTCTTCTGGCTGCAGGCTGGGGAGCTGGTGTCAGCCTGAAAATGTCAAAACTTCCTGGTACTGTGTATAGAATCTGAGAATTATCAACAGTTGCTAACTGACAGTGGTGAGATTTACAGATCCTGTTTCTGATTTTAACTTTGACAGCTGTGGATTCTGACTCTGGGAGCTGTGTTTGGGTTCTCCTCGTATGGGCCGATTGCCCTGTTTGGGGTCATAGCCAATGAAAGTGCCCCTGCCAACCTGTGTGGCACCTCCCACGCCATAGTGGCCCTCATGGCCAATGGTAAGTAATACCCATTTCCCCAAAAAACAAACAAAACCCACGCACATTCTTGATGAAGCATGGTCTAACCCCAGGTGCCAAGCTACTGGTCATGGGAAGGCACCTAAGGAGAGAGATAATGGAGCTGGAAGCCTCAGGGATGCTTTCCTGCTGTGCCTGACAGGTTTTGTGTTGAGTTTTAAGTTCAAACCAGGCCTGAGGAATTGTTATATATGTAAAAGCAGGTGTTGATAGATAACATGGGAGCACACAAGTGTTGCTAGCTTTCTGTTTGTTTTTCGTTACAGTTGGGGGTTTCCTGGCTGGACTGCCTTTCAGCACAATCGCCAAGCACTACAGCTGGGCCACAGCCTTCTGGGTAGCTGAAGTCACCTGCATCGCTAGCACAGTGGCTTTCTTCTTGCTACGAAACATCCGCACCAAGATGGGCCGGATTTCCAAGAAGGCTGACTGAGGATAAGCTGCTTGGTGGAAAGGATGTTCCCACACTGACGTGAATGATGCTCGTTTTTGTTTAACTGGCCTAGGAGTGAGTTTACCTATTGCTGCAACCTAGATAAAAATGTCTCAACTTCTCATCCAGTGTCAGGTGCCAGAGGGCACAAGGTTCCTGCTACTGATCACTTTTTCCCTCAAGATGTGATAATTCACCTAGTTTACATTTGCAATGATTTTACTGTACCTCTTCCTCACAGCACTGTTAGTGAAGCAAGCAGGCTCTGCAGCCCAAGCTTCCCCACTACAAGCAGTCTGAAATGATTGGCTTCAGGTACACTTACCTCTAGTTTTGTCATTATTGTTTGTCTTAGCCATTAACTGAGACATTAATCAGTTCAGCTTTGCTGCTCAGGGGCCTTGAACCGAGCCTTTGCTGCCTGTGTCTGTCCCATCCAGCTGCCGTAAGCACAGCTGTCCCACGTCACTGCAGCACGAGCTCTGCGTGTGCTCAGCCGCATGACAGCAGCAGATCAGGGGATGGTGACAACTGCAGTCCAGCCTGCTTTGACAGCAGCAAGGCTTCAGCTCTGCATGGGGTTAGTTTCTAGGGGTGAGGGAGTGTTGCCGCAGACAAGGGAACAGCAGGACAAGTTGTGGCAGGGCTCTCCGCAGCTTTTAGAAACAGGCATGCTTCCAGGGAATTCATGGCGTTTGGAAGCTCCTTCTAAGTGAACTGATCCCGCCTGGTGCGATGTCTGTGTGCAGTGTTAATAATTTGCAAGGGAGGCAGCTGCTGCCAAGGCAGCTTGTAGCCAGTGCTCTGCAAATCAGCCAGGGAAACTATCCCAGGAATTGCAACAGCAGCCACCACCAACCCACGATTTCTGCAGCTGGGTTTCTTGATAACCCACATTTTTAGCATTGGCTTGTATTTTTTCAGTACAAGGTGTGAAGACTGGGATAGTTTTGGCCAAGAGTTGTGTCCCTCATGGCTGCAGGCAGGGGCTCAGGCTGCCTCTGAGTCAGCCTTAGCAGAGCCATCACTGAGAGCCCCAGCAGTCAGGCCCAGCACTCTGCACTAAGTACACTCAGGTATTTAACCAGGAATTTGTTGAATATTCTGGTTTTTCCCCAAAAGGATTTACTGTCTTAGGATCCTGAAAGAGGCAAATTCAACTCGTAAAGAACCTGCATGCAGGTACTTTGCTGGGTACCTTGATTGCAAGAGTAGTTAGCTAGCCTTAATTAGATAAATGAACGTGAATTACATTTTGTACTTAATTACGTGATCTTCTTCTATATCTGAAATAAAAATGGAGCAGTGTCACAAGGACCCTGGTTGTCTTACGGACAGTGGTGCAAGCAAAACCACCCAAATCCACATACCCTCTGGAGGTGCCAGTGTCCCCACCAACAGAAAGCAAACAGCCATTTGTCTCATTAGTAAACACTTATTACTTCTAAACAGAAACCCTCTGCAAGACCGTAAGTTAGAGCTATACAGGAGAAATACGTATGTACATTTCTGGCAGGAAAGAAAAGCACTGACTGTGGTAAAGCCACAGACCTGCACCTTCTCCTTCACTCAAGTGCAGTGGAGCTGCAACAGCAAAATAAGGCCCTGTGGCCCAATGTAAACAGTGCTAAGGAATCTCTTTAAGGTAAGTTTCACAACAAAGGGGATAAACTGGTATTTTGGGAGATACTGAAGCATGTTTTGGGGGCGTGCAGAGGAGAGGGGAGCTTTTTGAGAGGCCCCACTCTTCAGACGAATGAATCTCTGCAACAGACAAAGCTTTCTCTATGATCCAGGTCCGAAGGGTCCAGCTTTCTCTGCCACCTCCAGAGCAAGCTTCAAGTTCTGATCAAACAACTCGCACCTGAAATAGTCAGAAAAGTAAAAGGGATGACTTCTACCTATGGAAGTGAGTTAATAAAGCTAACAAAGGATCTCCACATCCTTTGGCTCTGCATCCTTCAACGAGATATTCAGGAAGATATGGCACCGCAACATAGCTGCTGTCGAGGTCTGACTTGGTCCTTAGTTAAGATTAAAGCTTCTTGTATAGGCCTGAATATAGGGTAGAACAACAGGGTTTGTGCCAAGGAAGAGCACCTCCCATTTCCCCAGCAGAGCCAGCACTGGCAAGAGCTCAGGTCTGTGTCCTCTCTCTGCAGCAGAGTGCTGTAGCTTCCTTCCCCACTTAAGGACTGTCTGCATTTTCTACTGTATAGGCAGAAAGCAATGAGGGGTTGCAGCCAGGTTACTCAAAGTGGGCTTTTCCTTACCTTATTGGCATCTCCAGGGAGTAGAAAGGATTCTTCAGAGCGAAGTCTGAGTAAATCTCATAGATTTTGCGGAGAAGAGCGTCTATCCCCGTCTGCCTTGGGTCAGCAAGAACCATGAATTTGATCCCTGGAGCCATAATGCCAGGAGCATAAGGAAGGCCCAGGACAGAGACAGCCCTGGCAAAGCAGAGCAGTGCCGGGTGCCTAGGGCCCGACGGTACCTGTCAGTGTCTGGAAGCAGTGCAACTTGAAGGTGTCGGTCTCCAGCATCTCGATCCCGGAGCTCCCAACTTCAGGTGACAGCTGTGACCCGATGGCAAACAGCCTGTGGGGACAGGCCCCTCAGCGCCCCTCACCAGCTCTGCCCACGCCACCCCGTCCCGGCGCGGCCCACCCTGACTCACGAGTGGAACATGGAGGCCAGCATAAGCTTCTCGTTGGAGGAGAGCCGGTGGCGGCCAAAGCGGATGGACACCGGGTAGTTGGCGGGGTTACCCAGGAACTCCAGCACGTCCTTCCCGTCCGCCGTGAAGCGACCGTTGACCTCGGCGCCGTTGATGGCGAGCACGGCGTGACCCACTGCGGGGACAGCGCGGCGGCATCACTCGCTCGTTCACTCACTCATTCACTCACGTCCGGCCTCGCCCGGCCCTCCCCACCCGCCGCACCGCGGATGCCGTCCCGCTGCCCGAAGGCGACGACGACGCGCTCGTCGTGCGGGCGCAGGACGAGATCGAGCGGAAAGCTGAACGTTTTCTCGGTGTCGGCGCGGGGCGCGTAGTGGTCCAGCTGGTAGATGAGGCCGCCAGCCTTGTTGACCACGTAGACGCTGAAGATCGCCATAGCCCCGGCAGCGGCAGCCCCGCCCGCCCGGCGCCGCCGCCGCCCCGGCAGTGACGCCGCGGCCCCGCGGGCCCGCCCCCGCCGCACGCCGCGCTCTTCCTTTCTCGCCGACATCTTGCGGAGCAGCTGCGGCCGCATCATGGTGAGCGGGGCCGGGCCGGGCGGCGGGCGGCGAGCCGGGCTGGGACCCCCGAGAGAACGCTGGCGGCTCCCCGAGCGGGGCGGGAACCCCTGCGAGGTGCCTGGCGCGGCGGCCCCGCGCCTCGCCGCTCACCCCCCATCCTTCTCACCCTCTCGCAGCCGCCCAAAGACGACAAGAAGAAGAAGGACGCGGGCAAGTCCGCCAAGAAGGACAAGGACCCCGTCAACAAGTCCGGCGGCAAAGCCAAGAAGAAGGTGGGAGCCGGCGGGACTGAGGGCGCGGCGGGATCCCCGGGCCTGGCGCGTGTGCGGCCTGGCCGGGCCTCGAGAGCGGCCTGAAGGCGGGGCGGGCATCTTGTTAAAGGAGCCAGCTCTTCATCTGCCAGCAAGTTGTACATAATAGCAGTAACTAATAATAATATATTGTACATAAACCTGAGTAACAGAGGGCTTTAGTCCTCTTATTTTTAGATACTGCAGGTATTATCTTCAACACGTTCATTTACAGAGGCAATTTTGTGCATCTCATTAGTCGTTCAGTTTGGGATGTGATACGGAAACATTTAATGGTGCAGTTCTTAGAGCATCGTTTAGTTCCATCTTTTGTTCTTGCTTACAAGATGGCTTAGGGGTGGTGTTGTTTTTTCTCTCTTTTCAAGTAGAAGTGGTCCAAGGGGAAAGTGAGAGACAAGTTGAACAACCTTGTCCTGTTTGACAAGGCCACTTACGACAAACTGTGCAAAGAAGTGCCCAACTACAAGCTCATCACACCTGCAGTTGTTTCAGAAAGGCTGAAGATTCGAGGCTCCCTAGCTCGGGCTGCCCTCCAGGAGCTCCTCAGCAAAGGTGAGCACTCAGAAGTAGAAAAAAACAGAAAGCTGCTTGTATTGGCTGCTTGGTTTTCCTTGCTTGTCCAGCAGCTTTCCTGCAGCATCTGAACTGCCCCATGTGTAAATTGTTTTTGGAGAGCCACTGCCTTAGCTCGCATTTCAGAAGTGCTCCAAAGTATGGAGCAGCAGTTTGTTACATCGAGGCATTGCTGTACTAAGAAAAATGTTGCCAGAAGGACCGGCTGTGGTCTAACTGCAGTCAGATGGCAACAAAAAACTTGAATAAGCTGCTACCCCCTATTATTTCCTCTTGTACATTGCCCTGCCTCTCTAGGAGGGACATCAGCATCCCTGACATCTACCAGTACATGCACACCAACTGTAATTTTGTTTTTCCGTAGGGTTGATCAAACTGGTGTCCAAGCACCGAGCCCAAGTGATTTATACCCGAAACACGAAAGGTGGAGATGCGCCTGCTGCAGGGGAGGACGCGTAGGGAGGTGAGGCTGGGGGCTGAGGAGCTGAGTTGTGCTGTCAGGAGCTAATGGACAACTGTGTAATAGGCAACTTCCACATGGCTGTGGTGGGCTGTTCTTCCAGATGCTCAGAGTATTTTGCTCACATCCTAAGCAATTTTCTGGGGGAACATTACTGGAAACATCAGCTCTCCAGAATTAAAGAGCGATTTCTCATTTTGTCCCTGTGCTCATTGGATGAGGAAAGCGTTATTTGTTCCCCTCTCTGTGGGCTGCAGGGTAAATGGGCACTTGTCCTCACTGCTCTCACATGGCACCATGGCCAAGTGTTCCTGCTGGAATAAAACTGCCAAACTGTTTGTTTTGTGCTCGCCTGCTTTTACCTGGTTTTCTGACTGGGGACTTCTTGCTTTGCAGGTTCTTCAGTGACTTCGTCAGCAATGTGTCATACATAGATGCACACAATAAAATTATTGATTATAATTTTTCTTGGTTTTTCAACAGTGTGTATGTTTCATTACTGATGCATTATTTATAGTGGATTCTGATAGAGGTTATGGCTGTTGTCCTGTACCAGCCAGTTTTTGTCTTTATTAGTGTTGCTGAAAGAGAAGTAAGAAACTTCTACGTCACCTACAGCAGCCAGTGATGTTAGACAATGTAAAGGATGAATACTAAAATGAAGGAAACCAATAGAAGTTTGAATGAAATTATCAAACACCTGGCATTACTTGCCTGCAGGGTGGGCCCTGCATTTGAAATGAGTTTCAGTTGGTCTACAAAAAGAAGCATTAAAAAAAAAAAAGTTTATTTCTCCAAAAATTCTTCCTTTAGTGGGATATGCCATGTCAGCATAGGCCACTGGCATATCTTGCTGTACAGAGTAGGCCTTCTGACAGGGAAGATACTGCATCCACAGAAGCCTGTCCTTGCTGGCAGGACCTGACTTCGTGTGGCTTTAGATGTGATGCTCAGATGAACACTCTGCTCTTACAGGGCAGTCAGCAACAAAACTGCAGCTACCTACAGTCAGCCTTCCCACAGCAGAGCTGGGTGTCTACTGTTCCTCATCTGATCACCTTTTTTTCTTCTTTTCCCCTGATTCAGTTCTAAACTGATGCCTGAAAGAGAGCATAGAAATCAGACTGCAGTAGCCTTTACACAGAGATAATGAACACTCCTTGAAAAAGTAAGAAAGTGCTGTGCATAGTGTTCTAGCATGGAAGCTCCCTCAATATTTTTGTTATTTCAGTGAGTGGTAGCTCCAGCTAGCTTATAGAGAGTTGTGGGACATTAAAAGGTGCCAGTGGGCCAGTATGTGGGTCTGAAAGGTGAGCCAAGCAAAACAAGGCAGATGCCTTCATGTGTGCAGCCTTTACAGCTGTGAGCACGCTTCCTCACAAGCCATGTGTGCTGCTCCAGGACAAGAATGATACTGCCTGGCATATCTCATGTGGCAGGATGTCTAGTTATTCTTGCTGCTACCTCAGAGCCTGCTCCATGAATAGCTTGCATGGACAGAAGCTGCACACTCTCCCCCCTGGCACCCATCTGTGCTGTGCTGAAGCTCACCGGGACTGCCACCTCCTGCCATGATTCCATACACGCCCAAAGGAAGGGAGCCAGCTGTCACTTGTCTGAGAGGTATGGTCAAAATTGGCACCAACACGTTCCACCGGGAGCTTTTTCAGCTTCTGCTTCTCCTCTGAAAAAAAAAAAATTGTAGAGTGGTTTGGGTTGGAAGGGAGCTTAAGGATCACATTGCTGCAACCCCCTGTACCATGGATGGGGATACTTTTCCCTAGACCAGGTTGCTCAAAAGCCCAAATACTTTGTTCAGCAAAAGTTTTTCAAATTGCTTTTGGTTCTCTAGCATGTTAAAGTAACTAAGGTTAACTAAAAGATGTGCAAGCTGCTCACTGTGTTTGAGAAATTCCTCATAAGAAGGTCCAATTTGTTTACTTCCATCTTCTTCTTCTGTTAGCCATGGAGGTTTTGCTCCTAGAAGTCACAGGGAATACTTAGTTAACCACTGAAGTTACCCTAATGTGTGACCGAATAAAAGTGTCCCCTCTTTCCCCCTGTCTGCTGCTTGTGCTATCAAGCAAGTGACCAAGTGAACTCTGGGTGTTCTGAGAAAAAAAGTGCTGGCTTCCTCAGCTAAGGCCACGGCTGATCACACCCCAAATCATACACTCCCCACAGCAGCAGCATCAACAGTTTTACTATGCTGATGTGTTTTCTTCTCCTCTATTATGTCAAATATTGCCAAGAGTGGCCACCTGCTGGTTATGCTGCAACTGCTTCAAAACTGCTTTGAGTTATCCCTGTGACATTTGCAATCCATGCAGGTGCACTTACCTGTGTGGACATTTCCTTTCCCTTCTGTTTCCTGTTAACAGGAACATAAAATGCTTATGAGAATCTTATGTTTAGGAGTAGCTCTGAGCCAAAAGAGCATTGTCTTCATTCTCTTCCAGAATCAAGTTCTATTAGAAAAAGGCAGAGGAAAGCTTGTCTCTTCTTTAAAAGAGAGTTTGGGCTTTTTCCCCACGGCATATTAAAGAATGTTTGCTTAATGAAAGTTAAACCTGGGTAACTGAAACTGGGCTAGCTGCTCACCCAAATCCACAAAGCGTTTCTCTTTGTGATGGAGACCACCCCTTGTTCTATTTTGTGACATGTGCTGTAGGTGACTTGCAGTTAAATCAAAGTCACATTTGCTAGCCAGTCATCCCTACCTGGTGGCCAATGAAGGTCAGAACCTTGCTTGATTCCATCCAGGCTAAATCAGGTCCTGTCTGCATTCTGCTCGGGCCAGGCTCTTCTGCACCACAAGGGCTGTCCCTGAAATAAGAGGCCATCACTTTCTGTAGCGCATACGAAAGTTTGCAGAAGCTTTGCAAGATCCTAGCAATGACACTGTCAAACTCCCCATGTGTCAGGTGCTTTTAGCACGGATGTATCGGCCACTGCTAAAGAAAGTGGTGCTCACCGTTCGGGTCCTGTGGGGAGCCTGCAGACAGAAGGTCCTGCACAAAGTTCTGGCTCTGGTTGAAGCTGAGTGTGATTCAGGAAAAAGGAACAATATTTCTGGTACTGAGCGCAGCCCCCACCCAGCCGGCCCTAGCCCCTCCCGAGCGCACCGGGGTGCCGGTGGCGGGGCTGCGCAGTGCAGTGGCCGCTCCCCGCCAGGGTGCAGTCAGGGCAGGATACAGCTCACCGACCTGCAGCGCGGCTTGCACCGTCTCTCGCTGCCGGCGCTCGGCCTCCCGGATGTCAGCCGCCATCTGTGGGGACAGAGCGGTGAGGCGGGGCCAGCGGAGGCCGGGGCCGGGCCGAGGCCCATGCGGGGAGGTGACCGAGGCTACCTGGAGGATGCGCTCCTCCTCCCGGCGCTGGTGCTCGGCCAGCGCCTGCTCTAGGGCCTGCGCGAAGCGCTCGTACTCCTCGGCCGGCACCAGGCACCGCTCCCGCAGCGCCGCCTCCGCCCGGTTCTCCCGCCAGAACCGCGCCGTCTCCCGGCGGTGCTCGGGCCTGCGGGACACCGTGACACCATCAGCACCGCCCGCACCAAGCGGCCAAGCGCCACGAAAGCCCGGCATACGGCAGCGTCAGCCCGCCCCGCTCCTGCCCGCGCACCCGGCCAAGTGCCGCATCAGGCCGGCCTGCAGCAGCGCCAGCCCGCCGCGCCGCCCGTCCCGCCGCACGCCGCGCCCGCAGCACGGGCACCACACGCGCCCGTCGTGCTCCGCCGGGTCGTAGCGCCGCACGGCCGCAGCCCCATCGGCCGCGGCCGCCGCTGCCCGCGCCGCCGCCGTCGCCTCCTGCAGCTGGGCCAGCGCCTCCCGCAGCCGCCGGCGGTGCCCCGCGCTGTAGCGGTGCCGGCGGCCCGTGAAGGCGCTGCGGCGGCACAGCCCGCAGTAGTGCACGGCCATGGCGGCCGCGGCGCAGGCGCGCTGCCGAGGCGCGGCCCCGAGGCGCGGCCCCGCCCGGGCACGCGCGCGGAGCGGAGCGGCTCCCGCGCGGGCGGGGGAAGGGCGGCAGGGAAGGGAGGGAGCGGATATCGTGTGAGATGATACAGTGCTCCGCCAAGAGAAGCCCTCAACAGTTAGGTTTACGTAATTTTTTTCCCCTGTAGTAGAACAGAGATTAATTTCCGATTATTTAATTAATTTCCACTTAATTAATCAATTTCCACTCTATTAAAGTGGTCCTTTTTCCCCTCTTCCTAGTCCAGAGTGTACAGTAGGTGCCTAGCTTATCATCACACCAGGCCACTCCTGCTCTGTTGGCATTGCTTCAGTTCCTTGTGCTGCAGTAAATAGCTGATGCTGTGTAATACAGACAGAGCTCCCAGGACTTGCATAGGCTAGGGTTAGGAACCCCAACCCCTCTTTCTGTTAAAGAGAGGCAGCAGGGAACTTACGGACAGGCTCAATGACAGGGAGCATGAGACAGAGAGAAAGCTGTGACTGGAGAGAGATGCTTGCTCCATTGGCACAGGACCGGGGGCTGTGTCAGGGTGCCCAGTTGTTCCTGTGAATGACTAAAGTGTCTTTGATGGTACCGTAGGTGGATGCTGCTGTCATTGTAGCTGTTCATAGCCTCCTCAGGATGCAAGAACACCAGAGATGCACTTGATGAGCATCACAGCCTGTTTTATTAGCTGTATTCTCTTCTCTCTGAATGGATACACTATTTTCTGGTGGGGAAAAGGTGGCCTCTTACCCTCCACGTCTTCAAATTCTGTGAAGTTGCAGTAAAAGAGCTGAACTCATATCTGCCCCTCCTCCCTGATTTTTAAAACCACTTCAAAGGTGAGCTAGCAGACGACTGAAGCGACCGGTTCCGCCAGGCTCGTTTCTGCTCACCTTTCCTGCTGCTCCCCTGCGGAACAAAGCACATCATTTCCCTTTGATTCCCCACTTTGAAAACCATAGGGGACAGAGTCTAAAATGGCCCACAAGTTTTTAGTGTCCCCTCTCTGTACCTTCCTGAAGCGCTGGGTGGATCAGGACAGGACTCCAGGAAGGAGACCTGGCCTGTGGCTAAATTGGCTCCACCCTCCTGGGTGTTACAACCGGCATCCCCAGGTTCGTGGGTAGGGTGAGGTAACACTGCCGCGACAGGGGGAAGGAGCCACAGCATCTGGGATTTGGTGGCTTTGACTAACGCACGCACGGGTTCCAGAATCCAGCCCGGCTGCCCGTCACCAGCAGCGTGTGTGTCCCAGTGCCCAAGGCACAGGCTGCTTGCCCTCTCTGAAAGGGATTGTCACAAGTGGGAGAGGAGAGAGGAGAGGAGAGGAGAGGAGAGGAGAGGAGAGGAGAGGAGAGGAGAGGAGAGGAGAGGAGAGGAGAGGAGAGAGGAGAGGAGAGGAGAGGAGAGGAGAGGAGAGGAGAGGAGAGGAGAGGAGAGGAGAGGAGAGGAGAGGAGAGGAGAGGAGAGGAGAGGAGAGGAGAGGAGAGGAGAGGAGAGGAGAGGAGAGGAGAGGAGAGGAGAGGAGAGGAGAGGAGAGGAGAGGAGAGGAGAGGAGAGGAGAGGAGAGCTTGTTTTTGCGGTGTGAGTTTCTTTACTTCCTTCTGTGCTATCACGACTGGAGAGGTTTGCAAAGCTTTAACACATAGGGCTGTCATTTGCAAGCAGGCAGTGATGCAGCCCATCCCTGGCATGGTGCAGACTACATGATACCAAATCTACAGCCCCATCTCAGTGTCCCAGAGCTCTCTTAGCAAAATACAAACAGAGCTTGTCTCTGCTCAGCTTACAAGATGACAGGATCATGCCTTGCAGCAGTGCAGCTGCACAGCACATGCATGGTATTTAGTGCAGGTGCTGCAGGTGATGGTGTGATGCTCAGAAACAGTGGTATGCTGACTCAGTGCAGGGAGCAGGAGGATAACGAAGCAGTAGGAATTGGTCATGTCGAAGGAAGTACCCAGATGATAGTCTTTAGTAAAGGTTAATTAATCTGACCTCTGTTATTCTGGTGAAGATCTCCATGCTTTATAGTCACTTTTGTATGTATTGTGAAGTTGCAAAATCTAGAGGAAACCTCCTTTGCCTGCTGGTTCAAGGCCAGGCTGGATGCCTGTATAAGGCTGCTTTTGTGACAGTATTGAAAATGCAAATATATCTGTGTGTGTGTCTTGGTGTGTTTTCGCGTGTTTCCCTCTCAGACCCCAGGTGCAAGAATTGATGCTGGAATCATACTCAGCTGCTTACAACAGGATGTTGTAACCCACATGTTGGGGCTTAAACCTCTGTGTAAGACCACTCTCTGTGATTCAGCTCTGCTCATCCTGCTAGTTGAGAGTCACTGAGAGGAGGACTATATCAGTGAAGGTTTAGTCTGATAAAAACCATTCTCTCAACACTGCTGCTTGAATCAGGGATATTGTATCTTTAAGGCACCCCCTTCTCGTTCCCCTAATACCTCTAGGCCTCTGAATGATTCTGGAGGAGAGCATCAGTGCAGGAGTTTAAGGCATCTTTCCCTGCCCTGCTGCACTGCTCACTTGCTGCTCCGAAGGCTGTGCTTTGCTGTTTCTATGGAAACCATTAGTTGCTAAGCAACTGGAGCATCATCTGTGGTGAGCCCTCGCATCTAATTATCCCATCACAGTGGCTGAGAGGGGCTAGGGGGGGATTAACTCCTCTACCATGGCAGATCCATTGACAACACTTTAATCACATTTAAAGGGACATTGTCTCCCTTCTGCCACACTTATGAGGAGGAATAAGGTTTTCTGCAAGCAGTGGACACACTGTCTGTGCTCATGGCATGCTTGGAGCTTCCATGCCCTTGCATGGAGCTCTGCAGGGAGCTCTTCTTTCTGTTCAAGTCATGCATGATGCACTTAGCTATACATTTGGATTGTGCAGTCTTTGCCTTGGACTGTATCTGGGCCATACTTATAGTCATCAGTGTATTTTTTTTTTGTGTTGTTATCAACACGATGCTGCCCTTACTGTCTCTGTCCCCAGACCCTGATGTCATGTCTACTCTGTGAGGTATTGCTAATTCTTCAGAACTCGGCAATGGAAGAGGTGGGCAGCTCTCTGTCTTCTGTCTGTCTGCAAACATTGCATAGTTTGGTATTCACTTTTGTATTACCTTACTGTTTGCTTCTGGGAGGGACAGAGATTGTCATCAAGGAGTACTGAAAGCCTGAGGGGTGAAGTAACAACTACAGAAAATCTCATTTTCCAGATCTCTGTAAGTGCACAAAGCCAGCAGCAGCCTGGTGAATTTTGCACATTCAGATAAAATAGTCAATCTGAGAGCTGATTCTAATTTTGAGTTTGCAAACACAAGGTTGATGTAGTGTACAACTCAGGCTCCCCACTGTGACATATTGCATCTGAATGAGGTTCCCAGATTTGTGAGGAGGGCGGTAGTGGTTTGAGTTACTTTCACTCAATTTAGGGAAAACCTGACTGCACCAGGTCCGTGCTTGGGTGCATTGTATCCGCTTCTTGCCTGCTGCCATCAAGACCAATAGGGACTGATTCCTCAGTTTTCACTTTCTGCCAGAAAATGGATGCTCTGTGATTTACTAAGGTGGTTGCTTTTCTAGTGGCTGAATCAATGAGTCTATTAGAAAGTTTTCCTGTTTTTTTACTGCCTAGATCTGTGAGCCAGCTGAGAGTTACTGCAAAGCTTCCTAGCAGTGTTTGCTGTGCATTGTCTGGAGAGGGAGGATATAGCTTTAGCAGGAGGGTGGCCCATTTCTATTTCTGAAAACAAGAGAATCCCTAATATCTCCCCAAACTGACTTTTTCTCTGTGTCCACCCTTGAATTGTAATGTCTTTCACTGCAGCCAAAGCCTTCAGGCACCATCCAGCCCTGGCAATATGTCGTGCCAACGTGTTAGCACTGCTTCCATGCCTCCCCACTGGCACAGGACCAGAGCATGTGTCTCTCCAAGGACTGAGTGACCTGGGGCTAGGTGGGGTAGGATAACTTGGGAAGATGGAGCAGGTGCCCCTCTGCCTTGCTCTCAGAGTAGACAGATGATGGTGGTTATTATTAAAAGCTCTTATAATGATCCCAGGGAGGGGGCAAGTGGAGGAGAGAGACATATTTTGTCATGAAAATGGGAAATGTAATTAAAGTCCACATGTTAATTAAGAGCTGAAGGGGAGAAATAGATGGATTTCTTCCTGAAGTCACATTGGCATTGGCAGTTGGGCACTCTGCATAATGCTAATCAACAAGGAAGAAAGGCTTTGAAGGAGAGGCATGAGAGAGACGTTTTGCACAGAGGCTCCCATGGCTTTGAATGGAGCACATAGCATCAAGGAAAAGCTTTGTTTTCCCCAGCCAAGACTGGGAAAAAGAGGAACAGTATCTACACCTTTTGCATTTGGTTCCTCGGTGTAAATTGGCAGTGTCAAGAAGAGGTGGTCCAGGTCTGATCACCCATGTATGTTTCTCTCTAGTCTACCTAGGCACCTCCCTCAGATAAGAAGTGGATGTGAGGGCATTCCTGAGCTCCTGCTGCCCCATCATCAGTGGGCATTCTAGGCAAGCACAAATCTAGTGCAGCTCCTGGGACAGCAAGTGAGGATATCCCACCACTCCGTGCAGATCAGGGCAGCTGAAACCTACTCATCTGCCCCTCTGCAAACATGTGAGATGGCTAATCAGGTGCAGATCCCTGGTGGTTTCATATGCTTTAATATGGAATTTTATGCTTACTTTTGTCTTACCAGTCAGAAACTTATGAAATTACAGCTCTGCTTCTCTGACAGGGCAGGTACAGCGAGAGGACCTCACAGGTTTGGGTCTTTGACTCTTTTGCCACATGGGAGAAACCTGCAGAAATGCATTTGGAAATATCTTCCCTCTTTGTACTAATGTATTTAACAGGGGGATCCTCTGCTCCTTCAGCTGTGCCAGAACCCCATTACCACGGTCCATGGAAAGGGGCTGACTACTACACATGCCTTGTGGGAAGCCCAAGCACCATGTGGGAAGTGGGGTGGGAATGAATAGAGGGGCTGTGAGTGTAGGTGAGAGTGATGCACCTGCTTACAAGAGGGCACTGCAGAATTTGAATGCATCTGTGAGGAAAGAAGGTAGTGGTCTGTGTGTGTATGATGCTATTTAAGAGAGAAGAAGATAATTCTGCTTCTTTGCAAAAGTGAGAAGAAGGTTGTCTGCACACAGAACTTAAGGGAACTGTTCAAAATGTCATTTGCCATGTGCTGGAGACTCACAGGGATCAGGAGAAGCAAGTATGCAAGCCTCTGACTCATACATGATGTCCTAGAGTCAGGAAGGAGTAATCTAAAAGCCACTTGAGCCATGTGCTGCATCTTAATGAGGAAGGCAGCACTCACAAAAATGCTGCAGCCAAGCTCCTGCTGCCTAGCTTTGCTACCATTGTGGCTATTTTCCTGCAAAGACCAAAAGGCCTTGTGCTGTCAGATTGTCCCTAAAGACTTGTTCAGAACAGTTAGTGTGCCTCCTGATGCCATCCAAATCTAGGTGGATGCTCCCTTTGCACCCATGGGTTTCTTGGTGAGAACAGCAGCACCCCTCTATTCAAGCAGAGCATGGCACCAGGGAGAATCAGGGCAAAATGTGAGAAAGTGCCAAGCATGATGAATTTGATTTGTAAAATTGCCCATGCCTCTCCTAGCGGATGAACACCTTGCTGGAGCAGCACATGTAAATACACAGTGCCATTGCACAGTAGCTGGGACAAAGAAATTGAGCCAAGGAAATTTGGAATATAGAAAGTCACTGTTAAAGTTGGAGTTTGGGCAGAACACTGAGTTGAGCAGTGAGATTCCTGGAAAATGTTGAGGGGTTTGTAATTGCTTGTTTGAGAATGATGCTTGAAGTACTGCAGTTTCTTCCAGATGGCTAGCTGGGTGGAATGTTTCCCGGCTATCGGATGGCCAGTAGTGTTTGTAGTTTGCTCCCTGATCTGGAAGTGAAACTGGGGAATGTCTTGCTCTGTCTGCTGGGCTATACTTCATCCTTGTTCTTCCCTTTCTCTCTTGTGCCCTCTCTTTTTCATTTCCTTTTAGCATCTTGGGGCTTAAAGCATTTCCAAGAAGAATTGACATTAGGAGAGCAGCCACTGAGGAAGCTTACCAAATGCTCTACACTGGCTGACAGCTCTTCTCAAAACCAGATGGTTACTAATTAAAGGGAGTCAAGTGGGAAGGCTGTATTGGCCTTTCTATTTCTTTTTCTTTCCTTTGATTAACAGAGTTTGTGATCTTGGAGGAAGATCATACTCCTGTCTTTCCCGGGAAGTCCTCTCCTAGGGATTGTAATCTGTGGTGATCCCAGTGCTGGGTGCAGGATCTTTCTGAGGAAGCACACTGTGTGCTCTAAGCGCAACGTAGCTGCCAACATGGAGCAGGACAGAAATGCAGTTGTAAAAAGAAAACAGAAACTGGGAGAGGAACATTAAACATTGGGAAGAGCTCTTCTTGGAGATCTTCTGTGGGACTTTTCCTTGAAGCTTTATATTGCCAGTAGAAGAAAGACTGATGTCATCCTCAGGGAACTTCTTGTTCCTCGGCCTGCTGCACCTTTCACACAGAGGAGCCCTTTCCATGGCCAGTCTTAGGCCATCTGTGTGCATGTAGGCTGCTCCGTGTGGCTTTTCTCCGTGGTACTAGGAGCTGAATGGCTGGGAAGATGAAGGGCAAGCACATGCTTCTTTTATTTTCAAGAACATTTGGTTTCTAGAGCCAATCTTAACAGATGCACTGTCAACACTTAACAATTCAGCCTTGTGTGGAAGAACTGGGTATGAAGAAAACTGCATTGGCAGTAACAAACGCCTCCCACTCCAATTCATGTCCAAGGAAAGTATAGCAGTTTTGTCTTGATTATATTTCAGAGCGGTAGTCCTCCACAGGTTCCCTTGCTGAAATCTTGCTCCTTCCCTCTGCTCCTTCCTTTCCTCCTTCAAATGCAACCTCTCGCTCAATTTAAGTAAATGTGCTGTACTGGAAAACACCAGGGCAGAATTACTTAAGGAGCAAAAAAGTGAACAAATGACAATTCATTAAAATATGTCATTGTAATTGCAATGACAATTGCAATGGAAAGGGTTAAATCTCAAAAGCACCTCCTGGGGTTTTGCTAATTCTTTTCATCTCTGTTTTATTTCCTCAAAGACAGAGATCAACTGTCTGGATCTGGCTTGACCTCACAGCAAAGCCCATGGCCACACTCTGCAGCAGAGGGACACACAGATTTCCTGTGCTGGACCCTTTTTGGAGGTGAGCATGAATATTTCATGACAGGAAGAGGATGCTTCAGTAGCATGATGCAAATGTGTGTTTGCATTGTGCTGTTATGGACAAAGGAGAACAGACCCCAGATCAGCATCTCCTGCTACCAGGAGATCCACTTAGAAAAGAAGGTTCCCAAGGGTATATAGGGACCTCCTGGGCCCACCCACCTTTTTTCTGCAAGGCTAATGGTACAAGCCATTAGCTTGTGGTGCCAGCAGCTCCTGCACACACCTGCCATGCTTTACCTGAATCCCAGCAGGGAAAACTGCAGGTTGGCTTGACCTGGTGGGGGATAGGAGGGCAGCCCTATCGGTCCCCAGGACATCCCCGGTACCTAAGACCCTGTCAGAATGCTGCAGCAGCTCCAAAATGCTAGAAGTAACCAAATGGTCATTCTTAACTGGAGAGATGAAGATAATATTGTATGATGTGGAAATCCATTTCCTTGTTTCTGCATCTGGGTGTTAAAGACCCATTCGGCATTTGTCACCGGATGTATGGTTTCTCCTTTTTCTGTTAGTTAAAACATCCCTTTCTGCCGTGCACATGCTGCTCTCGGAGATGGATGCATCTCTTTTGCATCATCAGAGGGAGAAGTGGGGGAAATACAATAAGGCAACATGTTTTCTGGTGTTTCTTGTCCCAGCTCTAGTGCTGCCTCTCAGCATCAGGAGCACAGAGGGACAACCCGGCTGCAGCGAGAGCCGCCCCGCCGTGCCCGCACGGGCCGCGTCCGCGCCGCGCTCCCGCTCCTGCCCGCCAGGCGGCGCCACCGGCCCCCCGCGCCAGCTCCGCGCCGGCCCGGCCGCGTGTCCGTGTGTCCCGCGTGTCCGTGTGTCCCGCGTGTCCGTGTGTCCCGGGCAGGGTCCCGCCGCGTGTCCGTGTGTCCCGGGCAGGGCCCGGCCGCGTGTCCGTGTGTCCCGCGTGTCCGTGTGTCCCGCGTGTCCGTGTGTCCGTGTGTCCGTGTGTCCGTGTGTCCGTGTGTCCCGCGTGTCCGTGTGTCCCGGGCAGGGTCCCGCCGCGTGTCCGCGTGTCCGTGTGTCCCGCGTGTCCGTGTGTCCGTGTGTCCCGCGTGTCCGTGTGTCCCGGGCAGGGTCCCGCCGCGTGTCCGTGTGTCCCGGGCAGGGCCCGGCCGCGTGTCCGTGTGTCCCGCGTGTCCGTGTGTCCCGGGCAGGGTCCCGCCGCGTGTCCGTGTGTCCCGGGCAGGGCCTGTCCGCGTGTCCGTGTGTCCCGCGTGTCCGTGTGTCCCGGGCAGGGCCTGTCCGCGTGTCCGTGTGTCCCGCGTGTCCGTGTGTCCCGGGCAGGGCCTGTCCGCGTGTCCGTGTGTCCCGGGCGGGGCCCGTCCGCGTGTCCGTGTGTCCCGGGCGGGTCCCGCCGCGTGTCCGTGTGTCCCGGGCGGGGCCCGGCCGCGTGTCCGTGTGTCCCGGGCGGGTCCCGCCGCGTGTCCGTGTGTCCCGCGTGTCCGTGTGTCCCGGGCGGGTCCCGCCGCGTGTCCGTGTGTCCCGGGCGGGGCCCGGCCGTGTGTCCGTGTGTCCCGCGTGTCCGTGTGTCCCGGGCAGGGCCTGTCCGCGTGTCCGTGTGTCCCGGGCGGGGCCCGGCCGCGTGTCCGTGTGTCCCGGGCGGGGCCCGGCCGTGTGTCCGTGTGTCCCGCGTGTCCGTGTGTCCCGGGCGGGGCCCGGCCGTGTGTCCGTGTGTCCCGCGTGTCCGTGTGTCCCGGGCGGGTCCCGCCGCGTGTCCGTGTGTCCCGGGCGGGGCCCGGCCGTGTGTCCGTGGTCAGGGTCCCGCCGCCCCCTGGCCCCGCCGTCTTTCCCCGAATTCCTCCCAGTCTATAGGGATGCATGCAAACGGCAGGTTGTCAGAGAAGGTGGAGATATCTAGAGTATGAGAGGACACTGAACAGAAATGCAAGTAATAAGTAGCTGCTCAGGGGTGGGGTGGTATGGACAAGAAGGACCTTTTTCTTGTCCCAAATTCTGTAGAGTCCTTGCAGCATTTGGACAAGGTGCTCAGCACTTCTGGCCTGGGAGTACCATCAGACCTGTGTAAATGTACACACATCTTGGGAGACAGAGGTACAGACCACAGAATTACAAGGTTGGAAGAGACCTTCAAGGTCATCAAGTCCAACCCCCTCCCTAACACCTCAACTAAACCATGGCACCCAGTGCCACATCCACTCTTTTTTTAAACACATCCAGGGATGGTGACTCTGCAGCCATCCTGTAGATGCTGCATGATGACACTCAGTATAAATTGCTCCATTATCTTGCCAGGTACTGAGGTCAGGCTGACTGGTCAATAATTACTAGGATCCTCCTTCCCACCCTTGCTGTGAATGGGTGTCACACTGGGCAGCTTCCAGTCATCTGGAACCTCCCCAGTGAGCCAGGACTGTTGGTAAATGATGGAGAGTGGCTTCGCAAGCTCATCTGCCAGCTCCCTCATCACCCTGGGGTGGATCCCATCAGCTCCCATAAATTTATGAACATCCAAGCTGCTCAGCAGTTCTCTGACTGCCTCTTCCTGGGTAACAGAGGCCCATTCTGCTCCCTGACACGATCTACCAGCCCAGGAGGACAGTTGTCCTGGGGACAAGCTGTCTTCCCACTAAAGACTAAGGCAAAGAAGGCGTTAAGCACTTCTGCCTTTTCCTCATCTGCAGTTAATAAGTTCCCTCCCTCATCCAGTAAAGAACAAAGGTTGGTCCTACCCTTCCTTTTACCATTAATATATTTGTAAAAACATTTTTTTATTATCCTTTACAGAAGTTGCCATTTTAAGTTCAAACTGAGATTTGGCCTCCCTAATTTTTTTTTTCCTACATGCTCTAGCAGCCCCCTTAAATATTTCCTGAGAGGCCTGACCCTCCTTCCAAAGATGATACACCCTCCTTTAATTCCTAAGTTCCTTCAAAACCTCCTTGCCCATCCAGGCTGGACGTTTACCTCATTGATTTGTCTTTCGGCACAAGGGACAGTCTGTTCCTGTGCCCTCAAGATCTCTGTTTTGTAGCATGCCCACCTTTCCTGAACTCCTTTGTTTTTAAGGGCTGCTTCCCAAGGAACTCTGATGAAACAGGGCTAGGTAAAAACCTAGGAAACAGAGCTTGAACACACAGGTAGAGCCCGTGGCTTCACTCAGATGGTCAGGTGCTGGAAGGTGCAAGGCTCATGTGCCTAGCCAGCCAGCTGAGTGTTGGTGCAGGTGAATTGGGCTGTGTTAGTCCTTTGTGCCAGGGCATACGCCCTGCTTCCCTGAAAAACAGGTCTGAGATGCCATGGGAGATGTTCTTCCCCAAGCTAGAGATTTGTGTTGCTGAGGCATTGCACACAACAAGATGCACATGACTGTCTTAGGAACAGAGACTGGATGTGAGAATAATGGGGCTCTCAAGTGGTAGTCCAAGCTATCACCAAAACAAGTCCTTGTCATGCTGGCAGATGGCACAAGGCAGCAGCTCGCTAACTTTTCCTGTTATGACCCAGTAACAGAGTGGTGATTTCAAGTGACCCCAAATACTAATAGAGACATTGTATAAAACTGGATTTGTGTCAGGCCTGTGACCTTTCTGAAAACCCTCCTGATCTCTGCTCTACAAGTCGTTGGCACAGGCTTGCACATTTGCAGTGACCAGGCTTCCAGGCGTCCTCTGGAGATAAAAGCAATGAGTAAAAAAATCAAAGGGAGGGATTGCTCTGTTTCTAGTTCTGCCTTATTGTAAGACCGTAGTAGTAGTGACAGCAGAAGCTGTTCTTGCACCTTCCTTGACTATTTCCTTATTCCTTAGTAGGACGCACCACAGATTGCTCGCTCTACAGTGTATCTCTAGGGCTGGCGCCCGTGTGCCGCACTCTATTCCTGCTGTGTGTGGTTGCACATGCTCGTGCGTGCCTGCAGAATGTGTGTCTGCCCCGGCACAGTTGCCAACACCCATCCTGGGCACATCTGCGTGATGGTTTTCCCGTCTGCGGTGCGCGTTTGCCTGCGCACGTGAGCGCGGTGAGTGCCGTGCACGCCGAGGCCGCCCGGGGGTCCCGCCGTGCCGGGCAGGGAGCGGGGCGGCGCAGAGCCCCGCTCACGCGGACACGGAGCTCCGGGAGCCGCCGGCCCGTTCCAGCCGTAGGGGGATCCCGCGCTGCCCCTGTGGAGGCCGCTTCTGCCTGCGTGGCCAGTCGGGATGCCCCCGGATGGGAGATGCCGCCGGCGGCGGGGAGCCCCGCATCCCCGCCGAGACCCCCGGCCCTCCCGCCTGGTTTTTGGGCGAGGGCTCTGCGTGCTTTGTGCCGCCGAGTGCCGCGGCCGCGGAGCCAGTCCCGCCGCTCGGTATTTCCAGAGCCGCACTCGGCGGAAGGCGCCGTATCAGGATAAGAGTCCCCGCCGCCGCCGCCCGCCCGCTCCCGCCAGCCCGACCCCGAGGGCGGTGGGAGGCGCTGGCTCCGCCGATGGCTGCATTTATCGCGCTGGTGGCCTCGCCAAACCTTTTAACCCTTCGCGCCCCCTCCGCAGGCGCGGGCAGCGGGTGCGCTGCCCGGCGGGCTCCGGCTCTCCTGGCCCTATCGGCTGGCAGGGACAGAAGTTCCCTCGCAGCTCCGGCGCCAGTAAACCTCAGCCTTTTCTCTGTTTGCTGCTTGGCAGGGCCTGCCCTGGACGGTAGCAGTGTCCCAAGACCAGGGACAGCCAAGCAGGGTCCCCACGCAGAGAAGTCCAAATACCTCTAGAGCAGGTAGCAAAGGTCATCTGAGGCTAGGCAGTTGTGGTAGGAGTGAAGCTCAGAGGATTCTAGCAACATCAGGACTATGTGGACCTGAGATGATTTCCCTAGGGCTGCAGTGAGCATCAGAGGTGTTGGGAGGATAAGGCTGGCATTCAGGGTGCTCAGGAGTAACAAGAAGGGAAGAAGACTTGAAGAGCTGCATCCTGCCTGCACCCATACAGGCATCAGGAATGCATCAAGCATCGAAGCAATAGCAAGGCATCCAGGATGCTGAGTCTTGGTGTCATTGTGATCTGGAACCATGTCAGGAGTTTGTCTTTGCTAGATGATGGTCTGTCAGCCATTCTGAAGCTGCAGTAGCAGCAACAGCATATTTTCATTTGTAAAGAGGAAGTCTCAGTTTGATTAAATTCTCCCTCAGTACCTCAACACAGGCTGTGTTTTGCCTTTAGGATTGCAGCAAAGGAAAATCCCAGCGTATGGAGGGGGCCAGTGCCCAGCTCTAGTGTGAGGATGCTAAGCAGGAGACTCTGGCTGGCTGCATTGCTTCATGTGTTGTCTTTGAGCTTCCATGTGTCTTTTGACTGCAGTGGGAGAGCAGTCTTGGTCTGCTGGAGACGTGACAGTAAAGAAAGGTGGTCCTGTTTAAAAAGAGAAACCAAACTGGGCACTTCTGATTCTGTCCAAGTCCATCTAGACAAAGGCACAGGCTGCCTAGGCATCTGCAAAGGTGGCAAAGGTAGTGCAGGCTCATTGCAGTGGCCTGCTGATGGTGGCTGCCCTGTTCAAACTCTAGTGAGCGTGAAATGAGGGAACCCATTCTTTCCCAGCTGACTGCATGGTTGGGTGCAGACCTGGGGCCTCTCCTAGGCTGGCTGGTTTTCCCTTTTCCCTGAGCAATGGCTCTGTAGTACCACCAAAACAGAAGTGGGATTGAGACCTTGCAATGCAGTCCAAAGGAGATCAGGCACATCAGGGACTTGTGAGACTATGGGATAGAATCTGTGCTACTGACTGAGCAGAAGGACACTTTGGCCAGGAGTCTGCAAAGGCATGGGCAGGATTGAGAGCACCCTCGTAAGAGATGAAAAGATGTTTTTAGTCTTGTGTCTACCTCAGCAGTAGCAACATAGCCTCTTCTGTCCTCTTGCTGGACCATTGCCTTTCTATGGGAGAATACAGGATGAATCTGCTAGGTCTGTGGATTTAATGCTGGACTACCACCAGCTTCCTGCTCCATAGCTATGTGGATCAGCAAAACAGAGAGCTGCTCCCAAAACAGCCATTTCACAGCCTCAGACTTGTTTCCTTCAGCACAGTTTGTCTGGACTCTTCTATCTCTGAGGCCTCTGCTGGGGATCTGCTGGAGTGATCCACTGGGGAAATGCTTCGCAAAGAGGCAGCCCCAGCTAAATGTGTCACATAATTAATTCCAGTACAGTTAATTGGACCTAATTAATCATATTCATAAGTATAATGAGGGCCTTGCCCACAGGGGTCTTGTGAAGGTCTGAGCTTAGGGCTGCTGTTCTGGAGAGTCAGTGGGAATGAACAAGTACCAGAGCCTTGGACATAGCTTAGGACCAGTTTCCACCTACTCCACGTGTCCTTGTTGGCAAAATATGACAGGACAAGGCCAGTCCTTCTGACCCCATAGCCCTGTATTCTCTGTATCCCATAGAGGTAGGATGTGTCAGGAGCTTCTGGGTGGTCAGCCACAATTCTTCCCAGGGAAGGCTGGAGTCACTGTCACAGATGGCTCCCTCTTGGTCCTTAACTATTTAGGGAGACTTTTCCGTTTTTTATGTTGCATGTAAGTTTTGTGGTCCAAAGGCAGGAAAAGGAGCAGGCAACAGCCAAGTCTGAGCATCTTGGCTGAGGTTTGCTAAGGTGCTGCTGTACCAGGCAGCTCCTGGAATGAGCTGCTGCCGTGGTGGTGGTGGCTTTGGCAAAGAGAGGCTTTGAGGAGCTCCAAGGAATCTGCTTCACCATCTCCTCTCCTATCTTGTTTCTCCTAGCATGGGCATAATTATAGAGGAGGGAAGGGGAGGACTGGGAGTCATCATAAAGTGCAGGGAGGGTAGCTAGCCTGGCAGATGTTAATTAAAGGTAGAGGCTCTGAAACCAGCAGGCTCTGCTGAACCAGCAGTAGCTGGTCCTCTTGCTGACCTTTCCCAGTCTTGTTTTGCCACTTTCATGTGGGCAGGCTGGGAGAGATGTGAAGGGCTGTGATGTAAAAAGCCCAGAAAGTTGCAGGGAATGAGCAGGAAGAGAGAAGCAACCAGAGGACCCAGAGGACAGGTGGTTCCATGTGTCCCCTATGCACCACACCTGGCTGGAGGGAAGGAACTGCCTGTCTGCCTCTGGCACTGAGCTGTCATGCCAAATAATGGTGGCTGTGCACTGTTTTTAACCCACTGCGCCTGTGCATGCTGTCTGGAGCGCCAGTGCTGCTACTGGGAAGGATGAAAGTGTGAAAATATGTCCCTGCTTGCTGATGAGGCACTTGGGAGTTCACCAAAGAGGCAGAGGGGTTCCCAGTGCCTGCCCACTCGTGCAGACTGCGGCCCCCCGAGGTAAAACCCAGAACATCCGCAACCCGCCCCTTCCGTCTGCCTCGGCTTTCCACAGGCACTTCTGCAAACGGGCGAAGCCACCCTGTGCCAGCTGCCAAAGAGGCGCCTGCAAAGACTGATGTCGCGTCATTTCAGCTGGGGCTGGAAGCGGCAGGCGCTTCTCCCCCCTCGCTCCCTCCCTCTTACGGCAGCCGTCGCTCTTCGCTGGGCCTCGCTGCAGCACCCGTGGGGAAGGGGAGGGCTCCGCCGCATGCCCCTCCTCTGCCGTGGGGAATGGGCGTATGCAGGGTTTCGCCGCCAGCCCCTCCCGCCTGCCCGTGGGGAGCAGAGCGCCGGTGCCGCCGGTGCCGCCCGGGCGGGGCGGGGCGGGGCGGGGCGGGCGGGGCGGGGCGGGGCGGGGCGGGGCGGGGCGCTCGCTGCCCCGCCCCGCCGGAGATCTCCCCCCGCGCCGGCAGGGGGCGCTGCCGCGCGCCCCCCCGCGGTTGGGGCTGACACCGTCACCCGTGTCCCCCATCCCTGTCCCCCGCGGCCGCGTTCCCTCCTCGCCCCGCTTTGGGCGCTGCGGGTGTGAGCACAGGGGCGAGTCTTGTGTTAATTTTCAACCGAGGCCGCCGCCTCCCGTCAGTGGAGCTGGATTGTTTGTCCCCACATCGCCTTGAGCTCTGCAACTCTGGAGAGGCTGGCAAATGGTCCCTGCCTCCAGCCCTCTTCTCCCAGCCCCACTCCTGCGCGGTTGGTGCGCTCCAGGCAGGAAGGTGACACGTCCTGGTTAGGATGCTGATGGCATCTCCCAGGAGCGGGCAGGCTGCCTCCACAGCCTGGTATTTATGTGCACTGTGCGGCTCCCATCCGTGGAGTCTGTTGCTCAGGGCAGGAGAGTGGTTAATGCCTGGAAAACTTGTTGGTAAAGATAATAACATGCTGCTGTTCTCAAGAGCTGGAGCCAGTCCTTGTGCCTTGTGTGTAGAATTACAAAATATCCTGAGTTGCAAGTCACCCACAAGGATCATTGAAGTCCAGCTCCGCATAGGCTCTGGGAGATGCGGCAAAGATGGGATTAGGTGTGGGACCTCCCCGGCACAGTGAGGCTCGAGAGCAGGACTCACAGGGTGTCGGCCTGAGCAGAACAAGTGTTTCGTATGATAAAGGGCAGAAAGATGCTCAGCAGGAGCAGTCCCCGTGCTGTCGCGGGGAGGAGCGGGATGCAATTCTGCAGGTCCCGGCTGTGCTGAGACCCGTGTGCTATCGCGTACATGTCTGTGAGACTCATGGGTGTGCGACACCTGGACGGCCACTCGCGGGGCGCCGGCCACTCGTCGCGGGAGGCCCGGAATGGGCGGCGGTGCCGAACCCGGTCCCCGGCGGCGGTGCCGGTCGCGGGCGGTGCCGCTGGGCGGCCGGCGGGGCGCCCGCGACCAGGAAGCGGTTAATCGGCGCGCGGGGCTTTTATTTTGACAGGGCAGCGCCTGGCTCCGGCTCGGAGGAAAGTGAATGATCCTGTTTCTCCAAATGATTATTCAGGCTCCGGCGGAGAAAGGAGCACTCGGCCCGCAGCGCCTCGCCCTCGCCACGGCGCCCCCGCCCGCGCCCGGGCCGCCGCGCCCGCCGGCTCCGCTCCCCGCCGCCCGCGCCCGGCCGCCCGCCGCAGCGCGGGGAAGCCGTCCGCGGCCCGGGGCCGGGCGGGCAGCCGGGGCTCGCCGCGGCCGGACGCCCACCCCCGCCGGCGGGCGCGGGCTGGAGCCGCCGGCTCGGTCGGCGGAAGGAGCGGCGCGGCGGGGCGGGGGGTGCCGCCGGCAGCGGCCCCGACCCCGCGCCCTGCGGCGGGCGGCCGAGCCATGAGCGCGGCCCGCGCCGCCGGCCCCGCGCCGCTGGCCGGCCCCCAGCAGCCCGCGGAGCCGCGCCGCGCCGCCCCGGCGGGCTCTCCCGGCCTACCCTGAGCCGCTCCGCCGCCGCCGAGGTGAGTGCCCCGCCAGGCCCGGGCAGCCGCCGTCCCATTGTTCCGCCCCGGGGGGGAGCCGGGGCTCCGCGCTGCCCCCGCACCAACCCCTAGCTCCACGCAGCCGGGCCCGCCTCGGGGCTGTCATCCGGCCGGAGGGGCGGCCGGGAGCCGCCGTCCGGGCCGGAGATTCCGGGCTAGCCACCGTACCATCGCTCCCGGGGGCGGCGATAACTTGACGGGGGGACGGCGCCGGCCTCGGCTCGGCCTACCCGCCGAGTCCGGCCGGCTGGGAATGAGCTATCAGCGCTCCCGCTTGCCTTGGACATTGCCCCTGGTCCGCGGGACCCTGCCCGCTTCGCTCTCACGTCTCGGAGACCGCTCTTCCCAGGTCCTTGTATCCATTGCTGCTGCGGCCGCAGGTGATTCCTCGCGGACAAAAGTGCCTCGACTGGGGCTTTTCTCTGGTGCAAGGAACTTAATCGAGTTCTGTCTGGTTTTACCGGAGCGGGTCTGGATTTTGCAAGACGTTATCGGTGCTGTGAAAGCCCCAGGGAGGATGGGAACTTGCCACGTTTCACGTAGGGTTTAAACACACACTCCTGTCAGGGCCCATCCTAACTGTCAGGGGAGACCTGTCCCCTCTATTTGCAGTGTTCTACTCGATAGGCTTCGGTTCCCTGTTGAGATAAATCAGGCATGTAGTCATCTTGGAGGAAAAATGAGAGAAACACCACATGTACATACCTATTTTTCTCGCGCACAGAAAGGATTCAATGTAACAAAACCTCCCCTGCATTGTATTAGGGACGTGTCTTTAGCTGGTGGTGAACTTGTTCCAGCCCTGTTCTTGCTGGAATAGAAATGCGAGAAGGATGCATATCTGAACACATAAGTAATGCTACATGACAGGGCAGGCTGTTGTGTTGTTGTGTGTGGCAGCGTGTCTGCACGCCTTGGGGGCAGCTCCGTTTGACAGGGTGTCAGGCTGCAGCAGCATACGGCTGTGTCCTGGCTCTGCCAGGCAAAGGGCTGCCGACGGCGTGGCACAGAGGACAACCATGCACCTTTGGCTGCAGGGTGATGCTACAGGAGCCTTAGTGTGTACTCTTGACTTGCAGGATCTGTTCTGTGAATGTGGCTACCACTCATTACTGTGCCAAAATGCAGTTTCATGCCAGGGCATGCAGTAATGACATGCAGCTCCTTCCATCCATCAGTCACATACAGGGTTGTGTGTGTGCCTTGCTTTGCTACTTTGGTGGCATAAGGAGGGATAAGAACAGTGAGTCACCGAGGAAGTGATTTGCCCAAGGTCACTTGGCAAGGGTGTGTTGGTGCTGAATCAAGACCTCCGTTGACTCTGGTGCCTGTGATAATGCTGGCTGCCACCACATGTGGGTATGTAATACCCAAGGCTGGAACTAGTGCAGAAATGTCCAGGTTGATGTTGCTGCCTGATTCTCCTTGGTGGAAAGATGAGAGAGTATCAATGTGCTGTCTCTACAGCAGCTGTCTGATCCATTGGGACTTTTGCCAGAGAATACATAACCTAAGTGGTGAAGAACCTTTTTGTTTGTTCTTTAATATGTGTGTTGCCATTTTAGCTGAGCAGGTGGTGGGATTGGTTGCTCCTTACCACCCTGACCTGCATCTTCATTACCTAGAAAATCCATTTAATGGTGTTTTCTGCGGTGCAATGTTGTAGGTATTACTGTGTCTCCCTCCCCTGAAAGTCCATTTCCTCTTTCCAGATCCCCGTCACCGTAAAGAAATAAACAGGCAGCAGCTAAAGGAAAGCCTATTTAGAAACTAGAAACCACAGTTGTTGTTCAGTTGAAGAAAGTAAAATAGCTGTGTTTTGTACTTTTAAGCCCTTTTGCATCTTGCTGTGTTGCTGTTGGAAGGTGGCTCTCTGGCCACTGTGTGACAGAGGGCACAGACAGCTGCATGAAGCAACTGGGACATCACAAAACTGGACATAGCAAGCTCATTGGGCTATGCTGCTCCAGGGCAGCTGCCAAGGATGTGCTGGAGTTGCACTTTAGTTCCAGGCTCACTCCAACCCGTGAGCTGTGGACTTCGCTCATACTGGCCTGGAGTTTCTGAGGTCCAAGCTCAAATCAGCCTTTGAGTTTTTTATCAAGTTGTCAACCCAGTTGGCATCATGTCCTCCATACTTGCTGTTCTGGGGAGAAAAAAACTTTGCTTTTTCTTCTCTTCCCTGCTGTTCACTCCTGCTGAACACTGTGAGTGCTTTCCCTTCTGTCAGTGCTTGCTGTATGGAGGGATGTGGAAAGGAGGGATAGCTGGAGAGGAAGCTCTTGGTTCCCTCCATAAGGAGCATCAGGGTCCCAACCAGTGGCTGTTTCTTACTTCTGTAGAGACCTTGCTCTTTGTTACTCTCCAGCTTGTTTCAGGGTCCCAGAATAGGTCCTGGGATTGTTTTCTGTCTCTTTCAGCCCCATCTCTTGTCAGTACAGTGTCCAGTTCAGAATTGGCATCAGAACAGCCCTTGCTTCCTTGCCCTGTCTCAGGTGATTGCATCAGGCTTTGCTGCTGCTAGGAGGGAAAGTTCTTAGTGGTCAAAGCACTTGAGGATGTGTCTGTGTTCCTCGGATATCCAGATGTGCTGCTGTAATGGGTTTTAATCTGCTCAGGTCTGGTAATTTCCTGGAGATGGCACAGGCTGGCTTCCAGCACTTAATTCCTTAGGGCTCCATCCAGTTTTAAATACCCTACCCGACAGATCGCTCAAGTTGGTCTCTTCTGGGAGAATAAGTCCCATGTGGAAAAGCACAAGTTTGCTGTTCCTGTCTGAGAATGCATCAGCAGTCTGTTCCACCTGTGAGCCTGCTCCTGACCTTTTGTTGCTGCCTCCTCCCAGGGTTGTCTGCTGTCCCCCAACAACCTTAGCCAGGCAGAAGCCTAGAGCTTGCTCTGGCAATGTAATTTTCCTTGTACTGTTGCTCTTTTGGCTGAGACCCAGGATCGTGCCAGTGCCCTGGACTGGGGGTTGGGGAGGGGCGTGGGGGGTGGGAAAGGGCACATGGGAGACTTGAGCTGTGTTTGACTACTTTTGACATTTTCAACAGGAGATGTGATATGTAGATACATGGATATATAATATAATGCAGGGTAGAGATATCATAGAGATATGATGTACAGATGCAGCAATATTTTGTCAGTGTTATTTAAGCTGTATCAGCGAAGCGCAAGGAGGATTGCCAGCACGACTCTTCTGGAAAATCAGAATCTAATGCAGGTCAGGACTTGGTGTCAGTCAGCTATCCTTTCCTCCCAGGAAGATTTTGACTGGCAAATACATTCTCTGGTGATCTCATGTGTGGTCCTGTGTTTCCAGAGGGTGGTGGGTGCTATGGATTCTGACTTTATGTAGTTGATCTCCATGAGATTTAGTTACCCTATGAGGTTTCTCATAGTGCTGAAGCTGTGGAAAAATACACCTGTCTTGGAGCAAGGGGCCTAGGAAGTGTTGTGAGTGCTTTGCTTCTCAGTTGTGCATCTTCAGCAACTCTGTGTGGTGCAGATTGTGAGGGTGGCCACAGTGATATTCCTCAGTTCTTCTTTACTTCTGTTTTGAAGTTGTGTGCTGATTTCCAATGGGCCAATCTTTGCCACTTTGGTTTGGCTTCCTTTCTTCATCGCCTCTGGCAGCCCTGAGTGGAAGGTACCCAGGAACTGTTACTGGAGATTGGTGGGCATGGTTTCTGTTGCTGTATTTTGCACTTCATCAGCCTCTCCTGGGGAGGCAGCACCAGCCAAATCACATGGCATGGAGGAAAGGCACCCTTCCTTCTTCTATGGTGCCTGTTGCAGGTCGTCTGCTTAGCACGGGACCCTTTCCTGGGAACAGGGAACTGTTTTTGTTTTCTTCCTTCCTGATCTTCTGTGAAACTCAAAGGTGGATCAGGTGATGGATTTGTTCTAATTGGGACCAGTTCATTATGGCATTTGCAGTTGCCACAGGGTTATACTCAGCAGGAGACAGGAAGCAGTTAGTGTCACTGCTACTTGCTTCTGATTTAAGAGAAAGCCACGCTTTGGAGAGGCAGCTTGTCACAGGTCCTGCTCACTCCCTGTATCCTTGGCCAGCAGTTCAGCACTTGTTGGTCCCCAGGGCAGCCTGGGCCATGGCATGGCAGGAAGACGGAGCATGGGTTGTCTTAGCATGTAGCATCTGAAGCCTGTACTTAACCTTGAAAATGGGTGTGCTGCTGTTGGGCATCCTGACTGGCTCCAAGTCCTGCTTGCTTGGGCCCAGACCTGCTGCTGCCCCTCTTCCAAGGCATGGGATGGGCCATCTAAGACAATATGACTTTGAAATAAACGGAGTTGCCTTGATGCCAGCTACAACCCTGCACTGGAGAAACCAGTGTGAGGATAATGGGCTGCAGTGCCCTGAAGAGAGAAACGGGAACCTGTTCTGCTCTTGCTGAGTGTGTGTCCGTGCTGGGCACAGTCAGTGCAATGAAGCCCGCTTCCTGCTTGCTCAGCTCTTTATGATGAGGTGGTCTGGTTCTTTGACACCTACTGGTGTCTGGGCACAGGTGGCTTCCCTGTATCCCGGTATCCTTGCTGAATTGTCAGATGGGTACATCGGGCTGTGGTTTCCAGCCCCTTTTCCACTTCCTGTGATGGAGGGCAGTGTCTTCACCTGGCATCAATCATCCTGCTGCATCTTTCTGGGCAGCTCCAGGCAGAGGAACATGCAAGCTATGCCTGGGCATCTTTGGGAGACAGGACTTCTCCAATGCAGGCAGCTTGTCTGACAGCTTCAGCTGGAGCCACTAGAGAAAACAGTACTTGGATGCTGGGTTTTTCTTCCCCCAAAGAGTTGGAGCTTTGTTTGGGTGTTGGTTTTTTCATCTGCGACTCAGGATGCCTGGAATCCCAGCTGGGTTATAATGGGGTAATAGCCTCAAGATGGCTTTAGGACTGTGCTATGCACTGTGCCCAGAGGTGGGGCGTCACCCTGTTTGGTGATGAGCGCTGTTGGAGCCAAGTCCTGGGCCAGAAGCCAGGTTTGTGATCCATGCCAGAGAGGGCGAGACTTGGAAAGCAAAGCAGAGCTCCTCCTGAGTGAGAGATGGACTGAAATACTGAGCAAAACCACAGAGTGCTCCTTGTTCCTGCCTATGCCTACTTGTCTTCTTTCTTCCCAAAGTATGTGGGAGGCCACAGGATGGATCTGCTAGGGAGCAGGAGGGCTGTGCTCCTCAGGCACGTCTGTACCATTGTGCCTCTTCAGGGTGCTAGTTGGGTTGGTTTTTTGCAGTTTTATTTTGTTGTGGTTTTTTTTCCCATTTTAACCCTGCCTCTGGTATTGCTGGATCTTCCCCATCCTTGCTGCTATTGGTTTAACAGCCACCTCCTTGCAAGGTGTGCTGTCCAGAGCCATGCTGTGTTCAGTTGCACTGCTCTTTCTGTCACAGGTCAGCTGAGCAGCTTACTTTTTCCTTGCTCAGCTCCTACTCCTGTGGTTGAGAAGAGGAAATGGGTCAGGATATGGTTTGTGTAGAAGATGCAGTGTGGCACTGACTGTTTACAGATTCTGTGCTTCTCAAAATGTAAGCACAGGAAATGCCAGGCTCTGCTGGGGTTTGTGTGAGCAGCGTGGCTCCTGCATGCTGGGTGTCTCGCAGCCTCTGGCCGCAGCAATCTTCTGCCCTGTCACAGGACAGAAGAGGTTTTAAACACTCTGCAGAAACAAGTGCTTGCTTTTTTTTTTACCTCCAAAATAGAGACTGGCAGGAAAAGTGAAAAGATGTGACTTAATCAAAGACAGGAAGGGAATATGTGGCAGAGCTAGGGACAGAAGCCAGGATTCCCAGTTCCTGCTCATCACTCCTACTCTCTTGCCTCTCTGGGTCTCAGCCTCCTATTCAACACATAAGCAGGGCTTTTCTATTCTTCTGAGAAGATGGAGGTCAGGAGCTCCTCTCTTGAAGTATCTTCAATGCCCTGTGCATCTTTGAGGTTTCTAGTAAGATTTGCCCTGCTGAAATTAGAAATCTATGACTCGTGTGATTACAGTGGAGTTGCAAACTCTGTTCTTAACTACCAAGTGGAGCTTCTGGTACTCTGAGGAGCACTGTGGTCCTTTGTTCACCCTGCAAAGAAGTACTCTCCAAAAACGATGTGCCTTTGTTTGAAGGGCCATACCCAACTTTCTCTTAAGGTTTTATGTTAGGAGTCTTGTTTCTCTCTGCTTGCAGTGTATCCCGTGCTGAAGTTTGTTTCATGAACGGTCTTCCTTGACTTGCCACCCAAGGTGGGGTACCTGTCTGATCAGTCTGCATTAGTTACCTGGTTCTGCAGGCAGGGACTCTGAAGCATTGCAGTCTTCCTAATAGAAAGTAAAATCTTAATACACTCTTTGGAAGAAAGAGCCTGCTAAGTAGCTGTGTATCAGCTGAATAGCTGTACTCTCCTTCTGATGGGCAGGGGCTCCAGCAGTGGGTACAATGATTTGTTGCTTTGTTCTGTTGCCATGCTGGGCTTCAGGCCTCTGGAAAGGCTGCAGTTGGGAAAGGATGGCTTATAAAAGGCAAGAGTACCAACAGCCCACACTGTAGGTCTCCCTGCTCAGGGTGGGGAGGAACTGGATGGGTAGCTCTGAAGGGTAGTAACTGAGCAGAAGGGCTGCATCTCTGGTCAACTCTTCTCAACATCAAGCTGGCCAAGGCTGTGGAAATCCCTGCAGCACTGGAGTTTTCACCACTTCCTTGGCAGGATTTATTCCAGCACTGATCTGTAGCAGAGGATTGGGCCAGACAGGGCCTGAACGGAGCAGGTCCGGCCACAGGCGAGCCTCAAGCGTGGCAGTTAAGCTGGGCTGAAAGCTGCCTGTGTCCTGCCTCTGTGCAGCCTTGTTTGAACTTTCCTCTGGCAAGGAGCAAAAGGAGTCGGGGAGACCTAGGGCTAGTCCAAGCAAGTTTCCTCTCCCCAGATGCAACGAGGGGCGGGTAGGGGCGATAGAAGCAGCTCAAGACTGTCCTCCCAGAGCAAAGCAGTTTGGAGGGGCTTTGGTCATGACAGCTTTTGAGCAAATGTTTCTTTCCCTCTGGTGTTCCCTGCCTCTTGGGCAGGGAGGGGGAAGTGAAACTGTGGTTCAGACCGAGTCCTCTGGATGGCAAGAAAATTGCTGAGTAGCTGGTTTCCAGGTTGCCGAGGTTCTAGCCAGGGCCCGGTGTGGCTGCCAGAAGCAACAGGCTTGGAATTTCCTCCGCCTGGTGCCAGCTCCACTTGGGCTGGCCGCAGCACCTCTGCTGGGGTTGGAGCTCTGCAGTTGGGGCACTCCCAGAGCAGGGGTTACACTGGAGCTGGAGCTGCCCCCCTCATTCTCACAGCCTGGTTTCTATTTTCTTTTCCAGGGTCCAAGATGTTTTGAATTACGCAGCCTGCGCCTCCCGCGGGGCTCCTTGAGCAGCCGCCTAACGAGCTGAGCTCCTGACAAACTTTGCTCTGGCTTTAGCTATGCTTGGAAAATTTTACAGCCTTTTCAGAAAAAGGAAATGCCAGGAAAGGTCTGTCTCTTCTTACTTTTATGAGGGGGTCCCAGTTGAGAGAGGGTGAGATGAGTTTGGAAAAGAAGACAGGAAGGATTTTGTATATGGTAGTATATACACTTTCTAGTGAGCAGGGTGAGTGGACTCGGTGCATCTTCCTGTAGTGGGCACAGTGGGGGCGAGACCTGCAGGGCACTTGGCAGATGCACCACGGACACAGGAATCAGTGACTCCTTTGCTGCCGGGAGATGGTGGTCTGTGTCTTCCCTCCAGCTGCCAGCATAGTCACTGGCTGTTTAATCTTTGCTAATTATGCTTTTTCTGAATGGTGGTGGTTTAATTTCTACTGTGGTCGCAGGCCATGTGGACATGCTGCGTGTTGGTCCCCAAGGCTCGGGGGAAGGATTGCCACCAGGTGCTGTGCTGGTGGTTTCCTTATCAGGGGACAGCATGTGCCCAGGCAGGGTACTGTGGGCATAGGGCAAAGAATGCAGGTGCTGCCAGCACAGTGTTTGACCCAAGAGGGATAGTCTAGTGTAAGTTCCCCCTTTGGATGAGAAACTGGGACCCAAAATAAATGGTGACTTACCTGCCTTCCCTTTGTAAGATGGTGCTGAGAAGGGAGCAAGGAGCCCTCTGTTTTGGATAAACTCCCCCTTGGCGCAGTGCTGGAAGTCTGCCCTTGGATTTGTCTGTATCCCTTCAGGAGAGCCCACCAGTGATGTCATGGATCTCCCAACAAGTATTTCTGTCCGGAGAGACACTAAGGGTACAGGCTGCTTCTTGCCATGCACCTTGCATGTCCTCACAGTGTCCCAGATCCCTTTGCAATGGTGAAAACACGTGTGGAGACTGGGATGGGGGTTTTGGTTGGAGCCTGTAAGAACTCAGCAGCCTGGGGAGTTGTGGAACTTCTCCAATGGGAGGGATCAAGGTTTCTGTGTGATCTGTGGGCATCAGCTGCTGCCAGTCGTTGTGGATGAGCATCAGACATGGGCAGTGATGGCTCTGGGTAGAAGGAGCCTCACACTGGTCCTGCTTTGAGGGCATTGCCTGTTATACTTGTCAGGAGTGTGTCTCTGGATAGCTATTTGATTTGGCAGCCTGTGCAGGCCTGGCAGCCCTAAGAGTGGGTTGCAGGCACCAGAATTTCCCCTACTCTCCCTTTTTTCATTGCTCTACCCATCCCCTGCTTTCTGCTATTTTGGGTAGGAGAAAAAGCATCTTGTCATGGCTGTGTCCCCTCCTCCACCTGGGAAATGAGTGATGTATCCCCTTTCCTTTCTCGGGACTCATGTGCAGAAGCTGAGATTACATTTGACAGGAGAGGCCAAGCACCTTCACTCTGCTGCTGGGAATTATGAGAGTGGCCCTTCTGTTGGCTTCTCACAGTGATGAGCTTCTCTTACCCCAGATCGTACTCAGAGCTCAAAACGTGTGGGAAGCTGCTGGGGAGACTATTGAAAAAATAGTTAAATACTTTATTTTTATTTATTTCTGTGATGCCATCTGCACATATATGGTCTAGAATGGCTGAATTTGATGTTTTTTGTACCCTTTAGTTTCCTGATTTTCAGTGGGGAATCCTGTTTCATGTGAGCTTGACACTAGGAAAGAAAAGACCAAGCCCTGCTTGTCCTCTTTGCCGTTAGAACAGCACAAACCCAAAGGAAGCACAGATAAGTGCAGGGGCATGGCTGTGCTTCAGTCTGTGGCATCTCTCCTTCCAAAATATTTCTACAGGTCAGGGGTTTATTAATGATCTGCCTAGACTGCCCATCTCCATTGGAGAATTCAATGTGAGTTTTTGCTTCTCATTCTCTTAAAAAAAAAAAAAAAAAAAAAAAAAAAAAAAAAAAAAAGAAAATAAAAGCCTTTCAAAACCCAAACCTGTTTTTGCTCTTTAAAAGTCAGTTTCATGAGTCGAAATTGTAAACATCTTGTTGATAAAAGAACAGTTACTTTGCCTAAAGCAGAGCTTCAGCAAAGAAGTGTCCAGCCATTTCCAAATTTTTTTATATAATTTTAGCCCTGATGTGTTATTTTAGTGAGAAGAGTGATTTTTCCACCTGCTTGTGTGGTCAGGACCTTACCTCTAAGCAACTGCTTCTCACCCCACCTTGTGATTTCAGAATATTCAGAGACTCAGCTACTGGTGGCAAATGTTTATAATTTAGTTTATTATGCTTTTTAATCAAAAGTAATTTCACAAAGTCCTAGTCTGATTAAAATGTATTCCTTATATTAGTAGGGTTTAGTCATCCTTTTTTTCCACCATAGTTTAAGGGCCCCAGGCATTTTTCTGATGCTGTTGGAATAACAGGCTGCCATTGATAAGTCCTTTCCACAGAATTCCCAGTAGCCCTTGGAGGGGCCCATGAAGATCCACAGTGGGTTTAACACCAGAGGAGCGAACAAATCATCCTGGGATTTCTGTTTCTGAGGCTGATGCTGGCAGTGCCATTTTCCAAGCTCTTTCATTGGAAAGGGACGATGTTGACACTGCTCAGGGCTGCTGATTCCTGTGTGGGTGATGACATTTGTATTCATCTCACTGCAACCAGATGGAGAAGTTAATTGCTTTGCCCAGCCTCTGGTTGAAACAAGACTGCAGAAGAGGGTAACTGTGGCTAGTGGTTAGTTAGTTGGAAGGGGAGAAACAAGAGGTGACCATATCCAAGAGTAATGCCATGTTTTGGCATTGTCCTTCCTCCAAGGCCTGGTCCTGAGCATATTGGATAGCTGCTCTTTCACTGTTTGATCTGTGGCTGTTTCTGTCTGTGGGTGGTCCAGTGGCTGGGGCTGTAGTGGCTGTTTGCAGTGCTTTTGGAAAAGCTACCAGGGGTATGCAAAGAATTGATCTTTCTTGGAAACTGATAGGAGAATCCCAGTAGCAAACACTCCAAGAAGTCAGGCTCTTACTTCTCTTGCTACCTCCTTGCCTCCCCACTGGGCACAGATACTAATGTGCCCGTACTTGGACTTGGATTGTGTGCAAGTGGCTCAGCATCAGGGGAGAGCCCAGCAGTGCTTCTGTCAGCATGACATGATGATGATCAGGGAAGGGATGAGGCAAAGCTGGGACCTGGCTCAAGAACATGTGCCATCCAGGCTCTCTTTTCCACACAAGGTGTGTGTCTGTGGGGTCCTCCCTGCTCTGGTGAGCCACGGCTAATGGCTGACCCTGGGCTCGGAAAGGAGTAGGAAAGTGGGGGAGTTGGGATTGTAGCACTGAAACAGTGAGGAATCTGTGCATTGCCCTTGGCCAGTAGACTAGTCTAATGCCTTGTCAGATTTGCATATCAATTAATTTTTATTTTAAGAGGACTCAAGTGGACCCAAGTGCCAGACTGCATCTCAATATGCTGTAGGAAGAACCCAGGAACTGCTTGATTTGATCTGAACAAGCCTGTGGATGGTATCACTTAATGAGCCAAAGATACTCCTCTGGGTGAAGTCAGTTCCTCTCAGTCTGAAACGGGTAAATGCCAATTTTTCTGGGGGTCTTCAGGTCCCATTGAATAGCCTAGGCAGCAATTGAGTGAGAGTCTTATAGTCCTAGGATCCTCTCTGATGGTAGGATGGTTTGCCTGGGATTTGCCACTGCCCTCGGGGGTCCCAGTGCCAAGGGACCAATTTTCCAAGGTGCTGCTTCCCATCATCGTATGACTTGTCAGACCCAGTGCTGCGTGGCTGACCACATCTCGGGTTCAGGACACCGTGGGAGAGGGGTAGTTGCAAGGTAGCTTCTGGCTGTAGAGCTCCTCTGGTCAGCCTCACTGCTGTGGGATGGGGAGAAAGCCAACCTTCCCTGCCCAGAGGCAGGAAATGAGAACCACGTGGGCTGACTTGGAGCCTCACAGGCAACTCATGCTTGCAACAAAAGCAGTGTGGCTGGGATTGGGCTCACTGGCTGACTGCCACGGCGCTGGTGGCCTTGTTCAGTGTCCTCTGTTTGCAAAGAGGGGGTGGGCAAAAGGGGTGTCCCCTTTTGGCTCCAGTGCTCAAAGCGGGGGGCTGCAGCCAGAGCTGGTCTCTCTTCCTCTTTCTGCTGTGCATCCACCCTTAGGCACTTGTCTGGGCTCTCACTGTGAGTGTCCAGCTGTTGCATATGCCAGGAGTAAAGGCAGCTCATGGGCTGTGGCACGCTGCCTTCGCCCAGGGCCCCGTAGACAGACTTGGCCCCAGCACAACAGCTGTGCTGGGGTTTGCAGCTGCCACTGCTTCCAGGACAAGAAGGGTCTTGCAGTTTCATGACAGGCATTTTTCCTCCTGCATTTGAGGTCTCCCAGCAGTCATTCTGAAGTCTTTCTCTAACCCCAGCTGATGTGCCAGGACTCCCACTTCCCATCGCTGAAGTAGTGGTTATTGGAGGGAAAAGCAACATAAGCTTTCTGGGTGGACCCTGTCGTGTTTGTCCTGTTCCATTGCAGCGCAGCAGCAGAGGCACCAGCCGCTGCCTTCCTCCCCTCGCTGGGCTGGAGCGCTGCAGGCTCTCGGCAAATGCTGTCTGCGGACATCTGCTGCCTCCTCCCCCACTGCCTCCTGGCAAGCGGCAGCAGCTTCCCAGCAAACAGCCTGCTCTTTGCAGCACTCCCCGCACCCGACCAAGGCTCCCTTCTGCTCTTACAGACACCTTCGCAGGACCTTGAAATGGTGGTTTCCCTGGTGCTGGCTTGGCTCCAAGCAGCCTTCTGCTTCGTAAGACCATAGCTGAAAAAAATGAGGGTGCCTGATGGAGGAGAAAGGCTTAAGATTCAAACAGGCAGCCCTGTCTTTGGCAGGGCTCCAGCCAGCGCATGAGACCTGAGGCAGGCATGGAGTTTGGGGCAAAAAGCTTGGAGCTGTTTGACTGGAGCAGATGTGGGTAGGTCAGCTGTGAACTGCAGCCCTGGTGCCCGGGTGCCTGGCTTGAGTATGTCACATGCAGCAAAGGGAGGCAAAGCTCACTATTGCAGGTATTCATGCAGTCCCTTCCAGGAGACAGGAGCTTTTGTTTCTTTCTGCTCTGGCCAAGTAGTGGGATGATGTGCTCCTTGGATGTAGATGGCCACAGGGCTGTGGGTTTCTGTCTCCAGAGGGTAACCTCCAGGCTTGATAGTCCTGCCATTTTGGCAGTAGGAAGCCCCTGGAAAAGTGGCATTTTTATGGGTTTAGTCTCTCAGTGCCGCTGCTCCCATCTGCGGGTATCAGCGTTTGGCACCAGAAGGTGTGGCAGTAACCTTTACCCCAAGCCCAGGCAGTCCCCTAAGCCACAGTTGCCAAGATGCTCTGGCTGCATCTGGCATGCTTCTAGCCTGAGGACTTCTCTGGAGAGCTGGGAAGAAGAGCTGGGAGGGATGGAGCAGAAGGATTTAATGAAGTGGGCATGAGAAGTGTAGTAAACTCCTTTCTCCTGGAACCAGTGAAGCAGTAGCTGGGAGTGTGAAGGCAATGCCTGTCTGTGATCTCAGGGCATGCCCAGAAGGAGGGCTGAGGAATGTGGATTAGTCAGAAGGGATGGTAGAGGATGAAGGAGGGTTCTGCAGCTTTGACTGTAAAGGCAGTTTCGGAAGAAGGAGCTGGAGGGATTGCAAGTGGGACATGAAAACGGGAGCTTGGAAAGATGGGATAAACATAGCTAGTAGGGAAATTTGCCATTTTTTACCTGGATCAGAAAGGTGTGAGCACAATTTGAACTGATTTAGACAAGAAGGCACAACTCTGTTTTTGGAGGGAGAAGGGATCATCTTCATGTTACCATCTTTGCAGTGGAGGAGTGCAGAGGCACAGCCAGATCCTCCCTGGTAGCTTGGAGGAAGCTTGGTGTTATGTGGAGAAGTATTGCTTGGCACACAGTTGACAGTATGTTCTGGCCCCCCTGTTTGCTTAGTAAGACTGTGGACCGTGACAGCACCTGGTGTCAGAAGTAGTAGTGCGAGAGCTGTGTGGATGCCATGTAAATGCTGCTGGAGGAGCCTGCAAAATCATCTGAATGCCTGTGATGGATGTGGCATAGAGATGGGAGCTGTGGGACAGAGTGTCTGGCTGACAGGAGCAATGAGGCCAGGGGCTGCATGGCAGGCAGGGCCAAGGTGCACCTCTTGGCACACTTCTGGGTGCCAGTCTGTTGGCAGCTGGGCTCAGTGCTGCTGCACAGAAGGAAAGAGCCTGGAGCAGATCCAGCAGCCAGACCCAAGCTGAGTGCTTGGGTGTGCTGTCTGCCTGGGCAGTAGCCACAGGCCCCTTCTCCTTGTTGGTGTGGCGCTGAGCACAAAGGAAATGAAGCAAGGGAAGGATGAGGTGTGTGTTTGAGAGGGAGATGAGAGATGCCACTGAGAAACAGACCTGAGCTCTCTTCTTTTTGTGCTGGCAAATACTCAGTTGGGTGGGGGCAGAGGGCTGGGTTGCAGGCCAGAAACACTCACACACATCCCTGAGAAGGGAAGATGAAATGCTGCAGGAAGCCATGCTCTGGCCTGCATAGGTGATCCAGAGCTGCTGCAACTCAGGGGTGACATGGCAAAGTCATGCTTCCCCCAGACATCTAGACCCTGTCCCAGAGCCTAGGAGGAGACAGCTAAGGAGGTTAGAGGGCTCTGGCAGGCAGCCTTTAAGCCCCCACTGGGATTTGAATAGGGGTGTCAGCAGCAGCTGGAGGCAAGGACTGGTAGGTTCTGGTGTTTACCCAATGCTGAGAAAAAGCAGAAGGTGCCATGTGGAGGCCAATTGTTGCCTCCCTCAGGAGACCAGTGAGGGAGTGCAGGGGAAGGCAGCTGGGCACAATGTTATCCTGAGAAGAAAGCACTGATAATTGGAGGCAGAGGGAGCACCGGGGCCCAGGAGATTGCTGGGGGTGACATCCTTCCTTTGAGGAGGGAAGGAGTGCCAAGAGTCCAGCAGGACCCTTCACATGGGAGCACTCTCTCCTGTGAGTGCCTTGGTTAGTGCCCCTGGTTGTGACTTTGTGCCCAAAAGCTTCCCAGAAGGAAGTGGCATGGCAGGTGTAGGTCATGGACTGCAGGGACTGGTGCTGGGCTCAAGGAGAGCAGTACCTGGCTCTTCTTCCTTCTCTGGTGGTGCTGGGTACATTCCTATGGGTTATAATTCCCTCCATGCCAAGGCTGGTGCAAGATTTTACCCCAAGTGCTCAGCTGTCACTCTTCTGGGGTCTTGGTTTTCCTCTGCAAGGAGTCCAACTCCTGGATTGGATTCGCAGGTAGGACTCTGTCTCTAGTGAGTCAGGAGCACGCTGAGCCAGCACACAGGGAGCTAAGCACAGGCCCTGGGCAACACTGAAGCACCAGCTGGCCCTTCTGGGAGACCAGTGGCCTCCCTAGCCCAGACTCGTTTGGGGTGGCCCCAGTGGGCCTTCAGCAGCTGTCTTCTTTGCACTGGAGGGATGGAGCCAGGAGAGGGGGAAGGGAGAAATCACCCTGCAAAGGGTTAATAGTAGCTCCAGCCTGCTGCTCAAAGCCCAGGCCCTGCTGCAGGAGTGGTGTTGAGCAGCCTGCTCCAGTTGGCATCTGTCCCAGAATGCTTTGGAAAAGCACTGGCCTCTGACCCCCAGTACAAACTGAGCCCAGCACGTGGGAGGGAGAAATTACTCCCAGACCTTCAGGCTCCAGGGTTTACAAGCTGCCTGCAATAAAGCAGCCATTTTTTTCCAGCAGTTATTAAATCTCCCCTTTTAGCTCACTGCAAACCTCTGCCTGTTGTTCCCCTACCCTGTCCCTAGCCCCACACTGTGCTTTTCCTCCTCAAGCCCAAAACACCTCTATAAAGTGAGGCAGGCCTTCCTGGGGGAGGCTGAAGGCTGGGGAGAGCTCCAGCCACTGGTTCATGAACAATGCCCCTCACCCTGTACTGGCGGGTCCCATCCAGTCTGGCTGCTGTACTTGTGTCTGTCTGCCTGCTTTCTGCATGAGCCAGTGCAGGCAGCAGCAGCCTTCCCAGGTGCCTTGCTGCAGCAATCTCTGGGGAATCTTGTACCTGCTTCCCCCACTTGCAGGGTGCACATCTGCACCCCTCTTCTGAGCCCCCATGGGGCCAGTGGGCCTCTGCTGATGGACCACACTTCAGTATTGTCTTACTGTCCATGCTGGAGACTGGGAACCAAAGAGCAAAAGTTTTCTTCTTGGCCTTGCTGATGGCTGGGGTAGCTATGGACAGGGCCTTGGTTTTTCCTTGCCTCAGTTCTGCTATCTTGAAATGGGAATAGGAGCAGGGATTGCACTTACCTGTCATCAGGTCCTTAGGTAACTTACTCTGTCTGCACTCCCTGCAGTGAGCGATAGATTAATTGCCAGGGAGGCTAGCCAGTTTCTATGGGAGATCACTGCGTGGGAGGCTCATGAGGCTTCCTTCACCAGCTAGTGTTTGTAATGACTGCTGCAGCTGGAAAGTGCCAAGAACTGCTTATTCACATAGGATTTTGTGACCATCCAGTTGTGTGGAAGTGCCGAGTTGGCATGGAGCAGTGAGCACTGCCTGTCTGGTGCTGTGCTGAACATGCCAGCGTGTTGAGCTGCTGCAAAGGGTGTGGGGAGCACGTGTTTTTGTTTGTACAGTACTTTGGGAACAGAACACTCTTAAAAGTGGCTACCATGCCATGGGCACTGTGGGATCCAGATAAATAAAATGGGAGCTGGTATTTCAAAACAACCTCTTCCCTGCTCCTCCCACCTCCTGTGCACATTCCTCTGGCGAGAAGCAGGGGAAGGTGAGGAGGTGCCCACAGAATGCAGCCGTAGCCCATAGCCCGAGAGCAGCTGCAGCAGCAGGCAGCCTAGACTCTACAGCCCTCTCTCTTCCCAGCAGATGTAGGACACATTGAATAGAGCAGGTCACCTTAGCCTTGGCCGTGCCACCCATCAGGCATGGGCCTGTGGACCCACACCAAAGTGCCTAGCCCTTGCAGTGGCTGGAGGACACCAGCTCTGAGGGTCGCCCTGGAGCCTTAGGCTTTCACTGCACTTCTTTTTCAGACCCAGTGATGAGACCCAGGAGAAAAGTGCCTTAGTGGGAGTCTCACACTGCACTGGCACTGGCAGACCTGTGCTGTGCCTTGCTCTGTGCTGCACCCCTGGGTACAATGAGGCAGGGAAGCCATTTTCCTAAACATATATTGGGCTAGTCTAGGATTTTCTCGAAACACAAGAAAAAAGCACATTCATCCGAACCCCCTTCTCTCTCTGAGGCTTGGTTTTGTTTTTAAATCTATATGGCAAGCGACCAAACTGGCTGAGTCAGTCAGCTGGCTGGCCACCAGAAGTAAAAATGTGGTTTTGTCCCCTCCCTTGTTCCACCCCCCCCCCCCGGATTTTTTTTCTCCTTCACTTAGCGACAGTTTCATGTATTTACAACAAACCTCTTTCTGCCTCCTTCTCTCTTGGGGCTGGGACAAATGGAAGCTGGTTTTTATTTTCAGAATCAGCCTAGGGAGAGAAGGTACAGGAGGGTGGCCTGGCTTTGCCTTCTTGCTTCTGCTCACAGCGATGCTGCCTGGGAGGAGAGGGAGCTCCCTGCTGCGTTCAGGCCTTTGCAGGCTGATGGCAGCATCTGCTGTGGTACAGGCAATTAGATAGAGAGGTGAAGTGCCTTGCCCAAGGCCATGCAGGCCAGGCCTGGGAGGATGGGAGCTAAGAGTCAAGTCTCCTTTGGACCCTGACACCCAGAAGCTATGCTGGCCATGGGCTGGCTTTCAGGGGGCAGGAAGCTATGTGAGGTTCCTGAGTGTTTTCCTGGCTGCTGTTGGTGTAGGGATGGTCTGGTTGAAATGTGCCCTGAAGCCGTCTCTTCCACTGGGAAGATGGGAGCCAATAATGCTCCTGTGTGAGCAGCCAACATCTTGTAGAGGGGCAAGATGCTCTTTTGCCAAGGGGGAGCCAGGGGTGTTGGGCTGCTCTCTGGTGGCAGTCTGCATGGGCAGCTGGCCAGGTTTTGAGCACCTCGTGCTGTTGGGCTGCTCACGATGTATCCTGAGAATGGGAGCACAAGGGGTGGTTTTCTTGCTGTGGCCTGTGGTTTGGCCATCAACATCTTTAATTCCTGAGCATCCAAATTCTGTAGCCCCATATGTGGGCAGCCTTGTTACCCATTCTCAGGGTGGAGAGGAGATGGTGCAGGGGGGTGAAGCAGGTGTGATCTGAGTACTTGCTCTGCTCCTTCCCTCCTTCCTTGTGGCAAGCCTTAGTTCCAGCCTGAACTGCGTGACAGATCGTGACAAGTCATGGAATCTCAGTGTGTGTCCCAGCTTACAGCGCATCACTGGATGCCGGAGCATGTGGCACCCCACAGAAATAAAAATTAGCTGTAAATAAAGGAGGCTCCTCCAGCAAGAAGTTTTCAGATGCAGATAGTCCAGTTGGCTTCAGAGACAGATTTTCTTAATTTCTATGTTGATTTTTGTTATTTCAAATGCATACAATGCAGCAAATTTCCAGTCTGACTGGCTTCTGTGTACTTCAGCAAGGGGCTGCATGAGAGTAAGCAGCTGGCTGCCTGCTGTGAGCCTCGCAGTAGCTGAGGATACCCACATTGGTCTGAACTAGTTTGCTTCTTCCTCTGTCATACATCACAACTTAATCATGGGACATACTTGCAAGGCAGCAAAAGTGGGAAAGGGGAGAAACTGATATACACTTTTTTATTTTAGCAAGGATGTGATGAGCTAAGAAATGTTAAAAGGCAAAGTAAATCCTTCACAACATTTTGCTCTGTTGAAATGAAGGGAACTGAAAGATGGACAAAAGCTTAAGAACACAGTGGGGAAAGGTACCCACAAGTTGCTGGTAAGGATGAGCATCTTTGCCACATGTCACATGGGGGACATAGACATGAGGGGAACGATACCTCTCTTATTCCCCAAGATGTATGTCTCTGCACATGTAGTTGTGCCCCCACCTCTTCTCTGATGGCTGGTGGCCATCTCTGATGGTCCACTGTATGATTAAGCTGGAGGTGTCTGTGAAAGTGCTGCAGTGGGCAGACATCTGCAGTTCATACAGGAATTATGGCTGCAACTCAGACGAGGTGAGGAAAAGCAAGAAGTGATGCTGGGACCTGGTGTTGGCAGAGGTTTGTGGGACTGGAAATTAGTAGAGGGTAATGGATGCTGCATACTTGCTGAGCGGTAAGGGGAGCTTTGAGGTCAGGAGGATACTGGGGATGTATCTCCTGCCTAGTGCCTAGTCCTCAGCCTGTCATCACTTCTCTTTCCTTTCCCATCTCTTAAGAGCTTATGGCCATAGGCTTGATGAGGTGTGGGAAGAGGAGAGCTCTTTAGCTATACCTGAGTGTGTCTCTGATGGAATCACTGTGCTTGACAGAGCTACCCTTTTTCCTTAAACTTATTTGTGGTCATTCACTCAGCAACCATGCAAGGCAGAAGAAGAGGAGGAATGGTTTGGAAAAGAATATAGTGGCCTGCAGTTTGCTGACTTGTGGCCAGGTACTGAAGTGGATACCATTGTTTTCCACCAAACATGGAGCACACTGGGGACCTGACCCCGTACAGGAACTTTTTGTGTGCAGTGCTTTTGGCAATTGTCTCTGTTAGTGGACAATTGTTAGTGGATGTCTACTTGATCCTGGTACTTAACCTGTGTGCTTTTGGTTTTGCCAGAGGGAAGGAAGCAAGACTTGTCAGTTCAGTTTTGGTTCATTTTTCAGTCCTTGCCTGGTTGAATTGCAAACCTGTGGGGATCTCGAAATCCCACTGCTCTTTCTGACAGATAGGGGTGGGGAAAATAATCCTGAAATAGATCTGCTGTTTAAATCCTTTCCATCTCATGAACTGAAACTTCTGATAAACTGCCTGACCTTCAGCCCCTCTGTTTACACCCAAGCTGGACTCCTCAAAATGCTGGTGCTGTCTTACAGCTGTTTGTGGTGTTCCTCCAGCCAACATGGTCTTTAAATTTGAGGGAGTGGAGGAGGGAAGTGTCCCTGAGGGACTACTTAACTTCCAGGCTTGCTTGCATTTTGCTCCCCAGGCAGGTGACTGGAGTTTGGCACAGTCTGTTTCTAACCTCATCACCAGGAAAGATGCTTGTAACAAGGTCTGACCCATGGGCAAACTTCTAAACAGACACAAACTCCTGCAGCAAATCAATACCTGAATCAATGGGGTTTTTTTTCCTCTCTCAGAGTACAGCTGTATTGACTCAGTCTGCTGAGGCTGTTTCCTAGGTCATCTCCCTGCCAAATCCTGAAATGAAGAGCTGGAATATCAAGCTCTTTTCCATTTCTGTTGTCACCTGAGTTGAAGGAGTACCTACATTTTAGGCTTCACTGGAAGTCTTGCTTATAGTTCTTGAAGCTAGGTGGCTATCTCCAGTACATCAGAGGGGTGAAAGGCAATGGGCAGCTTGGCAAACCCTGAGCAAAACTGTAGTGGTATGTACTTTCTGCCTTCCGACCTTCCTACTTGTCAGGTGCCCTTTTGAATGCACTCTAGAAAAAGGCAAATGACACTTCAGTGGACTTGGTCCCTTCCACTGGCCCATCCCTATAGGGACAGTTTTGAGGGAGCCCCCCACAGTGTTACCCGCCCGCGGGGTCTGTGTGTGCATGTGCTGGACAAGGAGGCTTAGCACCACGTGTGCTGTGTTGTGGCAGGTGTTTGCCATCAGATCACCATGGGGTATAGGGGCTGGTAGAACTGGAGCACTCCGAAAAAGCCCCATCCTGCACAGCCAGGCACTGTGTGTTTGGAGCTTTGTCTGTAGTTTTACTTGGTCTGCAAGGGAAAGTCAGTCTTGTGGAAGTAGTTAGAGATGAAAATGTAGCTGCTATCTCATCCTCGGGCTGTTGTAACTATGTAGAGGATGGGCGCTGCATGTCCCCTCCCTGGGGCTGTGCATGGACATCATCCTATGATGTGGTGTCAGCAGGGCCAGCAGCCAGGGCTGAGCTTTGTGATGGTCTCCAGTGAATAATGGGTGTTTGAGAATGAGCTTTGTTTGGCATAGAGCAGGTGGGCAGTGCCGTGTCCTGAGGATGCTCAGGAGAATGGTCTGTCTGCTCCTGGATGGTATGTCCAGATCTGGGAGCTGACAGCTCATTTCCTGTTTTGCATTTGACCATGAAGATGATTGTTGTCTCCTGGATTTGCCCATGTGGAGTGAGGCTAATGGACTTGGCAGTCAGAAGGGTGAACCCGCTAATGTGTGGGATGTTTGGAAAGAGCTATGAGAGACTTGGAGCCCACTCTTCTCCAAAGCTGTTATATCTGCAACCTTGCCCGTACTCTCTCTGGAGTGTTTGAGAAAAGCCTGCAAGCTGCAGCTGGATGTGAGTAGGGTGATGATGTGTCCTGGGCCTCACACATATCAGGCTTCACTTGCTTTCACAGTGAGGTTCTGGTGCCCAGAGGTGGGACTGCTGAATTTGCTGAGCCAAGCAATGAACAAGAGAACTGATGTCCTCTGTTCCCTACTGTGCTGTAGGGTAGGCTCCCTGTCTAGATTGGAGTGCCAGGGCCTGGATGCAGCGGGACTTCTTGCTGAGGCCAAGCAGGGCTGGGCTGCAGGAGGAGCCGTGCCTGGCTGTGTCCTGCAGCACTGCTGTCCGCCGAGGAAGAAGGCACGACAGGACTTCCATCATATCCACCAACAGAGAGGCTTCCACCTTCTCTCACGCCCACGCGCTGGTACTGACACGCACACGTGTGCAGATACAGGTTCACGCCAGCATGAACATGCTTGTGTGGATTCACATGAATTTGCAGTTAAGCAGGCACACCCACGCCAGCACGGATGCAAACAGAGCCATGCTGGTGCAGGCCTGCTCGCTGTCATAGAGGCAGACATGTTCATATTTGCATGACTCTGGGCTTGTGCTGGCACAGGCACCAGTATACATGCTCCTGTGCTCACAGACACTGGCAACGGAGCTAAGCCATGGCACTGGTCTATTTTTGGGAGCACTCCTAAGAATTGTAAGCGTGTTTCAGATGTTAGAGTCTTAGATGGGGGAAAGCTAGAACAGATGGCTGGAGGGTTCAGAGCAGCAGCCCTGCTGAGAACAGATATTTATAGGCAGATTTAACCCTTGTGTGGTCTCTGGAGCCATGTTTAAAGGGACAGCATCTGGAGCAAACATGGTAGAGCTGAGTGATGACCTCTGAGGGTGTGCTGTTCTATCTGGTTTCTGTGAGCCGATTATCAGTGTAGTCTGTAAATCCCGTCTATGCTCTACCTCTTTCTCAGAGGATGCAGCTTTCCCTAGACCATGGAGCCTGGTTTCTCTAAGCCTCAGTGAAAATGGGCTGGTTGTGGTTATTATTTGCTGACCAAGCTGGGGCAGCGGGTACTGCAGCTGCCCTGTGCCTGCGTGACCAACAAAATGAGGACAAAGATTGTTTTGTCCCTCTTGCCCTGATTTTTTTTTTTTTTTTGTTTCTTTTCTCTTTTAGCAAAAGGTTATCCAGATTCTTCCTTTTCTTTGTTGGAAGCAGATACTGTGTTTTCTTTCAGGCATGCCATCTTTTAAAGAGATACAGATTAAACCCTGCCCTGTCAGATCATCAAATGTTTTTACCTGCCCTCATCTTGGACTCTTGTGCTTGAGCATTTAGGGAAGAGCAAAACCCATCTGGGGGTTGTGCTGCTTTGTTGAACAGAACTGGCTGCCAAGTGAGGTGCATGGCAGGTTTGCAGTGACAGCTCTATTTGCAGTCCTTTCTTCGAGAGCATCTAGCCTCCCTTTTGGGGTCTGAGGTAGTTGTATTTAACTTGTCTGGAATGTCTTGAAGTGGCCTTCATAGAGCTGAGTATCAGACATGGGAGAAAGTGATCTAGGGGGAAGGAAGAAAGCCATGCCCTCGGGTGGGACATGTAAAGAACTGACAGAGTAGTTATCTGAGAGTTGCAGGGAAGAAGACACTGGCTCTGAAAGCATGAACTGGGGTGCAGACCTGGGTAGCTGTACCTGGTAGCTGCTTTTCAGTGCGCCTCTGGCAAAATTAGGGAGCAGTGGCACTCCTGGAGGTAGTGCAGGGCACTGAGACTGGATTAAAAAACCAGAGGTGGTTGCTGCTGGCAGAGTTGGTGCTGCCAGGTCCGAGAACGATGGCCTGTATTTGTGCTCCTAAAAATTGGAAGATTGAGTCTAGCTGTGAGATGGGGGAAGCAGCTGCAGCATCAAGTGGAAAAGGATGTTCCTCCCTCATAACTGATCACAGGCATTTGATCCTGTAGGGTTTGAGCTGTGGTGGTTGTGCACAGTGGCACACATGGCATGCACCTGGGCTGCACCTTTCCTCTGTTGGGACTTCAGCTAATATTTCAGCAGATATTTGGAGCTGCTCTCTGCCTGCCAGCTTGTGCCTAGCATGGAGATTCCAGGGAGGCAGTGCTGAGTCTTTTAGGGCTGTTTTCCACTTGTCTTTGCACTGCGTCTCCTGTGAACCAGCCAGAGGCGTTTCCTATGTTAGAAGCGGCATGCAGCAGCCCTGAGTCAGGCTATTTGTCCAGAGTCAGGTGCTTGGCCAAAGGTTTCATACAGATGCTCAGTGTATGCCTCAGTGAGCTGGGTTTGTTGTTGTATACCCTGATTCCATGCCCAAGGGGGCATGAAGCTCTGCTGGAAAGTCTGGGAGTGTGACATAGAGTGCTCGTCTTGCCTTGAGGATCAGCTCTGTGCTTTGAGGGTGTGAATCCAGAGCATCCCCGAGTTTTCTGTACACTGATGTGCTGGGCATGGGAGATGCAGATCTGTAGGGAGGGGGAGTATATTGGAGCTGCTTGCTTCCTTGCTTACTCGTTCTGCTTTCAGACTGCGGGGGCTTGGAAAGGAGTCACTGTAGTCCCCCCCCCCCACCCCCAGCTGTGTTCTCACTGCTCGCCTGTGTGTCACATGGAGGAGTTCTCAGTTTTCCCAGAAGCTCTTGGTCCCAGGTCAGCACTTGCACCCACAGTCAAAATGTGACTTTATGGTGAGAAAAACTGGTTTTGGCTCCTGCAGCAATGCCCCCCCCCCCCCCCCCCCCCCCATATCCCGAAAGCACAGCTGATCCTGCTGGTTACCCAGGTGTGAAGCTGGCAGTGCTGGCAGCACTCAGCCAGCTCACAGTCTGGTCTGCTGCATGGTGGCATCTGGCAGCTTTGTGTTTCTGGCTGTCTGACTTCGTTTTGTACCCAGACATATTGGTAGGAGCGAGGTTGCTTGACGGGGCCACGGGGCACGCTGACGTGGTGTTCCTGTGGCTGGAGTGGCCAGTGTTCTTCCAGGGCCCACAGGAAGGGCTGGCAGCCACCCGCTCTCCTCCTACCTGAGGAGGCAGAGAGAGAACCTGGCAGGAACAACGTGCCCAGTTGGGTAACTGCCAGTCCTGGGATCTGCCCACACTTGCCCGGCCTCCTACAATGGCCCCATTGTTCCTGAGAGGGCAAGGAAGCGGCTTCCTGCAGCTCCCTGGGCATCGTTAACCCTCTGCCTGCTAGGAGCAGGCTGCAGGATGGGCATACATGGGGCAGGAGGTCCTATAGGCAGGTGGAGGAGCTCCCACTGCCCTTGAGTGTGAGGAGGGGAGCTGCAGGGGAGCACCAGCCTGTCTCTGCCAGCTGCCTCTAAAATTGCCTCTTGCTGCTGTTTTGAGGACACGTAGCATGTGTCTGTGCTAAAGACATACACCAGAGAGGTAGGGCCCCGTTGAGCCTTGATTTCCTCTGACAAGGCATAGGGAGGCTCTCCGCCTTCTTCTAGGCTGCTTTCTGCCATGACCTTTCCTTGGGAGCAGCCGCCAGTGGCTGGGTTGCTTGGGCCCCGATGTGAAAGCTGGAGCAGGACATGTCTTTAGGAATGGGACATTTAGGGTGTTGGGGGTTAATTCCAGTGGCTGAGATATCGGTGTGGAACCTGTTTAAAGCAATTCCAGACTGATCAAAGTGCCTTCTTCCTTCCTGTCCTGTAATGTGATCTCGGGCCAATGAGCTGCACAGGGTCTGCTGTGGCTTCTGGTTCCTGTTGTTGTGGAGACAGAGTCTTGGAGGGCACAGGCGTGCCTCGCAGTGGGTGCAGGCTCGGAGCCAAAGCACAATATCCGTGTGCTGAAGAGGACAACAAGTACCCTGTCGCTGGCCAAAGGAGCTGGACGATCGTGTCCCACTCTGATCGCTGGCTCTGCACCGTCGTCTTTCGATAGTAGTTGTGCTTCCCCACCGCTTTCTGCTATGTGTGTTTCCTGATCAGCTGATTCCAGAGGTTATAGGGCTGCCTCGGCACCCTTGCTCTGTCACAAACTTCCTCTCCAGAATCCGTGGGACGAGGGAGAGGAAGAGGCATTTGAATAGCATGCTAAGACTCCGTACAGGAAACTTTCTGGATGTCAGTCTTCAGAGATGTTGACCTCGATATAGCTCATGCTAGCTCAGAGACTGGAGAATTGGCTCGGTAATCCAAACACCTGAGGACTTTGAAACCTAATAGATACCTTGTGAAAGTCACCAACCCGATGCTAACTTGTTTATATCATTACTTAAACGGCCGTCCTGCTTCCAAAAGATCTCTTATTTCCTCCCACTCAGTAGCCTTTGCACTCTTCTCCCCTCCATTGTACCCTGGTCTTTGTTGTTGCAATAACTTCTCTTAATATGTTCTGTTTCTTAAATAAGGACAGAACTAGAATTAGCTGTGGAGAGCCAAGGGCTGAGTTGTGAGCACTTGATGACCCCAGCTACCATACCTAGTGCAAACAATGCTGCTTCAGAGCTTGATCTGGTTGAGTCTGGGCACTTGGCCTCTGGCCACAAGGACCACTGCAAACCCCAAAGCCTCCTGCAAACCTCAGAGCCGGAGGAATGTCAGAAGCCCTTGCCCACTTGGCCAGTCCCAGTCATAAGTTAACAAGATCTCTCTCTCCTGGTGGGGAAGAGGGGCTCTGTGGGGGGAGCCCCAGGGTAGGCTGCCTCTGGGCCTTTCTCTTCATCTGTGGCTGTACATCTGCTGCCACAGAGGGCTTATTGCCTCCCCAGAGGGATGCAGTTAGTGAGATGGGGCAATTCCTAGTTCTTTTTGCCTGTTTCCTTTTGGGTGGTTGGAGGCCTGGCCAGGGTTAGATCACTGTGTCTCTGGAGGAGCTCTGTGAGTTGTGTGTTTGCATAAGGGCAGAATAGCCCCTGAGACTCGGGACTGGATCTGTGGGCAAAGCTGTGCTGCTTTTTGCACCTGTTGAGTGGCAGAAGCTGGGGAGTTTCAGCTTTACATATGGAGGAGGCTTCTGGGGGTAAAGGTGAAGCATGGTGAGGAGATAGAGCAGCTGCTGTCTTGGGGTGCAGAGTGGGGAAACCTCTCCAGATCAGTGCTAGCCCAGGCTCTGATGGTAAAGCTAGAGGGGAAGCAGTGGCTCCCCTCTCCTCGAGGTCTCTCCCTCCCTTTTCAGCCCAACATTGTAGTCCCAGTACTGCTTGCAGGCAGCTGCCACCACTCAGCTGCAAGATCAGCTGCCTGTGCTGATCCTCTCTGCACTGGTGAAGGTGAAAGGTTTCCCAGGGTGGAATTTCCTGCGAGGTAGTTGCATAGCTGCTTCCCCTGTGACCTTACACCCGATGTGCCTTAGTCATGATGGCATGCAAATACGAGGCAAGGGGGTGGGGGTTGGAGGGAGCTGCTGGGAAAAGGAAGTGACCTCAGCCATGGTTTAATTATAGAGCCCAGCATTTGCTGCTGCTGGGCCTGGTATTTATAATCTTGGGGGAGCGCTCAGCAGCTCACTGCATCTCTTGTACAGTCCGGGCTGGCAGAGGGCAGTGCGGGAGCAAGGTGTTGGGGCAGCCACCCTGCTTCCCGCTCTTTCCTGCATTTCTCTGTCAGCTCCCTCTCCCCAGGTGTGCTGGGGTACATACATGTGTGTGCCCAGTTGCACAGACACGGTGCTGCAATCCAGGCAATTTGCAGGCCTGCAGATGTTCCAACCTCTTCCTTTTGTACAGGTGTATCCTTTGTATGTTGTATTTAGTGCCAGGATTGGGCATAGGAAGAGTTGAACTCTTCCCCAGTTCTCTGCCATGAGCCTCCTCAAAGGCAAACAAACTTGTTGCGCTGCTGGTCGTGCAGCAGGGTGCAGCTGGGGTACATGGCGCTGAGAGATGTGTAGGGGAGTCCCTGCCACAAGGGTTTCCTGCTGGGATGGACCTGGCGGCAAAGACTGTGCCCGTTCTTCAGGCTGGAAAGTGATCTGAGCTTGCTAAAAAGGGAGAGCTAATGTTTCAGGGAGATTTTCTGCAAGGTGAATGTCCAGCCCTCTCTCGCAGTGTGCAACAGGCATCTCCATGCTGCTTTAATCTGAAAGAGTGTAGTAAGCATGTGCTGCAGGGATGTGGTGCATGGCTCTGCTCCCCAGCACAATCCTCCGCACACTGCCCTGCTGTGAGGGCTGGGGTGCCGAGGAAGCCTGGTCGGAGGGCACACAGCCTGGGGTCCGAGGGCACACAGCGTGCCCCAGCCCCAGCACCGCTGCGCTGGCAGGAGGTGCAGCGAGCTGGCCCGTGCTCAGCCCCGGCCGGGCTGTGGATGCCCTGGGTGACGGTGACACCTAGTGGCTTCGTCCCACAGGCTCCACCTCGGGCCCAGAGGTTGGGCACCCAGAAAATCTCATGCTTCTGGACAGCTGGCATAAAGCTGGACCGGCCATAGGCAACAGACCCTGCAGTGCTGAGGAACCCTTGTGTGTCTGGCTTGGAGACGGGGCAGGGAAGGCTGCCAGTGTGATGGCCCTGCTGATGATGGCTAGTCTGTCACAGAGCCCTGCAAAAGAGACTTTCTTGTGGAAAGAAGAGCAGAAACTGTTGTGTTAAAGCTTGGAAGCTCCTTGGGAAGTTCTGGCATTGCTGGGTTCCAATCCTGAACACTGCTAGCATTGCAGACTTCTTTTGTTATTGCCAAAGGATTCTAAAGCGGTTACTGAATCCTAGATGTAGGTGAAAGACTGTCCTCATAGGCTCAGCTACATCAGCTATTTACCTGACGTGTGACCTTAGGCAAGACTTGTCTCCCTTGCAATTCTTGTGGAAAAGGTGGGGGTTTAAGGTCTCAGCTGTGAGCCCTACTGCTCAAGAGAGCTGGTATAGCTGAGCCAGTGTGAGGCACAGCTCACTAGCTAGGCTTTTTTAGCATTACTTGCCCAGTCCCAGTAACCCCAGTGCACAAACACAGTGGAAATGGCCTGAGGAGGTCTCTTCATCCCTTGTAGCAAATGTCCAGGGAGGTCTGTGTTGTGGCCTTGCTTTGCAGCCTGTGGTGTTATCTGCCAGAAGGGTTTTCTCAGGGAAACCGCTCCATTCATGTACAGATGAGCTTGTCTTTGTGCATCCCAGCACTGCCAAAGGCTGCACGGGGGTGTCCAGCTGTCACAGCAGCCCATGTTCCTGGCCAGGTTTCATATACTGCAGGATGATCCTGCCTCAGAGGAAATTGAAGCTCCCTGAGCAGCAGCAGTACCTTTGGAAGAGATTTCTGGCTTTGCTTCCTGACCTACTGGATTCTGTTACTCGACTGCAGTCTGCCAAGCTGCAGCATACAGGTAGCTGTAGTGGCCTTCATGTGGGGCACCTGCAGCTTCCTGCAGGTCTCTCACTGACCCATCCCTAGCAAGATGCACTAGCCATTGTATCAAGCAATTCCTTGTTATCATCCCAAGGGAGCCACATGTGACTGTCGAGTAATGTCTGGCACATGCAGGGTTTCTGTAGGGAATACACCAGTTGAACTGGGAAGCTAGAAGGATCTACAAGTTTAGTGTTAGACCTGGAAACTCCCTCAGCACAGGATAGGAAACCAGGCTCTGGCTGGTGCTGCAGTAAGGAGGAGAAGAGTGGGAGAAACTGTTGAACTAGGGGGACAAGTAAGGGCTAGAAGAGGTCTTCTAACCCTGATTGGGCTGAAGCTGTTACAGGACAGAGGTCAGAAAGCAAATGGCATTCCCGATTCACCTTGCTGTCTCTGAGCCTCAGGTTCCACCCATGTTACATGGGATGTGTGATCCTAGATGGAGGGGAACATGAATCTGAGGTTTTGTTCTACTAAAGACCTTTGAAACTTGTGGACAAGTAGCCCCATAGAAATTCATCTTTCTCAAGACAGCTCCAAATGACAGGAGATCAGCAGGGCCTGCCGAAACGACTCCAAGAACTGCCAGGATTCAAAAGAGCACTAGATTCTCTCTGCAGGTCTTTTAGAACCCTCCCATACACCTGTTGAAGGCACCACCTTCTCTGCCATTTAAAAGGGCATGAGAAGGATCCAAGAAATAAGTATGAGTGAAACGGGGCTTCTCCAGTTTATCAGTCTGATGATATAAGGGCAAGATGATTTCATGACACATTCAAAACAGATGATCCTGGTCAGGAGAGTTGCCCAGTAGAACTCCCTGTCTTCAAGTGTCCCTGAGTCTATCTGGCTGAAGCAAAGCTTAAATGAGAATGCCTTTAGCAGCAGCAGCCTGGGTTAAAGCTGCTGTCGCTGGTGATGAACACTCTCAGGCGAGTGTTCCCATACTGGGGTCAGGGGATGGTGCTGTAGTCATGGGGTGCTGTATAGTGGATTGTCTCAAAGCTGTGCTTGCTGGGCTCAGGTTGGTTTCAGGGCTCATCTGGGTGTTGAACCCATCCCTGACTCTTGGCTGGAGTTGGCTGACAGCAGTGCTGTTTCACTACTGGTTTTGGGGGGTTTGTTTCTTGCTGGAACAGACTCAAAACCTGTTGAATGATCTTGTGAAAATGATTGTTTTAAAACATGATTTTTGCATGGGAAAGCTCAAGGTTCTGATTCTGGTCTTCTCTCAAATGATAAATCATTCAAAGGTCTCATACCTCAGAAATCTCACTTCTGGAAAGTTTGTTGTAGTCTTTCCCTTCATGAAATACACTGACTTTATTGACATAGTATGGTATTTTTTTTGGAAGTTCTGCTGTTAACCCCGGGAGGACTGGTAATCTAGGATCTAGGTCTTGGGTCGGGTGCTGGGGAATGTCATCCAGATTTGGAATGCACGGTATCTCAGGAAGGAGCAGCGGATTTCTGGAGTCTCTCCTGCTGCCTAATGTCTTTCTTCGAGAAGCCCTTCAGCTTGCTTAGGACCTCTCATTTCAAAAACCAAGGTGTTCAGCATGAGTTTGTGGTGGTGTCCACAGGATTTGGAGTGGATTGTCCAAGATTGCATCTTGTAGTGAGTGATTGGGTGGTTATCAGCATAGGTTATGTGCTTAGAGGGTGTTTGCAATGGTAACCTGGTCTTGTTACTTCCTGGACAGGCTGGCAGAGAAGGGTTTGATGACTTTCTGCGTGTTGCATCACCATGTCACAACCCATTTTGTATGTTGGGTTTTGTGAGCTGTGGAACACACAGCACAGCTCAGGAGGCCTGGGTTCTGGTATCCACTGTGTATGCACAACTTGGTAGTCATCTGGGTTTCACAAGAGCTTTTCCCAGCATCCAGTGGAAGGGAGGTGTGGTGAAGCGCCTTCCTTTTTGAATCATTGTGGCTCTGTTGTCCTGGCTTCCTCTCTTGTGCCTTCTTCCAAGAGGGATAGCACAGCAGCAGTGCCAGCCAGCTCCCAGATGTGGAAGCTGCAAGGCTGGTGGCAGGTGTGGGCTCCTCATCTTTGCAGCTGTGCTGGGAATCCATGTTATCGTCCTTTGGAGAGAGCTGGAGCATGATTCATCAGAAAGTCTTCCGGGAATGCAGCAGGGGTTTCAGGTTTCTTCAACTATCAGCTAGCAATTCCCAGATTGCAAATATGTTAGCCTGGTCTCTCCTGCCCAGAGCTTACTTCTCTCCCTTTGAGGCTGTTCAGACTGTACTGGAGGAGACTTCCTGAAAGCAGTTTTTGTTATTTTGTTTCAAGATTTCTTGTCTGCTAAGGTCCCAGCCTTTGATTTAAAGCTGTGGCTTTTCAGGTGCAAACACTCTCTGCATTTGGATGTAGCCCTTTGTTCAACAGATACTTGTTGTGCCTTGAAAGCCTCCCTCCCTGCATGAGGTTGGCTGGGTTGTCTCCCTGTGTAATGATGGTGGGATCAAGGCACCCAAAACCTAAGCATCTTGCTTGGGATTGATAGTAGCCAGGGGCAGAAACCAGGAATCTCTTGTCTCCTTGTTTTAACCACTGGGAATTAAGTTTGCTATTGTCTTTAAACTACCAGGCTGGAGTGGGTGTGTTGCTAAATTGCTGAGAAAGACAGATTTCTGTACAGTCTTCTTTTTGTAATGTTCTTTCCAAGATGTTTTGAATTGTTTGTCTCCTGGTGTCACTGTATCTACTTTCTAGTTAATTATCTTCCATGGCCCAGATGTATGGCATGCCTGCTGAAATCTAGTTTGAATCTCACGGTATGTGGAAGGAGCTTGCAGAAGTCGAGATGCCTATTGTCATGCTGCGGCCAGACAGATGAGAGGCTGAGGCGGATCCCTGCTATCCATCTGCAACAGAATCCAGCTGTTGCTACTCCTGAAAGCAGAGCAGAATCTTCAGGCAGCTGCTTCTGGCATTTGTCCCATTAGGAATTGTGAGGCAAGTGTTATCCCTCTAGAAGTGTTATCCCACTAGAAGAGGAAGGCTTTCCAAAGTTTAGCCAGGTCCCTCTGTCAGCCCGGAGGGGGTAGCTTTCCATCCTGCCTCAGGCAAGGTTTTGAATGACCTCCCTGGAGCAGCAGCCTAGTCCAAAATAGAGAAAGAAGGTAGGAGCCCCCCAAATGTTACATTCTGGAGGAACCTCACAGCTGATGAGGCTGATCCACGCTGCAGGCAGTGCCTGAAGGTTTTGTCATGGCAACTGCCAGGTCCTTTGGGATCGAGGTGTGTGTTCCATGCAGTCTCATCTGAGAACCAGAGGGACAGGAGGTGTATCTCTGGACTCTGAAGGTGTGGGCTTTTCAGGGCCCCAGACTTCTTCCTCCCTCCCTGAAGTATTCACTGTGCTGGGCTGTACTAGGATTGTGCTGTGGTTCTGCTGAGCATTCACATTTTCAGTGAAGCGTTTTGGGATCTGTTACAAACACAGTATCATGCCCGTGCAGACGTGCCACAGGCAGACCTGGATCTCCCAACCTGCCATTGAAATGGAAGCAGGCCCTCAGCGGGTGTAGCCACGCAATGGCGTCAGTGGGTTTGTGGGTTTGTGGCCCTCAGGACTGTGGTGCAGAGTGTTGCAGGGATTGTGAGTGCGGCAGAGCGGAGGTGGGGGAGGGCCTCTGGGCCACCAGCAGCAGGAGCTGCTGCAGGGCTTGCTTTCTGGAATGCTGTCTGGCAGCAACCTCTTCCAGTGGGGCTGAAGGCTCCCTGTGGCTGGCCAGCCAGCAACTGCAGGCAGCATGTGTGCTTAATGCTGCAGCTTGTGCCATATGGACCTACTCCTCCTCCCTGCTTGCCCTCTCTGTGTCTCCTTCCCTGCTCAGCTCCCCTCCCCCTGCAAGTGGTTTGACAGAGCAATTGGGCAGGCACTGGGACAGCAGCTCTGACATAAATCTCTCCTGGTGTGGAATGAGGGGTATAAATATCCAGAGAGTGATGTGATCTTTCCAGCTGCTATTAATAGGTCTCTGGAGAACAAGAGCGAGCAAGCGAGACTGGCTGACACTTAAAGGGCTAGCAACTCCCTTATGTGCTGTGAAAATTAATCAGCGCCGTAGCTCACCATCTTCCTCCAGGCTAGAGCAGAGCCCTCACCGAGGTGTATGGGGCGGAGGTGGAGGAGGAGGGAGCAACTAACAGCTCCTAACTGGGAAGCAATGATAGGCCAAATTGTGCATAACTAAGGAAGAATGCTTGGACGAGCTGTGCCACAGCGCTGTTTGCATAGCATGCCAGCAGCCCCTGGCTCAGCTGACAGGGAGGCAGGTGCCAAGAAGACCCCTTTGCAGAGAAGACCCTTTCTGCAAGCACAGGACTCGCTCACGGTGCATGATAAGCTGCAGCCTGCGCCTTGTGGCAGTCGCAATCTTTTGGGGATTATGGGTCTGCCAAATGTGCTTCACTCTGCTTTCTTTGCAAGGGTGCAGTGATTTGCCCTGGCAGGGCAAGCACTTGGCTTTTGCTAGTAGCATCTCCAGGCTCACCTTCAGCAAGCCAGGAGCAGCATGTGTAGCGCTGCTGAGCTCTTGCAGTACTATTTAGACACCTGGGGTTTGGTCTGGAGCTGGTGCTTCCTGTCCCTGGGTGGCAGAAGAAATCTGTGCACAGCATCTGGCCTGCGTGGTCCAAATGGGAGGAGCAGACCACAGCAACCCCCTTCCTTGTGTGCTGGGAAATTTCTCAGCCTGTGCACAGGGAAGCTTCTAGGGTGCATTGTGGGGGTGTCATGCGAAGTATATAGCAGATGTGAGCAAACTGACAATACCTCAGTTTCCATCAACATGTGGTTTACTCTCCTTCCCTCCTGCTTCCCCAAGAAATAAAAACAACAGGATTAGGGTTAGAGTGTAGTTACCAGGGTTGTGTGTTGGACCAAGGGTTTGTGATGGCCTTCCAGAATACACAGTGTGATACAGAGCTGCATCACAGTCATTGCTAATGCCTGTGCAGAGTTTCAAGGGGAATTTTCCCAGTGTGAGCATGAGACTCTGGCAAGGCAACTAGTTCCTGCAAGGAGGGCTGCTGCAGCATTGCTTAGCTGCATGCATGTCCCTCAGCCCACAAACCTCTGTGTTCTGCCCTAACCTCCTCTTCTCTGCCAGGCTCTGCCTCAGGCTGCGGTGCTATTCAGGTAGCTGAGCTGGGTTTTGAGCAGGAGAGCATCATCCTGCTATCCCAGCAGGCCTGTGGCACATTTCATCATCCTGCTGGGCTGGAAGCTCACGCTAAAGTGGACACCCCCTCACCCAGAGCCTTAAAGCAGGAGCTGGAACTGTCCCTCAGGCCCCTGGGAGAGGCAGAGCTTGTTGGATGAGTGCCTGCACTTCCTGGCTCTGTCCTTGCCTTGCAACCCACTGCCTCTTTCTCAGTTGCCTCTACCTTTGTCCCCTGATCTGTCCCAGTTTTCTCTTTATAGGCTTGTGTCAAAACTCTCTGCTCAGTTGTCTAGCTGTCTTCTGTGTGTTTTGCAGCACAGAGGAAATTTATTTATCAGCTAAAGGGATCCCTGAAAACAGTAGGGCACTTGATTTCTCTCTAGGGTCACAAAGATGTCTAAGCTCTGGGAACACTTGCAAAATAGCTCTGAGCATCCTTCTAATCACCAAAGTGCTAGGCTGGCATGGAGCACCCATTTCTCATCTTGGCCTTTGAAATGAGGGCTCTCATGTCCGTGGCTGTTCCTTGAAGTACCGGCAAGTCTGCCATGCCTGGGTGAGAGTTTACAGCTTGTCATGATGTGAGTGAGTAACTGCAGAGCAGGATTTTTTGCTCAAAGGGGCCAGGGCTAATTGCCAGCATGAGCAGCTCTGGGTTGTGCCTTGTCTGGCCCTGTGACCAAGTAACAGCCGCAGTGCACTGGTCCTGTGCTGTGCCCCCAGCAGCTGCACCCATGTGAGGGGCACCGTGCTGACTTGTTGCTCTTTTCTCTTGTAGGTTTCTGATTGAAGGGCCTGCGAGCTCCCTCCACTGGCACTGTGGGAAGCTTTAGCCAAGCCAATGCACCCTGACAACAAACTGCCCAGCCATGGCAAGGCAGGCAGCAGCAGTGCCCTGGCCCAGCACCACAATGTGAGCCAAGCACCCACCTGTAACTTGGGCTCAAAGGGTGTGGGGGCAGGCAGCCATGGCAGCAAGGCCACTCAGATTTCCCCTGGCAACTCTGGACTGAAAAACAGCCAGAACACTGTCCCAAACTTCAGCTCCTTGAAGGGCAAGGTGAAGCGGGAACGAAGCATCTCGGTGGACTCTGGAGAACAGCGAGAAGCCAGCACCCCATCACAGGACACAGAATCAAAAGGTAATGCTCTCCTAGACCTTGCTTCAGCATGTCCTCCTCTCAGTTGCTACAAGCATCCTGGCAGGACTTGGGATAGGAGCATCATTGCTTTCTGTGCTGTGTCTTCTGTTCAGGCTTGTCCTGTCTGCCTGTTTGACTTTGCATCACTGCTTGTCACATCTGCAGTTTTTGGACCAGAGTGGCTGAATTCTCATTTGCTTTGCATTTCATTCCCTAAACCATTTGTTACACCCAGAATCTGGCACTGGTTTTCACAGGCTACTGAGGCCATCTAAGCAACAGCATGGTTCACTGAAACTACATTGAATGCCCCTGCATGTGCAATGTGCAAACTTTTAACTTGAGACTGAGTTGTTTTCTATCTTCTTGTTGTTGGTAGAGAACTGCTTTGTGGTGTTGCAGCTGCCCAACGATTCAGTCATGGTTAGCAAGGAGGTGCTGCAAGGGTCACTGTCTGAACAGTTCTGTGGTTTCATCAGTAATGGATAACGCTTGTGTTACAGCATGTGGCTTCTGGAAAAGGGCTGATACAGTGCTTCTAAACCCTGTGCCTACCCTGTCCTCAGCGGCCTTCCCTGTAACCTCTTGCATTCCATCAAGCTCTGTGCTCAATATGGGATACTTGAGCATCTCTCAGACGGTTGTAGGGGGAGAAATTCCAGTGGTGCCCTTGGTTCCAACCAAGACTCACACCCGGTCTGCAGATGCAGAGCTGCAGTTCTGGCTTGTGCTCCTAAGGATTTGTTTTCACAGTCAAAGCCATGTTGCCTGACTGGCTTAGGCCAAAGCTGTGCCATGGAACAACAGGTAGAATGTACCTGAATGAACTTCCTGCCACCAGGAAGGCTTTCTCCCTATAGTGTTACAGGGGTAACCATACACTACTGATCATAAGCATTTGCAGTTTTATCCCAGAGCTGTATTGTAACCACACTTCCACAGGAAAATTATTAAAATGGCCTGATGGGAAATGCATGAATCTCCTATGTTCCTAATACACTGACAGATCATGTGAATATGGTCATGATGTAAAAAAAGTAAGGCCAGACAATGTTTCATTAGTTAAAGCACACGACTGGAAGTTATTCATCCTGTGTCTGATTGCTGTCCCTGAGCCCTAACTGCTTTTAGGCAAGCCACTTCCTCTCTGAGCTGCGTCAGTCCCATCTGAGAGTGCGGACATGTGGAGGGAGCATACATGTTTATAGAGAGCATGAAGGCCCCTGCCTGATTGATGTTGACAAAGGGCAGAGTCTGTCTCTTGTTCCTACAAAGGATGTGAATGCACCCTCCCATCCTATATTCCGATTTTAATTGTTGAATCACAAACCCTTTGAATTTACAGTTAATGTCCAAAGCTCTCTAGTTTGGAACTGCAGGTAGACACATCCTACGTGCATAGGTTCCTTTCAGGTGGTATGAAATACATCTCATTCTGAAACTTTGGCTCTCACAGGGAAGTCTCACTAGATCTGGTTGCTAAGACAAGGAGCCCAGACTGAGCAGATGCTTCAGGTTCTTAACCAGTGCTGGGCAGATGTTAGCATAAGGCTTACTGCTCAGTGCATCCTGGTTGGGTTGGCACTGCCAGCATGCAGCACCCAGCTGGGCAGGACCCCAGCCTTTGAGCCCTTTAAGCACCTCTGATGGCCCTGTCCCTTTGCAGGTGAGGTGGCTCCCCGCAGTAAGCGACGGTGTGTGCTGGAAAGGAAGCAGCCGTACAGCGGCGATGAATGGTGCTCTGGGCCGGACAGCGAGGAAGACGACAAACCCATCAGCAGTGCACACAGTGAGTGACTGCCTCCTTACCACTCTGAAGCTTGAATAAAGCCAGGGCCTTCCTGCGGCTCAGGAGGGCTGATGACACTGGCACCTCTAGCTTTGCCTGTGTGTGCTCACTTAGCCGAGGTTGTGGGGGCCCATTGCAGTTGGTGGTCATTGTGCTGTGAGAATGTTTGCCATGCAGTGAGGCCTTGGACCTATTTTGTGGAGATGCTACAGACATGCTGGAGGGAAAGGTGTTGAGGTTGAATGTCCCTGCTGTACGTTGCTCTGGCCACACTACCCTGGTCATAATGGCAGCCAGAGTGTAACGTGCATTGCTCTTGTTGCAGCAGCCGAGTCTCTGTCAGGCCATTCACCTTTCTCTCTGCAGCTGTGTTGTAAAGACAGCTGAGTGTAAAGAGGCTCTTGGGGTCTTGACAGTGGTTCAGGCAGAACTGAGCTGGCTCAGCTGTGCTCTTCTTGGGACAATGAACTGTAGGTCTCTTCTGTTTTCTAAAAGCATCAGCATTCTTTGACATTTTGTATCTACAATTCACTTTGCTTTCAAAACTGCAACAGAGAGAATATCTGAGAGATGGGGCAAGGTCCTGTGGGGCCCGAGGAGGTGCCCATGTTCTCTGCTGGAGAGCATGAACATGTGGAAAAGCAAGAAGAGGATGGCTTCTGTGCCTGCGAGCGCATTGTTGCCATTGTCTCTGGAACATCCACTTGCACTTCTCAGCACAGTCCACAGCCTGTGCAGCCTGTGCGGGAAGGGATAGCGCCGCTTCCCTTGTCAGCCTGCTCCCAGATCTGCCCGGTGGGAATGGGTCACGGTGGGGCTGCCCAGGGGCAGGGGCTGGCAACGAGGCAGGTTCCCAGCGATGTCTCCTGTGTAAATGCTGCGGTGGCAGGGTCGGGCTGCAGGAGCTGCTGCGATGGGGAGAGGCAGCTGGAGGGGAGCAGGGAGCCAGCTGGGTTAAGATAGAGGAAGGCAAGGCATGCCTCTGGTAATTGCAGAGCTTAGTAATATTAATTATGGATCCTACTTAATGACGGCTGACGATTGACAGTCACCTCTGCCGGGCGCAGCGGCCCCGGGCCGGGCGGGCCAGTGCTGCCACCTGCTGGCGGCTCTCCGTGCCGCCCGCGGGCTCCGGCCCGGCGGCAGCGCCCGCCCGGCAGCAGCGCCCGCCCGGCAGCGCTCTTCTCTGCTCCCGCAGGCTGTAATGTAGCAGATCCTGCGATGTCCACGGCCCCACAGCTTGGCCCAGGGTCCAACCCGCTGCCTAACCTGAGCGAGAGCAGTGCTTCCGGCGTGCCCCATGGTGCTGCCCCTGGCTTGCGGTCGGAGGCTGCAGGAGGCGGAGGCGGCGGAACAGGGAAGCAGCCATCACAGTTTGTTTACGTCTTTACAACGCACCTTGCTAACACGTAAGCGGTAAACCCCATACCTCCCCCGCTGGTATTGGCTGGCCTTGCCATACCCGGCCGGCCTTGTCACACCTGCCTGCTGCATGCAGCACATGAGCACAAGAGAGCTGGAGAAACCTGTGTCTCTCTGGTTGCGCAGAGTGGGAAACCCCTGGGGTTTGTGAGGTATGCTGGCAGTCACTGCAGGTGGACAAACTTGGGCTTAAATGCCCACTTCCTCTCAGTGAGGCCTGGCTCTGCACTCCGTTTCACCCACTGTAGAGCCCATCTAGTTGGCATCCAACAAAATGATTCTTCCAAAGCAGTGTGGGCTGCTGGTCTGATTTGAAAGTATCTAATGGGTGGGTGTCACAGGGACTGTAATGTAACACATGGTATTCTCCACACAATTCCTCTCTTCTATCCTGCATTGTCTCAGCCATAGAGTCTTAGAAGTTAGTTTAATCTGTTTAGCCTAGTCTCTTTAGCCTAGGCTAAAACTAGCCTAGTTTTAGAGCTCTGCTGTACCACAGGTTCATTGTGGGAGATTGCAAAGCATCTTGGTGACAACTACCTTAGGGCAGCAGGCACAAAGCAAAGCCTGTCACGGGACATGGGATGAGGGAAATTGAACGGCAAGTGATCATCTATTGGAGACCCTCACTGGGGGCTGTGCAGGGCATATGTGAGGACTCTGAGAACATTCCCCCTTCTTGGTTACCTCCAGGGATTTCTTTCTTCCTGCAGAACTGAAGAATGGAGGTGGCAGCTGGGGCCTTGGATGGGTAGGATGGGATGCAGTACCTGTTCTCAAGTGATTTGTGCTCTCTCCCCAGAGCTGCAGAAGCTGTCCTGCAGGGCCGAGCTGACTCCATTTTGGCCTACCATCAACAGAATGTCCCACGGGCAAAGCTAGACCAGGTATACCACCTGTGAAGCAATCGCTCCTGTTGGCACATGCTGACGACTGTTACCCTTCCAGTCCAGATGTGGTCATTCTCCCCCATCCCCTGGCTCAGCTGTGAAAGAAGGGGTTCCAGAATGCCCTTTCAGTGGGGTGGGAAGCTGCTTTGCTACAAAATCTCTTTGGCACAAGTCCTTGCTTTTGTCAGCTGTGAAAAGTTTGGGATGGGGCAAGGCATGTTCCCCCCGCAGCCACATGTGCAGAGTACCTGCTTGTGCATTCCTAGATCACGTAGTAGTACCTACATCTTTGTCCTGCAAGGAATGAAGGTGAACTGCCATGAGGCTTCATTTTGGGACAAAGAGGTCTCCAGCAGGGTGCAGGGAAGAATACCTTCCTAGGATCTTTCCCTGCTCAAGTTTCTTCCCCTTTTCTCTGCCAGGCACCACCTGCTCCTAAAGTGCTGGGCGTTGCTGAGCCACTTCCAATTAACCCTCCTGCTGCCAATACTCCACAGTCCCAGACACTGGCCCCTCAAGCAAGTCAACCACAGCCGCAGCCTCCCCCACCGCAGCCTCCAGCCCCACCACCACAGGCCATCAGTCAAACACCTTTGCCTGCGCCCGGCAGCCTGCCCCAGGAAGGGACAAGTGAAGATGGCCGGAGAGATCTGACTCCCAACTCTTTGGGGAACAATAGCAGCAACAACCAGCCTGGAAGTAACCATCCAAATACGCCCACTGCATCTGCCAGCACCATGCAGCCTGGGCAAGTGGACTCCTCTGCCACACCCAGCTCCAGCCTCCTTGGAGAGGGCCCAGGGATGCCGGGGAATGGGCAGGCAGGCCTGGGCCCCAGGAACACCATGAACTCAGAAGGGCTCTCAAAGGAGCAGCTGGAGCACCGAGAGCGCTCTCTGCAGACCCTGAGAGACATTGAGCGTCTGCTGCTGCGCAGTGGGGAGGCCGAGCCCTTCCTGAAGTCCAGCCAAAATGCGGGTGAGGGGGGGACTGCCCCTCAGGCACAGGCTGCCCCTGCCCAGCCTCCCGCACCCCCTGGCAGCATGAAGAAGTATGAAGAGCCTCTGCAGTCCATGATCTCCCAGACCCAGAGCCTTGGTGGGCCCGGCCTGGAACATGAGGTGCCTCACCACTCTGGCACTGACATGGGACAGCAGATGAACATGATGATGCAGCGGCTGAACCAGGACAGCCTGACACCAGAGCAAGTGGCCTGGAGGAAGTTGCAGGAAGAGTACTACGAGGAAAAACGACGGAAAGAGGAGCAGATCAGCATCCATGGCCGACCCATGCAGGAGATCATGATCCCTCAGTCAATGGGGAGCATGATGATGCGTGGACCTCCACCACCCTACCACAGCAAGCCTGGAGAGCAGTGGCCACCAGGGATGGGCAGCCAGCTAAGGGGACCCATAGATGTGCAGGACCCTCTGCAGCTGCGGGGAGGGCCACCCTTCCCTGGCCCACGGTTCCCTGGGAATCAAATGCAGAGAGTCTCTGGCTTTGGAGGGATGCAGAACATGCCCTTGGATGCTCTTGGGCCCATGAATGCCATGCAGAGGCCAGTCAGGCCCGGCATGGGATGGAGCGATGACATGTCTCCTATGGGAGGCCCTGGGAACTTTCCACAAGGCACCTTGCCCTACCCACCAGGGCAAGGAGACCCAGAACGGTTTATGAATCCCCGTGCCAGAGAGGAGATCCTGCGGCATCAGCTCATGGAGAAACGCCCAGTGGCAATGCAGAGGCCCATGGGGATATCCAGCAACTCCATGAGCCAGGGCATGGAAATGGAGAGGATGATGCAGGCCCACAGGCAGATGGATCCATCCATATTTGCTGGGCAGATAACGGGTGAGACCCTGAGCAGTGCCCCAATGGGAATGGATTTTGCAGGCACTCGGGGAATGCTGAGCCCCCCAATGAGTCAGTCAGGCCTTCGGGACATGGACACACCCATGGGCCCTGGCAACCTCAACATGAACATGAATGTCAATATGAACATGAACATGAACCTCAATGTCCAGATGACCCCACAGCAGCAGATGATGATGTCCCAGAAGATGAGGGGCCCTGAAATGATGACCCACCAGGGCATGAACCCCGAGGAGCTGGCCAGGGTTAGGGCTCAGAATGGCAATGGCAGTGCAATACTAACAGGACCCCAGAAAATGATGATTCCCTCACAGTTCCCTAACCAAGGACAGCAAGGCTTCTCGACAGGGCAAGGGTCTTATCCCAACCTGCCCCAGGAGATGGGCAGTGGCTCAGACATGTTTAGCCCTGAGCAGGGCACCATGCCTGTTGGGAGCATCAGTGGCACCACCAGACTCAGCCACATTCCTTTGCCTCCAGCCTCCAATCCCACTCCCACACCAGGGGGAAACCTGGCCAACATGCACCCAGCACCATCCCGGGGGCTGGGCCGCCGGCCCTCTGACCTCACCATCAACATCAACCAGATGAATTCCCCCAGTATGGGTCACCTCAAGTCTCCCACCCTTAGCCAGGTGCATTCACCACTGGTCACCTCCCCATCTGCCAGTCTCAAGTCCCCACAGACACCCTCGCAGATGATCAGCATGCCACCTTCAAACCAGTCTGGACCCCTCAAGTCCCCCCAAGTGATGAGTTCCTCTCTCAACGTCCGGTCTCCAACTGGCTCACCAAGCCGCCTGAAGTCCCCTTCTATGGCTGTTTCTTCCCCTGGTTGGGTGCCATCTCCCAAAGCCACCATGCCCAGCCCAGGAGTCAACCAGAGCAAGCAGACTCTCAATATGAACTCATCTGCTTCCATCGGAGCACTGGAGCAGGGTATGCTGGGTGTCTTGTATGTGAGTGCGTGTCTGTGCTTAGTTTTGATGAGTGTGTGGCCCACAAGCTCTCTCTGGAGCAGGAAGACACATGTTCCTGTGCCTGGCCCCACATCTCACAGAGCAAGTATGTTTTCCCAGGAGTCCAAACAGGGCCTTTTCAGGTAGATCTGTGACACATGCAGCAAACGCTGTGTCTGTGCTGGGCAGTCAGGGGCAGGTTTAAGTGGAAGTCTGTCACTGCTCTGGAGCAGGGTCTCTGCATGAGCCTTCTCAGAGTCCAGAGAGTGCTGCACTGTGCCAGCTCTGTGCTCTGCAGCCTCCTCTGGTCACCACTGTCAGAAGGAGAGGAGAGGGTTGCTCTCTGGTGGGAGCAAGCCGTTGCACGTGAACAATACTAAGTCAATCTCTCTCTTGCTTGCAGGTTCTCTCCCTTCTGGGCCTCGGAGCAGTTCTTCTGCACCAGCCAGCAACACCTCTAGCACCATGAATCCCAACATGCCTTTTACTTCCTCTCCAGATCCATCCCCTTCCCAGAACCCCCTCTCACTGATGATGTCCCAGATGTCCAAGTATGCCATGCCCAGCTCCACACCACTTTACCACAATGCCATCAAAACTATCGCCACCTCTGATGACGAGCTGCTGCCAGACAGGCCTATGCTCCCACCTGGAAGTATGTCAGGTATCTACTTCTGGAGGTGGGCTTGCGAGGGGTCAGACTGTCTTGTGGCTGCCGGTGGACCTGAGGCAGCAGGTGGAGAAAGCATTAAGAACTCAGATGTCCCAATGACTGCCATGTCACATAGCTTAAATTTCCCCTTCTTTGTAAGAGTCTGTGCGCTTCCCTGCCCTCTGCCCAGGCTGTCCATCAGCTTTTGGCTTGGGTGGAAGGACATGAGCTGGTCTGGCTTGAGGAGTCCTTCTTCCACAAGACCTGGAAGTTTTTTACCTTTACCCATGGAGATGTATTGGGCCCGAGTTCTCATGGCTCCTGGAGTTTTATCAGGTCCAGGACTTGCAGGCAGAGGTCTGCTGCTTAGAGCCCTTGTGTTCCTGTGCAGTGGGACAGGGATGCTCTGAATGGGGCTTGGGAATCTGTTGTTTTGAGTGGAGCCCAGGTGCCTGCACAGGCAAGGCTGTGTTGTAGCACAGTTGTGATTTCAGTAGGCCAGATACGCTCCACTAACTGGTGGCACTGGTGAGGACATCTAGGCAAATGAGTGTTTTTGGTCACGTGGTGACCGGCCCAAAGGGGAATTCCAACATTCTCTACCACTTGATTTAGGGGTCTAAAGCTGTCTGATAAATATTTTTGCCAGTTTTGAAAATGAAAAATCAACTTTTTGACTCTTTCACCACTGAGCAGTCACTTAGGTTGACCGCAGGCATGAAAATGCATTGGCTGCCTCCACAGGCACTGATGGCTGCTCTGCTTTTCTGATGGGCACAGACCTTCCCGCCTAGACAGCACCTGTGCCAGGCTGCTGACTCTTCTGCTTTTTTCCTTTGCTGTGTGGTCACTGGAGCTTGCTGGGTGGCAAACCCTGTGGCAGGCAGGGGTGAAGGGTCACTCCTTGCTGCCTTTCAGGTAGCTGAGAGCCCTGATGAGACCATGGTGTAAGGCACACACAGAGCCAGTCAGGACTCTGAAACCAGGGGAATGTAAGAAATTACAAATCTAGCATGGGACTGGATGAAGCTGGAAGAGCCCTCTGGTGCTTGTGGGCTTGGGGAGCTGGAGTTGGAGACGCTTTTCCTGATGTTGGTGCTTTGTAAGCCCATCTTGGAGCTGCTTTCTGAGCATCGTGGTCCATGCTCAGGGCATTCTGAGCAGGACTGCTTTGCAGGCTCTCAGGATGTGGATTTTACAGCCCCCCTGAAAGGTCTGTAGGAAGGGTTAACTATTCTCTCTTTTTCCTGTCCTTAGGCATGACTGGGAATCAGCCAAATCAACTGCACTTGAACTCTGTGGGGCCTGGTTCCTCTCAGAGCCCCATGGGAATGAACCTGCCTGGTCAGCAGCCCCTTTCCCACGAACCAACCCCCACCTCCATGATGTCCTCCCCAAACCCTCTGGGCTCCAACATTCCTATGCATCCGAGTGGGCCAGGGGCGGGCGTGCCCCCCCAGAACCCCATGATGCTGCCCCCGGGTCCCCAGGACTCATTGAACCAGCAGTGTGGCCCTGTGCCCAACAGTTCACAGATGATTCCTTCCAACCAGCTCGTGTTCCCCCGCATGCAGCAGCCCCACAATGCCATGCCATCTCCTGCCGGAGGTATGCCCATGGCCCCCAGTGCAGGAGGTGGCCCTGGGATGCAGCAGCATTACCCGCCAGGGATGCCCTTGCCACCTGAGGACCTTCCCTCCCAGCAGCCTGGTCAGATGCCCCCTCAGCAGCACATGATGGGCAAGAACATCCCTCCTCGGATTGGTGACCCCTACCCGCCCGTGCTTCCTGGGGTGGCGTCGGTGCTGAACGACCCCGAGCTCAGTGAGGTCATCCGCCCCACGCCCACGGGGATCCCGGAGTTTGACCTGTCCAGGATCATCCCATCAGAGAAGCCAAGCAGCACCTTGCAGTATTTCCCCAAGAGCGACAGCCAGGCACCCAAATCTCAGCCTTCCAACCTCCACCTCATGAACCTGCAGAACATGATGGCTGAGCAGCCCCCCGTGCGTCCAGGTATGAATGCTCCCAGCCTCCCCGGGCAGCAGGGCGTGCAGAGGGGACTCAGCATGCCCATGTGCCATCCTGGACAAGTGCCCATGCTGGGCAGGACAGGCATACCACCCCAGCAAGGCATGATGGGCAATAGCATGCACCAGGGCATGATGTCTCCGCAGCAGAGCCTGATGGCCCAGCAGAATTTCATGCTGATGCAGGCCAAGCAGAGAAGCATGTCTGTGTCGGGGGAGATGTATGCCCAGACAGGACATATGATGTCACCTCAGGGCTCTCTCATGGGGCCCCCACCTCAGCAGAACCTCATGGTCACGCACCAGATGAGGCAGAGGAGTGTCTCCCTGGACAGCCAGATGAGTTATATCCCCGGGCCTGGGAACATGGCGAACTTGCCTTTTTAACCCTGACTGGAGCTCAGGGCTGGGGCGGGGATGGGGCTGCCCCCACAAACATTTTTAAAGCTTTCTCTGGGGGCGGGTTGGGGGCCAGTGCCAGTGGAGGACACCACGTGGGATGCTTTTCATATTGGATTTGCTTCTACACAGCAAACCAGATGTGCAGTAAACTTGATGTGAATTGGGTTTCTTTTTCCTTTCTTTTTTGGGGAAGGGGAGGGTGAAGAGGCTGGGGGTGGGGCTGTTACTTTGAACCCTGTGTGGTGACCAGGGACATCCAGACCTTGTGGCAGTTTGTAAAGTTTTCACTTATGGTTTTCCTCCGTCAAGTGTTTTTCTTGCCCTTTTTTCCTTTCTCTTTTGTTTGTCCTTCCTTTTTAAGCAACCAAAATGTGCAAGAGGGTTTTTGGAACTAGCTGTAAATAGGTCGCTGGGAAAGGCAAAATTTGTGCTGGTTTTTAATTGTCCTGTATTTCTGTGTTTTAATAGAAGCCTCAAAACATGTTTTAAAAAAACAGAAAGGAAAAAAAAAACATGCTAAATGCAACAGTGTACAAGGGTTGAAATCTCTCCGTGGGGGAGGCAGGAGGATCCCCAGGGTGCACAGGGTGTTGAGAGATCCCATTGTAGAGTGATTCTGTCAGACCTGTGTTGTTCACGAATCTGAATGGTTTTGCATGTGTGTGGAGAGGGGGTGGTGCAGTGCCATGCAGATCTCAGGTCCCGTGGATGCATGGATACTATGCCGAGTACACAAACATCACCACTGACCTAGGGCCATTGGGCGGGGTCAGGGTGAGGCCGCCAATCTGTAGCCCCAGTGAAATGCTGCTGGAGCGGTGCTCATCTGGCAGGGCAGAGGCCACAATTTTACAGGATGCAGCTGTTGCTGCTCTCTGGAGAAGCTGCTGTGTTTGGGATGGGAAGGATGCCAGCCCTTCAGCTGGAGAAGCATCAGGAATGTAGGCTTCGCAGATGGTAACGTGCTGGACCTGAAGGTCTTGACCAGCTCTGTCACCTCTACTTCCTTCTCTTCCCTTCATGCTGTGTGTCCTGTAGGCAAGGTGATGCAGTGGGTAGGGACAGATGGGCTTTGAGGTGAGTGAGGTGATGCATTCCAGTGCTTCCGGGAGAGGCTAGCTGGGAACCCTGATCTTCTGCAGCCTTCCTACACGAGTCTATTACCCATCCATTACCCTTCACCACTGCGTCCTGCTCCCCCGCCATCAAATGCTTTCCCAGATTTTCCTTGTGCTTGTCAGCCCTTCATCTGTAGAGTTTTGCAGGCAGTTTTCACTCCATGATAACCTGAGCAGCAGCCCTGCCGTGTGGCACAGAAGAGGTCCAGCTCTTGAAGAGGACCTGTCCTTGAGTGCAATACTCTACCTCAGCGTTCAGTGTCAGCAGCATGGCCATCCTGTGCTTCAGACAGAAGAGGCCAAAGTTGAGTTGCAATCTCTCATTCCTAGGCTGGCAAAAGCATGCCATTTGGACAATTCTGGCTTTTCTGGATGCACTCCACCCTCTCCATCCTGTACTCCATAAGGTCTTCCTGCATGCAGCCCTGATGGTCTTTCCCATGTTTTTTCACAGAGGGGAATGTGTCATGATGCACACATGTTTCTGCACACATCACAGTATCTCTGGACCTCTGTGGGGATTTGCAATTCCAGCATCCAGTGGTGAACCTGGGGCACACAGTTGCTGGAGGAACACTGCTTGGAGAATTATCTCTGCAGAGCCAGGCTTAACACACTACCTCTCTTATAACAGAGCTCACCTTTCCCAACTTGCTGTTGCTGGGACGAGACGGCTTTTGGAAAGGGAGATTGCCAAGTAGTGAGTGAACAGCAACACTTTTTATCAGGTTGCAAGCTGTTTGGAAAGTTGGTGGGTGCTGAAATGTCAGCCCAGCAGTTGTCTTGATCCAGTCTGTGAGAAGATGGAATCATAAAGTCCAGTTAGGAATACATTGAAGCTTTGGGGCATTTTGTAGTGCTGGGTGAGAAGCATGGGTTTGGGTCTGAGGAAGGATCTTTCTCTAGTCTCCTGCTTTGTAGAGGTTTGTTGTATACAGTGTGAGCAAGTAGCATTTTTTGAAGTGGTTAAGCAGGAACAATCACAAGAAGTTCTCCTTCCTGCCGAGGCAGTTGGAGCAGAAGAATAATCTTCAGCTCAGGCTTTGGACCTGACATGTTAGCTGGTTGGATTCTTGATCTTTTCAGTGTGTGTTTCATGTGGGAGGATATGGCTCAAACAGATGTAGCTCTTTCTAAGCTTGACTTGCCTGAAAGGCTGTAGCTTCTCTTGGCTGCTCTTCAGGGTGTTGGCTGCTGGTAACTTCTCGTAAACATCCAAATACCAATTACAGTCCCAAACTTTGCTCATCATCCACCAGCAAGTGTTGGCTTATTTGAAGCCATAACATTTTCTATATGGAAGTTTTTTTGTTTGCCTGTAGATAGCTGTTGTTTTAGCCTGGTTGAGATCTCCATGTGTTTGTACTTTCCCTGTTGTCCCTTTTGCCCAGCCCGACACAGAAGTTGCCCAGGGCTTGCAGTCCTCACTGTGTCAGCAGCACATTGTCCCTGTATCAGCAGGAGCCTGCAGGCTTGTGGCACATGCTGTGCAGTGCTCAGAAGACTAGTGCTGAGTGCTCACAGGCAGTGTGATGCTATTTCTGCCTGGCAACAGGAGGAAGACCTGTCCTTCAGTGACAAATAAGAAGCTAAGCCTTTTGACTCAGCAGCTCTGGATACAGAAGGGAAATCCTGATGCTAGGTCAGAGCTGAGGACTCTGGAGCAGCAGTTGGTGCTCTTCTGCAAAATCTCACTGCCCTGGAGCCAGCCCTACCCCTACCACTGTGATGGCTGAACAATGGAGAGAAGAAATGCTGCCTAACACCCCTGTGCCCTGGGCGCTGCTCCCAACCATGTCTGTGAACAGCAATGTGGCAGGAGTTCCTTTGGAGGCTCAGTGACAGCCAGTCCTTGTTAGACCCGGGCAAGGTTTGCCATCAGCTGGTTGCCCGCTGCCGTGACCTGTGTCTAGTCTTGTGTCTTGTAGTTTATTGCTCGGCTCCTCACCTTGAGTTCTGTGTACTGACTCCACCTAATCACAGTAGAAGGTTTGCCCATCTTTTAGCCATGACTTTGCCATGTTTTTCCAGCTCCAAAAAAGCGAGTGCTGGGAAACTCCATCTTTCAATATGTTGGATAATCACACACCTGGAATTAGCTTTCACACTGAGGTAAAGTTGACTGACCTGTTCTCTGTCATCCCATGGAGAAACTTCCCCAGTCATTTTGTACCATTATATAAATATATATATATAAATATAAATATATAAATACAATATGTGAAGACATCTTATTGGTTTTTATTTGAAACAATTTTTAGGCTTGTTTTTGGGTATCTGTGCTGCCTGTAATGTATTGACCTGTTTTATAGGTGCCTTTTTATTAAAAAGACAAATTTCAAGACCTGACCCTGTGCCTGTATTTTTCCACATGATTTTCCACAGGACTGCAGCAGAGACAGAGAGTGCGAGATGTGCTGGAAGGATTGTGTGGGCATCGGGGGAGCCCCTTCTCTGCAGCACTCCCAGGCACACGTTCATTCATGCGTTCACTTACTTGCAATCACCCATGCATGCTCCACTGCCTGCCACGGCCCTGTGATCACTGTGTATGCATAGCAGGATGCTCTGCTGAAACCCCAGCTCTGTCTCCTGGGAGACTTGGTTGGCCTGCAGGAAATGCAGAGCAGTGTGCTGTTGTGAGGGTCTCAGTGTTCCCATCTTTGGGGTTACCTTCATCAGAGACCAGGGCTTCCTCTGGTTTGTCTGCTGGAGCCGTGTTTGCAGAGCAGAGTCCGGGACTGGAGGTGCAGAGGTGCTGTGGATGCTGGTGACATCACCTTCCCACGCATCATCTCCCTGCTTTCTGCAGGAGCCACCTTGCAGCACCCCTTGGCTCAGTCCCCCTTCCCGGTGGCCTGGGTGGACAGAGTGCATCTGCCTCACTTGGCAGGACTCCAGTGGGGAGGATGAAGGTCTGCCCGAGGGCTGCAGGGGTGGCTTTGGCAGTGTGAGTACTTAGCAGGGAAGCCCACTCTGGGGCAAGGTATTGTGACAGCCATGCAAACGTTGAGGAGATAGCAAGGATTTTGCTGAGTGGAAAGCAAGAGCTTCCTCTGCAGTGAAGGAAAGTTCCTCTTGTTTTCTTCTTGTCGCCATTCAGCAGGCTGGCTGCAGGCAGCTGTGGGAGGAAGAATTGCCACTCTTTGGGGAAGGTCTGCCAGCTCTGAGCCAAGCCATTCCCAGGCTGTCTGGGCCAAATGTAGGTGTAAGGGCAGTTTTCCAGTCAGGTTAGCAGCTGCTATAATACTGGGGCAGGAGGCGCTGCAGTTAGTGGAAGAGGCTCTGTAAAGCAGAGAGGTAATACAGGTCTGGACTGACTCTGAACACAGCAGAGCCTTCTGCGGCACTGGTGAAGGGGAATCTGAGCAAAGTGCTCCTCTAAGCCCTTTGAGCAGAGCTTGTCAGAAAGGTGCCATCTGCCCACTTAGTGCTTTCTGATGCATCTCCCTTGAATAAAGTGACACAGTTACAGACAAATGCTTACAAGCACTATACATGAGAAGATGGTGTTTTATTCACCTGTTTATTACAGCTTACCTCAAAACTTCCTAAAGGTTTGTACATCCCAGTGCTAAAAGCTATAGTAACAATAGATGTGTAGTCTGTACACTCTCATTTGAGCGCAGATTTTCTTTTTGTGACCACTGTAAGAATTTTATATTTTGACTATTATTTTTTTCAATAACATTTTCATGTAGAAACACAGTTGTCACCATAACCTGCTGGGGAGGTGTTTACAATGCATCTGCAATGGGTTTTCTCACTGGCACAACCGTGGAGAACAAGTGCAGGCTTAAGAGACTTGCCCTTCTCTGCTGCATGTATGTGCCTGAACAACCACAATTGCCATTACTTGAAAGTTTAATCTTTGAAGATAAGGTGCTGCAGGAAATGGTGGACTGCCTTATACTAGGTGAGTTTTTCTCCTCAAGTCACAATGTGAGATCAAGCTATTGAGATCTCTGCCTGAGTCAGGCTGAGGTAATGTGTCAGTCCCAGCGCCATAATGGCTTCAACCTTCCATAATGGCTGGTCTTTTTAGCGGGGCCCTTGAGTACTGTGAAGTTCACCTGAGACTGAGCTGTCTGCTAGGGGGATGAACTTCAGAAGTGAGGTTAGCACAAAATTCCTGCTACCACAGGAGAACTAACATTGTTTTGACATTGCTTAAAATGTGAGGTGAAGGGTAGAGGAGATTTTAAAGTGTGCTTGTGAGGAGGGTTGTGCTCATGTGACATTGGTATGTATGGCTCTCCTACAGTTCAGGCCACAGCACTCTTTAGGAACAGAAATGTCATGGAGCAATGTTGTGGGCCTGCTGCCATGTTAAACTGTGACAAGACCTCCTAGGCAGCAGCAAGCTGTCTTGAGTCTGCTGGGGCTTCCCTACACACCAGCTTGTGGTGCAAGAATTAATGATGGGGAAAGCTGCTGCTCTTACTTTGAACCAAATTATTATCAAGCTGCCCTGATCTGAGCAGTTTCTGCATACTTGCAGTTCAGGGCAAGATCACCACTCAGGTTTGTCCTCTGTATACCTGGATGCACTTAACCGCTGAAAGCCCTGTAGGTCTTCCTCCCTGCAGGTGAAGGAAAACTAACAGAAAGCACAGTGCAAAGCAAAATGCCACATTTCCTCTAGCCTTGCTCAAAATAAAGAAGACTTTCCCTTACTCTGGGGCAGTGAGTCTCCTTGTTCTCAGAACCCATAAATAGCCATACAACTAGCTGCCAAAAAAAAAAAAAAGTTATACCATCAGCTTTACAAAGCTGTGTGGTTTCTCTCCCCTGTGTGCAGTCACAAGACAGAAGCCATCTCCTCAGATGGTGTTCCTCCTGGAAGGAAAACTTTTGCAGAGTCAGGCATTCAGTTCAGCAGCCACTCACATGAGATCATAACAGCAGTAAAACAGATTGAATGAGTGGAGAAGAAGAATGCTACTGCTGTCAGGAAAGGAGTCTGTGACAGTCAAATCTTTCAGTCTGTGAGAGGACCTCCTGGCATGAGCTGTGTTGTGAAGATGAATGTGTTGTGGCGGGCTGGGGGGATGCTATGCAGCAGGAGGACAATGTTGCAGTCAAAGAGTGTCCAGCACTGTATGCCCATGCTATTGGATTGAGCTTTGCAGCCCCCCTCAGTCCTACCTGCATCTCTCCAGTTGTGATGGCCACTGAGTCCCACAGCTTCCCTTAAGCATGTGTGTACCAACCTTAGCTAGTGAAAGGGAGACCTGCTTGCTGACATGACTCATTTACTTGGCTGCACATTTTTCCTTAACCCTGGCACCTGAGTCCTGTGCCTGGCTTTGTGTACAAGATGTCCGCAGTCCGTTTTTCGAGGGAGAGGTGGGAATATCAGGTTCAACCCACTTGAGTGACCATCTTCATCCAGCTCCACAAGAGTGACCATCAGACATCCAGCATTCACCAACAGCTGCCAGATAGATCTCTACAAGTTTGAGAACCAGGAAGAGCCAAGCAAGGTATCTGATAGGATTTGGGTGTTTGGTGGCTATTGGATCTGTTTCCTGAGAAGTGAAGAAAGTTGTGGGGATGCTTGCGAAACTTGTAACTGAGACCACAGCAAGTGTGCCACTGGGAAGGAAAGACCCAGGCCAGTTCTGCCCTGCAGGCAGCTCTTCTCAGCTAGAAAGTGGAGATGGAGGTGGTGTTGTCAGACTCTATCCCACTACCCTTCCTTGTCACCTCCAGGATCTCCTGCAGGGTCTCCTGGCTTATGCAGCCGAGCTCCTGCAGGATCCGGAAGAAGTCGTTACGGAACTTGACCCCAATGAAAGCGTAGAGGATGGGGTTGAGGCAGCAGTGTGTGAAGCCGATGGCCTCTGTCACCATGATGGCTGTGTCCAGCTGGTCTTCCAGGAGACAGTTCTTGGTGAAGGCTTCTAGCTTGGTAAGTGTGTTCAGGAAGATGACGATGTGGTATGGGCTCCAGCATAGAAGGAAGATGCCTGTGACCAGGATGGCCACACGGACAGCTTTTTGCCTCTGCAGGCGCTGGGACTGACACAGTGCCCGGATGATGGCCATGTAGCAGTAACACATGACCAGCAGAGGCACAAAGAAGCCCACGGTGTGGTAGAGGAAGCGGGTTGCCAGCCACGCATTGTTTCCATCAATCCCAACCTCTGGAAAATAGCAAATGCTGCGGTTGCTGTCATCTGTCCAGACTTCCATGAAGATGAGATCAGGTAAAGTCAGAAGCAATGAGCAGAGCCAGACAGCCGTGCAGGTGAGGTGGATGGAGCGAGCTCTGCGTTTGCGGTAGGTGTGGATAGCATAGACGATGGCCAAGTAACGGTCCACCGCGATGCACCCCAGCAGCATGCTACTGCAGTAGAAATTGATCTTGTGGACAGCACTGAGTATCTTACAGAGGAACTTCCCAAATACCCACCCAGCTAAGCTCTCCACCACACTGAATGGGAAGGTGAGCAACAGTGCCAGGTTGGCCAGGGTGAGGTGGAAAAGGAAGTTTTCTGTGGTGGTGCGAGACCGCTTGAACCTCTCTAAAATGACCAGGACCAGAGCATTGCCCAGAGTCCCCAACACAAACATCAGCAGATAGATGAGGGGCATGAAGACCTTTCTGAAGGGGTCTCCCTGGTTGCCAACCACAGATGAGGCTGGGTTGAAGCAAAAGTAGCCCTCCAAAGAAGGGGTGGTGTTCTCAGCTTCGTAGTAACCGCTCAGCTCCACCTGGCTCTGGGGAACAGAGAGAGTCTTGTTAATGGAGGGGAGTTTCTGAACAGAAGAACCCAGTCCCCCAGCTGCACCTGGCAGACCTAGAGCAGAGCACCCCCATGTCCTGCAGCCCACCTGCATCAGGAGGAGATGCTGTCTACAGTGTGATGACGCTGGAGGCCCCTCTACTGCCAGGAGGTGCAGCAGCAGGTGGAGAGGGTTTTCTCCATCTGTGACAGTGAGGGCTGCTCAGTCTATAATCTTTAACTGGGGTATTTGGGGATGTTTTGGTGTCCAATCAGATGATCAGTTTTATCTTCTGGTTCTTGCCAAGTTACCTGCTGGCGAATTTTGCTTTCTCACATAGAATGGAACCCTCCTCTACCAGCTTTCCTGATTTTTCCCACCCATTTCTTATATGGACCACTCCTGTCCTGCCTGCTGTCAGGTATAAAGGTGGTAGGATTCACCACACAGCACATCTGTACCTCAAATACTGTGCAGTGAACCTGTCCCCTTCTTCTCATCCTCAGAGGCCTGAGAGCTGCCTATGAGAGAGCAAGGTGAGGTGGGGTTAGCAACAGCTGCCCTTTGAGATCTCTTCCCATACTCGGAGGAAGGTGTGGGGTAGGTGTTCAACACAATGGGAGGAAAGCCTCTGAGCTCTGATAGCTGGTGCCACAGCTACAGGAATAGATGATGGAGAGAGATCAGTTCTGTTGATAAACCTTTCAGTTCTGAATTAATTGCAGTCAGAGCAGGAAAGGGAAGGGAAAACACCACTCAGACCCCAGACTGATATCCAGTAAGGGAAGTGCAATAGAGCTGCTTTGAGATGTGACTCGCCCTTGGCTTGCGCTATCTTCTTGACCAGCCTGCATTTCAGGCTGAAGCTGAGGGCAGGTCTTGAGTGCCGGGAAGCTGAAATTCTGCTCAAGATGAGCTCCCTGGATGGTGGTCATGCTTCAGCTGGCCTTGCACAAAAAGAGAGCAGTGGAGGAGGCTTGTGGCAAACTGAATATTAGTGACAACTGGGAAGAGCTCAGCAGCAGTCACCCCGAGGTCCCCCACCCACACCCTCTCTGGAGACCTGCGCTGAGCCTTCAGTGTTGACCACAGCGGAAGTCTCTGCTAATGCTTTCATACCTTTCACTGCCAGCTGCAGCCGTTTGCACCTGCTGCTCCTTCCCTCATCAGCCAAAGTTCCTGTCTAAAAATACCAGCCCTGCTTTATACAATTTTAGGCCTGATTTTGGGGGTTTTTGCTCACCCAAGGGGCCACTAAGCAAAATTACTGTGACCAGCCTGGAGTCTTGTGTTGTACCTAGCTAAGGAAGGGTGATTGATGTTTCTTCTCTCTCAGGCAGCTTTCCCTGGGTAATGCACTGGGTGCCTCTGCACATGACTGTGGGGGGTAAAGAGGTCACTTGGCAGCAGCAGGGCTTATCTAAACTCCTCTGCTACTGAAACCACCTGCATGGTTCCAAGAGGAGCCTGGGCATGCTCATGGGGCAAAAGTCTATGGGGCATTACCAAACTCATAGAGCACACAGCAGGCGCAGGCAGTCCCCAAGCAGTGGATGGTAGGAGGGTCCACTCCCTAGGACCACTCCAGTTTCCCAAGGGAATGAGTCCTTGGGAAAAGTGTGGAATAACCCTGCCCAGCTCTTGCTAATGTAACTGTGGGGCTGCAAGCCTTTGGTGAGAAACATTTTGTATTGCCAAAGAACATTTGTTTTTCTGGTTTAGGCTATGATTTTGGGCCTTAAGAAATCCCTCCCAGCTATTTTCCTACCCAGCTTGAAAGTATTTCCTGCTTACTCTGTACCCGGACCTTTCATGAGGAGTTAACAACACACACAGAAATCAGATCCTTGAACCTCTCTGATAAAAAGCAAAACAACCTAAAAACCTTTGCAATTTTGTGTAGTGACCAAACCAGGCTGCTCAGGCTGTGCAGGTGACTGTGCTGAAAACTCCAAACAGAATATATGTTGGAATGGGAAATTTCACTGGGAAGAAGTTGGACGATTCCAGCTTTGAAGGGAAAAATGAAATGATGGAAAATAACTGGGTTTCCTGGCTGGAGTGTCAGGCCTTCTTTGGAGCCATGCCAGCACCATCGATGGCAGTGGATGGGCAGCTTGGGCAGTGTTCAGCGGCTTTGGCTGCTGACCAGTTTCCAGCATCACCTTGTATTTGGAGCCGGAAGTGCAGAGGTTGAGTGCCACTATCAGACACCATCTGATTGCTGATGGGGAGCACGTAGGGAGGGCTCTTACTGTAAACCACTCGCTGTGGGTAGGGGAGGCGTGTTGGAGCTGTGTTTGAATCGTCCTTGCCTGCATCTCTGAGCAGAGCAGCACATGTGGGTAGGAGCAGACAGAGATGAGTTGGAGACAAATAAAAGAGAATGAAAAACCAGAGTCTGGGCTGAGACAGGAAGGGCAGGGATCAGAGCTGCAGGAGATCCACTGAACATGACAAGCTGAGGCTTCTGGGAAATCTGCTGCAATTCTATGACTAGAAGTGGGTGGCTGTCTGATCTGGGATGGGATAAGTCAATAGTGAGCATGCAGAGGGACCTTTGTACAGGTCACCTGCATGACAATTGCAGCAGATTTGGGGGTGGGAGAAAAAGTGTTGTCTCTGTAATAAAGCAGTCAAGTGCACGCCTGGGAAAGCTGTTGCTGTGTGCTTTTTGTTCAGGGATCCCTTTACCCTATAACCTGCATGACAGAGTTATTCTGGTCTCCGTTTGTCAGCTGTTTTTCTCAGTTCCCCACAACTGTCAGCAATGAAAATATTTGGCTGTAGAAGTGAAGCAGCTTGTCCACTGTTACGGATTTTCCATGTGAATCATTCCCTTCTAGTCAATGCCAGGGCTGGGAGCAGCAAATCCCATTTTCAAAACCTTAGAACTGTAATTGCCCACATTAGTACAATCTACTGACAGAGCTTCTGCTCCTGACTTCTGCAGGGGCTGAACCAGGGAAATCCAGGAATAAGACCAAGGCCTGTGGAAAGACCATGTTACTGCCTTAGGTGCCTTAACGCTCTTGAGTCATGTTGGTCCCATTGCAATGAAAACTGGCCTGAGGAACCTCAGGGAACCTGATGTAGATCTCAGTGGTTCTTCTGCAACTTGTTTTTGGATGTCTAGTCTGCAGCTGAGGAAGGTTAGCAGGGAAAGCATTTTTGCTATGGAGAAATGGGATTATCATTTTGGGCATGGTACTTTTTTGCAAGGTTACAGAGTCAAACGGTCTCATGTGGTATCAAAATTTAGGTGAGGCCCTCATTGTATTCACTGTGTGATACTGAGATAAATGCCCTTTTGGTGTAAACATTCTCATAATTTTTCCTTCCATAATTGCTCAATTGATCAAACGATCCTCTCTGCACAAGGCAGGGTTTGTGTTGCCACCTTGACAAGACACTTTGGAAACCTTTTTTTTTTTCAACTCTTTATGGGTAGGTTGCTGCTACAAACACTGAGTGTAAGTAAAGCAACATATGGCACCATCAAAGCAAATACAGTGATGCTCATGTGGTATCTGCGGCCTCCCTGTTCCAGGGAGGAAGCCAAATCTGGGAAGCTGTCAGGAGACAGAGGTGGGAAACAACATATGTCAAACTCCCAACTGCAGAAGTCTGAGAAAAGGTCCAAAACTCTTCCTGCTGTGGCACCTGACTGTGGGCGTTTAGTCCTAAAATCAGCTGGGTTCCGCCACCCAACCCTCCCCCCTCCCCTCACATGGGGTCTTCTTTATGATGTAAAAGAATTCACAGCAGAGATAAAATCACTAAGATAAGGATTATGGAAAGTTTTGTATGCAAAGAAAATGAGGTGAAAAAAGGGTTGAGTTTGGTTTTAACATCTCAGCAAATTTTAGCACTGCTACTGAACTTCAACAGAGGTCAGGGAAAGAAGTGTCTTCTCCAAAAAAGTTTTAAAGGAATGACCACTATTTGCAAAGGATTTTTATACTGGATGAATCGGAAAAGAAATAAATAGGGTAGGGCTTGCTCTTCCCTGGTGTGTAGGAAAAAAGGAGGAACAGAAAATCTGGTAACAATTGAATCCAACATTTCTCCTTTTGGATTAACTAATCCTGAAGTCTGCTGCAGGGAGCCACTGTAGTAAGCAAATTAATTCTGAGATGCAATATTTGATAACCAGGGTAATGATAATGATGCTGTGTTCTTCCTGTTGGATAGCACAACATACCCTATAAGGTGCAGCTGCTCTTTTTCACTTGTAAAGGCTGGGAAGAGAACTATGAGGTAGAATACCTAGTTTCATCACTCCCTGTTAGAAGTAGTACTTGCAATTTATCTTCCACTCTTTAATCCTCTCTTGTAAATATACTGCATGTTCCCCTTTCAGCAGAGTGTATGTGGAGCCATATGTATGGAAGCTTGTATGTGGGGAGCAAGCAAGCAGGCTGGTCATACCAAGGGTTTTCACACATGGAGAGAGAAGACTGGGTTTGCTTAGGTATTCCAGTTGTCAAAGGAGACCAGGTAAGGTGTACAGGGCTTTGCACACTGTGTACACAGACGTTTGTACCACTGAAGCCTGGTGCAAAAGGTGCCTGGCTCAGAATAACTGTTTTATGCCCCCGTTGTGCTAATGGCCGTGCAGACAGCAGGGCAGCAGGAAGCAGAGGCAGGGAGAGGCTGGCAGTACCGGATGGGACTGCCGGAGCCTCGCTCTCCAGGTGAGTCACCTGGCCCTTTGCAGAGACTCCGGTCTGTGTCCTCAAGCAAGGACAGTACTCGGGCTTAGTGCTTGCCAGTGCAGGCCCTGGTAGCTTTCCCCAAGAGAATACCCAGCATCCCTGGATCACAGGGGCTGTAGCCATACTATGCCGGCTCTCTGAAAGCAACAGCTTGTGGTCAAGTCTGGACTTAAGGGATGCAAGGACTGATTATGCTGGCATAAGAAATGGCTCAAGCTCTGCCTCTGCCAACAGGAGGGTTAGAAGATGGATGGCCAGAAACCTGGCCTTTCAGCCCACCCCAGCTCTACCTGCCATCCCTGTTATCAAGCAAAGCCAGGCCCAACTCACCAAGTCATAGGTCTCTGATGAGTAGCTGACAGGCCCCATGGTTTGAGGGGCACGATCCGTCTCTCCTCCAGAAATTGCTACAAAAGTTCTTTTCTGGGGTGGAGTTAATAACTTAAGTGAGTGGGGAGGGACACAGAATGTAACAATAGAGTATTTGCAAGGCAAATGAGCTCCAGGCACAGCGTGACCTGATTGATGTAAAGATTAACACCTAGCTCTATTATCTTTTTACTAGTGCTGTAAGTTGATTTTTAAAGTACAGTTTCAAGAGTCCATATTCCTTTGGTCTATACCGCAGAAGATCCAGAACATCTCTAGGTCTTCCTTGAAAACCTTGCCCACAGCTGTCCTTGTTACAGGTAGTCTGAAAGGCTTTGAAAAGTTTTGTGCTAAGGACCACCCTTACCAGAAACCTCCTGGATCCAGGCACTTCTCTGGAGCTGTGCAGGACTTTGAAGCATGGGTATGGTCTGTATGATTAACACCCTCTGCCTTGGGGTCCTCCTGGCTGCTTTAACCCCAGTGACTTGTAGTTGTCTTCTGCTCCTTCTTCTGCTGCTTCACCCCTTGTCTGGGCTTGGGGGAGTGTGAGGTGGCTTGCACAGGAAAGCAAAGCCTTGGCAGCTACTCTGCAAGTCTAGAGCAGGGCTAGCAGGGGCTGGGCAGCTTGACTTCACATGGGTAACAAAGGAGAATCAAGATCGGAAATCAAGATTTTTCTCTGCTCGGGGAAATGGGCATTTTGTTCACTGATGTCACAGCAACAGACTCACAGTGGGAATGCCCCGGTCTGGGCCAGCAGAGTAGGATGGCATTGCAGCTGGCATTTTGGCAGAAAGCTTTACCTGTGTGAGGAGCTGAGGTGGTCTGACAAGCACAGTTCTCGTCCTCCTCTTGTCTAGGTACAGCTGCATCAAGGCCTCTTTACCAGCAAGGACTCTGGCAGGACTTTGGACTGGTGAAGGAGGAGGTGGTGTTATTCTCGTGAGCACTGCTGGATTACAACCACTCCTCCTGTTTCTTAGATCCCGACTTGTTGGGCACCAGCTGCCCCGAGGATGTCGCTGTCCTCCCCTGCCGTGAGGACCTCTGTGTGCACCTGCATGTGCTCATCAGCTTCTGGGCACTCTTTCTCCTGAGAGAATGGAGAGCAGCAAAACCGGAGGGAGGCCATAGGGAGCTGGCACCGTGCCTCACTCACAGGGAGAACACAGACTGAGCAAGCCCTGTCCTGAAGCCCCGTGCTGCAAGGGCTGAGGGGTAAGGCGAGGAGTGAGTGGAGTATCCCTGGGCCAGGAAGGATGTTCTCACTCAGCTAGAACTGGAGGGTGGAGCTTGTGCCTTTTGCTGCCGAGGGTGGAAAAACAACCACCTAGAGACAGCTGTAGATGTGAGGAAAGAGATAAAACCAGGAATGTCCTTGTCCTTTTGCATGCATTTTGGAAAAACATTTGAAGAAAAAATTGTCTGCAGAGCAATAACTACTAAGATTACATTCCCATTGTGTCTCGGTTTGTCAAAATCCACGTCTAAATAACAGCTGTCTAAAAAGAAATGCCAATCCCCAGCCTGTCACGATCGGCGGTTACTACTCCTACAGGCTGTGGCTCAGTCCCTCATTCTTACGTTTGTGTTGGCTTTGTTTTAACGGCTACAGAGCAAAGCCCCGTTAGGTTTCCAGGTTAAAAGGGGAGGGCCAGGTCTGAGGAAACGGGACGAGCGGCCAGCCCTACGCGCGCGGTCACGCGGGCACCGCACGCTGGGTGGGACGTGACGCACGCCGAACGTACGTACGTACGCACGCACGTACGTGATGCGTGTGGGCCGGGGCGGTGCCGGTGCCGCCCGCCGGGAGGGGGAGGGCGCACAGGAGGAAGGAGGAAGCCGCCATCTTGGAGCGTCGAGTCGCCATAACAAGGCACCGGGGGAGCGAGAGGATTTTGTACCTGGGCGAGGGGGAGCGCGGCTGGTGGCGGTGAGGACGGGCCAGGGCGGGCGCGGCTCCGTGGGAGCAGGGCGAGGGGGCCGCTGCCGGCAGGCCGCGCCTCGCGGCCTGCGGCGAGAGCGCGGGCCTGAGCGGGGCCTGGCGGCGCCGCGGGCGGGGCGGGGACGGCCGGACCGGGCCTGGGCGCACCGGGAGCGGCGGGACCGGGGGACCGCGGAGGCGGGGCCGGGCGGCCTTCGCTCCCCGCCGGCCCGGGCGGCAAGCGGTGGCCGCTCCATTGTTCACGGGCGAGAGGAGTTGGTGTGGCGCAGCTGCGATCGGCGGGCGGCGCCGGGCCCACCGCTCTGCCCCGGGGCTCCGCACTGCGGCCCGGGCTCACCGGGCGCACTGAGCACCTCGAGGGCTCCCTTTGTGCCGGGCCCAGCCGGCGGAAAGGGAAAGGTCCGGAGCTGCTGCCCCGGCCGCCCGCCCGCGCCCGGAGAGCCGAGATATGCGACGGAGGCCCTTTTTTTTCAGTCCGTTGGTTTGCGAAATGGTGGCGTTTTTTTTTATCTGAACAAGGAGATTTTTTTGGGTTCCGTGAGGCTGTGCGTTTTTTTTTTTTTTTTTTTTTTTTTTTTTTTTTTTTTTTAATCTGTGCTCTTCTAAAGGATAGTTACGAGCGTGAGGGCATAAGGGACTGAGAGGTTTCATTTCCTACGCTATTGGAGAACTTCTCGGCGTTAGTAGTCGTGTCTCATTGGCGTCTCTGGCTACCTTCGTAACTCCTCTGTTTTTTACGAGGTTAATGGCCAAGAGAAATAGCTGTTCGAAGATGCCTTGAAAGTTAACTAGCAGAAAATCCTAGTATCGCAAACTTTAAAATGTTGCTGGAGGCCAGCACTGACACACCTTAAAACAGCTGGGAAGTCTGAATTCCTTTTCCACTCTCTTGAAATGCTCTTCAATGTGCCTTTTTATTCACTGGGAAAACATGCATTTTGTTGTGAATGCCGAGGTCAGGAAGCAGTAGTCTGCTGGTTTTCCCTTTGTGTTTTCCCAAGATGCAGATGCTCAAGGTGAGCCTACTTTTCGTTCCAAAAGATTTTGGGCTAGGGACGTTTTGTCTCCGTGGTACCATTGTAAGGCATCTTTAGCTCTGGTCCATGCTTGCTTTATGTAAGGGGCAGACTTTGTATTGTCTTTCCATAGTTTTGCAACCTTTCTGTTACATACAGAGTCAATATTAAGTCATGTGTATGAAATGTTATCTTCCGAGCACCACATAAGTTGTCGCTGGCAGCAGGAAGGTAAGATCGCAAGCAGGAAGCTGCACAACCAGCAGCATTACTGCCTCAGTTCAAGCTCAGTCGCTTTGACTCAAAGAGGCAACTGCTCTCAACTCAGTGTAATGGTGTTGTTTCGCCGCTCTTCTGAATAGCCTTAAATCAATACCCGGTTGAAAACTGGGGGTAAGCTGGTTGAGCTAGCATTTTGGGTTGGAGGAGTTTAAGCTGTTGGTTTGGTTTACATAATCTATATTTCCCATTCAAACCGAACAGGGCAATCAGTGTATAATGTAAGGCTTTTGTCAGTTCAAACTGGAATGCCCACTTGATATTGTAGTATTGCTTCTTGTCATAAACTTACGCATAATATTGTTGTTCACGTTTTAGGGCTGGTTGGCTGCATCACAGAAGTGGGGGAATTGAAGAGCCATCAAAGCAATTGATACATTTAATGGTTACTTTATGAGAGGGCATAGGTAGTGGAAGGTCGCTGAAAGTACAACTGTTTGGGAAGTTTTCTTTGGTGTCTGAAGATGTTAGGCAACACTTTCTAGAAAGGCAAAAAAAGTTTGATGCATGTCTTTATAATTATCAACAAAAAAGCAAGTACTGTTGTTGCACACTGCCTGGGAAAATTTTTTTCTTAAAATACAAAAGTAAACTGATGTGATTTGCATAGTCAAAAATCCACATACTAATTGTTATTGTCTGCTTCTCTTTCAGATTGAAGCAAGTGAATTGTGATATAACTGAACTTCAGTAGAGGGCTTTTTTTAAAAAAAAGTTGTTCCACAGTGCATCAGAGCAAGTTACTGCTTTACTTTTGAGTGACTTACAGGTGCTTGCCTGCATTGCAATAAAGGACTCATATATTGAGCAAGACTTATTTATCTCTTCATTTTGGAGAGTCTAATAAACTGTTATTACAGTTTCTGTACTGACTTTCAAAGTTTTGAAGTCTAAAAAGACATCTTTAAAGATAAAAGCATGAGCACGGCCAGAACAGAGAACCCTGTTATAATGGGTCTATCCAGTCAGAATGGGCAGTTGAGAGGCCCTGTAAAACCCAGCGGGGGCCCAGGAGGTGGAGGCACACAAACTCAGCAACAGATGAACCAGCTGAAAAATGCCAACACAATCAATAATGGCACTCAACAGCAAGCACAGAGTATGACCACCGCTATTAAGTAAGTGTTTGTATCAGCTGCCATGCAAGGAATGTTTAAAAGTTGTGTATGGGAAAGCTTCCTGCGTTCCCACTTGGAAAATGCTGTCTTCTGTTTTGTCACATGGGTGGTTAGAAGGTCCTGTCATGTACAGTAGGAAAAAAGCTGTATTTCCACCCGCGAGCTTCTCCCCAACAGTAATTTTTGTGAAAATCCAATTTGGTGCTGTGCTTTTCTGAGTGTGAGCCACTGTCAGAGGTAGCCCAGCTTTTGAATCCTGTGTTTTTTGCTTGCTGGGAGTGGTGCAAGAGGGAAGTACAGGAGTGGGAGGGAGCTGAGCTGACCTTTAAGACTGAGGAGGAAATGACACCTGGTCTCAGTCTAATTGTTTATGCCTTTCAGTTTGTTGCAGTTCTTTCCCATGGTGAGAAATGCTTTAAAGTCAGTTATCTTTTGTTGTTGATCTGAAACAGTAGTACCTGATCTCCTCATTGTAATGCTCTGGCCTTAATTTATCAAAGCCTGAGCTGAGAGGATACAGTCCCACTGTGATATCCTGGACCCATCCAGCTAGTTTTGGAAGTGTGCTGGTTGGAATTTCTAAAAGGTGTAAAATACTTGGACAGTATGGTAACGTGTTGCTGGTTTTTTTTTTTTTTTTTTTTTTTTTTTTTTTTTTTTTTTTTGTTTTGTTTTGTTTTGTTTTGTTTTTGTTTTTTTTGTTTTTCTTCCCATGGATCCTCCTCCCTTTGAACAGCACTGGCTTGATTTTGTTAATTATTTGTGAAGGAAGTGCCAGGTCTCCTCAGAGAAAGTGTGATGGAACACTCAGGTTCCTAAAATCTGCCTAACCTGCTCCCTCCCCTCCTTTTTTTTTTATGTCTTACATGGTTACTCTAATGAATGTGAATTAAAGTCATCAAAATTCACGCATAACTTCCTGGGGCTGGTGATGAGAAAGACTTGCTCTCCACTCTACAGTGGCTTTCAAGAGAGGATGGGTATCTAAATCTCACTGAGAGAAAATGAAGTTTGGTCAACAAATGGAGTGGTTGCTTACTAAGTTTTTTCACCAGAAATGTTTTTTACCTTTTCATGTTACTTGAGGATTAAGAATGGATCTTCCCTGGGCAAGAGAATTTTCTTTTAAGTCATGAAATATTCTTGTGTGGGTTTATTATAGCCAGTTTCTGATAGGTGACTAAGTAAGTGCTCAGTTTTATATCAGTGCTGCTGTTTGGTTCAGTGCCCGAAAAATGGGACTTGAATCATGACTGGATAAAGATTTCACAGATTTGTTTGACAGACGGCTGATTTTGTCTGTTTACAATTTTCTGCCTGTTACATCCTGCTTAGCTCAGAGAAGCCTTGAACTCGTATGTGTAGGCGCTTTTAGCTTTGAGGATGTGAAAATATGCATGTTCATCACTATATCTAAGAAAATAAAATGCAAAATCTAAATATTCATTATTTAAAAATTTGTTTTCATTTTATTTTGCTGTAGACCTGGTGATGACTGGAAGAAGACTTTAAAACTCCCTCCAAAGGATTTGAGAATCAAAACTTCGGTAAGGATGATTGAATTGTAGGAATAAATATTAAATAAAACTTGTGGGAGAGATTGCAGTGGTAAAGTACTGTCCTGAGCAAAGGCTAAAAAGTAGTTCAGCTCCTGCTGTTTTAAATGAAGAATTAATTTGTTCTCTCAACTGCTTGTGAGTGATGCTTCTCTTGGACAGCTCAAAAATGGAGTTCACTGTGGATTTCTTACTTTATTAGTATTAGAACATGACACAGGCAGCATCTGCGTCATGTGAGGCAGATGGGAAGGTGTCGCTGTATACACTCAGGAGCTGTGTTTGGTTCTGAGAAGGCGAATGTTTCCTTTGCTGCTGTAGGATGTTGCATGGCTTAATGGGAACTCTTGTATAGTAATTTGTGGTCTTCCTGTACAGGCAATTTCAGATTAATTTACAACTGCAGGTTGTATGACCTGATCTTATGGATGTGCTTATTTTTTTTATTATTCAGGACGTGACCTCCACAAAAGGAAATGAGTTTGAAGATTACTGTTTGAAACGGGAGTTGCTGATGGGAATTTTTGAAATGGGCTGGGAAAAACCATCTCCTATTCAGGTTGTTTGCAAACAGACTACTTAGATGCTGCTTTTAACTTCTGTAAATGTATTGACGTTCTTATGCCTAAATGCCCAGTACTTATGCCATCATTGGGGAAAATTGAAGCTGTGAACGAAAGAACTTGGTGTCCTTTGGGAAAAGCAAGAATTTCTATCCCCCAACTAAATCACTAAGTCATTCATTGAGTGACTTAGTGATGGGACTGCCTTACACTTTTGGAGACGTTTAACTTGCATTTTCCTTTTCATACTGGAGCTGTTAATTTGTTAATTCTTTGTTCAGTAACAGTACTTCCACATAAGTAGTCCCAGAGGTCTGTTCCATAAATTTTCTAAAACTGAGTTACCATTGGCTATGTACCTTTAGCTGTTTAAAATATGATTATGGCTTTATCACAATGGTGGCTCTTTTTATTGTAATCCTGTGGAAGAAGAATTATGAAGATTGTAGGAGAGAGAATAATATCTTAGCAAGTTTAGTTTTCTGTATCTCCATCTTCTACTTCTAAGGCTTGTTCTATTAAGAACTGTTCATGTGTAAACTTTGGGGGGGGTGGAAGGTTGAATTCTCTTTTAAATGGTCTCTTAAGATTTATCACTGACACAGCTTTGCCACCTTGTCTCTTTTAAGGCATGAGACAGCTATGGCTTGCTTTGTTTATAAACAGATTCTCATTATGCCACCTTTCCAAAAGGCTGAGATTTATTTAGATGTTGCTGAAAAAGGTAATAAAATTAAAAATACGTGAGGCCTGTGTTTGGATGGCTGAAGATTTTATGAGAAGTATATCACAGGAATATAGAGGCTAGAATCACATGGGCTGAGGTGGTTCTGATATTCGGATGTAGGGGGGAATCTTTTTTTCTTAGGAGGAGTTTGCTAGTGACTGTCATTGTCTCTTCACTTTTTGTTTTCCCAACTTTTCACTTTTTTCCTAATGCGCTAGTATAGGTTTACCTGTGGTACCTGATCCCTTTCTTATGATCAGGCAAGATAAGGACTTCTAGGTGGGGAGTGTTGGTGAACTGATGGTTTAACTTCTTCCTGTTGTGAGTCTGTCATGCTTGTAGTTGCAGGATAGTAATAATAATAATGGTCATGAAACAGTCAGATTTCATGTGGTACTGTTAGTGAGGGGAGTTAAATTCGGTCAACCTCTTCAATGAAACATGGCTTATGATTAATTGCTCATGCACTTTCTGTCCTTGCATTTCAGGAGGAGAGCATCCCCATTGCTTTATCTGGTAGGGATATCTTGGCTAGAGCAAAAAATGGAACAGGCAAGAGTGGAGCCTACCTCATTCCTTTACTTGAACGGCTAGACTTAAAGAAGGACAATATACAAGGTCAGTTGAGGTGGATCACAGTTAGCTGTCACCGGGTAATGGTGTCAGTCACTACATAAGAGACTTGAATCTAAAACTGGTTAATGAAATTGGGCAATGTATGTTATCTGCTTGTACTTCCAGAGAAAGCTAATGGGGAGTGATGGAGGGGAGGTGTAATTTGCAAAGTCCCACAGTTGCTTTCAAAAGGTTCAAATAGAAGAAGGCTTGTAGACTTTTCTGTCTTGCCCTGGAAAGTGGATGTGGAGTTATAAGCAGGCATGCTGCCTGGGATACTTGTGCAATGGGAGCATCAAGGGCTGGAGAACTCTTGCATGGAATTTGCCTTGTCAAAAGCAATTCCTAGGTCTTGTTCAGGATACCCAGAGTGGAATTCCTAGACTGCGCTTTACATCATTTTACTTCATGAAGTCTCTGTCTCCTCTGAGGATGTGTTTTTAAGGTACAGGGTATTACTATTAACTCACAGTGATGTTTTTAACTTCTAGCAATGGTGATTGTTCCCACCCGTGAACTAGCCCTGCAGGTCAGTCAAATCTGTATCCAAGTCAGCAAACACATGGGAGGTGCCAAAGTGATGGCAACAACAGGAGGAACCAATTTGCGAGATGACATAATGAGACTTGATGATACAGGTCAGAGCACTTTAGCTACGCTAAGGTTGCTATTTCTTTGTGGCTTTTGCAATGGGGTCATGGGATTTCTGCTTGTTACCGTTTGCCTGTTTACAGAACAGACTACAATGTCTTGTTTGGTGTGTATGCTGTTGTCATTCTTCCAAAGTGTTCATGTGAAACGTGGCCATGAATGCTGGAAGGAAACACAGTTTTAATCACCTTAACATTGTGGGTTTTTGTCTTTTTTTTTTTTTTTTTTTTTTTTCCTCTCTTTTTTTCTCTCTTCTAACCTTACAGTGCATGTGGTGATAGCTACCCCTGGAAGAATTCTCGATCTCATCAAGAAAGGAGTAGCAAAAGTTGAGCATGTCCAGATGATAGTATTGGATGAGGCAAGTTGCTTATGTTAAATGTTCCGGGATTTTAACACCAAGTTAAAGGAATTATGTGTCTCAGTGAGTGTCCTTTTGGTGCACAGCAGTGATTCAAACTTGCTTAGAGATATTGTAAGGTCTCCATTTCTGAGAATTTTTGAGAAACTGTTTTGACAGTAGGAATTTTTTGCTTGTAAATCTTCTAAGAAAACAGCCTAGGAAGATTTGCCTTTCCTCTCTTTGCTGATGCTGAAGAATACAGTAACAGTCTATTCCACAACAAAGGAATGCATTTCATTAGGTTTCTGTTTATAATGAGTCAGCTGTGCTTACCATGTAATTGTATATAAAATTGATTTATGAACATCTGATAGCATACAAGCTTCTGAGTGAGAGAGAATATAGTAGTGTGAAAGCTCTTGGATGGCTCTGGTAGGAGCCCTGGTAACTGGTTTTTTTTTCTTCCCCCAAATGTGTAGATACCAAAAGACTATAATCTTACACCATTATTTTAACTTGCTATTTATTACTTCTGTTGTTACAGGCAGATAAGTTGCTGTCTCAAGATTTTGTTCAAATAATGGAAGACATAATTCTCACGCTACCTAAAAACAGACAGATTTTGCTCTACTCAGCCACTTTTCCCTTGAGTGTGCAGAAGTTCATGGTGAGTGGAGATGTGTCTCTGTAGGTATGGTGATGGTGGTGATATTGTGCAGGAAGGGTGTGAATGAGTGGTGCATAGCTGCTAGTTCTTGGTTTTTTAAATACATCTAAACCTCACAGGTTTAATCTAAGTCAGCCTAAGTCTAGGACAGAAGTTTGAAAGCAGTTTTTGACCCACAGTTGCATTAATGGGAGGCTAGGTTTATGCGTATAAGGTGCTGTTTTCCACTTTGTGTATTAGTTACATCATCTGTGTGGATTTGCTTCTGGAGGGTGCTCCTATTTGGCCTGCTTAGTCACCTTGGATTTATAAGTAATTGTTAGTGAAAATTTACCCACCCTGTCTGTTTTCAGCATAGCATTAAGAGTGAGTGGCTAAGTAGTGCATCCTTGCCTCGGAGGAAGTTAAGTGTGGTGTAGAGTGGGAACTACTTACATTGTTTTGCACATAGATCTGCCTGCTTTTTATCAATATCTTTATTTTTCAGAATTCCCATTTGCAGAAACCCTATGAGATAAATCTGATGGAGGAGCTGACCTTGAAGGGAGTTACTCAGTACTATGCCTATGTCACTGAGCGTCAGAAAGTGCACTGCCTCAATACGCTCTTTTCCAGGGTAAGGAGCGGGGCTGTGTCAGGAACATACCAGAAGCTTTTTCTCTCTTGGGATCATGAATGAGACTGAGTATTTTAAAGGCAGCCTAATGAAAGTTTTTCTTTGTCAAAATGTGCTATGTATCTAAGGCTAAAAATGCATGCTTCTTGTTCAGCATCTCTGTGTTACAGAACTTTCTTAATTGTTTCCCTTCCTATACAAAAATATATCTGATGTAAATTACCAGCAGCATACCTGCTGTGCTTTCTTTCCGGACGGGATTTAGACATGTCTGGGATCCTCTGTTAGTAGAATGCTGCATTTATTGAGAACACTCTCTATACGTTCAGCTCCAGATTAACCAGTCGATCATTTTCTGCAACTCCTCTCAACGGGTTGAATTGCTAGCCAAAAAGATCTCCCAGCTGGGCTATTCCTGCTTTTATATCCATGCTAAAATGAGGCAGGTGAGTATGAAGTCTATTCCACCCCACCTCAGGCTTTACTGAACAGCTGAATTAAGTCTCATGCTTGCTTTAAGTTTGCATGTTCTTCATAAACTGAAACATGTATTGCTTTGCTATAGCTTTGGTTTTAGATACCCACTGCGAACCTTCCCCACCCCAGCTCTCTTTCCGGACTATTCGGTGTATGTGTCCAGTTGGTATTTTACTTCTTCAGGTCAGGTTAATTAGTCCCAGTGTAAGCACAAACTGCAGCCAGAAGGCGCAGTTCTTAGTGCTGCTGCGTTGCTTTGGCAGCATAGGGAGCCAGGGTAGAGCACACAGTGTAACTAACTCAGATGAAAATGCGCCTGAATTAAATTACAAAAACCCCGGTACGTAGCCCACTGAGTGCCCCGTGTGGCTTTGCAAACAGTAATCTTGCACTGTGACTGCAAGGGAATCTGAGAAGTTGAGGAAGTGGATTGGATCAAACTTCTTGGTGAAAGCTGTGGCTGGTGTATGGTGATCAGACACTTGTGGCCGTGGTGTAGCTGGTAAAAAATGCCATTGCAGCTTTGCTGGTGTAGAGGTTTCTGTTAATTGTACAGTAGCTCCTGTTCAATACTTGCACTAGCTTGACACTATGAAAAGATATCAGAAGGCTGAAGTGATGCGTGTAGAACAGGCGTACTTTGAAACATCTTTCTTAAATTTTATATGTAAACTACTGTAGCTTACTGCTCATGCAGCTGACAGGTAATGCCAATGTTTGCTGGGCCAGATGCAGAGCAATAATTGAGCAGAAACAGAAGTGGTGGTGTTATTGAGAACAGAGAGATATGGAAGTGGGTTTCTCTGATGTCTGATTTTTGTATGCTTTTGACCAGTCAGTAGATGATTTTTTTGGCAAAGTGCAGCTATGTTTTTGCAGAATGCTTCAGCCTGTTCATTCCCTCTCTAAATTTCACTCAACAGTGATATTACTTAATCTTAATGTGGCCTAAAGTGAGGTGTTTGTGAGGGGAGAATCTTCATAGAAAACTGACTCATCCCACCCCTAATTCTGAATCGGTAGTGAGAAATGCTTCATACTGGAAAAGGAAGTTACTACCAGGTTCAGTTTTTGAGGGAATGAATCAAATATGTGAAATTTGGCAAAGGGTGGCCGGAGAAAGACAACAGTCAAAATAGCAGTTTAACTTCCTTGATGTAATTTCATGTGATTTTAACTTCAGATAGTCCTTTTCTGAGATGGTTTTGATGCCACCATAGGAGGTTTTACAACACAGTAAGTTAATTGCCTTTGTTGAGAAGTGTGATCAAGACCCTCTAGAGTTAATTCTTTAGAATATATGGTAAGGAGTGCTAAAAAATTTGTACTGGCATCTTATTTCAACTCACCTGTTCTCTAATGAGAAGGAGGAGAAATTTACATGAAGTTGAGTATAAGTTACCTGGATATACCTGAAAGTAACAGCTGGTTGGTTTGTGGGTTTTGGTTTTCTGTTTCTCTTTGTTTATATGTATGTATTTCCAGGAGCACCGCAATCGTGTATTCCATGATTTCCGAAATGGCTTGTGCCGCAATCTCGTTTGCACTGGTAAGAGTTCCTAAACATTTTCCTGTTTCTAAAGTTTATGATAGAAAGTGTATTATCCCAGGTATTGTAGATCAGTTAGCTGTAATAAACCAAAACAAGATGTTTTGGTAAGATGTCTCTTTGTCAGGCCTGCATGTAGCAGGGTGCAGCACTCCTTTATGCACGGGGAATTTTGTCTTTTGCGAAGGTTCAGCTTGCCAACAAATCATTTTGCTGCAGTAGTGTTTTCTGTTTATTTTCACATGTGAGGGTTCCCTGAATCATTGGGTCATAAACCATATGATATATCAGTAGAGCTGTGACTATGATCATGTGAAGTTTTGCTGATTCTTTTAAGCGTTTATAGCTCACTTTTTCGAAATACTTCTGTAGTTTTGACTGGCCTGTGTATGATCCGAGTTCTTGTTGTATGGCCTGTTTACAGCAGTACCTGGCAGCGTCTGCTATCACTACAGATGTCTGGGCCATCTTAACAAAAATTGCTAGAAGCAGAATAGAAGTAGTTGAGGTGGTGGAATGTAGTTCAGGTCTCAAGTCTGTTGTGACACTAGCAGTGCACAATTCTGCGTGAAGAGATGCTTGAGAAGAACTGCTCTCAAATAGTGTAATGTGGAAAACAATAGCTTTGTGGTTATTTTTTCTGCGTAGATGTGCAGATCTGGTGGGTTTGGCTTTTCTTTTTACATTATTCATGTTTACAAGGTATACAGAGCAAGAGGAAGCTGTAACAGGGTTTTACGTAAACTGCCTTTGATACAAGGAAAGCTTATATCTGGAAACTAGCACAAAGCAATGTTAATCACTGTTAATCTTTACACCCTAAATACTGTCAGCATTTGAGCTCATTGAAATTAACTTTCTTTGTGATGTGAATTGTCTTTCAGATCTGTTTACCCGAGGTATTGATATCCAGGCTGTGAATGTGGTGATAAACTTTGATTTCCCAAAGCTGGCAGAAACTTACCTTCATCGCATTGGCAGATCAGGTGAGAGGAAAAACCTGGCTTAGGCGCAACTTTGCTGATGACTGTGATGCTTTTTAGCCTTGAACTGGCTTTTGGTTTTTTATTACTATATTTGAGAATTACCTTAGGTAGCTTTGATTTTTCTGACAAATTTATTTTTGGGTATCATTTCAGATGGCTATCCTCACTGAGGATATTATTATAAAGGACTGTTCTCTTGAAACTGGCTGAACAATCTAATGGGGAAAAAATAAAAGGCATATCTTGCTTTTATCTCAGGAGACTTACTATTGCCCCTGTTTGCAGTTTGGGAAAATTCTATACTAAAATCTCAGCTTCAGAGTGTCTCAAGCCTAGAGATTTATGCTTTCTTCTGCCTGTGTTTTGAGGTATAGTTCTACTGTCTGGGAACCAGCCAAATATGCCCTGAAGAAAGGCAGTAAGCTCAGGAACTTGGTGTAGTTGAACTTTGTAGTACAGGCTTGTTCAAGAGCTCTGGAAGACTTTTTGCTGGTAATTATCCTGGAGCTTTGGTCAGAGCATTTTGAACCTCCTGAGTTTCCTTACTGCTACAGCACTACAAAACTCCTTTCCAAAAACTAATGTGAAAGGTGTAGATACCTGTGGCTAGATTTGTTTTTAACATGACAGAATGATACTAACTTCACAGTCTGCAGATTTTTTCTCTTTTTCTGTCAGCCCCTACGTTAACTCAGTTCAGTTCAGGTGTGTGTTTTTGTTTTTTTTTGTCAAGGTCGCTTTGGTCATCTTGGCCTGGCCATCAACTTAATCACCTATGATGATCGATTCAACCTGAAAAGTATTGAGGAGCAGTTGGGAACTGAAATTAAACCCATACCAAGCAACATCGACAAGAGCTTGTATGTGGCAGAATACCACAGTGAACCTGTAGAAGATGAGAAACAGTAAACATGCAGGTATGTAAGTGCCTTGCTGAATAGTGATGTGTTGAATGACAGGAATGTTGTTGATGTGTCATTGTTACCTCGGGGGAAGAGGGAAATTGATGTGATGAAAAAGCTCTGAATGTGAAAACAAGGGTTTGAAATAGAATGTCAGTGCAAGGAATTCCATGGATGTGCTGAAGGTGGGAGGGGAGGGATGAGTATTTTTTAGTTGTTTTAATTGAAATGCTGACCATGTGTTAAGGAGATCAAAAATGGGGAAAAAGGGGAGTGGGGAATGGTGTTGGGAGAGGCCAGGATGGAATAGTAGTAGCCTAATGAATTCTTTCTGTATTGCTAAGCTGAAATGAGAAATTGGTGAGGGGCAGAGAGGAAAGTAGTCCTCAAAAAGGTGAGGAGATAAAATGGATAGCTGTGAGAACAGACATCAACCGAAGAGTAGGCACCTCAACAGCCAGAAGGACCAGGTTCGAGCAAAAGGTGCTGCCTCTTTTGTATCCTTTGGTTCATAGAATTCTTGGAAGTAAACAAAGTAGGGAGTGAAGCTGTAATTCATCTTTGCTGCCACATGAGGTCGTCTACGTAGTTTCAACAGAAAATGATGTTTGACTGTTGGAGACTCATCTAAGTGCTCCCTCTCTAATCATTGTCTCAGGAAAAGCTGCTGAGTTAAGTCCTTTTATAGGAAAATGACTTGCCCTGGACTGCAGTCAAGTTAAATTGACTGCAGGATGATGATCTGACCTTAGTTAGGATGTTGTCATGCAACATCCCTCACCATACAGTTCAGGCTGAAAATCATTCTTATTGTGTACTCTTCTCAGAGGTCAGGAATTAGAAAGACAATACCAGTGAAGCTGCTGAAATTATTTTCAGATGACCAAAAATAAAAAAGTGGCTATAGAAGCAGACTGCTCGATAAAATTAAAATGAACATTCTTTGAAGTCATCCAAGGATAGCCCTAGATAGTCATACCAAGCTGACTTGAAAGCTTCTGCTTTGATGATTGAACCTTCTCTGTGTTTATAAATAAATAGAATATAAAACAGGTAATGAATGTGGAACAGGCTCTTGGATGGTAACAGGTGTAATGAATGTAGAACAGTTTCCTAAGGGGAATGCTGGGAGAGCAGTTGCCAGAGAGCAATTTGCTGCTTCCTAAAATACAAGAAACCTTGCCAGATAGCAGTTTGCTGCTTCCTAAAATACAAGAATCCAGGAGGTAGTCATGTTCCATAGAGACAGAAGGGCTTTAGTAGCACCTCTTTCTACAAAGCTGAAATTGGGATTGAGCTGTTCAATATGCCCTTTGCCTTTTGAGAGCTGTTGCACAGTTATTGTATGTGATTCATCACTTTGTGTTCTGGTTTGGTATAGAACCGATTTAACTGAGGGTGGTGAGGCTGTTTGTTTTATTGGGTTTTTTCTGACTTCTTTTTTTTTTTTTTTTTTTTTGGTTTTTTGTTTTGTTTGGGGGGTTGTTTTGTTTGTTTGGTTTGGTTTTGATGGTTTTTTGTTTTGGTGGTTTTGTTGTTGTTTTGTTTCATTTTTTTTAGGCTTTGATTACACATGCCAGAAGGTGAAGCCCTATGATCCAGATCTGTGACACATCGTTTCTTTGGGGATACCCTTCTCTTTGTGGGTTTTTCTTCATCTTTTCATTTCGGAACTATGAAGACTAAAAGAGCTCAGCCTTTTTTTCTCTTTAAATTTGGCAGCAAGGAAGAAAGAAGATAAAAGGAGGAATGTCTTTTTGTTTTTCCACTTGTTTGCACTGTGTGCTGATTGAACATTAGTTGCACTAACTGCTGGTTTTAAATTTTGTTTTCTTTGGGCGGGAGGGTCAGCAAGGGAAGAAGAGAAACCCTGAAAAGAGAAGAATCTTGATGAATACGAGCTTGTCTGCTATTTCAAATTCTTTAACCATAGACTGAGTGCATTTCAACTTCTCCCTGGTTACTCATCTGTTTTTTAAGCTAAAGAGCTTGTTACTTATTCGTGCAAAGTGCCTTATGCTATGAGACCATTCAGAATATCACCTTTCTGACACAGCCCAAGGAATCGACATCTGTTTTTGGTTTCAGGTCAAAGTTCCCCTCTCTTCCCCTTCTCCTCCTTCCCATGTATTCAAGCCCAGGGCTGGGAGGTGAAATGTATTGGTTATTGGTAATACTACTTTTTTTTTCAACTTACTTTTTTAAATTTTTTTTTAAATTTTTTTTTATTGGAGGAGTTGATATGCATCTGCAGTTCACCCAAACTGTAAATATCTGTATTTAAAATGAAACCAACCTAAAATCTGGGCTGATTAGGTGCAGCATCCTAGCTCCAGAAGGAAAGAGTAGCCTGTGATCCTTTGCAGGAGCCATAAGAAAAGCCCTGTGCTCTAGCAGAACACTAAAGACTGGTTTCCATGAGTCTTCATTAGTAGTTACAGCACTTGATAGGTAGACTTGTTTCAGAGCCATGGCCCTCTTTCTTCTGGTGCAGTGTGTCCCATAGAAAATCAGATGTGTATATTGTACAAACTTTGTAAATATGATTTTTTTTTCTGTTTGGGTTCATATATAACTTTTTCTTTTATGATGAAGGTTGCTGAGGTTAAAGGGATTAGACTGATTATGGGAGCAGCTAAAGATGAGAGGGGCTCAGTTTTCTGCAACACTAAACAATGAGAAGTGCTCTGACCTCTGCGAACTGCAGGCCACCACAAGTGTCCCATGTCAGGGTGGATTTGCTCTGGTGCTAGCAACAGTCCCGTACTGCTCGTATGGAAGAGATCACTTGTGGGGCTCCAAGGCCTCCAAATCCATAGCTCAGCTTTTTGGGACATGCTCTTTGATTCTCCCCTTTAGAGACTTCAGGAATTTGACACGCTCTGAAGGAGTCCATGACCTGTGTTCCACCATGGTGTGAGGGAAATCCAATGGGTGTCGCTGAGCAGTACACGTGTAAGGTGTGGATTTGGGTTTGAGAGACCATTAAAAAAACCAGTTTATATGCATAAACTGACAGTTCTGGAACTTTGTGGAATTGATTCACTTCCTGCAGCGTTGCATTTTCTGCCCAGAGTGGCCTCTGTGCAGAACTGTGAGCAGGTAAGGGCAAACCCCTGTTAACGTCAGAAGCTGCAGGAAGCTGCTTGCCATCTACTCTTGTTTGCCATGAGTTGCTGTCTGTCATTTGCATTGTATATTGCTGAAAAGTGCTTTCTGGTCAAGTAGTGTTGCTTTAAATTGTGCCCCTCCCAACATGCTTGATGTTTGGCCTGATCTACAGGCAAAAGGAGTGAGACAAATCAAAAAATTACTCTTTTTAAAATCCCTTTTAGCCTGTTAACCACCACTGTCAGGAGGCACCTGGGTGAATGCAATCCCTTTTGCTCAGTCATTTATTGCATATACAGATGCTGCACTCACACCATGCTTGCTTACCTTTGAGGCTGGATTTAATTGTCTTAATTTTTCCCCATTTTGACCCTTTTTTTGAATTGGAGTAAAATAGTTTGGAATCGCAAGGCGAACTAGCCATTCCTTTCCTTGATGATCATAAATAGAAGCCAGGTGCCTCCTGACAACAACTTTACAAGATAGAAAGGTTTTTGTGTTTGGGATGTTTTTCTTCTTTTTGTCAGCAGTGACTCCATAATTGTAGCAAATGCTGCACTAGAATACAAACTCAAGAGCTTGGTCTCTGTGAGCCACATAGCTTATATCTGACTGGCAGGTACTAAATGTAAACAGTTTTGGGGTGCTTTTTGGGGGTGGGGGGTGGGAGCTTCTGGGTGGTAACTTCGACCAAAAGTAAAATCTTGCTCCTGTACTGCAGCCAGCTTATGATTTTCCAGACAGAAGAGGGATCATTTTAATGCAACAAAGACCTGAAAATGTAAATAAATTTTGTATCTCACCAGGGCATGCACATGTTACAAGAACAGGATAGCGATGTCAAGTTGGGTGTGTGTGCTCTGCATGGATTTGTGGTAGGTTAGCCTGGTGCCATGCATTGATGGTCCCTCTTGAAGCACAGAACTTTTGAAAGTATTAGTTTAAAATTGGCCTCTCGTTGAGGAATGGCACTTACCTAAACTATCGGGGGCACCATTTTTAGGTGGCTTCTTGTCAAGGAAGAAGCTGCCAATTTTTGGTGCTAGTAGGCTATCTCAAACAGATGCGATCTTGCAAATGGAAAGATGCTCCAGAAGACTAGGGTAATCCTAGTTTTTTTGTTGTTTTTGTTTTTTCTTTTTTGTGTGTGTGGGTTTTTTGGTTTTTTTTTTTACTTCCCTTTTTTTTTGTTTGTTTGTTTTGGGCTTTTGTTTGTTTTTGATTATTTTGGTTTGGGGTTTTCTTGGTTGTTTTGTTCCCTACCCAAGAGTAAGGAGTGTGTATAAATCTTGGCTTCCTGAGATTTCTTGTGAGCTCCAGTTTTTGCTGGTCATCAGCCTTTAGATATGGATTAGTCAGAACCTTCAGTGATGAGCCCTAGATCAAATACTTCCTCTGACAAAGTTGATGAGACTGAGGACCTGATGTGTTCTGCATTCCTTTTTTGTTGGAAGTCTGAAAGTGTCACTCTATGAGTCTCTGAGATGGAGCTTCACAACTGGGTGAGGTGGCTGTGAAGAAGGTCAGAGAATCTTCAGCCACTTGAGAGAACCTATAGGTCAGTCTCTGGGTGTCCACTGTCAGGTGGGCACTGTGGTGGCTGACGGCCTTTTCCCAAAGGGAGGGGGGTGGTTGGTCTCAAATACACGTTTCAATTTCCAGAATGAGATGGGAGCATCTTTCCTTGCCCTCTGTGACTGTTTTTGTGGGTAAGAACAGGGAAGCTCAACATGAATTCATGTTGTGTTAGATGGTGGTATCAAATCATCTCATTCTGATTTTCTGTTTATTTTTATTTGGGATGGGGGGGAGGGTGTCTGCTCCAAGGATTTAAAAATGCTTCAAACACTTTTTTCTTTACAAATGACTGATAGGACACAAACCTGAGCAGATGGCTATCTTGCCTCAGTTTCTCTAAGAGGGGTTACAGAGCTGTTATGCCACATCTCTTGAGCTGCTGTTGTGGTGGTTCTTGCCCTGATGCTGAATTTCATAGTGCTGCTGGTCATTACTTCCTGAGAACAAAGTGAATTTTGTTCCTAGAGACTCCAGCAGTACAGATGCCATGGTAGAGATTGGGCAACTGTAGTCCCTGCAGGGAGTTTTCTGCTTGCTGTGAACTTCTGGTCCATCTTTTTTGAATCACAGTTTATCTTTGTAATCAGCCAGGTCTCTGGACCAAAGAGCATGCATCTGAACTTCACTAGAAGGCTTTGGCAGATAATCCTGTAGGCTTTGCTCAGTTCATCACTGCGTTGCTAAAATGCCTGTGTGTGGAAGCATTGTTAAATTCTGCTGTAGACAAGTTCGGGAGGAGTGGTGGGGGGGGGGGGGGGGGGAGGGAAGTAGGGATGTGTTTATTAAGATACAGCCTTGCTGTATTTTAACCAGTAATTTTGGGGAAGGGGTGTCAGGAGAAGAAAATAGTCACTGTTCCCCTTATTGAAAGAAACTGGAACTTTATTTCAAGAAAAAAAATTATTTGCAATTCAAATGGAGTGTCATAATCCAGTAGACCCTAGACAAGGGGTTGCTATTCTAACTGTTAACCAGCAAACAATATGGTCTAGTCCTTCAAAACAGTCAAGGGAGGGAGGGGAAAATTGGCTTTCTGTTAAATTGTCAATTGGCAAACTCTCCAGTGGAGCTCAGATTTTGTTGAGAATGTGTTTTCTCTGGCTTTGTATGTGTTGCAGCACTGACTTGTGAAGAGCTTCATGAGTTGTGAGTGCAAAAAAGATGAATGGAAAAATCCTGATTTTGTTAATTAAACTCAATAAAAGCTCCCTGGAACTCCCATTTGTTCTGTTTTTTTCTTTTAACTGTGCTGAGCGAAAAACATGCTGGTGTCCTTATAGAGACTCATGGTCTGCGTTGGATGCAACAACCTTTGGAGAGAAACCTCAAGAAAAGGAGGCACACGATAAAAGGAAAAGTGCTCTCCTGTGTCCATGAGAGGCATCCTTTGTCTGCACAGACCCTCCATAAGGCAGCTGTTTTTTCCAGGGTTGAATGCTCCACAGTCTTGTCTCCACCAGACTAGAAGACTCTGCATAGTATCTGGTTGCAGTGCCAAGTTAGCTGCTTCTTTGACAATGAGAATTTCTGCAAGGGGCCAGAGGAGCACTGCAGATCCTGCTGGGGCTGTGTCCTCGTGTCTTTCATCAAGAGTCATCCTGAGTTCTGCTTTGCTGGCTGTTTGTGCTGCAGAAGATGTTGTGTGTGCTGTGGTTTTGATGGTTAGAAGGAGTCTTTTAAAGATGCTTTAAAAATCACCAGCAAAGGAGTTGGCAAAAGCAGGTTTAATGTAAAAGTGAAACCAGGGCGAAGTTCAGTGGCAAGGTTCACTCTGCTGTGGCCTAGATGGTTAAAGCACGCAGCATAAAAGCAGAGTACACCCAATCTAAACCCAAAATTATCGACATGGAGGCTGGGGGAGAAAGACAAAAAGAGTAAGGATGGCAATGGGTAAGTGGAGTCACAGGGTTCAGAGTCAACCCCTCTGCTCAGCTAGGCCCTGGACTTGACCAGTGGTTTATGCATAAAGGTTTAACAGCAAACCTAACACCACCTAATTGGTGGCTTAAGTTAAACAATTTAACAAAAGATTCTTACAGAATTTACCATAACGGTAACTAAGTACTTCAGAATGTAAACAGGGTCCCACTTTTGAGCAGTGCCTCAAAGTTTTTTTACTGCCACTGGAGCAGTAAAAGTGTGCAGTTGCAATGAAATTAAGTACTGCATAAGTACATAAATGCTGAATGCATTCTGGTTTGCTGGGGTTACATTGAAACTAACTTACACATGGATTCAAAGGTATAGCTTCAATGTATTTACTGTATTGCTTTTGTTAAACCAAGAAGCTCAGTCTGTGACAAATAACACAAATAATTAATCATATTGCTGAGCTCACAGCAAATATCCAGATTTCATGAGTTCTTATCCACATTTAAATGCCAAGCCTTTTTGTATATACTGTTAGGGCCCCGTTGGAGAGAGGCAAATTAAAAAGATGATATATTCTATAGTGTAATGCAAAAATATTACTGTAAAATGACTCATTTATGGGTGCTGACACCGTTCTGAGTTTTAAATTCCTAGCAGGCGCTGGGATTTTTTTTCCAATGTGTATGTTCAAAATTCACTCTTTAAACGCCAGTGTCTCGGCACGGCAGCGGCCTCGCCCGCGCATGCGCGGCTCGAGGGGCGGTGACTCAGGTCACGTGAGGGGCGGGCACGCGGGGCCGACCCCAACATGGCTGCCTACCTGCAGTGGCGCCGGTTCGTCTTCTTTGACAGAGAGACGGTGAGGGAGCCGTCGGGGCCGGATGGAGCCGGTGGGAAGCCTTTCGCACTGCCCCCAGGCATCGCAGTCTGCGACTCGGGCCGGGGAAGCCTCGTGTTCGGAGATATCCTGTGCGGGGCCCGGCGCTGTGGCCTGCGCGGGGCTCGGTCGAGCCGAGGCTGCGCGGCAGGCGAGTCCTGGGCGCTGTCTAGCGCGGGCCGGAGGCTACTCCGGCCTTGGGAATGCGGCAGCTTTCTGCTGTCGGCTGTGCTTTGTTTTAAAAAAAAAAAACAAACCCCAAAGCGTCGCTGGATGTGTTGGTGCTCCGGGGTTGCTCTGCAGAAGTATTTGCTGTAACTCTACCAAGAGTCAGCAAAAGGCATGCAGATCCTTGTACAATTGGAGATGCGGGGCTTTTTTTTCTTTTTTTGGTCCCCTTATGTGCCTTAACTGTGATCTAAATATGGAAGGTCAGATTTGGTTTCTGCCTCGCTCCCTTCAACTCAGCAGTTTCCAAGCTTACAAGCTAAGGGTGACGCATCTGTACCAGCTGAAGCAGCACAGTATCCTGGTTTCTATTGGTGAGGATGAAGAGGGTATAAACCCTTTGGTAAGTTAAATGACGAAGAGAGGAAAATGCATTTGTAATATGGTTCTTTCTTAAAGACTATTGTGATGATCTCAGTTGCCCTTTCTTACCTTAACTAGCGTCTTCATTCCGGGTCCTATAACATTTTGATGCCAGGTCATGGCCTACTAATACCCCATGTTTTGCTTATGCCAGATCATTGTTGTTTATAGGTGAAAGTCTGGAACCTGGAGAAACGAGATGGTGGTAATCCTCTTTGCACACGAATTTTTCCAGCAATACCAGGTAACAAGCCCACGGTTGTATCCTGCCTGACTGTCCACGAGAATCTTAATTTCATGGCTATTGGTAAGTAAAGCTGAACTGTAACAGCTTAAGAAAAATATTACAGTCCTTACTGAGAGGTAAGGAACGTGTATAGATGATAATACAAAAACCAGTATAGAAGGTCCTGATGATCTTTCTTCTCACTCAGTTGTTACATTATCCTCACAGAGATATTGTGTATCTTGTGCTATCCTAGAGCTCAAGAGATAAATGCATAAATTTAACCTGAGTGTATATTTTACACTAATAACTTTGATACTTGGAAGCATGTATCTTTAGTTGATGTCCTCTTTTCCCTGCCAGTTGGTAAGGCTACATATTTATTGAACTTAGTACTAAACTTAGCTTCTCTTGGTACAGGAAAAAACGTGAGTTTTGTGATACTTAATGTTACAGAGATACTTTTTCAAGCTTGTTACACAAACCTTTTTTCAAAGAAAAAAGCAAATTTCCCTTTTTGGATTTGACCGTTCCTTGGTAATGTTTCTTGCTTAATTCTTCTGACAGAATAAGAGCAGTAATGTTGCGAGATTACAAGTGGTCTCAGCTGACTTGGTCCCTACACTGAAATCAAAAAAGCTTTCCCTGTGGGTACGGTGGCCTTCAACCCTGGAACAGCTTACAAGACTGGGGCTGTTGGCAAGCTGTGAAAACTGTGTGTTTTACTCTCTCTTAAAAAATCTCCCTCTGGTCTTTTTTACAGTGTGTAGTATGTTTTGAATAAGCAAGGGACTTGAAATTATTGTTACAGCTGCAGTATGGGAAGGCCATTTGTAAAACAAAATACAGATAGAGTCAAACAAAATTAATGCGCGTGTGAAGTTTGTACGTGGAAAGCAAGTTAACCCTTGCTGAACAGTGCTATCCTATGTGCAGTTGTGTGACAGCTCTGAACTGTAACTGGAGCAGTGGGGAGTGATTTGGCAAAGATTGACTTGACGTGAGGACCTGTGGCAATCCCATTGCTTTATACCGTGCTAGTGAGCGTGCTTTTGTTGCTGACTGGAGCTTCCCTAACTTATGCTGGATAAAATTTCAGGTGTGTTCTATAAGTAATAGTTTAATCTGTCTGCTTCACCAGGTTTTGCAGATGGGAGTGTTGTACTTACTAAAGGAGACATCACTCGAGATCGGCATAGTAAGACCCAGATCCTACATGAAGGTAGCTACCCCGTTACTGGCCTTGCTTTTCGACAGTCTGGCAAAACAACACATCTATTTGTGGTGACAACAGAGAACATCCAGGTGAGAAGCTAGTTGAAAAAAATGTGACTCTGACTTGCAAATTCTGTTGGTTTCAGAGTCTAGTTCAGAGTGATCCCCAAACCCTCGAGTTTCCTCTGTAGTCTTATATGCTTTCAGTGAAAGACTATCCTCACCTGGAGCTGGACACTCACGGTTGTGGATTGCGCTGTTCATCTCTCAGTGACCCCTCCCAGGATCTGCAGTTCATTGTGGCAGGAAATGAATGTGTGTACCTTTACCAACCAGACGAACGTGGCCCCTGCTTTGCCTTCGAGGGACAAAAGCTGATTGTTCACTGGTATCGGGGGTACCTCATCATTGTCTCCAAGGACCGAAAGACTTCCCCAAAGTAGGGCTCCTTGAAACAGATGAGTTCTTTTTGCTCATGCAGCTTCATGCTTTTTCTCTTTCTCCTTCTTCCCTGTGAAGCTTTCCTCTTTGGGGCAGATTGCAACTCTGTCAGATGTTGTTGAGGTTCATCCCGACCCGTATCTTGATTAACTTCCATTGTGAGAGTAGCACAATTAAATGTGCTGAATGAGGGGGATTATTTTTCCAGTCCTATTAATTTCTCAGTGTAACAGGATGATGGAATTTGTGTATAAATACATGGTGGTTTCCTTCAGAATCCACTTAGTTTAATTCCCTAAATGAACTCTGTTTGTCTTGCTTTCTATACATCCCTAGTTTCAACAGGTATCAAGATTTCAAGTTAAGTTCTTCCTGTTTTCTAAAACTTTCTTCTGCTCTCCAGGTCAGAATTTGCTGGGAATGAGGCACAGAATTCAGACAAACAAGTCCTGAATATCTATGACTTGTGCAACAAATTCATTGCATACAGCGCAATCTTTGATGATATAGTGGATGTCTTGGCAGAGTGGGGATCTCTCTATGTACTGACCAGAGACGGGAAGATCCATGTACTGCAGGAGAAGGATACACAAACCAAACTCGAGGCATGTAAATTTGTTTTCTTATTAGTCTCTGCCTTATGTCTGTAAGATTGTACTGGCTCTGCAGACTGAAAAATCGAACCATTCAGGTAAGTGAATTACATAACGAGTGACGCAATAGCTTTTCGGTATAGCCAGTGTTGTGAGACAATTGGTATGTAAAGGCCTAAGTGCATGTATGCACTAAGATGAAGAAACAACTTGTTTTCCAGGTGTGTTTGAACTTGTTTTGTGGGGTGGTATTTCTCTCATACTGCTCTTACCATTTATTTAACAGATGCTGTTCAGAAAGAACTTATTTGAAATGGCCATTAACCTGGCCAAGAGCCACCACTTGGACAGCGATGGTTTGTCAGAGATTTTCCGGCAGTATGGCGATCATCTCTATAACAAGGGAAACCACGATGGAGCCATCCAGCAGTATATCCGGTAGGTGGGAGTCCTATGGAGCTGTGATGTTGTAGTACAGGTAGGAGCAACATGGGCCTTGATTTCTGTTTTAGCCCAGGAATAAAAACAGTCCAAAACAAAAAAAAAAAAGTATGACTTGAGGTGAAAATTCTACCTGTACAGAGAAAGATGTCAGTGAGACTAAAAGTCTTTGAACAAGTTGCTTGAAAATCACTTTGTACAACTTATGATAAAGTTCTTCTCCTTGATCATATTTTAACATGAATAACGTAGGCCCATTGGGATGGATTGGGGCCTGGTGACATCATTTTAAAGAAGGGATCACTCTGTGCAAGATAGATGATGGAGTTTGACCATGTATGGCAATCTTCCTGGAAAGTACTCAAACAGTTCAATGTCAGTTTTAAAACATCTTGGGTTTTTTAAAACTAGAACTCAGAGCAACCTTGTTTTGGGGCTTACTGAAAACTTCATATTCAATGTTTAAAATGCGACAAAGTGTTATATTATTTTGGAGCTGATACTCCAGAGTCCCTGACATCTAGTGAGAGTCAGCAGGTCTTTTTACCTTGACTTACTTTAACTGTCAAAGTAACTGTGGCTAAACTGCTCCGTGTTTAGAGCATAAGCATTTAAAGCTGTCTTTGAGCTGTCTGTGACTGAAATGAAGGAAAATGTAGCTTTTGTTCCTCTCTTTTTTTTTGGCTTCCCAGTTTGTTGTGCTCAGAGCCTAATCTATCTTCTCAATGCCACCTTTAAGGGAAGATTAACTCCTTGTATGCTGTCATGGTTGTCCTGATCAAGGCCTTTGTATCAGTGTGTGTGCAGATGGGTGGTCTTACACCATAACTAGTTGTTGCTTCTGATGCATAGCTGAGCAGTCCCAAGAGGGTTAGTACCTGCTGAAGTTAAGGCTTCTCTGTGTTCTGTTAATTTCTCCATTTATTTTGATTTCATGAGTATACAATATCTTGTAATATGACTCTTCCCCTCACAGAACTATAGGGAAGCTAGAACCATCTTATGTTATTCGGAAATTCCTGGATGCTCAGCGTATCCACAACCTTACTGCTTATCTACAGATGCTCCACCTGCAGTCCCTGGCCAATGCAGACCACACTACACTTCTGCTGAATTGCTATACCAAACTCAAAGACAGCTCCAAACTGGAAGAGTTCATTAAGGTATTGGGGAGACGTGGAATCATGCTACATTTTTGTGTCATCATAATAATTAAAAAGGGGTTATGGTGACATTGTAAATTCCCTCGTCTATGACTGTTAAGAGAAAGAATAATGAATTTACCACTCAGTACCCTGGTCTTTGCTTCTTTATTTCCAAGCTCTTGCTTACTTTCTCAGTTTGGTTGGTTTGCCATCTGGGTCTGGAGTGTGCTTGCTTCTGCCAATGCAACTGGCAAGCAAATGAGAAGTGGTTAGACTCCTTCCTTTCTGCATGGGTGATTTTCCCTTGCATGAGAGGTACCATGATTGTTGCTGCTCATGTTTTCCTCCTCTGACATAAATGATTACTGCTTCTGGACTGTTATAATTTTTCTGAGGGACCATCTCTCTGCTTTTGTTCTTGGAGACGAGTGAGAGTGAGGTCCACTTTGATGTGGAAACGGCTATCAAGGTGCTTCGCCAAGCTGGTTACTACTCCCATGCTGTGTACCTGGCAGAGAAGCATGAGCATCATGAATGGTACCTCAAAATCCAGTTAGAGGACATCAAGGTGAGGAGACATAACTGCACATGTGTTCTTACTGGGGAGAATACCAATTCTCTAGCCTCCTCTTTAGTGAGAATATAATTTCACTGACCTCTTTGCTGAGGATAGCATGCTGATGAGAGCAGCAGCAACAATACTAGTTGCTGTTGGTGTGTTGCCTTTCTGCTTTTGGCTTGTGTGTTAGACTAGATGGGGAAATCAGAAGATCTTGTTTTCTTTCTGATGAAGCTTTTTACAGTGCCCTTTAAGAGGAGCGAGAGTGCTTAATTGGGGATTCATCGAAATGTCTCCCCCAGGCTGTATCCAGTCTTTCTTCTCCCTGAGGAGGAAAATGAGCAGGAATAGTGAACTAGGTGATAATTCAGAGCAAATGGTATTTGTGGCATACTCACATGTCTTCAATGCTTTCTGTCCTAAGCCCAAAGTAGAGAGCAGAGGCCAGTGTCCTGTGATTGTTTTGCTGTCTGTCTTCACAGAACTACCAAGAAGCTTTGCACTACATTGGAAAACTGCCCTTTGAACAGGCAGAGAGTAACATGAAGCGATATGGTAAAATCCTGATGCACCATGTCCCTAATGAGACCACTGAATTGCTGAAGATCCTTTGCACTGATTACCGTCCCTTGGGAGGTAATGAAGGCCCTGGGATGCTAGAAGGAAAAAAGGTATGCTTTGTGTTGACTGAGAGTTGTTGCTCTCCAGTAGTAACTTTGCTACTGCAGAGTGCTTCTGCATGCCTTGTGTTGTCATCCTGATGTTTTAGGTATAATGAGAATTATAACTTAATAAACTCTGCTCAGGTGAGACCCCACCTGGAATACTGTGTCTGGCCCTGGAACCCTTAGCACACGGACCTTTTGGAGTGGGTCCAGAGGAGGGCTATAAAAATGATCAGAGGGATGGAACACACCTGCTCTGAAGAAAGGCTGAGTGAGCTGGGGTTGCCCAGTCTGGATAAAGGAAGGCTTCAGGGAGACCTCATTGCAGCTTTTCAGTACTCAAAAGAGTTTTATAGGAAAGATGAGGACAAACTTTTTTACAGGGCCTGTTGTGATGCTACAAGAGGTAATAATTTTAAAGTAAAAGAGGGTAGATTTAGACCAGATAGAAGGAAGGAACTTTTTATAATGAGGTTGGTGAAACACTGAACCAGGTTGCCCAGAGAATTGATGGATGGCCCCATCCCTGGAAACACTCAAGTCAGGTTGAATGAGGACCTGAGCAACCTGATGAAATGGAAGATGTCTCGGCTCTTTGCAGGGGTATTGGACTAGATGACTTTTAAAGTTCCCTTCCCGCTCAAACTATTCAGTGATTCTATGAGAAGCTCTGTTCTGATGTACTGGTAGTCCTAGAGGCAGGGGACCTCTTAAAGTTATTGCTCAGGATTGATTCTTGATGTTGTTGGCATCCTGTATTGTGTTGTATCTGTCCTGTCTGAGACTCTGGAAATGAACATTCCTCATGGCAGGAAGGAAGCACTGGTGTGGCTTAGACTGATGTGGGTGCTTGTCTTTTTGTGACTGTTTTACAGGCTAATTCAGAGGAGTTCATCCCAATCTTTGCAAACAATTCCCGAGAACTGAAAGCTTTTCTGGAGCACATGACTGAGGTGCAGGCTGACTCTCCACAGGGTGTCTATGACACTTTATTGGAACTTCGATTGCAGAACTGGGCACATGAACAAGATGAGCAGGTTTGAGCTCCTCCAGCATTGTGTTTTGAGGGAAAGATTTGGTGTCTGTGAGTCATATTTGCATTCCTGCAATGCCCTTTCCAGCTGGGCATTGACAACATGAGACAATACGTATGCTGTGCTGGACAAATAGCACAGAAATGGGAAAGCAGCCTAGTATCTGGGAGAATATTCCCTTCAGGATGGCTGAACTTGTTTTGTTTGTATGTCATTTAAGGACGGATTACAGACAATACAGCCTCTGTGAGCAGATGGCTTGCCCACAAAAGTATCCTTACTTGCTTGGCTAGATCTGTGAAGATGTTGGCTGTGTGGGCAAAGAAAATCGTGTCCTGTTTGCTTAAAAGCATTAAAGAGCAAGTACCAAAACTGACCTGCCGGGAAAGAGCTCCAAGTTGTCAAGTCTTAGTGTGCAAAATAGTGTGTAGGTGGGTGTGCCTGAGTTCCTCTTCTTGACCTCTCCCCCTTCTTTGTAGACCAAGGAGAAGTTGCACAATGAAGCCCTCACCCTCCTCAAGAGCGGAAGGTTCAAGACAGTCTTTGATAAGGCCTTGGTCTTATGTCAGATGCACAATTTCAAGGATGGTGTTCTCTACCTCTATGAGCAGGGCAAACTGTGAGTGTTACTCTTGTCTTTAGAGTCCTGTCCTTTCCCTCTTGCCCCCACTGCAGCAATTTCTGAGCCATAAATGTCTGTACCATTAATGGTAGTGACCTTTTTAGTGTCTCAAGATGGATGTGGTAGATGATTGCTCTGCAGAAATACCTCACTGTTGAAGCAAGGCAGTTATATAGAGTGAAAAAAATACTTGTCTTTGGCTTCTGTGTGAGTCTGGGGATTGCATGGCTGGGTGAAAACCTGAGGTCCCTGCAAAACCTCAAGAGGCGAGATGGATTGTTGCAGCTGAGTGTTTCTCCCGTAGTTTCCAGCAGATCATGCACTACCACATGCAGAATGAGCAGTACAAGAAGGTGATTGAGGTGTGCGAGTTGTATGGCAACCAAGAGGCTTGTCTCTGGGAACAGGCTCTTAGCTACTTTGCACGGAAGGAGGAGAACTGCAAGGAGTATATTGCTGCGGTGCTGAAACACATCGAGAACAAGAATCTTATGCCTCCACTGCTTGGTAATGACATGTGACATTAAACCCTCAGCCTCCCCTGCCATAAAACCACAACAACAAACCACAAAAGACTCTAACCCAGACTAGTTTGTAGTGCTTTCTGTAGATCAGACATTAGAAGAATCAATGAAATTGGAGCCTACCACTTGAAGTAATAACCTGCTCCATAGGGAAAAACGATGTCAGTCACAGCTCCTAGTTAGGGATAAAGATCTGCAGTATCATACATGATTTCTGTTCTGTCAGTTCTGGCAGTGCAGGGTGTGCTCAAGCTCCTGTTGAGCCTAAAATCCAATCCACTACTAGATCCTTCCTTTGTCCCTTTCGATCTGAATTATCCAGACATGCTCCCAGTCGCCCATTTCTGGAAGAGATCAAACTGAAAGAGAAGCTTTAAGTGAGCTCTTCCGATTCCATGAGAATGCCAGCTGCCTTTGACTGTAAATGGCCTGTCCCAGGAAAGCAGTTGGCCCTGGCAGTGCAAGTATAGCTGCAGTTTTTGTGCTTGTGTTTAAACTAACATCTCAGTTCCTCTCAGTTGTGCAGACTCTGGCTCATAACTCCACAGCCACCCTGTCTGTGATTAAGGATTATCTTGTCAACAAGCTGCAGAAGCAAAGCCACCAGATAGAGCAGGATGAGCAGAGAATTCAGAAATACCGAGAAGAAACTACGAGGATCCGCCTGGAAATTGAAGAGCTAAAAGCAAGGTGCAGGACTGTGTGCTGTCTTGTCTAGTCCTATTCAAAGACAGAACTGCTGTTTTCTTTTAGTAAGGTGAAGTGTAGTTTGTCTTTCTTATGCTTCTCCATCTTGTCACTCAGTCCCAAGATTTTTCAGAAGACCAAGTGTAGCATTTGCACCAGTGCATTGGAGCTCCCTTCAGTCCACTTCCTGTGCGGTCATTCCTTTCACCAGCACTGCTTTGAAAGCTACTCTGAGAGTGATTCAGAATGTCCTACTTGCATGCCAGAAAATCGCAAAGTGATGGACATGATCCGAGCCCAAGAGCAGAAGAGAGATCTGCATGACCAGTTTCAGCATCAGGTAGGGTAACGTTGCCTATCTTACCAAGTTGAAATACATAGAGTTTAGATTCGTTTACAGACCTGTAAATGGAGGCTGGTAGAGACAGGTAAAGCTTGAGAGTATTTTGTAAACAAAGTTACTTTAACTGGATAATGAGGCATTAGACCCTAGGGTGAGTGCATTGTGTAAAGAGCATGAAGAGTCATTGTTGGCTCTGTGAAGGTGAAAGAGAGAATCTATCCTCACCTGACCCTCATGTGGGCCCCGAGACCTATTGGTCAGTGTAACAGCTAGTCAACAGGTTGTATAGAACTAATTAGGGAGAAAGGGAGAAGAATAGTGTGAATTGGATTGGGGACAGCACCAAAATGTGGCATCTACCTTCTGTTCCCCAAGGATGAATTAAGTGGTGAGTGTGAGAATGGGACATTAGCTGGAAAATGTTAACACACGTGGAAACTAGAGCAGTTGAGGCACTCACCTTCCTGCTTAATTCTGTTGCTCATTACCTCCTCGGTGCATGGCTCAGAAGTGGCGTTGAAACACGAGCTGTAACGGCCAGTGCCAGAAAATCCAGCAGGTTCTTCTGCTACACCCAGCCCTTGCATGGACTGAACAAAGAGTTAGGGTCTGACATGAGCTGCCCTCTCCACTAAACCAGAGGGTTTAAGTGCAGGGGGAGAAGGGAAGGAGGCTAGAAGCAAGTGGCTCTGGAGGCTTTTGCTGATGCTTCTGCCTTGTGTCTGGCAGCTCAAGTGTTCAAATGATGGCTTCTCAGTCGTTGCTGACTACTTTGGTCGCGGCGTCTTCAATAAGCTCACCCTGATCACGGACTTGCCCTCGGGAAAGACCGCAACAACGATCGAGGCTGGCCTGCAGCGGGAGCTGCTCATCCACACCAAGCGGAGTACCTGACTCCAGGCCCTGTCCACACGCCCTCTCGTGTTGTACGGGGTCCCTCGCTGTATCCTCGGCCACCTGTATTTGCCTTCATCCCTTGGCCCCCAATAAAACCGAGTTTATTTACCCGGCCGGGCAGCGCCGCGTCCCGGCCCTCATTGACCGGGCGGGGCGGGGCGGGGCGGGGCCTCTGGGCGGGGGGCGGGGCCCTCCCGCGCAGCTTCTGGTCACGTGGTAAGGGCGGTGGGGGCGAGGCCGCCGGTCACGTGGGGGGGGCGGGGCAGCGCCGCGCCGAGGGCCGGAGGTCATGGCGGAGCCGAGGGCGGCCGCCGTGGGCCCGGGGCGAGCGCAGTCTACCGGGGGGGCCGACGGAGCGGGCGCCGACCCGTTGCTGCCGCAGGAAGAGAACGGCGTGGATGGCAGAGCGATCCGCGTGGGCACCCGCCGGAGCCAGGTAGGCAGCGGCAGGATTGGGGTTGCGGGGAGTGCTCCCGCCCGGGCAGCGCAGGGTCTGCGTGCTTCTCGGGGCTGAGGAGCGGCCTCAGCTTCCTGAGTTCGCGCCTTTCGATTCCTGCCGTGGGATTCCCGAAGAAGTTTGGAAAGCCCTTCCTTCGGAACACAGGGGACGGTCAGCTCTGTTAGCCCTGTCGCGGTGCAGGGGCTGGGGGCGACGGCGCGGGCCTCTCCCGCGGATCTGGCTGGGACCAACTTGCAAAGCCTGTGCAGCTCTTGTACGGAAAACCCCCCAGTAACTGATGCTTGCAGCCCGCTCAAAGGCCAGGGAAGGGACATACCCAGAGATAGAGAAGGTATCTGTCGCCAGCGGGCTAGAGTAGGGAGGAGCAGCCTCGCAAAGGGAGATAAGCGACCCTCTGGCCTTTGCACTGAGATAATCTCGTTCCTTTTGGTAGCACGTTCTAGGAAGAATTCCGTGCTGTCACGAAGGCCCCTTATTTAGACATCAGGACAAGGGAGATAGCCGTGCATATATGCTATCTCGTGTAATAACCTGAGGCTTTTGGGGCACTTTACAAAGGGAGGCAGCTACATACATTCATTGTACTCGTAGGGAACTGCAGTTCTGAGAACGACGTTAATTACCAAAGGGTCTTGAGCCCTACGCTGGCAGAAAAGCTGAAACTCATCTGTAGTTGCTTGAGTCTGCTGCCGCTTGCATGTGCAGAAAGATGATACACTAGTGATTGCATTTTACTTGCTTCTGGTTTTCTTATGCTGTGGAATGTTCTTCATAAAGTTTACTGCTTTGAGATTTGTTTCTTGCTGTACATGATGATGTAAGCTGTTACTTTTGTGTGTGTGTGTTTGTAGAACCTCTAACTAGGTCTTTGTTCTTATAGAGGATAAGTAACTTGTATTTGACACTAACTGTGGATTTTTCCACCAGCTCAGTGAAATCCTACTGGCTTCTCCTAAAGCTTGCAGTATTGGTAAAATTCATACTCTTTGAGAAAGTGGGAGGCTTTAACCCTAACCTTAACCCTAGCCCAGTGTGCAATATGACTTGTTCTTTCATTGCTGAGCAACAGAATAATGGTTTTGCTTACTTTTCCACCCACTTGTTGATGAGCAGTCATCATTCAGCAGTTGTGTTCCACATAGGTGAAACCAAGAAGTGAAAGCATGAGAATTGTGATCTGTAGGTTTCTGTTGTAATCACTCTCCCTAACTCGATGAATTTATTGCAGTGTTTCATCATTCACCACAGTAATGCTGGACATGGGGAGACTTTAGTCAATAAAAGAAGTTCTTCAGTGAAGTGTTCTGGTCATGATAGGAGTTCACACAGTTCAAGGAGTTTGTACCTATGAGTCATTTAACTTGAGGCAACCTATTTCTAATGCTTTTGATTTAATGTACTGGTCATGCGTGCCTGGCTGTGGGAGAATGGCAAAGCCTCCTTAGCTACTGTATGGACAATGTGCTCTTTCTTTAGCACTTTGTTTTCTGCTTCCTTGTAGCTGGCCCGGATTCAGACCGATAGCGTAGTTACGATGCTCCGTGAGCTATACCCTGACCTCCACTTTGAGATTGGTAAGTTTTGTTTTTTGGATGTTGCCCTGGGGTAGATGGCAAGGAGCAGGAGCCAGCGGGTTATCTTTGTGTGCAAGAGGTGTGTGTAGAGTCAGGAGGAGGAGGAGGTCTGTCTAAATTTATCTGAGAGTGCCGTCTGAATTCAGTTCAGTTGTGTGGCTGAGCAACTGCTGCTGCTTGTTTCTTGTAGGGGAGATAAATGGATTTCATAAGCCCTTGATGATTTAAGTGCTGAGTATGCGATGGATATGGTGTTGTGTTGCACCATTTGCAAGCTCTGTATTGTTCTGATTGCGCCCCTCTGAGCATTAGGGGCATTTTCTGGTCTGGGGCTCAAGGCTTTCAACAGGAATAACAGGAGTTCAGCCATGCACTGAAGGGAACTGCTTTACATGTGTTCACTGGCACTCCAGAGACATGGCAGTTTCCACTGGGTCAGCTCTTCCCCAAACCTGCCTTCTTTCACCTTGCTTTTGTTTTTGAGGACAGTGAAAGAAGTCTCAATTTCACTTGTCTTCAGTACAGTGTATTTCTAGAAGTGAACTGCTCTTGTATTGAGCTTGAGTCGGTCTTCATACAGTAGTGTGTGACTGCTTGTGGCATTTTGCATAGATATTTTCAGCCTAAGCCCAGTGCTTTTGTCAAGCCTCACATTTTACCTGTACTGTCTCTGAGCAGTGGCCATGTCAACAACTGGGGACAAGATCTTGGACACAGCACTTTCCAAGGTAAAGGATCTTCCTTTATTCAAGAACTAATTGTATTTATGTTATATTGTCTCACACTTCTTTTGTGATTTATTTTTTTTCCATTTCTGTGTAGATTGGAGAGAAGAGCCTCTTCACCAAAGAGCTGGAAAATGCACTTGAAAGAAATGAGTAAGAACTTACTGTTTTGTCTTTCTCCTTAGCATTTGGTGTTCTTTGGACATATTTGGCTTGCTGCATAGGTGATCTACTTTCCTTCAGTCCTGGTACCTCTCAGGCTAAAAAAAGTAATCCTTTGATAAGTCATTGTCTTTTTTTTCCTCCCTTTTTTCTCTCTACCCTGGGCTCAGGCCATGTATTTTGAAGTGGAGCTGTTGTGTCACTTGGTCTGCCCCAGTAAGGTTTTCTTCTGTTACTTGTGTATTACATGCTGTAATACACAGGGAGGATGTGATCTCATATGATTACTGCTTATGAATGTATTTATTTAAAAATACTTTTCTTATTGATGGTAACGTATTGCAAAACAGATTTATTGTCATCCTATAAATGTTAAGATTTATTAACTTATGCAAGCTAAATGTGCAGGAGAATTTGACATGGGCAAATTGTGCTGTGTTCTTGTCTCTACAAAAACCTTGCTTCAGATGCCTGAGCAGAGAGATAGATTACTGCTGGTTTCGTGGGTTTGAGGTGTTGGGGAATTTTTGTTGTGATTTAATTTCTCTTTCTTTTCAATATTCTGAGGAGGGTTTCAGTGGTGCCTTAGTTAAAGTGTGTTTAAAAAAAATGTATTCTTCTGCATCTCTGCCACATAGTTACATCATACTGCCTTTTCAGTGAAGTTGGTGAAAAGCTATTGGAGACTCAAATGTTTACAATTATGCTTGGTTCCTGTGTGACAAAACAGATAGCCTGTAGTTTGGCTTGTTGTTACTTAAAGTTTGACACATAATACCAACCCACATACTGATGCATTTTGGTACAGTGGGTCTCTCTGTGTGAACATCTCCAGCATCTTCCCCTCATTCAATCTGATTGTTTGATTAGTGTCTTTTGTCACTGGGTAAGGGGAAAAGAGAGACAGAGGTAGGTGAAGTAGCCTTTTAGGAGTAACACAAAAATGATATAGTAATTCTGGCTATGGAATCCTGAAATTCTTCCCCCTTCTCCAAATTAATTCCCAGAGTGGGTTCAAACTTTACTGTAGGTGATCTGCAGGCCTCTGGTAGATCCCCACATGAGCTCCACCATCTGTTCTCTGATTACTGTCCTCTAATTTTTAGGGTTGACCTTGTGGTTCACTCCCTGAAGGACCTGCCAACTTCTCTTCCTCCTGGCTTTACAATTGGCGCTGTCTGCAAGTAAGTGTGGACATGAGAGTTGATTCTCTTGAGAGTCTTGCATTTTATAGTGTTGGTAAAGGAGAGCAAAGGCAGTGTAGGTTCTTTTAGGTGTTCAGAGTTTCCTGTGATTGGTCCCCAAAACAGTGGAAGCTCTAGTGGAACACTAGGGCTGCCCTTGTGTTCCATAGCTGGCAGGTGTGCTGAAAATTCTTGCTCATACAGTGATGATGGAGTATTTTGGAGCCAGAGGTAGTTCTGCCAGGAAATGATAGCAGAACTGTTGAGCTTACCAGTCTTGTCTTAAATTATATGTCAGGCATTCTGCACTTGCATTATTTTGCAGAAGGGAAAACCCACTTGACGCTGTTGTCTTTCATCCCAAAAACTGTGGAAAAACACTGAGCCTCCTTCCTGAAAAGAGGTGAGTGGGAGAAGAAGGGGAAGACAGGTGTAAAAACAGAAGGGGTCAGTTGGTTGATACTTTCAATTGGCAAGTCAGTCAGCTCATTGCTTTATCCTTTACACTGCCTTTTGTGAGCATTCCACATAGAGTAACCTGGACTCGCTTGCTAGAAAAAGTAACGCTGTCTCACAGGAGTGAGGTTCATCTCTCAAGCCACCCTTGAGCTGCAATGCTTTCTCAAGTTAGAACCTTTCTTGCCACGATCTCTCGAGTGAATTCCTGCTCCTTGGTGTTCAGCCTACTGCTGGGGAATGCATACAATGCACATGGGGTGTCTGGTGCACGATTTTGGCTTTCATGGACCTGAACTATGCTTCTGTTCTCACTCAGCCTATTCTGATTTCTTCCTTGTGTTTTTTTGGCATCACTTTCTTGTGGTTTCTCCATTTTTAATGACCTGTCTTTCCGTAGAGATTATTGGAATCCTTTGTCTGAGACAGATGAGTGAAATTACTCAGATTAAGGTAGCTATTAGATATTTTTTTATTTATTAAAGTGAAAGAAATAAACTAGCCATGACACAAAGACTTGTCTTTCTGTGCATTTGGATAGTAGGAAAATCACATCTGGTTTAGGTTTCAGGTTACCAAAAGGAGGATGCAGAAGGGCACATAATGATTTCTTCAGTCTGATGACCAGAGACAGGACTCAAGGAAACTGCATGAAGCTGAATCAGGGGAGGTTTAGGTTGGATATTGAGAAAAGGTTCATCACTCAGAGAATGGTTCAGCACTGGAACAGGCTCCTGAGGGAAGTGGTCACAGCACCAAGCCTGACAGAGCTCATGGAGTATTTGGACAGCCCTCTCAGGCACATGGGAGGATTGTTGGGGTGTCTTGCACAGGGCTAGAAGTTGGAACTCAGTGATCCTGATGGGTCCCTTCCAAATCAGCATATAATATAATTCTATGAAAATAAGTGAACAGCATATATGTTGAAAAAGGAAATGCCCAGACTTTCAGTTTTCTGTGGTTTCCAGTTGTATACTCAAAGGTCCTCTGCTTACTCTGCATTTCTGTCTTTGATGAAGTTCCTCTGTTTTAGTCACTTTATCACTTAGTCGTCTGGCTTTGTCTGGTTCATTTTGGGGCAGCGGAGTCCTTTTTCTGTGAAAAATATTGTCTTTCAATGAGGTTTCATCAGTCCTTGACAGTGGCTAGGGACTGCTCTTCAGAAGCATATTCTGTAAATTGGCTCCTTGGGAGTTGCTTCAGACATGCTTTATGCTAAACTTCACAGAGTGGTTTTCTTTCTTCTAAGGAGATACAAATCATTGACTGTTTTTCCGATCTTCATTTCAACTAAAAAAAAAAAAAAAGTTACCATTTGTTTCCTTGAAACTTCTGTCATGTATGTGGCTGGAGGTAACTGTTAGGAGTGTTCTGGATTTCAGTGATTATATTTTTCCTTGCAGTGTGATTGGAACCAGTTCACTTCGGAGAGCAGCTCAGCTCAAGAAGAAGTTTCCTCATTTAGAATTCAGGGATATCGTATCCTTTCCTGGCAGCCTGTGGGAGCTGGGTAAAGCTGCAGAGAGGAAAGTACAACTTCGTGTAAAATCTAGATCCGAGGCTAATTTGTGCCACCTGACCTACAAGAACAAACTGCTTCCTCAAAGGCTGTTCTCCACTACCCTTTTCTGAGGCAGGGGGTAGTACTGTAGCCATCCTGTCCTCTGCTTTCTCATGAGGCTGTGTAGAAGCAGCCAGCCTTGGTCTAGCTGGGGGTTCAGCATACAGATGAATTGTATGTTTTGCAGTGTTTGAAAATCTGCATGAGGGTGCCTCCCACGTGTTTGTCACGGGCGTGTGACCAAATGTTGCTGGGTTTCCAGTAACCCTGGATGCTGCTTGGACCACTAATTCCATTGTGGGTGGCTGACCTACTGAGAAAAGGCATTGTTACTTCAGTCCTAGGAGCAGATTTCTTTGCGGTGCAGGAGGAATTGGGTGCTAATAGTGCACTTCTATGGTGTGCATATCTTTGTAGACTCGGGACTTGAATTAATATTCCATAATACATGGCAAGATTCTATTTTAAGAAACGATTGTGCATATTTAACACTTCTTTCAGGATGGTACCGACATTCTCATTTGGAGACTCTTGGATTCTGTACAGTCTGTAAAGACTCAACTGGTTGTAGGACTGTTTTCCTGCTGTTTCTATGCTTGCTTAATCACTTCTACAGAGAGGAAACTTAAATACCCGTTTAAAGAAGCTAGATGAGAAGGAAGACTTCAGTGCCATCATCCTGGCTGCTGCTGGGCTGAAGAGAATGGGCTGGGAAAATCGCATTGGCCAGGTGAGGCGCAGCAAGCAGAAAATACCATTCTCTGCTGAAATACCAACTGTTTGCCTTTCAGACCTTGTGGTTCTCCTACCCAAGATAAGCATGCAATCTTCTGACTCCACTGCCATGTTAGCTTTGATTTGAGGCAGTTCTGGAAGGAGTGGTTGGGTTTTTTGGTTGGTTGCTTTTTTTTCTTCATACAGAAATTTTTCATGTTCAGCTTTCCATGGTTCAGTAACAGTTTGTAATCTGATTCTCACAGCACTTGATGGCACTCGTGTCTAGCAACGCGGCAGTGTGCAAGGCTGACATTTTAGTAATTAGCTAAGTCAAAAAGTGTTACACTCCAGTTGATGGAAAAGGCATTATCTCACTTTTGCGGTGGAAACACTGAAGCATGGGAATGGAGAGGTGATATTTCTTTGGTCTGTCATGAAATCAATTAGTATTAGAGACAGGAATCTGGCTCTTGTTTTCTACATTGTGAACAGTGCAACTTGAATTAACTCTTGATTTTCCTTTCTTCCAGCTCCTAGGCCCTGAAGATTGTCTGTATGCTGTCGGACAGGTACTTTGCAACTTTCATTTCTTAAAGGGCACTGAAAGCCAGCAGCAATATGATATATCTGAGTAGTTAACTGTGCTGAAGACTTCTCATGTCTTCGTTATCAGAAAAGTACTTTGATCTCTTTTGTTGGCTAGTTACACTGTTTGAGGCACAACTTGTTAGGAGTCTGGCAGTCTGCTCTTCTACCCAGGTGTTAGGGGCTGGTTCCTATCAGTAATAGGAGAAACAGTAAATGGGAAAGGTAAATCCATGCACAGCTACACTGGGGCAACATGGCAGATATGGGGCAGGTTCTGGCAGGGTCAGTATTATGCTGCACCAGGATAACTGTGCAAAGCCACCGCAGTGTCTTTTGGTCTGTGATGCTCCCTCGTTTGTGCATGGTGTCCTGACTCCTGCAGGGTGGAGATGAAACACCTGCCTTGGAGCACATTCTTAGTGCTCCTGTTTCTAGGTGGGCAGACTGTTCCAGTCCATGCTGGCTGCGTGGCTGAGCTTATGCAGCTAATATCAAACTTGCTAAACCAGAGCTGGTGATCTGTTAGTGATTGCAAGTGATGAATCTGCACATTCAGTCTGAAAAAGTGATTTTGATCATGCATTTGTCAAGTACCTGCAGAGTTCTAGAATGGTTTGAGGTGGCAGCATGATCTTTTAACACTTTGCCTGAATAAGCCCTGATCTTCTGTTTATAGCAGTTACTGTAGGACAACCCTGCAGCCAGCAGAGTGTATCGTAATTCATTTCTGTGAACATTGCTCCCTTAGTGAAAAGGGTCTGAGCCTCTGTTTCGTGATCAATGCTGATGCATGAAGTTGAAGAATTATATTTTGTGGTGTGTTTCTTCTTCTAGGGTGCCTTAGCAGTGGAAGTTCGTGCCAAAGACCAAGAGATACTGAATATGGTATCTGCCCTGCATGATGCAGACACTGTGTTGTGCTGCATTGCTGAAAGAGCCTTTATGAAGCGTTTGGTAGGTCTGGCACCCTTCCTCTGCCTGCAGCAGTAAATACTGATCTGCTAGTTGACTTGATGCCATAATATGGGAAATCTGTTACACTTCTCTAAAACTGCAAAGGAGAGTACTTCTGAATCGAAAAGGGCCAGAAGAGTGATGGGCAGGGTTGTGTGCCGCCTAAACTTTTGAGAGGCCTCTGCTTTGAATGTGTTACGTAGGAGCCTCAGTGTCAGCTGCTTTGTGTTTTAGGAAGGTGGATGTAGCGTCCCTGTTGCTGTCAACACCCTGCTGAAGGATGGCCAGGTGAGGAGTACTTCGTATTTTTCATGGATTATTTCTGAAAACCTATTCCAAGTGTGTGCGTGTTTCCATATCTTTTCCTGAAGCTAATTTCAGCAGGTATCTTTATAGCCAGTTAGGGCAGATAGTCTCCTGACATGACCCTTCTGTGTTTGTGTCCAAAGCAGGAGTACAAGAATGGGTCTGGCTACTGAGGCTGTCTTTCACAAAATTCCCTTATAATACATACCAGATTCCCCTCTCCACCCCTGCTGCTTATTTCATGCTGTCCTGAGGTCTGAAAGTATTGCTTTTGACCCTACCAAACTTGTTTTTAGACAGTAGAATGTGATTAAGGAGGTGGGAAACTAGAAAAAAACTTCAGCCTTTTCCTTGAGAAGTCACATCTTCCCTAACAGGAAGTGCTTTTCTTATACTTGTACCACTGTTCATGCTGATCCCACTGTATGACAAAAGCCCTTCCCAACAGACTTAGCTTTGTATATTGGGTGGGTTTTTTTAAAGAGGGGGTAGTTGGCTGCTTGTTTGTTTGTTAATGTGGTAATAATCCATTTCTATATTTTTCCAAGTTGTATTTGACAGGAGCAGTCTACAGCTTGGATGGATCTGATAGCCTGAAGGAGACCATGCAGACCGGTGTTAGTTACCCCCATCAGGTACGGGAATCACGGTGGCTTCGAAATTCAAACCCGAAGCTAAATGACAAAAACTGGGCCTTTAGAAATAGATTCTATTTGGTCCGTTTTCTTGTCAGCTATAACAGCACACTGTTCTTGAGGCTCTTCAGACTGTCTTAATTCCTTGCCCACTGTTTTCCTGCTGCCTTACTTTGAGGTATTTATATTTGCAGAATGAAGATGGACCGAATGATGATGTGCAGCATGTTGGCATCACAGCCAAGAATGTTCCTGGTCAGGCCCAGGAAGCTGCAGAGAACCTGGGTGTTGAACTAGCTAGTTTACTTCTGAGCAAGGGAGCAAAGCATATCCTTAGTGTGGCAAGGCAGCTCAATGATGCCCACTGAACCTGGGGTGTGGCCAGCAGGAATGCTACAATTCTAGCTACAAGTCTGTGCAGCTACATCATGATCCTCTGGAGGGATTTATTTCAACATTCACACCAGTCTTACCTGATGTTTGGGTGCAAAAAAACATGAAATATGAAGCTAACTAACTTAAATAGTTTCTGCTCGTCAGAGTTTTCACCCCTCTCCACATTTCTCTAAATTGTTAAGCGTCTCTATGAAGTATTGTCAACAATTTTTGTAGCTAGAGAGCTAAAAGAAAAAAATAAAAATAAAAGCCTTTAAGTGTTCAATTCCATTTAGGAGCAAAGTGCCCATTGGACTTTGGATATAACTGGATACACAACTGTGCTGGTACTAAAATGCTGTACTGTGCTGAGTGCTTTCGGGAGTCGTCATTTGGGCCTTTTCACTCACTGGGTCACTGAAGGCTCCCAGTAGGTTCCTGATAGCATGTCCCTTACAGTAAAGTAGCAGAGATGCTACATTCACCCTTTGTCTTAGCAAAGGTAAATTAAGTTCAGCGTTATCAGGTAGATGCATCTGAAATACTAGCTAATTGGCTAGTATTAAATGAGGGAGCAGACAGACATTTTGGTTTCCCTTGTATGTTCGTCCACACAGGTCATGAGAGCCAGTTAGCTAGAGTTGCCAATGAAGGGGGAGCTGAAGCAGAAGCCCAATTTCCAGATACTGTGGCTTCCTGCACTTGCTACTAGGTCAGCATCCTCTGAGCAGGATTTGATTGTTACAGTGCCTTGAATACTGTAACAGCACCATACTGGGGTCCTGTTTTGTAAATAAAGTTTTATTTTCTAGGCAACGTCCACTGAATGTCCCAGAGGTAGTTAAGAGTTAAAACAACGGTCCTTACGGAGCAGCTCTCACGCTCATTGTTTGACTGGACCCGGGCCGGTGCCTGCCCGCTCCGCCTCTCTCCCCCCCCCCCCCCCCCCCCCAGCTCTCCGCAGCCACGGCCGGCCGCGCCTCTCGTCCCCTTCCCTCCTCCTGCCTCCTCCGCGGATCGCAGCTCTCCCGGTGAGCAATGGGGTGGCCCTGAAAAGGGCCTTTGAGTTGTGCCGGGAGAGCCGGCCTAGTACTCCTGCGACTGCTGCCCGCTGCCCTTCTTGCTGGTCTTCTTGGGCAGCAGCACAGCCTGGATGTTGGGCAGGACGCCGCCCTGCGCGATGGTAACGCCGCCTAACAGCTTGTTGAGCTCCTCGTCGTTGCGCACCGCCAGCTGCAGGTGACGGGGGATGATGCGCGTCTTCTTGTTGTCGCGCGCCGCGTTGCCCGCGAGCTCCAGGATCTCAGCGGTCAGGTACTCGAGCACGGCCGCCAGATACACGGGCGCACCAGCCCCCACCCGCTCCGCGTAGTGCCCGCGCCGCAGCAGTCGGTGAACGCGCCCTACCGGGAACTGCAGCCCAGCCCGGGACGAGCGAGACTTGGCCTTAGCACGGGCCTTACCGCCACTCTTGCCGCGGCCGGACATGGCGTCTCGCTCCACTGCTGAACCGATGCGACTGGAGAGGCCGCGCCCGGCATTTTTATAACCTCCCGCCAAGTAGGGTCCCCCTCATTGGACAGCGCCACCGTCCCCACCTATCGGTGCGTTTGTCGGAAGAAGCTTTTTGCTGACTGGTCGCTTCTGTGAGACCATCGCGCTTGCTCTGAATGTGTTGGCTGCGGGATCCGACCAATCAGCGAGCGAGGCGCCAAATTTAAACCACGCAGAGGCTATTGGTGGGGCCCTCAGCGAGCATGCGTGATGCCGGCCCGCCCACTGCGGGGAGATGCCGATCCCTCAGAGCCTTTCGTGCCGCCCGTCCAGGCCACGGTGCTTTATGAGGGCTGGAGACAGTCCCTGGGCCTGGCTTCGACCCAGAGCGAGGTAGAGGGGCTCCGGGATGCCTACAGACTGAGAGGTATCCCTGTCTGTAGGGGCATTTGCCTTAGGGTGGCAAATGGGGGGAAGAGCAGTTAGGGATGTGAAAAAACCTACCATGAGAGTCTTCTCTGGATCCTTTTGTGAATGTGTGAGCTATATCATGGGTTTATAATATGGGTATATTAAGAGAAGCACCAAAGGAGAGTGAGGAGTCAAAGTGGACTAGGAGAAAAAAAAACATGGGAACACTGAAGGAAAAATAAAAGTGAAGAAAGTGGTAATGTTTTAAAATGTTGCTGATCAGTAGGAATTATCTCTGCAGTCTGTGCTGTCTTACTTAACCCAACTTGTATTTTTTTTTCCCCAGAGTGAGCAGACTGTCTACACTGTGTGCCTCTGGAGGTCTAAGTGCTAGCAACTGAGATTAGGACACAGGTCAGAGCAGCCAGTGGTTCCAGCAAATGGGAAGACTTCAGCACATGCAGGGAGCGGCCAGGGCTAGGTAGAATGCAAGTGTTGAGTGTTCCCTAGCAAAGGAGCCAGACCTAGAGAGCAAGTAGGATAATGGGCTTTGGAGCCCAGGACCAGATCAGGGAGAGATCAGGGTCAGCAGGATGCTCACTGGAGGTAGCGCTAAGCCACCTTACTGGGGAAAATGGAGTGGCTGCCCTAGAAGTACCTATTGGAAGGCCACATTCCTAGATCAGCTAGCAGAGAGATTAATTTCTATGTTCATATGCCTTGATACCAGGAAATCCACTAGCTGGTTACTGGACAGACTGTTTAAGGCCAGGTACGGAATGATTTCATGTCTATGTGGATGTGTTAATGAATATACTGTACTAGTAGACTTACAAACTGATTGGCTGGAGAGGAGGATTCAGCCACTCGTACCATTCGTACTTGAGTGCCGTGTGTTTTCTGTGTTGATCAGAGCTGCTGGACACAGGCATTTTTGCCTTCTGGTAATGCATTCCAAGCCTTGTTACTAGCTGGACTTGGGTGTGGAAAGGTGCGGTGCCCTTGCATCTACTGGGGTACTGGACCTGGCAATTTCTACTCTTAGCCACCTCAGCATCCCCGTTTCTGTTGTTGCATTATTTCACTTTCACTACCACTGCTCTTGCAAAGACTATAATCTGGTACCCCAATGGCTGTTCTATGCTTTTCTGTCAGGTAGGTAGCAATTCTGTGTTGAACTATGGTGCTAAATACTGCTCTATAAATAATTATTTGTATTTGAGGAAAAGAGATTGGCAGTCATCAGGGTCTTAGTTCCGCATTAATAGAAGGATCATATTGATGCCCTGTTAAGACAAGGACATGGTGATCCTTACTCTGCTAGCCTGTTGTAGACGTGTCCTCTTCCAGGGAGGAAGGCAGACTACAAAGGTATTCAGAATTAAAAGCTCATCAGCAGGAACATTCCCAGTAGCCATTAAAAAGTAGGGAGTCCACTGCAGGAATGATCAGCTGCCTAACAGGGTAGAAAGCTAGATATGGATCATATAATCTAGTTTCACTGCATGTCAATATTGTCGAGGCAAAGCACTGCAGGGGAAAGGGTACCATGAATTATTTTATTCTTGGAGCACTCTGAGTTTTGAGTATGGGTTGTAACATGTCATTCTATGTCCATGGACCAAAAACAGGATTGAGAAGCCAGGAACGGAGTCTGGTTTACTTATTCTGCTCACAGATATTAAAGTTGCTGTTTTCTCTCTTGGTGAACAGTAATGTCTTTGCTAGATGTATAGAGATTCCATCTTTCCCACTTTCCCTAAGTGCTGTCATTTGCTTCCCCTCTAAAAGGTATTCCTAATAACAATGATGTCCAAGTAACAGTGAATCTTTTCTATCACAGAACTGGACAAAAGCCTTTGGTGCACAAAGAACATCCCGGTTCAAAACTAGCCCACGCAAAGCAGTTGCTTGTGTTTTGACAGGTATTCTGAGGTTCCCAGAAGGCAGGAACAACATCAGTTGAATCATTTGGTCAAGCAACTGGAGAAAATGGACTGGCAGGTAGAACTCTTTCCCTTGCTCCTGACAGTCCAGTCAGACATCATAAAACAAGCGCACTAGTTGGTACCGGATCGAAAATGCAATCGTGCTGCCAAGGACCTAGGTAAAAATCAGACACATAACAGAAACATTATATTGTCAAATGGTTTACAGGCTGTCAGATTCCTCTTTTCCAAATGGATTTGCTAAGCTTTCCAGCATGCCTTGTTTCATAAAAGAGCGACTAAAAGGCTACTTCTTTTAGGTATAGGAAGATAAATGGCAGAAGTCTGTCCAAAGACATTGTTTCTTTCTCTGATGATTTTAGATCTCAGTGGGAGATTTCTCCATGTGCCTGCACACAGTCACATTCTAAGAACATGTGGATGAGGTAAGAGTTTGGAATAACTCCTTCCCCCTTAAGGAGCCTATATTGTAACATAAACCCCATGGTTTGTATTAGAAAATACCTTATGTCAAAACTGAAATTCAGCATCCTTACAATAAGGTGCTGTCTGGAGCTCTCTGCTGTGACTGGGATCAAGGTAAGTGCTATGTACTTCCTGTCTTCTCCCATCCCTGATGTCATCTGCCTGAGCCCTCAACAGGCTTTCGTTGCAAGTTCTTCCTCTCAAATTGGAAACTGGCTAAGTGTCTCTTTCCTAGTAAGAATCCTTTATCTTAAATCTGAAGATGAAAAGAAGGATTTTATTGTGGGCAGTTAACCAATGCAGGCCTTTCCAAAAGTGATGTTTTTACTACACTATGCTTGAGAATTCACATGCTGAATAGAGGCAGTGGCAGGACCTGTGAAGCATATCCTTATGCTCCAAGTGGCTTCCAAATGCTCCCGCATGCCCCTCAGACTGAGAGACTGCTGAGCCATGTGCCATGCTTACAGAAGTCCACTTGCCGGCAACAACTCTGAGACTGTTATTTGGTATTACTGAAAAACAGGAACACAGCAAAAGGCTGTCTTGAGTAAGAGTGACAAGGCACTCTGCTGCGCTCATGTTTTTCTTGGAACCAATGACTCATGCCTTGGGAATCTTCTTAAGCTAACCTTCTGACTTTTTTTTAATAAGCTCTCAGTGAACAGGGAGGTGTGTGTGGATTTCTTTCCTCCTTGAGGTATGTAAGCCTCTCATTCTCTCCCCCAGGCTCCACAGCTCAACTGCACCTTGTATGAAGAGCATGATATTTTACTTTCCCCTTTCCCCTTAAAACTCTTGAGACTGACTTGTATCTGTTTCTATTGCAGAGTAAATCTTTCTAGTGGAGGAACCCTTTGTCTGACCTGAATGAGTAGCAACAGGAGAGTGAGATTTCGCTCATGGGTGGGTCCGATCAGCTTTATGACAAAATTAATAAGTGTCATATTATTGCATTCGGTGTATTCGCCATCTTCATCTGTTCCACTTCTCACATCTACTACATGCAAGATCTTGACTACCTGAGGAAAGAAATGTTGCACGCTATTTCACCAGGTATTTTTGGTGTTCACTGCCTAGTCTTGCTCAAGAGCCCTTTTGCTGCACCAGCCCTGAAATCCTGGTTGTGCTCTTACTGAAAAGACAGGACAGACTTATGATGGTCCTGGGGCACTTCTATGTGTGGTTATACTGAAAGACTGATTTTTAACACAATCGAGTGACTGTGAGAGATGGTAACAGACTTTCTTCCAGATTTGAGCCAGGCAGTAACTATTGAACCCAGAAGTTCTATATTTTTTCCCACCCTGTTTCTCTTGCACTTGATGACTGCCTCAAAATGCATCTGAATTTTGAATGTTTTCCACAAATTACCTTCAGAATACTTGTTCCCAGGACAGAGAGGTTCCTAGTTTTGAATTTGGAGTAGCTCATCTCCAACTTCCCTGTACTAGGATTAAGCCTAAAAGAAACATTTAAAATTTAGTCCAGACACAACAAGGAGATAGAGAGATCACTTTGTAAGCAGACTTAGATCCATAGCTGAGAAAGAAATCCAGTGGTGGAAGAAACAGGAATAACCTTAATGCACTTAAAAATAGCTGCTGGTATCTAGCCCCTCAAGTAGGGCAAAGAAGATTGCTTCCCATTGCACCCCCAATATATGTTATGTAGTTTAAAGAATAAAACAGAAGAATCTAACAACTGCAGAGAGAACTGCTGATGTGGCATAGTGCTACAGAATGCTTGCTACTATGAAATCTTAGCAGATCCCACTGCCGCAGCATTAAAAGCAGCGTGTGTCAATTTTGATCTTGTAAGTTAGAATCATCATAGTCTAACCTTGTTAAAAATCATCTGAGGGGTGGGCTGGTCAGAAATGTGCACTTCTTTGAGAAACCTCTACTGTATGATCTGACTGTAGCTGGCAGAGTGATCTGCTGTCTTTTAAAGAGAAAACATACTTTGATGGCTTTTAAAAAGAGCACCTTCCACCACCTTTCTCAGCTGGTGTTGGAGGTAAAAGACACAACCTGTAGTACCACTATAGGTCACTTGGTACGTTACCTCGGTAGCCGGTGACGAGGGCAAGGAATGACGTGGAAGAGCTGAGGCAATGAATAGAGGAAGTTGAGTACTTGCGGGATGAAAAAGAGCAGCATTGTTTTGCTGAAGTGTCCCAAGATCCCCACCACAGCAAAGGTCATGCCAGCAAAGTAGCAGAAGGTATCCCCAACAAACACTCGAGATGGGTACCTGCAATCCATGGAGCAGAAAAGCAAAGGTCTGACACGACTGCTATTGCCACAAAAATGACTACTTTTAACCACTGAATGTATGCCCACATTGCAGATCAGGGGCCAATGGGGATCTGCAACAGATCTACGCAGTAAAAACAATTGTAGGTATTTATTCTAAGAATTGCAGGACTGGGACCCACCACTTGACTTCCAGAATATTTTCTATGAAAAGACAGCCAGTGAGGCACAGGAGAGAATGTATTCTGCGTGTTTGGGTGAGCTGGTGTGACTGTAATTGTTCTAATACAAAGAAAAGCTACTACTCCATCCATGCTTTGTGTTGTTGGTTCTGGCAAGAAGCCTTTCTACACTCCAGCATTCCACACCTGCACGTGGTTAAGTGGTTTTGTTTGTTCAAAAAGGGAGAAACTAGAGGGAAAGGATGCTTCCAAACAAATTCTGAATGTCTATCCTCTTACCAGTTGTGGTAAAATAGGCCCAGCGTGGTAAAAAAAAAAGGAATCATGAAGTAGAGAGAAAAAATGTGATCATCTCGATAATCCCCTATAGAAAAAAGAAAAACATGTGTTTGTGATAAGACAAGACTGGTTCATTTTTAGTAATACCAGCTATTGAAATCTAGAATTCAATCTCCCTTTGCTTTTTTTGCCCACAAATGTTTGTTATTTTCCTTACCATTTAGCTCTACAATATTGAATATGATAATGGAAGCAGCTATCACCAGTGACTGTCCTGCTTCAATTCCATTAATTCCGGCAAGAATGTTGATGGCGTTAGTGCAGAACACTGCTAGCATACCCATGTACACGTAGTAGAGGATACCTGCAGATCAGAGCAAGCCAAATGCATCAGTATTTGGAGGCAAAGCAGGCCCTAGACCAATTCACTGAAGCTCTCATTTCTTGCTTTATATGACAACCAATTTGCCTGACAATCTCAGTGAGTTTTGATAGTGGTAGCTTACAGACAAGATTGCTTCCTCTCTTACGAACTGGCCGTGATGTCTACATGAACTGTGACTGTGGCAAACTGCTGTGACACGGCGGCCAGCTGTAGTGCGGTTTCTGTCTTTCTAACATCCTGGTGTTATCAGCCATGTGCTGTGCACCCCAGTACTCGCCTGTATTGCCAGGATCGTGGCAAAATGATTGGTGTCTGTCTATGCGCAGCTGAATGTGTGCTGGGTTTCTGGATGTTCTTTCCAGCTTAACGTTTAGTGGGTTGAGCGCCACTCTCTTACTGGTTACTTAAGCAAATCCTTAGCCTGCTCCCTCTGCAGCACGAAGTGCTTCATGTGATCCCTTGCACTGACTGTTTGCCACATTGATGACGGGTTCTAGTGATTCATAACTTACCCAGGTTCAAGTGCATGCCCAGCAGCACACGGAAGGGCTTAGGCACCACAATGGTCGTGTTCCCAAAGTTGGTGAAGTAAACCATGAGCAGTGGGAGGGAAGCCATGGTAGGAAGAAGCAATTTGTGGCGCCAGCGCAGGTCCAGAACGTCATCTGCAAAGCCCAGGAAAACCATGCAGCAGATGGCAAGGAGCGAACCGATGAGCTCCACGAACTGCAGGACAGAGAACAGGACCCCGGTCACCGGTGGCCATTCCCTGCCCCTGCCTGCCATGCTTGCAGCACTAGACGAGCCTCACCTCGTCGTGAGGAAAGGCCACGCACTGCTCCTCCACAAAACATCTCAGAAAGGGCACGGGGATGAAGCAGAAGAGGATGATCAGGAACACGGCACCGCTGATCACGCCCTGTGCTTCGGGGCTGGAAAGTAGAGTGGGGGAGTCAGCCGTGCCTGGGCCGGCCCCGCGGGGCAGCTCCGTGGGGCAGCGCTACTCACACGGGCCGCCTTGAGGTCTTGTTGAGGTCCTCCCCGAAGAGCCGCGCGGCGAGGAAGTGGTCCGTGAAGGCCGGGATCAGCGTGAGCGTGGCCGCGAAGCCCAGCAGCGACCCGCCGAGGTTGATGAGGAGGGGCACGGCGGGCCAGGCCGCCATGGCCGCGGCGGGTGCTGCCCTTGCCAAGGGCGCGGAGCGAGGCCGGGCGGGGGCGCTGCCCAGCGCCTTCCCGGCCCGGCGCTACGCGGACGGCGCCGGATGCGCGGGGCCCTCGCGGCCTATTGGGGGCGGGGGCGCCATCTTTGGCCCTGGCATGAGCTTCCTGCCGGCACAGAGCTCTGCTCGTACGACGGCCGGGATCGGTAGCGGTTTCAGCCGCGCTGAGGCCGTGTGGCGGGGCCTGTCCCCGGTGCTACTCCTCCTCCGCGAGGTTCCTCCAAAACTCTGCGCCGCGAGCAGCACTCGCCCGGGGACGGCCCAGCCACGGGCTCCACCCCGCAGTGCCCGCAACAGCCATGGCCACCTTGGCCCCTCCGTTTCACAGGTACGTCACTTCCTGCCATGCGGAGAGCGGGTGAGCCCCAGCGGAGGGTGGGCGGCCGGGTCCGCGGCAGCGCTGAGTGAGGGGCGGCTCCGCCGCTTCCCGGCCGGAACCGCCTTCTGCCCAGCTCTGGGGAGCCGCGCTGCCGGGCGGCTGTGGGCGAGCCCCGGCCAGCGCAGTCACCGCCGGCCGGCGGGGCGGCGAGCCATGTTACCGAGGCGCAGAATGCGCGAGAGCGGAAAAGTGAGAGGCCGTCGGGTTCGTTTCCTCACGTGTTTCCTCAGATGTCGGGAAAATTCAGTAAAATACCTTACTGGAGATTTTTGATTGTCAGGGAATCTGTAACTGCTGTTGCGCCCTCGGGGCATTTTTGGGGGGTGGGGAGGGGAAGGCAGGATAGGCTCAATGTCCATTCACTGTTCTGTTCATTCAGGCGGGAGTCGGTGAGCCGAGGGGGAGACGCAGCAGAAAGTCCGGTAGCCGCAGGAAGAACTATTACGTGCCCTGCACCTGTATGGCAATCTGAAATAGTTTCTGATGGCTTTATCTGATTTTTCTGTTGGCTTTATGGCCACCTAAGGAGCTGCTGCTGTGTTGAGATGCCACTTCTGCTCTGCTGTCTATTGCACATATGCAAAAGTGATTTTGTAAACCTTAAATCAACTTTGAGGCGGGCACATGGGTACTGCCGGAGAGGAAAGCACAGCACAGAGGCGCAGGGGAGCATGTCTGGCCAGAGGCCGCTGCTACTTTGGGTTGTGACTGTCGGGAGGTGATCAAAACTCGTGTCACTTGCCCTCCACGGCGAGACTGGCACAATCGGGAGCAGACGAACGGAAAGGTTCTGCCTTGCTGCTGTGTCCTGCGTGCCTGGTGGGAACGGGGTAGTGACTCCCAGCAGAAAAGAGCGTGACGTGAAGGAGAAAAGCGTCGTTAATCGAAGGTCGGAAAGCCGGTGGGGACCTGGGCTTTCAGATCGCTGCTGTGCTGTTTCAGTCTCCCGGAAGAGAAGGCTCGCGGCAGCAGCCGTGAGGTCTCCTGGCCGTTCAGAGCGGGTGCCACAGCCCGCCCGCAGGCACGGGGCGGAGCGGCGGGCGGGGGCTGCGCCGCGACTCGGGCGGCGCCGCCGGGCCGCGGGGGGCGCGCGCGCACCGCCGCGCCGGAAGGAGAGAGGCGGCGGCGGGTGCGCGTGCGGTGCCGCGGGGCTGCGGCGGGGCCACGTGCACCCGGTGCCGCGAGCGGGGCAGCGCCGCGGCCCGCCCGCCATGCCCGCCGCGCCGCCGTGAGCGCCGCGCTCTGTGCCATGGGGCCGGACCTGGGCTGGGCCGCGCTGGTGCTGCTCTTCGCCGCCTCGCTGCTCACCGTGGCGGCCTGGCTGCTGCAGTACTGGCGGTCCACGGCCCTGCGAGCGCTACGGCGTCGCGGAGCGGCGGGGGAGGAGGCCGGGGCCCGGGCGCTGCTCGCGGCCCTCCTCGCCCTCAGGTCCCTACGGGAACAGTGGCAGCGAGCTTGGGTGCGAGCTCTCAACAGCCAGGCGCGCCGGCACGGGGTACGGCAGGGCACGAGCGGGGGAGCGCGGGGAGCGGCAGCGAGGTGAGGCGGGCCGACCCGCCTGCTCTTTGTTCGCGGGTGCCGGGACAGCCCTTGTCCGCATGGCGCTCCCGGCCGGAGGAGAGGTTAGGCACCTTGCGCACGGCTCGGTTCGGCCTGCGTGGGAGCACGCTGCGGTGTGCGAGCGCGGAAAGGGCGCAGTGGGTTACCACGCGTCGTTTAACGCGGGCTGGGCCAATACTGCTGTCACTCTGATGTTTCCACAGCAATCTCTTCGAAATTCTCTGGTATTGATTTTCTTTAGTCTCCCAGTATTACCATTGTATTATCTGCAGTTTTGAAGTTCACGAAGGAGAGTATGCCTTGATGATTCCATATGGAAATAATTCCATTATAGTTTGTGTTGCCTGCAAGGCAGGGACTTAATGCGCACAGAAACTGCGGTCCAAAGCAGTCCAAAGTCTACTGCAATCTTTTTTTTTTTTTTTTTTTTTTTTTTTTCCTGTCGCGTGAGTGGGAAGGGGTTGCCTTTCTGTTAAATTGTATAGGGAAATCAAGAGCTAGAAAAGATTAGCAGGAAGCTCACATATTTGAAGAAAAAGCAGTTAAAGTCTTGAAGAACGTGATGCAGACTTGGGTTTAAGATTTCCAGCAAGATAGGAAAAGTATCTCCCTTTCTGACAAAGTGACAAATTCTAGGCTGGATTCAATGTGAAGTGCCTTCCCCCACCGGGCTTAGTGCTCCCCCGCTTCCCCTGTAGAAACTCACCCTCTGCTTCCATGCCCCTGTTATCACAATGCAATAGTCGTCGTGTCAAAGTGTCACTGGTTTCCCATATGTGATATGCCGTGTTGAATTACTCAGATTATCACAAAATTACCCCTGAAAGTATAAGTTCCAGAATTTAGGACTCCTATAAAGGGAAGGTTAGCCAGTGGCTGAATTGGCATGGAGGCCCCTGGAAGGCCACACTTCAGTTTCTGCTGCAGCTGCTCCTTGTCTGGAGCATGTCTGCTCAGAAGGCAGCATTGCCTCAGTGAGTTGTTGGGTCTAAAAGCTGTTCTCTGAAGCGGGGTCTGGGAGTTGTCCTGGAGGACTTTGTCTTATGTGAGATTCTGGATGAGATTTGGACTTTCCTGGAGGTGCTTATGTCTGTGAATTCAAGCTTTAACTGGACACCTTGTTTCCTTTCTCTGTATAGACAAGCCGAGGTGGGTAGAATTACAGGGTGCAATAGTTCTTAGTGCTGACTGGATTTGTGAAAACAGGCTGGAGTGTCTCTGGGACCTCACATCATTCATCCTCTTTGGAGCTATCAGGGTGACTCTGACTACTGGGACCTAACAGAGTTTCCTCTTTGCAGAGTTCAGTGCAGATCACATTTGAAGAGGGTCCTCAGTTACCACAAGCTGCAAATATAAGTTGTGTGACATGCAAGGGACAGTCGGACCACAGCATGGTAAGGCTTTGGTGTTCTGAACTGTACAGTTTGGTGTAATGGTGTGTTCTACAGAGACTGCAGAAGCCTTTCTGATGGCGATGGTGGAACCAGGGAGGTTTTGGGTGAGGTCTTTTTGGAGGAGTTTGGAGGCCTCTCTGCTGTTTGGAGGCTCTGGAACTGTGCGTTGGTAAGCTCTGTGAGGGAAGATGTGTCGGTGGAGCCAGGGTGTATGAAGGCTGAACCCAAACATCAGGGTTCTACTGTGGAGAGCAGAAGAGAGCTCTTGTCACAGCACAGGGTCTGAAGTGGCAGGTTTGCAGCGTGGAACTTGGTGAGAATAACACAGCTGCCTCTTGCCGGGATATAAACTCATATTTTCCTTTTCTTTTTAGGTGCTGTGCTGCCATCTGTCAGCTGAAGCTGTGAAATTCCCTGTCTCTGTTACTCAGCAGTCCCCAGTTGCTGTTTCTGTGGACACGTATCATGTCACTTTGGCTGTGCTGCAGGCTCAGGTAAGGATTACAAGAAGTTAAACATCAACCTTACTCCTCCATCTAGTCCCACACTGATCGAGGAAGGAGGACCTAATTCAGTGCAAATAAAGGCCTGGTTGGGCTGGAAGAAGCGGTGTGCTGTCACTAACATTTGGTGAGGTAGCAAATATTCCCCATCTGCATGCCGAGTCTTGTTTTCCAAGTCTTCATCTGCAGATTTTGGCTATGAAACATAGCTGTAAGAAATTCCAGAGAGTTTTGAGATATGGCAGCATTCTATACACTGCTTTCAAGTGGATATTTAAGAAGTGAGAAGTTCAGAGAATTGAATTCCCCTCGTGGCATAATGGAAGGGGAAAGATATGTCCTATGGATATGTAAAAGTATGGTGTCCTGGTAGTGGGTGAAAAAAAGAAATCTATGGTGAGGAGTAGTTTCCTTGTCAGTTTCTCTCATTACGTTCACGATGCAGCTTTTTCTGTTTGTTGGATACCGGAGATGCTTATTCCAGGAAAGAAGCTCTGAAATCACAATGGGTGGTAGCTCCATACTTAACCTTCTGGCTGGATTTGATTCTTTCAAATGCAGTTTTGTTTCCATCATGTTGAAGGACATGACGCTGGAGATGGTATCTTGCTTGGAGGCAGTATGCTCATATGTGCACCAAAAAAAAAAGAAAAAAATAGACATGGCAAAATTAGAAGTAACTCAGTGGTAGCAGAAGCCAATCCCATGCTGTTGGAGACAGTTTGATGCTTGTTCTGGAACCCTTTTGCTCTCAGAAGCTGTATTACAAATTTCAGCCTACTTTTATCAGGTCATTCCAGTTTGATTTTGTACCTCTTTTCTGTGGTCATTTCCTCCAGAGATCCAGAGCTCCAGAGAGCTCCTCTCCCTCTTTAGCACGTAGTGTGCCTGCCGCCAGTCTAGTTATGGGCAGCAGTGGCAGTTGGTTTTAATTTCTGAAAGGTCCCCTTTTTCACATCTCATCTAATTGCTCCCCTACTCACTGTCATTTTCTAGGTCTCCTTGTCTGCACCTGGTGAAGTTTTGGGTTGATTGTTTGTGTAAGGAGTTGCATGTAGCATTCTCATTGAGGTCTTGCTGCTGCTGCTTTATGAAATGCAGTTTAGATTACCACATGCCTGCCTGTGTTTTCGAATACTTCAAGTACTGTGTTTCCAATTGTGCCCTGTGCCCTGTCTATTCTGCACACCTCTTGTTGGTTACTTACATGGCCACTGTGTCTCATATCTGTTGGCTTTTGTCCAGTGACCTTCTGTGTTGTCAGTAAATGTCAACCTGGCAATTGAGAACTATATTGAATTTCATTACCTAGTTTTTACTAGAGCTCTCAGGTCAGTTCCATTCCATTCCTGTGTGGTTCTGCCTCTGTCTGTCACATTAATGATGCTTTTATGGGTACGTGGGCGTGCAACTTTTTAACTTCAGCTAAACTACAGGATGGTGTATAGTTTGGTTTGTTGTTGCAGACTGTTGGTGACCTGGGTGACCCAGGTCTTCAACCTGAGGATCATCTAGAGATGCATTGTTAACTTATAAATGGTTGTGCTTACATTTAGCAATGCCTAAGTGATGTAACTCCATAAATATCCTACCTATTGGTGTCCAGTTGGGCACTTTTGGATTGTACTCTGCAGGCTTTTTCTTCAATAAAAGAAAAGACGGATCATTTTTCCCTCTGGTGGTGCCTGGGCATCCAACTGCAGTGAGGAAGCCAGATCTTGCTATGGAGCTTCTGCAGCTGCTTCATCCTGTAGGCCTGGGAGCACTTGCGTTCTTATGTTCTGTTTTTTACCGTTGCGCTGGTGTGAGGGCCTTTCAGTTGCTGAATTTGGAATGGGGCAAAAATCAGCTAATGTAAGCAGAAACTGTTTCCGACTATGGATATTTATTCTGGGCCAGGTGGAGATCCACTTGGAGGAGATGCAGAATGAGGGTCTCCTGGTGTCATGGACATTCAAAGACAGACCAGAGTTGGACCTTTTTGTTCTTCCACGACTTGGTCTTCCTGAGGTGAGTGGCTAACAATGGGAGGCTGACTGTGAGCAGAGAAAGGGAGGAAGGAGCAGAAACAGCTAGAAGGCAGGCTGCTATGGAGGAGAAGGGTTGGCAACTCACTGCCATGGCCCTTCAGGGCAGTGGAGGGGATTCTTTCATCCTGGAATTGGTACTAGCTCAGCTGTGTCAAAGCAGCGTCCTCAAGAGGGCTGAAGTGGCACCAGTATCTGTTGAAGGCTTTTCAGTCTATGTAGGTTCCTCCTGCTGTTGTCAGAGGTAGAGCTGCAAAATGAGCTGGGTTGCCGCTTTCTTTGTGTGAGGTGGTGTTTGTTGTTTGTTGTTGTTGGTTAAGTTTGGTTGGGTTTTTTTGAAGGGATTCATTAAGATTTAAGAGATTAATGTGGGGAATCCCTGGGTTAGAGGTTTAATAAACAGAATGTGGGTGTATTTGCACTTCCGTGATCCAAATGGGTTGGTTGATCTGTTGTTTCATTGACACCTTTGTTACTGTATCCTGAGTAGTTACAGGAATTTGGCTGTTTTCCCAAAAGAGTGGTGGCACCACCTCCTGAGGTGGTGAGCATGTGACAAACTATAAAATCTGTATTGTAAAAATTTACACCAGATAAACTACAGAAGTAGATGCTTAGTTTGTCTCATTTAGAAAGCTTGTATTTGCCTGCAGCTGCTACATAGAAGCTTTAAGCTCTGAGGAGGGCGAGCATGGAATATGGGAAGAGTATTTGGGAGGTTATTACTGGGAGAATGACTGTGTAGCATATTAGAGGCTTGAGAGGCAGATGGAGCCGTAAATGTGTCCGGTTTTTTATGACATTCCTGCATTTCCCCTTGGTTTACGGAGAGAAGGATGAAGGGAGAGCAGATCTGTCCACTATAAAGGATCTGATCGAAGATACCATTGTCAGCACGAAGCCAGCCATGATGGTGAATTTGATGGCCTGTTCCGCTGGAGCCAGTACGGTAAGTCACTCTTCTTGTGTCATTCTTGTGCCTCAACACCGGCCCCAAGACACTTCTGAGGGCTGAGGCTCAGGCAGGAATCCAAGGCTGGAGTTTCACTTCTGGGCGACAGCCGAATCCTGGCCTGCACTGTCACAGGAGTTTGGGTACTGTGACGTGGTGCATAGAGATAATTAGAAATTGCTCCCAAGGGCAACTCCTTCCCAAATACTCTTTTTTCTTGAATGCTGATTGTTGGTCATCTACTTGTGGAGCTGGACTGCCTGAGGTACATCTCTCTTTTGGCAGTCGCCCTTGCTCTGAACACCAAGGCTCTGTCCAAGGCAGCCTTTGCAGACACAGAATGGCCCATGTAGTTGACTGTCTCATAGCCAGCAAGCTTGTTCTTGCCCGTCTCCTTCTCCGTCTGCCTTAAACTTCCCATCTGAAATAACACAAGGGCCCACTGGAGGTCAATAGGCTTGGAAACCTGCAGCATCTCTTGATGGCTTTGTGGGTATTCCCATGTTGGTGTGAAGAGCTACTTAATAGCTACAAGGACAATGCGTCTTGCTGCTGTCTGGTGGCGAGTGAACGATAAAGGTATTGGTCTCGCTCTCGTCATTCCTCAGGTACCCAGCAATAAGTTGACTCGAGAGTCCCCATCCGGAGTAGCAGCAGCCCCTCTGGGTTCTAAGCTGTTGCTCCGGAATCTTCGAGTGCTGAACTTGGGCTGCCAGGGGAAGGGAGGTAAGCGTGAAAACATTGCTAATCCACAGGGGCAAGCGTGCAGGTGGCGAGATTGGAGCGAGTGGATGTTTTGGGTGGGTTTGAATGGAAAAGAGGGGACGCCCCTCATGTGCTTGATGAACCACTGCCTCTTGTTGACGAGTGCACATGTGCCCACTGTCTCTCTTGCAGGAGGTGGGGAGATACGCTGCATGGCAGAGCTAGACAGCCCCCCGCAGCAGAAGTGGACAAGGCCAATGATAGGAGGCAGTTTAGGTGCTGCAGGAGAGATGGAGTGGAATGACGAGTTCTTTCTGTAAGTGTCTGCTCTCCTTCTGGCTGGCACAGTGTAGGTAGACCGGCACGTCTCTGGGCATCATTACCCTGCTGCAGTAAGTGATGTGCATGGTGCAGAGGTAAAGTCTGCGCCACAGGGCAATGTCTCTTTATGCTGCCCCTGGACCACTGATTCCGGCATTTGGCCCCAGCTTGCGTACATATTTCTTGCTTCTCTGGACACTCTGTGTTTTAACTGGGTGGGCAGAAATGCTGATTGTAGGCACAGCAGGTGCTATAGGGCTGTAGCATAAACAGCCTTCCAGAGGGATTGCCCTCTCAACTTCCACTGTCAGCCTACGCAGCTCTGCAGGGTTCACAAACCAGAGTTCTCATTTGTGTAGTTTGGTGCTCTAGTCATGTCCTCCACGGTAGTGCAGGCTACTGAAGCTTTGGAGAGGGTGATGAGGCATGTGAGGTTTGAGGGAGGGGAGATACAGAATGAGATTGTTTGCTCCATGGCCACTTAGAAAAAGATTGCATAACACCAGCCTGTCTTTGGTTTCAACAGGGAGTTGGGACCCAGAAGCAAAGAACTTAAACTACAGGTGCTGGGGAGCAGCGACAGAGGGGGAAGTGAGTACAAACACCCATAACATGGGTTTTAAGACTGGGAGGCAAAAATGCCTAAGGGACTCACTGTGCTTTAAGCTCACTCTGGTTCTCTGTTGGTACAGCGTGTGATGACTTCTGCAGAGGATTTTTCATATTTAACTTTATGTGAGCTTCTGTGACTCTGTGAAGTAACTCGTTCTGTTCTTCTTGCCAAAACGGTCTGGGTCTGACCTTGAATTGGGAGGCTCCTGTGGCCTGCCTGTCTGCATTCTGAAGCAGGGAGAAGCATGCAGGATTTTGCCTCCTGTATTAGGAGAGCTTTGCATAAGGCTCTTAACTGTTTTTTTTTTGTACTCAGCTGGGGACTAACTATGGCATCTATTTTTGATGGAGGCCACACAGTGATCACCTTTTAAAGGGAGTTGATTCCTGAATTGTTAAAGAGGAGCAGAGGAGTACTGCTTGCCCCTTCTCCCTCTTGAACCTGGGAGTTAGTGGAGTTGTGGTGATTTGCTGTGTTTGCCCATTGTGCTGCTTCCCTAAAGCAAGGATTACCTTAGAGATGTCTGAGGTGCTGAGGTCACGTGAAGTGTTTCATTTTTGCTCTTCCTTCTTGCAGATGTGCTGCTGGCATATGCCACACTTCTGATAGATTCTTTGGGCAAGCAGCCCTCTGGGAGACAGGTCTGCTCCCTGGCCCCGGGAGCTGGACAGTCACTGACAGCTGAAGCTACCATTACATTGGAGGTGAGCTCATGACCCCACAAGCTCTGCACCCATGCATGCTCTGGAAGAGCTCATAATGTGAGCCTCTAGCTCACATGCAAACCACATGCGTGTTTGGACCGGAGCTTAGCACAGAGGGCTAGCAGACCCTTGTGCCATGGAGAGGTGGATGTCACCTGACCCTTGGTCCCTGAGCCTCCCACTGTTGAACTGATACTGTACTGGGGATGGCTCCTTGGTGCCCAGAGCTGTAGCTTTTGTTGCGCAAACATGCCTGCCTTTCCATCTGGGAAGAAGAGTGCCTCTCTGATCAGTGCTTTACTGTTTATAGCTGCTGTTCCAGGAGTCTCCCGTATCTTTGAATGCTCCGCATGCCACATCTCTGCGAACCAGCATCACTCCCACTAAGAAGGTGGAGATGGACCGGACCATCATGCCCGACGGCACCATTGTGACTACTGTCACCACAATTCAGTCCCGGCCCAAGGCAGACTGCAAACTGGGTGAGGCTGCGCAGCAGCAGGTGTATTGTTCAGGTGGCTACTACGGCAGCACTGACTTAGCTGCGATATTCCCATGGCTGCTCATGAAGGCAGTAGCAAAACCGTTTAGCCATCACACCTGGTTATTTTGCAGGCTCATGCTTTACGTATTGCTTTTGGTGTGTGGGTCAGAACATGGGCATCCTTGCTGTTCCCCTAGCATCTTCGTGGCTGGCTGGAAACTCTTTTGTAGCCCTAGGGGAGAGAATTGCAGTTCTGTGTCTGGGGGAGGTGAGGAAAGGATGAGCCTTTCGGACACCCTTTTGGTGGTGGGAGGTCTAATGCACATGCTGCCACATAACCTCTGCGTGATGTCAGGCTAAGTGTTTAGCCATGCTTTCTCTATTTTCTTCACTGCTAAAGAAGTTACGCTGAACATACTGATTGTGGAGCCAAAAGCATGTTGACCTGGCTTACTAGGGGTTGTTGCTGCTTGTGGTCTGGCATCCTGGTGAATGTGGTGCTGGGTATTTCAAGAGGTGGGGCTGGGAAATGACGTGAACGAGGTATTGCTGTGCGTCTGCTTCACAGGACTGCAGCCCAGAAAGGCAACCATATCCTGGGCTGCATCAAAAGAAGCGTGGCCAGCAGGTCAAGAGAGGTGATTCTCCCCCTCTGCTCTGCTCTTGTGAGACTCTGCCTTGAGTACTGTGTCCAGCCTTGCGGCCCCCCAACACATGAAAGACATGGACCTGTTGGAGTGAGTCCAGAGGAGGACCACTAAGTTGGTCACATACCTGGAACACCTCCCTGTGAAGAAAGGCTGAGAGAGTTGGAGCTGTTTAGGCCAAAGAAGAGAAGGCTCTGGGGAGACATTACAGCAAGCAACCTTCCAGTACCTAAAAGGAGACTTACAGGAAGGCTAAAGAGTGATTTTTTTACAAGGGCGTGCAGTGATAAGGCAAGGGGGAATGGTTCTAAGCTGAAGGAGGGTAGATTTATATTAGCCATTAGGAAGAAATTTTTCCTTCCGAGGGTGCTGAATTCCTGTCACAGGTTGCCCAGGGAAGCTGTAGCTGCCCCATCTCTGGAAGTGTTCAAGATCAGGCTGAACGGGGCTTGGAGCAACCTGGTCTAATGGCAGTCTGGTTGGAACTAAGTGGTCTTTAAGGTCCCTTCCAACCCAAACCATTCAGTGATTCTGATCTTTTCCCAGTAGGCTTCTTACTGCTTTGTTGCCACAAAGCCTTACCAGAGCTGCCTTACCGGCTCTCCGAATGCTCGCTTGAGGCTTTTTGGGGTTGCGTGTAGGGGGGTACACTATGATAGTGTAGTAGTGTAAGCTTCGTCTCCATTTACTGCTATCTCGGTGTCTCTTTTGCTGTGAAGATTCACCATCGAGGTCGCCTTCCAAAGTGGAAGTGACTGAAAAGAAGACAACAGTGCTCTTGGAGACCGGCTGTCCTTACGGCCACTTGCCCAGCAGTAGCCGTAAGTGCTTGGAAATTTGAGGCTCTTACTGAAGTAACTGTGTTCCTTAGCCCGTTTTAGAAAGTGGCAGTCTGAGTGCGGTTCCCTGAACTTGCTTGCATTCTCTGCTTCAGAGAATGTCCAAGTGCCTGAGTGAAGGTGAGGGCAGAAGGCTGGTGGTGGTGGTGCGTGGGCAGGTAAAAGACATTCCCCTTTGATTATCCAGTCAGTGACTATGAGTGTTTCCTTGCTTGACAAGAACTTTCCAGGCTATCTGGACCCAAACAACTTCGGTCACCCTTGCACTTGGGGCTCTGATTGTGTCTAGAACAGAGCACTGCAGCCGTTTTGACTGTTTGCTGCCAAAGCAAACGATTGGGAGTCTTTGGAAATCTTTGTTGGGGTGGGGGGGGCGGGGGGTGTATTTTAATCATATGCCTGGTGGGAAATGAAACTTTTCAGGTACCTGAAAAAGCCAAGAGCTACCTATACAGAGCTTCCTTCATTTTGTTTATTTGGACAAGTCTGTCATAGACTGTGGGTTGGGAAAGTATGTTCGTGTGCATGTAAGTTGCCTATTGCAAGCATTGCGGTCAGCGAGCGACCTTTTGCCTCTGCTGAAGGTTGCTTCTCCAAGCATTGGTATTTTTCTTGTGCTCAGGGGATAGCCATTTGCCCAATGGCTTGGATCCAGTGGCTGAGACGGCAATCAGGCAGCTAACTGAGACGAATAACAAGACCACCAAGAAGACACCAACGAAACGTAGTACACTGATCATCTCAGGAGTGTCCAAGGTCTCTGGTAGTTAGGAGCTGCATTTCCAGTCTGGGAGGTTGTTTCTAGGGATGCGTGAAACTAACGTGTCCTGCAGGGACCGGTGTGGGAAGGTTCCAGCACGGATGACTGGCTCATCAGAAGCCTTTCACTGCTTCCCAGTGAGCATTAAAAGGTTCCTTGCCAGTCTGCAGGGCAGCTGCCAGTGGGAGTTCACAATGGGCAGCTGCAGAAAGGGATGTGGCTGCCATAGCTGGTTTTGAACCTTGTGGAGAATATAAGGAGTTCTCCCTGAACTTTGCTGTGGGAGTGAGGGATGTGCAGCAGAACGCTTTGTAATCGGCCATGTTCCAGTATACTTCAGCCAAAGAGTGACAATTGTCCATTGGTGCCATCTAGCACTGATAATCTGCACTGGGCCACCCATATGTAGCTGTAGATGGAAGTAGGCAGATGAATGCAATTCTTTTGATCTTGTGTTCATGTTTGTCTGCCCCTCTAACCCCCCTTCAGGTACCTATTGCTGAAGACGAAATGGCACTTTCTCTGGGTTATGCTACATCCCTGGAGGCCACAGCGTATGGGGACTCTGAGGCAGAGAGCACAGCTGACCAGATGCATGATTTTACCGAATTGTCGCGGCCACTGGAAGCGTCGCCATTGGGTCAAAGGGACAGTCAGGAGCTGGATGAGACAACGCGATCAGACATCTCTGAAAGACCATCCGTGGAAGATGTTGAGTCTGAAACAGGCTCCACGGGAGCCCTTGAGACGAGGAGCTTAAAAGATCACAAAGGTAAGGATGAACTGTTAGGTAGGGTAGCTAACGTGAGCCCATAACATTGGCTGTACACGAGGACAAAGTGACATCCAGGTTCCCCACCCAAGCATGGGGTCTGCAGCCACCTTTCAGCATAGCAAAGAGCAGCTTCTGATGGAGCTGGAAAGAGCCTGCCTTTGTCTTGTCATTTGTCCACTGGAGTGACTTGAAAGGCCTTCATTTGTAGGTGTCTGATTCCTGTAGCCTTTCAAGTTTCTGTGCTCTCTTAGACAGGAACCCTGTGCAGCCTGTGTATTATAGAGAACCCCTTATCTCTCCCCGATCTCCAGGTCCACAGATCAGGCGCATGTCCGTAAATAGTGATTCATCCTCTGAATTTGGCCACCTGTGGTGTGGACATGGAGGCTGCCTGGCAGTATGGATTGTATGGGCCTTGATTGCCCTCCTTCTTTCTCTGTTAGTATCGAAGCAGCTAGTGCCTCTGACCTGTCGTAATGTAAGATGTTCACACAAACTCACTTCTTTTAAATGATAGAGTGGGCTGCCCCAACCTAGCTGCTGTCCTGGCCTTTCCACACATTTGTCAAGTGGATGGTGCCCCTTGCATTTTTCTGCTACCAACGTACATAAACAAATGCAAATCAAAATCTTGATTACTCCGAATATTAGAGTGGGACAAATTTTGGGGAGTTGTACCCTGTTACAGCTAGATATGGTTTGAGCTGCGGAGGCCTGGCGGCTGGGGAAGAGAGGGAAAATGGAAAGCAAACCCCCTCTGTAGGAAATGCTGTTGTAGTGTTATATGGCATGCAGGTTTTGGATGTGTCTTTCTGATCCATTTGAGGTTGAAAGCAATTGGCATCTCCATCTTTTCCTGCCTGTGGGAATCATAAGGAGCCATTGGCATTATTTGCCTCCAGACTGGGCACATGATGAAAACGTGGGCGGTTGTTCCAGGCGCTAGGTGACAAAGTTAATCCCTGTGCCCTTGAGACAGGCTGGTCTGAGAAGCCTTTTCCGTCTTGTATGTTCCTCTCAGGGTCTTCAGGTTCAGGTGATCTCGCTTGTTTTCCATTCATATGAGCATTGGTTTTCATTTGAAATACTGCATTGCTTCCACTGAGAGGAGGATATTGTGTAAAAGGAAGTTTATGTAGAGGGGAGATGGGACGGAATGTTTAGTGAGACAGCTTGTTGGCTTTGCAGTCTGTCACAAACTGAGACTTTGCCTTGTGTTTGGAAGCTGGGATTAGCCGACTTGCTGCGCACTTCTGCCTCTCAGTGCGGAAGAGGACTGCTGTGTATCCGAGAATGGCCGGGTGTCTTACTGTCCCTGAAACTTGCCAGTGGAGGACGCTGTCATGGTTTCTGTCTCCTTCCTGTCTCTGCAGTTAGCTTTCTTCGGAGTGGTACCAAGCTCATCTTCCGGAGAAGGAGCAAGCAGAAGGAAGCAGGCCTGAGCCAGTCACACGATGACTTGTCCAATGTCACTGCCCACTCCACCACCAGAAAGAAAACTGGTAGCTTCTCTCACCGCCTCATCAAACGCTTCTCCTTCAAGTCTAAATCCAAATCCAAAGGTAGTGACAACACATCAGCTGGTGTGAACTGAAGGAGGGAGAAGCCCATTGGAAAGATTTCTCAGAGATCGTTTTCTAGTCTCTTGTCTTCCCACTCCATGGTATCTGTGACTTGCAGCCCAGTTCTTTCCAACCTTGGCTGAGGGAAGATACCCCAGTGCTTTATGCCGTTTGGGGAGTGGAGGTGGCGAACCTGGGACTTAGGCTGTTTGGCTGCCTTAGCTTAGCCTTTTCTGCTTGTTGCACCCCACCGTGCTCTCCCAGAAAATCCAGGTGGCATGCTAATCCCCCTGGGGGTTCCAGGAACTGCAGAAATTACTCTGTGTGTGTCATCAGGTGCCTCATGGAAACGGGGGGCAGGTCTCTCAAGTGGCAACCTTCAGAGTTAAAATCCAGAAACTACTGGGTTAGCTACAGTGCTGAGAGGTGTGGGATGTAGCCTCATTGAGCTCTTCTAGTGACAGAGAATGATGCCGTCACTTATGATCTAAATGCTGTTATTGCTTGTGCTCAGTGCAGAGGCTGTCACTTGAGGTGCGCTGCAGGGTGATGCGTTCCTGGGCTGTGAGCTCTCAGGAGACGGCTGTCAGCTGTCAGAGTTGCGGTCCTCCAGCTGGCTCTGCCATTGGAACAGTCTCTGGTTCAAACAGCTCTGAGGAACCCATGTTTTCTGTGCTCTGTTGGTGAAGGAAGAAGTCTCTAAGAAGAAGGAAGTTTTAACCGCTGCACAAGTTTTCGTAGAAGCCTGAGCCCTTGCAAGAATGCCCAGTCAGAGCTGTTGGTTCTGCCACCCTGTGCAGCCACCCTGTGATGCAATGCTCCTTCCACATCTGTGTTCTTGAACAGGGAAGAGCCTGTACTGAATGCACACACCAGCTGTTGTATGAGCAGATCCCTTACTCCTGGGGGTGGTTAGGGATGTTGCCAAAGGGCCGCCAAGCTGTCTTCCAGACCTACCGAGTGTCCAGTCTCATGCTGTCATGGTTCTTGTGCCAAGGACTGGCACCATGCTGGGGATGGATGGCAAGGACTAAGGCAAGGAATGTGGTGAAGGGCAGTCTAATGGGGAGCCTGAAGGCACATGACAGAAAGAGGCAAGAGTTGACATGTTGTCACTGATGGGTTTCCTTTAGTAGAGGGAATCTTTCTGGATTGTATTTGGTATTTCCTTTCTTCTTGCAAACATGGTCCCCCCTGTTCAAACAGGACATTTCTGCAGCAGGTACTTGCAGAGAGGGAGGGACATGCGGGGGAGAATAAAATCCCTGTGCAGGAGGAGACTGGCCTTCTAGTGAAACAGTTGTCCGGTCTCCTGGCCCGTACACATTTTATCTATAATATCCCCAGAAGTTCCCTTCAGATATCACATAACAGTGCTCTTTGGAGAAACACTCACGCCCTGTCAACATGCCTGGTTTGAGTGAAACCTCCTGCTCTCCTGTGGGTCGTCGAGTTAAGGTGGTGGGACGGAGGGGAGGAAAAACCTCACAGAAGAGCTATTTCCCAGGCCTGACTGGATTCTCTAGCTCTGCTCTTCCATCAGAGTATCTCCTGTGGTGGTGTCTGTTGCCCTTCCTTGTACAGGATGCTGCCAACTGAAAAAGCAGTTCTCTTGATGGCACAGGTAAAATGTGTTTCTTGGAAGGACAAACCCTGACTTGCTGATACTGCTGCCATGTGCCATTTCCAAGGACCAGAACATGTTCGGTGTGCTGCGGCAAAATGATTTACAGGTGGCTGTTTCTTGCGAATTTGTACAGGTGGGGAAGGCCAGAGTTACCAAGGGCTGTAATTGAAAGTGCCTTTGTGTGTGCTAGCAGGAGGGACTCTTGGCTGTTTTTCCTGCTGATTCCTCACATGATTGGGCATGCATGAATCTGAAAAATCATATTGGTTCAGCTGGCTGACCAGGAACCTCTACATGTGTTTTGGTCTGGGAGTCTTTGTCGTCCCCAAGTTCTCTCGTGTCTTTTATCCTTTGTTTTTTTGTTCCTTGTCCGCATGGCACTGTGGCTTTGTTTGCACTTCCATGTACTACAGATGTCAGAGAACTCACTGTTTCTCACTGAGAATAATTTTCCTTGATGTGAGTGACTGGTTTGCACTACAGTGCCATTAGAACTTGGCCATCTGTAGCTTGCCTATAACAATCCAGCCACTGGTTTCACGTCGCCTTCTTTTGCTGGGTTGGTGCGGTGCAGTGCTGTCGCATGCGGTGTGACACACCCTTGTTCCCAAAGTCTCGGAGTTTGGTTTCAATTTGGTACTCTCTGTTGCACCATCCCCTCTATGACTTGTAGCTACGGCAGTACTTTATGTTCCATTTTTGGATTTTATTTATTCATTTGAACACCATTTCAAGGTACTAAACCTTGAAGATTTGAACCCAGACAGCACCACTTCTCTGGCAGGAGACTGCGAAGCCTTGCACTAGAAATGCTGGTTTGAGCGGAAGAGCCTGTGGCTCTTCAGTTGTGGGTTAATCAAGGACCTGCCATGAGTCTCATTTGATAGTTCCGTGTTCTTTTCTTTAAACTGTGAGACCTTGAGCTGTCTTGGTATGGAGTGGCTGGAGGTGAGCACTGAGGATTACTGTTCTTCAGAATCAGGGATCTGAGGCTCACGTACACAAGGAGGACTGTGAGGGCTAGCCAGTGTTGTCACTGTAGACTAGAGGCAGAAAAGGCAAGGTTTCTGTCTGACAAACACACCTATTTTGGTCTGGCTTGTAGGAGGAGGTGATAGGAAAGGGGGTAAAACAGAAGCTCAAGTTACTCATTTGCCTTGGGGACCCTCCCTAGCTGTGCTAAATGGGCAGTTCCTGTCATATGTCTGTGGCTTTCCTGTTTTGTTCCTGGTTTGTTGGCTCCAGGCTATGCCTGCCAGTGACTTGCAGCGGAGGTATGGGTTTTGATTTTGAACTTGATGTGGCACTTGAGTGCACTGTGTTTGGCAAAGTGAATGGTACATGGGAAGCATGCCAGTAGGGGCATATCTTCCCTTGAATTTTTAGCAGTGTTTTTTACCACTGGCAGTAAATTGTGCTGCAAATCAGTGTCTGGTTAGACAGCTTGCAAAAGAAAGGGATGTTGTCAAGTGCTGGCAGAGCGCATCCCCAAATAGTAGGGTCCTACATCTGCTTGTGTTTCCTAGAGGAGATGTATTTTCTGACATTTTGCTCCTTCTCAAAGTTGTATGGCATAGGAGTGGTATTGTAACCTTTTATCTTCTTTTGAATGTTCTCTGTAAGTGCAGACTGTTTTTCAGGGTTGTTGTTTGAGGAACAGAGGGATAGCGGAGCATGTGTCTGCTGTGTGCATTGGAAATTTTTTGGTTCTGATACTCTCCTGATTAAACGTGTTGATCTTTCCTCTTATCTGAACAAGACTTTCTTTCTGGCCCACAGAGGTGTTTTCATCCCCCAGGCAGTAGGTGCCGGTTTTGTTGGTCCTGACTGAGAGCACAGGTGGCTCTTCCTGGCTTCTCAAAGGCATGAATGGCAATGAATTTGCCTCGTGGTGGAGGTGTGATTATTAGTGTGAGAAACAATTTGTCTATCCTAATTTCAGATGGAAAGAGAAAGTCACACAGAGTTTTGTTCTCCAGAAGCTGCAAAGACAAAGTCCCTGGGAATTTCCCCCCACAGAATGGCTGCTTTAAGAAATCTCTTTTGTATTTAATCCCCACTTGTGTTTCTGGCTTTAGGACAGAAAAAATGCTATTTGAACTCTACTTTCCCTGTTTAACTTCTTCCAGTGCCCTTGCCTCGGTGCTGCTGTCGGCTCTGTGGCATTTCATAATGCTTGGGACCACATAGCAACCCCATGAATGGCGCCGGCCACCGTCAAAACTTTTAAGCTCAAGTGATCTGCAGTTGGCAGATTGTTGTCTCAGGGTAGGCTTGCTATTTGCACCTTGTGAAATTGGTCCTTGACCAAATATATGGTGGAAGAGGAACAGCAGAGCAGTGGGCTTGAATGCATGGAGGCTTCAACCTGCATATGAGGGCCTGCTTCCCAGATGCTGTGTTTTGCTACTGGCTGCACAAGCAGAACAGTGACTTGTACATGAAGCCAAAGTAGGCATTTTGTTGAGATTATTTTGGGGTTTTGTTTGTTTTGGTTTGCTTGGAGGGTTTTTTTGGTTTGTTGGGGGTTTCTTGTTTGTTTGTGGGTTTTGTTTTGTTTGTTAGCTTCCTATTTTGGCTGAACAGATTTATTAGAATTTACCTGTGTATTTTTACTTTTCTGAAGAAAATAGATTTACGCTACCTGAAAGCTCTAACTATGCTTGTAAGTGTATTTCTGTCTGGATACATCTTCTCCCTGTGCTTAGGCAAGGCTTTAAGAGTCCTGTCATCCACAAAGTCCTTGGTATTGGCCCATGAGAGATATCCTCTTGAGCCAGTGGAAAACAGACACAGGAAAAAATGAAGGGAACCTCAAAACCTCAGTGTTCTGAGGGTGCCATAGGATTTAGCATCATGGATGTCTGAGGCCAGAGGAATTGGGTGCGTGGATGTGTATTTGCACGTGCTTATAATAAGAGCATACTCTGCAAATGCCTATACCGGTAACGGTGCAAGTGACTGAGGACAAAAGTGCCGCCAGATGGGGCAGGAGAGTGGCTCTACCAGCTTCTGTGGCATTCATATCCATTTCTTGCACAGACTTCTGTGGGGGCAGACCTGAGCAAGCAAGTCCAATTCCTGCCCCTGCAAGCACCCTCATGCAGCTTATGCAGTTGAGGGTGGGGTTTTAGGCAGCTTGACTGAAATGGGGAAGAGCGAGGGGAGACTACCTGGTTGGGGAGCAAGTTCAGTGAAGGGGAATGTAATGAAAAGTTCTTCAAACCACAGGCAGGTGCTATTTTTAGACTAGAACTGGACGTACGGCAATGTTTTTGTAACATATTTTGGCTTTAGCAAGCAATGCTGTAGCTTCTCTTGGGTCATTGTTTGCTAAACCTACAGAGAAGTAATTTCTGAGTAGCTGTGGAGATACTTGAGTGTTTGGAGGGTTGTCATTTGTGGTCTTTTTGCATTGGTCTCTCCATCCCACCTCCCCTACTGCAAGGTCATGGTGAGTCTCAGGGTAGAGTAACAGTCCCAGCGGTGGTCAAACTTCTGGCAAAGGTGTGCTTGTGATATTGCAGCTCCTTCTACAGGCATGACCGCTCCACATCACCTTTCCTTGCTTTGTAAAGTACTGGACCAAATACCCACATGGAATTTGAATTAACACCCCTCCTTGTGTGTGCTCTTTTGTACTTTGATGCTTTCTGCTTGGGTGGATTATTTTGACCCCACATTGTTCAGGTGGGAAAGAATTGGAACTGTGTAGCTAATAATGAAAATAAAACTACATATGACTAAATTAAGTTCTTGCACCTTTGTAAATATTGAAGAAGAATTCTATTGCTGTGTAATCGCTGAATCTGTTAATTTATTAAACCACATGAAAATCAAAACCTGAGTCTGACTTTGTACCTGGTGTAGTGCTGTGAATTTCCCTCCAACCCTGTCCCTGTCTCCCCCGAGTTCTCCCACTCAAATGATGGCAAACTGTGTATACCCATGCAAGCGTCTGTAACACCCCAAAACATGTAATTATGAGGGGGTAAATCGAGGTTCCTTTACTCTGGGTTGGCACATAGGAGAAATACCTGCAGTGGAGGAGAAGGTGAGTAGGGTATGAGAGGGTTTCGGTGGGGTCCTCCCAAAAAAGGGAGGTTACAGCCCAAAAATGCTTGGGAGTTTAGGGGTGTGTTTGTTCAAAAAATATTGTAGTGGTTTTGGTTTGGTTTGTTGGATTTAATTTTTTTGTTGACTTTGATGTTTTTATGGGTTTTTTTAATATATTTGTATTTTGATTTTTTTTTTTTTTTGAGGGAGGATTGAAGTATTGAAAGAGGTAATACTTTGAGCTTTCTAGATGGTTACTTGGGAATTGTGGTTGGGGATGTGTTAGGATTAGTTGCATGGCTCGTTTTGGGTTATTTTTGCGTTTAATTTTAGTTGTAGGGTTATTATGCGTGGGTTGTAGGGTTGTTTTTTTTTTTAGTTGTATGATTTTGTGTGGTAGTTATGTTGGGGGGAGTGGATTTTGTGGTAAGATGTTAATAGTTTTGTTTTGGTTTTGTTTTGATTAGGGTTTTTGTAGTTTCTCCCGCTCCCTGCCTGGCAGCTGCTGGGGCCTGGCCCATTCGAGACAGGGGCCCGGGCCCACCTTGTTATCTGTTCCCAGGCCAGAAGGAAAGAGGAAGTTCCCGGGTTTCTTTGGTCTTTAACACGTGTTTTTCACAGAGGTGTGTCTAGTTTTCTAGTGGCTGGAAGCTTTGCATCACTTCCCTAAATGGCTCCCATGCAAAACTGACAAATATAAACACCTGTAGCTTTCCTTGTTTTTATTTTTATATATATATATATGTATATATATATAAATATACATGAAAATACTATATAAATAATTTTAAATAAAATTGATTTTGAATACAACCCTGTATCTACTGTATTATATACCAGATGTTGCAGTATAAGAAACTCTAAATAACTAGATTTAAAAAAAGAAATAGAATTTCTGTATCTCTAAATGAAACAGTAAAGATTAAAAAAAACCCCAAAACACACACACACAAAAAACCACAACAAAAACAACAACAACAACAAAAAACACCCCAGGGGAAATGGGGACTCCTTGGTTGTCAGGATGTTTTGGAGGTGGCCACACACTCAGGGCCACAGGCCCCTGGAGACACAGACCGGTCCTTTTCCCTGGGAAAGAAAAGTGGCCAGCCCAGGTTCCTGATGTCAGTTTGTAGTGTTATGAACAGCTTCCAGGTGTTCCCCAGAAATGCAGCAGGGCTTTCCTAGTTTCCATGGCAACAGTAAAAGAAAACTACTAACTCTAGCTAGGTACCGATATTGAAATGCTAATTAGCTAATTGCTCTGTTTGTTTTCTCTAAACTACCTGGGGACAACCGGTCCCCCACCCCTCCACGCTGCCACTCTGAGACTAACATGCAAATAGAAACCCCTTAGGATCATGGGAGTATTTTTAGGAGGGAAAAAAGAATATAAATCAGAAACTGAACACATCAGAGGAGTCCAGGCAAATGCCCTAGCTGAGGAAGAGGGAAACACATCCCCTGATTGACTGTTAACTGTCGCCATCACCTAAGAAGGAACATACTATATTAGGCTCTGAGAAGCAGGGCGATGGAGAGACAGAGAGCCCTGGTGCTGCCACCACGGAAGGAGTGGGGACAGCTGTTGTTCTGGACTTCAGCAACAGACTCTGCACACCACGCCTCCTCATCCTCGGGCCACCGGTGTGCCACAAGGAAAGGAGAAAGGACAGCTGCTGCTCGGGACTCCAGTGACTGACTCTGCACGCTGCCTTCCTTCCGGCTGCCTGGGAAAGCTACAACCGCGGGGGCGAACTCTGCGTCGAGCCCCCTGCCCAGGTGATCTTTTTAATAAAGAGCTGAACATTAATAAAGGCATTAGCCCTGTTCATTTCAGTAGGGTTCCCTTGAGACAGTCAGGGCAGCACAGGTTTGAGGTGGGGGCAGCTTGGGTCTGCGACACATCCTCGATCGTTTGGATTTTTGGAGGTGTCCGGCCACTTCAGGGCCACAGGCCCCTGGAGACACAGACCGGTCCTTTTCCCTGGGAAAGAAAAGTGGCCAGCCCAGGTTCCTGATGTCAGTTTGTAGGGTTCCCTTGGGACTGTCAGGGCAGCACAGGTTTGAGGTGGGGGCAGCTTGGGTCTGCGACACATCTTCGATCGTTTGGATTTTTGGAGGTGTCCGGCCACTCAGGGCCACAGGCCCCTGGAGGTAAAGATCAGCCTTTTTCCTTGGGAAAGAAAAGTGGCCAGCCCAGGTTCCTGATGTCAGTTTGTAGGGTTCCCTTGGGACTGTCAGGGCAGCACAGGTTTGAGGTGGGGACAGCTTGGGTCTGCGACACATCTTCGATCGTTTGGATTTTTGGAGGTGTCCGGCCACTTCAGGGCCACAGGCCCCTGGAGACACAGACCGGTCCTTTTCCCTGGGAAAGAAAAGTGGCCAGCCCAGGTTCCTGATGTCAGTTTGTAGGGTTCCCTTGGGACTGTCGGGGCAGCACAGGTTTGAGGTGGGGGCAGCTTGGGTCTGCAACACATCTTCGATCGTTTGGATTTTTGGAGGAGTCCGGCCACTCAGGGCCACAGGCCCCTGGAGACACAGACCGGTCCTTTTCCCTGGGAAAGAAAAGTGGCCAGCCCAGGTTCCTGATGTCAGTTTGTAGGGTTCCCTTGGGACTGTCAGGACAGCAAAGGTTTGAGGTGGGGGCAGCTTGGGTCTGCGACACATCTTCGATCATTTGGATTTTTGGAGGTGTCCGGCCACTTCAGGGCCGCAGGCCCCTGGAGACAAAGACTGGTCCTTTTCCCTGGGAAAGAAAAGTGGCCAGCCCAGGTTCCTGATGTCAGTTTGTAGGGTTCCCTTGGGACTGTCAGGGCAGCAGAGGTTTGAGGTGGGGGCAGCTTGGGTCTGCGACACATCCTCGATCGTTTGGATTTTTGGAGGTGTCCGGCCACTTCGGGGCCACAGGCCCCTGGAGGCAAAGATCAGCCTTTTTCCTTGGGAAAGAAAAGTGGCCAGCCCAGGTTCCTGATGTCAGTTTGCAGGGTTCCCTTGGGACTGTCAGGGCAGCACAGGTTTGAGGTGGGGGCAGCTTGGGTCTGCGACACATCTTCGATCATTTGGATTTTTGGAGGTGTCCGGCCACTTCAGGGCCACAGGCACCTGGAGGCAAAGATCAGCCTTTTTCCTTGGGAAAGAAAAGTGGCCAGCCCAGGTTCCTGATGTCAGTTTGTAGGGTTCCCTTGGGACTGTCAGGGCAGCACAGGTTTGAGGTGGTGGCAGCTTGGGTCTGCGACACATCTTCGATCGTTTGGATTTTTGGAGGTGTCCGGCCACTCAGGGCCACAGGCCCCTGGAGGCAAAGATCAGCCTTTTTCCTTGGGAAAGAAAAGTGGCCAGCCCAGGTTCCTGATGTCAGCTTGTAGGGTTCCCTTGGGACTGTCAGGGCAGCAGAGGTTTGAGGTGGGGACAGCTTGGGTCTGCGACACATCTTCGATCGTGTGGATTTTTGGAGTTGTCCGGCCACTCAGGGCCAGAGGCCCCTGGAGAGAAAGATCAGCCTTTTTCCTTGGGAAAGAAAAGTGGCCAGCCCAGGTTCCTGATGTCAGTTTGTAGGGTTCCCTTGGGACTGTCAGGGCAGCACAGGTTTGAGGTGGGGGCAGCTTGGGTCTGCGACACATCTTCGATCGTTTGGATTTTCAGAGGTGTCCGGCCACTTCAGGGCCACAGACCCCTGGAGACAAAGACCGGTCCTTTTCCCTGGGAAAGAAAAGTGGCCAGCCCAGGTTCCTGATGTCAGTTTGTAGGGTTCCCTTGGGACTGTCAGGGCAGCACAGGTTTGAGGTGGGGACAGCTTGGGTCTGCGACACATCTTCAATCGTTTGGATTTTTGGAGGTGTCTGGCCACTCAGAGCCACAGGTCCCTGGAGGCAAAGATCAGCCTTTTTCCTTGGGATAGAAAAGTGGCCAGCCCAGGTTCCTGATGTCAGTTTGTAGGGTTCCCTTGGGACTGTTAGGGCAGCACAGGTTTGAGGTGGGGGCGGCTTGGGTCTGCGACACATCTTCGATCGTTTGGATTTTTGGAGGTGCCCAGCCACTGAGGGCCACAGGCCCCTGGAGAGAAAGATCAGCCTTTTTCCTGGGAAAGAAAAGTGGTCAGCCCAGGTTCTTAATGTCAGTTTGTAGGGTTCCCTTGGGACCGTTAGGGCAGCACAGGTTTGAGGTGGGGGCAGCTTGGGTCTGCGACACATCTCCGATCGTTCGGATTTTCGGATGCAGCCGGCTACTGAGGAACATAGGCTCCTGGAGACAAAGACCGGTCCTTTTCCCTGGAAAAGAAAAGTGGCCAGCCCAGGTTCTTAATGTCAGTTTGAAGGGTTCCCTTGGGACTGTCAGGGCAGCACAGGTTTGACATGGGGACAGCTTGGGTCTGCGACACATCTTTGATCGTTTGGATTTTTGGAGGTGTCCGGCCACTGAGGGCCACAGGTCCCTGGAGCCAAAGATCAGCCTTTTTCCCTGGGAAAGAAAAGTGGCCAGCCCAGGTTCCTGATGTCAGTTTGTAGGGTTCCCTTGGGACTGTCAGGGCAGCACAGGTTTGAGGTGGGGGCAGCTTGGGTCTGCGACACATCCTCGATCGTTCGGATGTTTGGACGTAGGCGAACACTGAGGGCCACAGGCCCCTGGAGACAAAGATCAGCTTTTTTCCTTTGGAAAGAAAAGTGGTCAGCTCAGGTTCCTGATGTCAGTTTGTAGGGTTCCCTTGGGACTGTCAGGGCAGCACAGGTTTGAGGTGAGGGCAGCTTGGGTCTGCGACACATCCTTCGATCGTTTGGATTTTGGGAGGTGTCCGGCTACTCAGGGCCACAGGCTCCTGGAGACAAAGACCGGTCCTTTTCCCTGGAAAAGAAAAGTGTCCAGCCCAGGTTCTTAATGTCAGTTTGTAGGGTTCCCTTGGGACTGTCAGGGCAGCACAGGTTTGAGGTGGGGGCAGCTTGGGTCTGCGACACATCTTCGATCGTTTGGATTTTCAGAGGTGTCCGGCCACTTCAGGGCCACAGACCCCTGGAGACAAAGACCGGTCCTTTTCCCTGGGAAAGAAAAGTGGCCAGCCCAGGTTCCTGATGTCAGTTTGTAGGGTTCCCTTGGGACTGTCAGGGCAGCAGAGGTTTGAGGTGGGGGCAGCTTGGGTCTGCGACACATCTTTGATCGTTTGGATTTTTGGAGGTGTCTGGCCACTCAGGGCCACAGGTCCCTGGAGGCAAAGATCAGCCTTTTTCCTTGGGAAAGAAAAGTGGCCAGCGCAGGTTCCTGATGTCAGTTTGTAGGGTTCCCTTGGGACTGTCAGGGCAGCACAGGTTTGACATGGGGACAGCTTGGGTCTGCGACACATCTTCAATCGTTTGGATTTTTGGAGGTGTCTGGCCACTCAGAGCCACAGGTCCCTGGAGGCAAAGATCAGCCTTTTTCCTTGGGATAGAAAAGTGGCCAGCCCAGGTTCCTGATGTCAGTTTGTAGGGTTCCCTTGGGACTGTTAGGGCAGCACAGGTTTGAGGTGGGGGCGGCTTGGGTCTGCGACACATCTTCGATCGTTCGGATTTTCGGATGCAGCCGGCTACTGAGGAACATAGGCTCCTGGAGACAAAGACCGGTCCTTTTCCCTGGAAAAGAAAAGTGGCCAGCCCAGGTTCTTGATGTCAGTTTGTAGGGTTCCCTTGGGACTGTCAGGGCAGCACAGGTTTGAGGTGGGGACAGCTTGGGTCTGCGACACATCTTTGATCGTTTGGATTTTTGGAGGTGTCCGGCCACTCAGGGCCACAGGCCCTGGAGACAAAGATCAGCCTTTTCCCTGGGAAAGAAAAGTGGCCAGCCCAGGTTCCTGATGTCAGTTTGTAGGGTTCCCTTGGGACTGTCAGGGCAGCACAGGTTTGAGGTGGGGGCAGCTTGGGTCTGCGACACATCCTCGATCGTTTGGATGTTTGGAGGTGTCCGGCCACTGAGGGCCACAGGCCCCTGGAGACAAAGATCAGCTTTTTTCCTTTGGAAAGAAAAGTGGTCAGCTCAGGTTCCTGATGTCAGTTTGTAGGGTTCCCTTGGGACTGTCAGGGCAGCACAGGTTTGAGGTGAGGGCAGCTTGGATCTGCGACACATCCTCGATCGTTCGGATTTTGGGATGCAGCCGGCTACCTAGGGACATAGGCTCCTGGAGACAAAGACCGGTCCTTTTCCCTGGAAAAGAAAAGTGTCCAGCCCAGGTTCTTAATGTCAGTTTGTAGGGTTCCCTTGGGACTGTCAGGGCAGCACAGGTTTGAGGTGGGGGCAGCTTGGGTCTGCGACACATCCTCAGTCGTTTGGATTTTTGGAGGTCTCCAGCCACTCAGGGCCAGAGGCACCTGGGGACCAAGATCAGCCTTTTTCATGGGAAAGAAAAGTGGCCAGCCCGGGTTCCTGATGTCAGTTTGCAGGTGGTGTTTGGCTTTGCCCTGTCCACTAAAATTGTATTTTGCTGCAGCTTTGGTCTGGGATGTGTGGACTGCCCCCTCCAAATGTTCCTCTTCCCTCTGCCCTGTTCTGCTCTGTCCCCATCTCCACCCCTCACCCCTACATGTACTTCCAGCCCACCCCTTCCCCAGTCTCTCTCCACCCTTCACCCCTCCCCATCCCGCCCCTGCCCCATCCCTCACTCCTCCCATCCCCCAGGTGTGACTCCCTGCAGCAGGACATGGGAGCCCGGACTCGTGGGGATAGTGCGGCCCTCGCAGCAGGACAACACCCAAAGAAAACAGGCAGGGACGGCGTCTGTGGCTGCGCGGTGTCACAAAGGCACCTGGGGCTGAGGGGAGGGGGCTGGAGGGTGACACAGAACATGGGGCAGCTGAGAGGCAGAAGGGGTCTTTAGGAGTTAAAAAGGGGGGCTCCAGGGTGGCACAGAGACGCTGAGAGGCTGCGGTGGGAACCTGAGGGTGACACAAGGAGGCTGAGAGGCAGGGGCTGTCCTGAGGGACAAAGTGGGGGGTGCCTGAGGGTGACAGGTGAACCAGCCCTCACAGCACCCTTAACCTCACCCTTAAAACCACCCCTACAAGGGTGGAAAGTGCACGGTGGAGGTTAGGGGGCCATAGGACAGTGTCGGGGGGCTTGGGGTGACACACAGGCATTGCGGGCTGAGGGGCAAAAATGGGGGGACTTGACAGGTGGAGAGCTGACCCTGAGGGTTAGGGGTACAAAGGACAGGACACGGGGTACCAGGAAGGGTTAGGGTACAGCAGCAGCCCTCACCCCAACCCTAAGCTCACCCTAAACACACCCCTAGAACACCAGTGTTCCTCAACAGCAGCTGCAGGCAGTGACCCTAATGCTGGGACAGCCCCAGAACCCTCCCAGCAGCTGCAGGCAGTGACCCTAATGAAAAGGTAGGGATGATGTTGGCTGGCTAGAGAGTGACTGGTAAAGGTTGGGGTCTGATCACTTTTTTAGGGGTTTTTTAGGTCTTTAAAAAGATATTTTAGTGGTTTTTTCACAGGAGCTTTTTAGGAATTTTCTGTGACTATTTAGGATACTTTTAGGACTTTTTTAGGGCTTTTAAAAGATTTTTTTTAGGGTATTTTCATGGCTTTCTTACTACTAATTAGAATTTTTATGGGGTTTTTTTTGGGTGTTCTTGGGGCTTTTTTAGGTCTATTGAGGGTATGTGGAGGACTCTTAGGACTAGGGTATTTTTAGGTCTTTTGAGGGAACTTTTAGGTTTTTTTAGGGTCTTATCAGGGCATTTTAAGTATTTTGGGGGTATTTTTAGAGCTCTTTTAGGAATATTGAGGGATTTCTTAAAGGTTTTTTAGGGATATTTAGGTGTGTTTTAGGTTTTTTTTAAAAGTAGGGTATTTTTCTTGTATTTTAAGGGTATTCTGAGGCTATTTTTATGTTTTTGTGGGGCTTTTAGAACATTTTGAAGATGAGGGGTTTTTAGGGAAATTTTATGTTTTTTCATGGCACAGCACATAGAGGCTGAGGGGCACTGTGGGGGCTTGAGGGTGACAGAGGCTGGGAGCTGAGGGAGGCACAGGGAGAGGGGACAGTGGGTGACAGAGAGATGCTGAGGGGGGCAGGGGCAGCTGGAGGGTGCCTCAGAGAAGCTGGGGGCTGAGGGGCAAAGGAGAGGGATTAAGGGTGACGCACAGGAGCTGAGGGGCAGCTGAGAGGGGGCTTGAGGGGCAAAGGGGGGGCTCGAGGGTGACACACAGAGCCTGAGGGCTGGGGGGCAGAGGGAGAGGTTGAGGGGTAAAGGGCGAGGGCTTGAGGGCTGGACAGTGCAGTGGAGATCAGGGCTACAGGGTACAGCTTAGGAGGCAAGTTAGGGTACAGGAGCACCACCTCTCCCCCCAGCCCTAACCTCAGCCTAAGCAGCCCCCCTAACAAGAGCCTTTTCCCTTTTCAGCCCTGCCAGCAGCAGCACCACACAGCAACCCTAACAGCAAGAGCACACCGGAACGCTCCCGCTAGGACAAGGCAGTGACCCTCACACCAGGACAACGACAGAACCCTCAGAGGACAACAGGACCCCCTGGAGAAAGGTAGGGATGACATCTGTGGGCTAGAGAGCACCAGGAAGGGTTTGGAGGCTGAGCAGGTTTCCTTGAGTGTTTTTCCAGGACCATTAGGAATATTTAGGGGATTTTGGAAGGCTTCTTAGGATTTGTCTGGTGTCTTTTAGGGCATCGTTACACCTTCCTAAGGGCTGTTTTAGAATTCCTTAGTCCATTTTACGGGTCAGGATGAGGGTCAGACAGGCTGAACCACTGGAAATGCAGAGTATTACTGGAATGTAGTGCAATGCTTTGGAAAGGTGCCAGTGGAGGGCACATCCTTGCTTGTTGGGATTTTTTGGAGGTGTCCAGCCACTCAGGGCCACAGGCCCCTGTAGACACAGACCGGTCCTTTTCCCTGGGAAAGAAAAGTGGCCAGCCCAGGTTCCTGATGTCAGTTTGTAGGGTTCCCTTGGGACTGTCAGGGCAGCACAGGTTTGAGGTGGGGGCAGCTTGGGTCTGCGACACATCCTCGATCGTTTGGATTTTTGGAGGTGTCCGGCCACTTCAGGGCCACAGGCCCCTGGAGACAAAGACCGGTCCTTTTCCCTGGGAAAGAAAAGTGGCCAGCCCAGGTTCCTGATGTCAGTTTGTAAGGTTCCCTTGGGACTGTCAGGGCAGCACAGGTTTGAGGTGAGGGCAGCTTGGGTCTGCGACACATCTTCGATCGTTTGGATTTTTGGAGGCGTCCGGCCACTTCAGGGCCACAGGCCCCTGGAGGCAAAGATCAGCCTTTTTCCTTGGGAAAGAAAAGTGGCCAGCCCAGGTTCCTGATGTCAGTTTGTAGGGTTCCATTGGGACTGTCAGGGCAGCACAGGTTTGAGGTGAGGGCAGCTTGGGTCTGCGACACATCCTCGATCGTTTGGATTTTTGGAGGTGTCCGGCCACTTCAGGGCCACAGGCCCCTGGAGACAAAGACCGGTCCTTTTCCCTGGGAAAGAAAGGTAGCCAGCCCAGGTTCCTGATGTCAGTTTGTAGGGTTCCCTCGGGACTGTCAGGGCAGCACAGGTTTGAGCTGGGGGCAGCTTGGGTCTGCGACACAACTTCGATCGTTTGGATTTTTGGAGGTGTCTGGCCACTCAGGGCCACAGGCCCCTGGAGGCAAAGATCACCCTTTCTCCTTGGGAAAGAAAAGTGGCCAGCCCAGGTTCCTGATGTCAGTTTGTAGGGTTCCCTTGGGACTGTCAGGGCAGCACAGGTTTGAGGTGGGGGCAGCTTGGGTCTGCAACACATCTTCGATCGTTTGGATTTTTGGAGGTGTCCGGCCACTCAGGGCCACAGGCCCCTGGAGGCAAAGATCAGCCTTTTTCCTTGGGAAAAAAAAGTGGCCAGCCCAGGTTCCTGATGTCAGTTTGTAGGGTTCCCTTGGGACTGTCAGGGCAGCACAGGTTTGAGGTGGGGGCAGCTTGGGTCTGCGACACATCCTCGATCGTTTGGATTTTTGGAGGTGTCCGGCCGCTTCAGGGCCACAGGCCCCTGGAGACAAAGACCGGTCCTTTTTCCTTGGGAAAGAAAAGTGGCCAGCCCAGGTTCCTGATGTTAGTTTGTAGGGTTCCCCTGGGACTGTCAGGGCAGCACAGGTTTGAGGTGGTGGCAGCTTGGGTCTGCGACACATCTTCGATCGTTTGGATTTTTGGAGGTGTCCGGCCACTTCAGGGCCACAGGCCCCTGGAGACACAGACCGGTCCTTTTCCCTGGGAAAGAAATGTAGCCAGCCCAGGTTCCTGATGTCAGTTTGTAGGGTTCCCTTGGGACTGTCAGGGCAGCACAGGTTTGAGCTGGGGGCAGCTTGGGTCTGCGACACATCCTCGATCGTTTGGATTTTTGGAGGTGTCCGGCCAGTCAGGGCCACAGTACCCTGGAGGCAAAGACCGGTCCTTTTCCCGGGGAAAGAAAGGTAGCCAGCCCAGGTTCCTGATGTCAGTTTGTAGGGTTCCCTCGGGACTGTCAGGGCAGCACAGGTTTGAGGTGGGGGCAGCTTGGGTCTGCGACACATCTTCGATCGTATGGATTTTTGGAGGTGTCCGGCCAGTCAGGGCCACAGTACCCTGGAGGCAAAGATCAGCTATTTTCCCTGGGAAAGAAAAGTGGCCAGCCCAGGTTCCTGATGTCAGTTTGTAGGGTTCCCTTGGGACTGTCAGGGCAGCACAGGTTTGAGGTGGGGGCAGCTTGGGTCTGCGACACATCTTCAATCGTTTGGATTTTTGGAGGTGTCCGGCCACTGAGGGCCACAGGCCCCTGGAGACACAGACCGGTCCTTTTCCCTGGGAAAGAAAAGTGGCCAGCCCAGGTTCCTGATGTCAGTTTGTAGGGTTCCCTTGGGACTGTCAGGGCAGCACAGGTTTGAGGTGGGGGCAGCTTGGGTCTGCGACACATCTTCGATCGTTTGGATTTTTGGAGGTGTCCGGCCACTTCAGGGCCACAGGCCCCTGGAGACAAAGACCGGTCCTTTTCCCTGGGAAAGAAAAGTGGCCAGCCCAGGTTCCTGATGTCAGTTTGTAGGGTTCCCTTGGGACTGTCAGGGCAGCACAGGTTTGAGGTGGGGGCAGCTTGGGTCTGCGACACATCTCGATCGTTTGGATTTTTGGAGGTGTCCGGCCACTTCAGGGCCACAGGCCCCTGGAGACAAAGACCGGTCCTTTTCCCTGGGAAAGAAAAGTGGCCAGCCCAGGTTCCTGATGTCAGTTTGTAGGGTTCCCTTGGGACTGTCAGGGCAGCACAGGTTTGAGGTGGGGGCAGCTTGGGTCTGCGACACATCTTCGATCGTTTGGATTTTTGGAGGTGTCCGGCCACTCAGGGCCACAGGCCCCTGGAGGAAAAGATCAGCTATTTTCCCTGGGAAAGAAAAGTGGCCAGCCCAGGTTCCTGATGTCAGTTTGTAGGGTTCCCTTGGGACTGTCAGGGCAGCACAGGTTTGAGGTGGGGGCAGCTTGGGTCTGCGACACATCTTCGATCGTTTGGATTTTTGGAGGTGTCCGGCCACTCAGGGCCACAGGCCCCTGGAGACAAAGACCGGTCCTTTTTCCTTGGGAAAGAAAAGTGGCCAGCCCAGGTTCCTGATGTCAGTTTGTAGGGTTCCCTTGGGACTGTCAGGGCAGCACAGGTTTGAGGTGGGGGCAGCTTGGGTCTGCGACACATCTTCGATCGTTTGGATTTTTGGAGGTGTCCGGCCACTCAGGGCCACAGGCCCCTGGAGGCAAAGATCAGCCTTTTTCCTTGGGAAAGAAAAGTGGCCAGCCCAGGTTCCTGATGTCAGTTTGTAGGGTTCCCCTGGGACTGTCAGGGCAGCACAGGTTTGAGGTGGGGGCAGCTTGGGTCTGCGACACATCTTCGATCGTTTGGATTTTTGGAGGTGTCCGGCCACTTCAGGGCCACAGGCCCCTGGAGACAAAGACCGGTCCTTTTCCCTGGGAAAGAAAAGTGGCCAGCCCAGGTTCCTGATGTCAGTTTGTAGGGTTCCCTTGGGACTGTCAGGGCAGCACAGGTTTGAGGTGGGGGCAGCTTGGGTCTGCGACACATCTTCGATCGTTTGGATTTTTGGAGGTGTCCGGCCACTTCAGGGCCACAGGCCCCTGGAAACAAAGACCGGTCCTTTTTGCCTGGGAAAGAAATGTAGCCAGCCCAGGTTCCTGATGTCAGTTTGTAGGGTTCCCTTGGGACTGTCAGGGCAGCACAGGTTTGAGGTGGGGGCAGCTTGGGTCTGCGACACATCTTCGATCGTTTGGATTTTTGGAGGTGTCCGGCCACTCAGGGCCACAGGCCCCTGGAGACAAAGATCAGCCTTTTCCCTGGGAAAGAAAAGTGGCCAGCCCAGGTTCCTGATGTCAGTTTGTAGGGTTCCCTTGGGACTGTCAGGGCAGCACAGGTTTGAGGTGGGGGCAGCTTGGGTCTGCGACACATCTTCGATCGTTTGGATTTTTGGAGGTGTCCGGCCACTTCAGGGCCACAGGCCCCTGGAGACAAAGACCGGTCCTTTTCCCTGGGAAAGAAAAGTGGCCAGCCCAGGTTCCTGATGTCAGTTTGTAGGGTTCCCTTGGGACTGTCAGGGCAGCACAGGTTTGAGGTGGGGCAGCTTGGGTCTGCGACACATCTTCGATCGTTTGGATTTTTGGAGGTGTCCGGCCACTTCAGGGCCACAGGCCCCTGGAGACACAGACCGGTCCTTTTCCCTGGGAAAGAAAAGTGGCCAGCCCAGGTTCCTGATGTCAGTTTGTAGGGTTCCCTTGGGACTGTCAGGGCAGCACAGGTTTGAGGTGGGGGCAGCTTGGGTCTGCGACACATCTTCGATCGTTTGGATTTTTGGAGGTGTCCGGCCAGTCAGGGCCACAGGCCCCTGGAGGAAAAGATCAGCCTTTTTCCCTGGGAAAGAAAAGTGGCCAGCCCAGGTTCCTGATGTCAGTTTGTAGGGTTCCCTTGGGACTGTCAGGGCAGCACAGGTTTGAGGTGGGGGCAGCTTGGGTCTGCGACACATCTTCGATCGTTTGGATTTTTGGAGGTGTCCGGCCACTCAGGGCCACAGGTCCCTGGAGGCAAAGATCAGCCTTTTTCCTTGGGAAAGAAAAGTGGCCAGCCCAGGTTCCTGATGTCAGTTTGTAGGGTTCCCTTGGGACTGTCAGGGCAGCACAGGTTTGAGGTGGTGGCAGCTTGGGTCTGCGACACATCTTCGATCGTTTGGATTTTTGGAGGTGTCCGGCCACTTCAGGGCCACAGGCCCCTGGAGACAAAGACCGGTCCTTTTCCCTGGGAAAGAAAAGTGGCCAGCCCAGGTTCCTGATGTCAGTTTGTAGGGTTCCCTTGGGACTGTCAGGGCAGCACAGGTTTGAGGTGGGGGCAGCTTGGGTCTGCGACACATCTTCGATCGTTTGGATTTTTGGAGGTGTCCGGCCACTTCAGGGCCACAGGCCCCTGGAGGCAAAGACCGGTCCTTTTCCCTGGGAAAGAAAAGTGGCCAGCCCAGGTTCCTGATGTCAGTTTGTAGGGTTCCCTTGGGACTGTCAGGGCAGCACAGGTTTGAGGTGGGGGCAGCTTGGGTCTGCGACACATCTTCGATCGTTTGGATTTTTGGAGGTGTCTGGCCGCTTCAGGGCCACAGGCCCCTCGAGACAAAGACCGGTCCTTTTCCCTGGGAAAGAAATCTAGCCAGCCCAGGTTCCTGATGTCAGTTTGTAGGGTTCCCTTGGGACTGTCAGGGCAGCACAGGTTTGAGGTGGGGGCAGCTTGGGTCTGCGACACATCTTCGATCGTTTGGATTTTTGGAGGTGTCCGGCCACTCAGGGCCACAGGCCCCTGGAGACAAAGACCGATCCTTTTCCCTGGGAAAGAAAAGTGGCCAGCCCAGGTTCCTGATGTCAGTTTGTAGGGTTCCCTTGGGACTGTCAGGGCAGCACAGGTTTGAGGTGGGGGCAGCTTGGGTCTGCGACACATCTTCGATCGTTTGGATTTTTGGAGGTGTCCGGCCACTCAGGGCCACAGGCCCCTGGAGACACAGACCGGTACTTTTTCCTGGGAAAGAAAAGTGGCCAGCCCAGGTTCCTGATGTCAGTTTGTAGGGTTCCCTTGGGACTGTCAGGGCAGCACAGGTTTGAGGTGGGGGCAGCTTGGGTCTGCGACACATCTTCGATCGTTTGGATTTTTGGAGGTGTCCGGCCACTTCAGGGCCACAGGCCCCTGGAGACAAAGATCAGCCTTTTTCCTTGGGAAAGAAAAGTGGCCAGCCCAGGTTCCTGATGTCAGTTTGTAGGGTTCCCTTGGGACTGTCAGGGCAGCACAGGTTTGAGGTGGGGGCAGCTTGGGTCTGCGACACATCTTCCATCGTTTGGATTTTTGGAGCTGTCCGGCCACTTCAGGGCCACAGGCCCCTGGAGACAAAGACCGGTCCTTTTCCCTGGGAAAGAAAAGTGGCCAGCCCAGGTTCCTGATGTCAGTTTGTAGGGTTCCCTTGGGACTGTCAGGGCAGCACAGGTTTGAGGTGGGGGCAGCTTGGGTCTGCGACACATCTTCGATCGTTTCGATTTTTGGAGGTGTCCGGACACTCATGTCAACAGGTCTCTGGAGACACAGACCGGTCCTTTTCCCTGGGAAAGAAAAGTGGCCAGCCCAGGTTCCTGATGTCAGTTCGTAGGGTTCCCTTGGGACTGTCAGGGCAGCACAGGTTTGAGGTGGGGGCAGCTTGGGTCTGCGACACATCTTCGATCGTTTGGATTTTCAGAGGTGTCCGGCCACTTCAGGGCCACAGGCCCCTGGAGACACAGACCGGTCCTTTTCCCTGGGAAAGAAAAGCGGCCAGCCCAGGTTCCTGATGTCAGTTTGTAGGGTTCCCTTGGGACTGTCAGGGCAGCACAGGTTTGAGGTGGGGGCAGCTTGGGTCTGCGACACATCTTCGATCGTTTGGATTTTTGGAGGTGTCCGGCCACTTCAGGGCCACAGGTCCCTGGAGACACAGACCGCTCCTTTTCCCTGGGAAAGAAAAGTGGCCAGCCCAGGTTCCTGATGTCAGTTTGTAGGGTTCCCTTGGGACTGTCAGGGCAGCACAGGTTTGAGGTGGGGGCAGCTTGGGTCTGCGACACACCTTCGATCGTTTGGATTTTTGGAGGTGTCCGGCCACTTCAGGGCCACAGGCCCCTGGAGGCAAAGATCAGCCTTTTTCCTTGGGAAAGAAAAGTGGCCAGCCCAGGTTCCTGATGTCAGTTTGTAGGGTTCCCTTGGGACTGTCAGGGCAGCACAGGTTTGAGGTGGGGGCAGCTTGGGTCTGCGACACATCTTCGATCGTTTGGATTTTTGGAGGTGTCCGGCCACTTCAGGGCCACAGGCCCCTGGAGACACAGACCTGTCCTTTTCCCTGGGAAAGAAAAGTGGCCAGCCCAGGTTCCTGATGTCAGTTTGTAGGGTTCCCTTGGGACTGTCAGGGCAGCACAGGTTTGAGGTGGGGCAGCTTGGGTCTGCGACACATCTTTGATCGTTTGGATTTTTGGAGGTGTCCGGCCACTCAGGGCCACAGGCCCCTGGAGACACAGACGGTCCTTTTCCCTGGGAAAGAAAAGTGGCCAGCCCAGGTTCCTGATGTCAGTTTGTAGGGTTCCTTGGGACTGTCAGGGCAGCACAGGTTTGAGGTGGGGGGCAGCTTGGGTCTGCGACACATCTTCGATCGTTTGGATTTTTGGAGGTGTCCGGCCAGTTCAGGGCCACAGGCCCCTGGAGGAAAAGATCAGCCTTTTCCCTGGGAAAGAAAAGTGGCCAGCCAGGTTCCTGATGTCAGTTTGTAGGGTTCCCTTGGGACTGTCAGGGCAGCACAGGTTTGAGGTGGGGGCAGCTTGGGTCTGCGAAACACCTTCGATCGTTTGGATTTTTGGAGGTGTCCGGCCACTCAGGGCCACAGGCCCCTGGAGGCAAAGATCAGCCTTTTTCCTTGGGAAAGAAAAGTGGCCAGCCCAGGTTCCTGATGTCAGTTTGTAGGGTTCCCTTGGGACTGTCAGGGCAGCACAGGTTTGAGGTGGGGGCAGCTTGGGTCTGCGACACATCTTTGATCGTTTTTATTTTTGGAGGTGTCCGGACACTCATGTCCACAGGTCTCTGGAGACACAGACCGGTCCTTTTCCCTGGGAAAGAAAATTGGCCAGCCCAGGTTCCTGATGTCAGTTTGTAGGGTTCCCTTGGGACTGTCAGGGCAGCACAGGTTTGAGCTGGGGGCAGCTTGGGTCTGCGACACATCTTCGATAGTTTGGATTTTTGGAGGTGTCCGGCCACTTCAGGGCCACAGGCCCCTGGAGACACAGACCGGTCCTTTTCCTGGGAAAGAAAAGTGGCCAGCCCAGGTTCCTGATGTCAGTTTGTAGGGTTCCCTTGGGACTGTCAGGGCAGCACAGGTTTGAGGTGGGGGCAGCTTGGGTCTGCGACACATCTTCGATCGTTTGGATTTTTGGAGGTGTCCGGCCACTTCAGGGCCACAGGCCCCTGGAGACACAGACCGGTCCTTTTCCCTGGGAAAGAAAAGTGGCCAGCCCAGGTTCCTGATGTCAGTTCGTAGGGTTCCCTTGGGACTGTCAGGGCAGCACAGGTTTGAGGTGGGGGCAGCTTGGGTCTGCGACACATCTTCGATCGTTTGGATTTTTGGAGGTGTCCGGCCACTTCAGGGCCACAGGCCCCTGGAGGCAAAGATCAGCCTTTTTCCTTGGGAAGAAAAGTGGCCAGCCCAGGTTCCTGATGTCAGTTTGTAGGGTTCCCTTGGGACTGTCAGGGCAGCACAGGTTTGAGGTGGGGGCAGCTTGGGTCTGCGACACATCTTCGATCGTTTGGATTTTTGGAGGTGTCCGGCCACTTCAGGGCCACAGGCCCCTGGAGACACAGACCGGTCCATTTCCCTGTGAAAGAAAAGCGGCCAGCCCAGGTTCCTGATGTCAGTTCGTAGGGTTCCCTTGGGACTGTCAGGGCAGCACAGGTTTGAGGTGGGGGCAGTTTGGGTCTGCGACACATCTTCAATCGTTTGGATTTTTGGAGGTGTCCGGCCACTTCAGGGCCACAGGCCCCTGGAGGCAAAGACCGGTCCTTTTCCTGGGAAAGAAAAGTGGCCAGCCCAGGTTCCTGATGTCAGTTTGTAGGGTTCCCTTGGGACTGTCAGGGCAGCACAGGTTTGAGGTGGGGGCAGCTTGGGTCTGCGACACATCTTCGATCGTTTGGATTTTTGGAGGTGTCCGGCCACTTCAGGGCCACAGGCCCCTGGAGACACAGACCGGTCCTTTTCCCTGGGAAAGAAAAGTGGCCAGCCCAGGTTCCTGATGTCAGTTTGTAGGGTTCCCTTGGGACTGTCAGGGCAGCACAGGTTTGAGGTGGGGGCAGCTTGGGTCTGCGACACATCTTCGATCGTTTGGATTTTTGGAGGTGTCCGGCCACTTCAGGGCCACAGGCCCCTGGAGACACAGACCGGTCCTTTTCCCTGGGAAAGAAAAGTGGCCAGCCCAGGTTCCTGATGTCAGTTTGTAGGGTTCCCTTGGGACTGTCAGGGCAGCACAGGTTTGAGGTGGGGGCAGCTTGGGTCTGCGACACATCTTCGATCGTTTGGATTTTTGGAGGTGTCCGGCCACTTCAGGGCCACAGGCCCCTGGAGACAAAGACCGGTCCTTTTCCTGGGAAAGAAAAGTGGCCAGCCCAGGTTCCTGATGTCAGTTTGTAGGGTTCCCTTGGGACTGTCAGGGCAGCACAGGTTTGAGGTGGGGGCAGCTTGGGTCTGCGACACATCTTCGATCGTTTGGATTTTTGGAGGTGTCCGGCCACTTCAGGGCCACAGGCCCCTGGAGACACAGACCGGTCCTTTTCCCTGGGAAAGAAAAGTGGCCAGCCCAGGTTCCTGATGTCAGTTTGTAGGGTTCCCTTGGGACTGTCAGGGCAGCACAGGTTTGAGGTGGGGGCAGCTTGGGTCTGCGACACATCTTCGATCGTTTGGATTTTTGGAGGTGTCCGGCCACTTCAGGGCCACAGGCCCCTGGAGACAAAGACCGGTCCTTTTCCTGGGAAAGAAAAGTGGCCAGCCCAGGTTCCTGATGTCAGTTTGTAGGGTTCCCTTGGGACTGTCAGGGCAGCACAGGTTTGAGGTGGGGGCAGCTTGGGTCTGCGACACATCTTCGATCGTTTGGATTTTTGGAGGTGTCCGGCCACTTCAGGGCCACAGGCCCTGGAGACAAAGACCGGTCCTTTTCCTGGGAAAGAAAAGTGGCCAGCCCAGGTTCCTGATGTCAGTTTGTAGGGTTCCCTTGGGACTGTCAGGGCAGCACAGGTTTGAGGTGGGGGCAGCTTGGGTCTGCGACACATCTTCGATCGTTTGGATTTTTGGAGGTGTCCGGCCACTTCAGGGCCACAGGCCCCTGGAGGCAAAGATCAGCCTTTTTCCCTTGGGAAAGAAAAGTGGCCAGCCCAGGTTCCTGATGTCAGTTTGTAGGGTTCCCTTGGGACTGTCAGGGCAGCACAGGTTTGAGGTGGGGGCAGCTTGGGTCTGCGACACATCTTCGATCGTTTGGATTTTTGGAGGTGTCCGGCCACTTCAGGGCCACAGGCCCCTGGAGACACAGACCGGTCCTTTTCCCTGGGAAAGAAAAGTGGCCAGCCCAGGTTCCTGATGTCAGTTTGTAGGGTTCCCTTGGGACTGTCAGGGCAGCACAGGTTTGAGGTGGGGGCAGCTTGGGTCTGCGACACATCCTCGATCGTTTGGATTTTTGGAGGTGTCCGGCCACTTCAGGGCCACAGGCCCTGGAGACACAGACCGGTCCTTTTCCTGGGAAAGAAAAGTGGCCAGCCCAGGTTCCTGATGTCAGTTTGTAGGGTTCCCTTGGGACTGTCAGGGCAGCACAGGTTTGGGGTGGGGGTAGCTTGGGTCTGCGACACACCTTCGATCGTTTGGATTTTTGGAGGTGTCCGGCCACTTCAGGGCCACAGGCCCCTGGAGACAAAGACCGGTCCTTTTTCCCTGGGAAAGAAAAGTGGCCAGCCCAGGTTCCTGATGTCAGTTTGTAGGGTTCCCTTGGGACTGTCAGGGCAGCACAGGTTTGAGGTGGGGGCAGCTTGGGTCTGCGACACATCCTTGATCGTTTGGATTTTTGGAGGTGTCCGGCCACTTCAGGGCCACAGGCCCCTGGAGACAAAGATCAGCCTTTTTCCTTGGGAAAGAAAAGTGGCCAGCCCAGGTTCCTGATGTCAGTTTGTAGGGTTCCCTTGGGACTGTCAGGGCAGCACAGGTTTGAGGTGGGGGCAGCTTGGGTCTGCGACACATCTTCGATCGTTTGGATTTTTGGAGGTGTCCGGCCACTTCAGGGCCACAGGCCCCTGGAGACACAGACCGGTCCTTTTCCTGGGAAAGAAAAGTGGCCAGCCCAGGTTCCTGATGTCAGTTTGTAGGGTTCCCTTGGGACTGTCAGGGCAGCACAGGTTTGAGGTGGGGGCAGCTTGGGTCTGCGACACATCTTCGATCGTTTGGATTTTTGGAGGTGTCCGGCCACTTCAGGGCCACAGGCCCCTGGAGGCAAAGATCAGCCTTTTCCCTTGGGAAAGAAAAGTGGCCAGCCCAGGTTCCTGATGTCAGTTTGTAGGGTTCCCTTGGGACTGTCAGGGCAGCACAGGTTTGAGGTGGGGGCAGCTTGGGTCTGCGACACATCTTCGATCGTTTGGATTTTTGGAGGTGTCCGGCCACTTCAGGGCCACAGGCCCCTGGAGACACAGACCGGTCCTTTTCCCTGGGAAAGAAAAGTGGCCAGCCCAGGTTCCTGATGTCAGTTTGTAGGGTTCCCTTGGGACTGTCAGGGCAGCACAGGTTTGAGGTGGGGGCAGCTTGGGTCTGCGACACATCTTCGATCGTTTGGATTTTTGGAGGTGTCCGGCCACTTCAGGGCCACAGGCCCCTGGAGACAAGACCGGTCCTTTTCCCTGGGAAAGAAAAGTGGCCAGCCCAGGTTCCTGATGTCAGTTTGTAGGGTTCCCTTGGGACTGTCAGGGCAGCACAGGTTTGAGGTGGGGGCAGCTTGGGTCTGCGACACATCTTCGATCGTTTGGATTTTTGGAGGTGTCCGGCCACTTCAGGGCCACAGGCCCCTGGAGGCAAAGATCAGCTTTTTCCTTGGGAAAGAAAAGTGGCCAGCCCAGGTTCCTGATGTCAGTTTGTAGGGTTCCCTTGGGACTGTCAGGGCAGCACAGGTTTGAGGTGGGGGCAGCTTGGGTCTGCGACACATCTTCGATCGTTTGGATTTTTGGAGGTGTCCGGCCACTTCAGGGCCACAGGCCCCTGGAGACACAGACCGGTCCTTTTCCCTGGGAAAGAAAAGTGGCCAGCCCAGGTTCCTGATGTCAGTTTGTAGGGTTCCCTTGGGACTGTCAGGGCAGCACAGGTTTGAGGTGGGGGCAGCTTGGGTCTGCGACACATCTTCGATCGTTTGGATTTTTGGAGGTGTCCGGCCACTTCAGGGCCACAGGCCCCTGGAGGCAAAGATCAGCCTTTTTCCTTGGGAAAGAAAGTGGCCAGCCCAGGTTCCTGATGTCAGTTTGTAGGGTTCCCTTGGGACTGTCAGGGCAGCACAGGTTTGAGGTGGGGGCAGCTTGGGTCTGCGACACATCTTCGATCGTTTGGATTTTCTGAGGTGTCCGGCCACTCAGGGCCACAGGCCCCTGGAGACACAGACCGGTCCTTTTCCCTGGGAAAGAAAAGTGGCCAGCCCAGGTTCCTGATGTCAGTTTGTAGGGTTCCCTTGGGACTGTCAGGGCAGCACAGGTTTGAGGTGGGGGCAGCTTGGGTCTGCGACACATCTTCGATCGTTTGGATTTTTGGAGGTGTCCGGCCACTTCAGGGCCACAGGCCCCTGGAGACACAGACCGGTCCTTTTCCCTGGGAAAGAAAAGTGGCCAGCCCAGGTTCCTGATGTCAGTTTGTAGGGTTCCCTTGGGACTCTCAGGGCAGCACAGGTTTGAGGTGGGGGCAGCTTGGGTCTGCGACACATCTTCGATCGTTTGGATTTTTGGAGGTGTCCGGCCACTTCAGGGCCACAGGCCCCTGGAGTCAAAGACCGGTCCTTTTTCCTTGAGAAAGAAAAGTGGCCAGCCCAGGTTCCTGATGTCAGTTTGTAGGGTTCCCTTGGGACTGTCAGGGCAGCACAGGTTTGAGGTGGGGGCAGCTTGGGTCTGCGACACATCCTCGATCGTTTGGATTTTTGGAGGTGTCCGGCCACTTCAGGGCCACAGGCCCCTGGAGACAAGACCGGTCCTTTTCCCTGGGAAAGAAAAGTGGCCAGCCCAGGTTCCTGATGTCAGTTTGTAGGGTTCCCTTGGGACTGTCAGGGCAGCACAGGTTTGAGGTGTGGGCAGCTTGGGTCTGCGACACATCTTCGATCGTTTGGATTTTTGGAGGTGTCCGGCCACTTCAGGGCCACAGGCCCCTGGAGACAAAGACCGGTCCTTTTCCCTGGGAAAGAAAAGTGGCCAGCCCAGGTTCCTGATGTCAGTTTGTAGGGTTCCCTTGGGACTGTCAGGGCAGCACAGGTTTGAGGTGGGGGCAGCTTGGGTCTGCGACACATCCTCGATCGTTTGGATTTTTGGAGGTGTCCGGCCACTTCAGTGCCACAGGCCCCTGGAGACACAGACCGGTCCTTTTCCCTGGGAAAGAAAAGTGGCCAGCCCAGGTTCCTGATGTCAGTTTGTAGGGTTCCCTTGGGACTGTCAGGGCAGCACAGGTTTGAGGTGGGGGCAGCTTGGGTCTGCGACACATCTTCGATCGTTTGGATTTTTGGAGGTGTCCGGCCACTTCAGGGCCACAGGCCCCTGGAGACACAGACCGGTCCTTTTCCCTGGGAAAGAAAAGTGGCCAGCCCAGGTTCCTGATGTCAGTTTGTAGGGTTCCCTTGGGACTGTCAGGGCAGCACAGGTTTGAGGTGGGGGCAGCTTGGGTCTGCGACACATCTTCGATCGTTTGGATTTTTGGAGGTGTCCGGCCACTTCAGGGCCACAGGCCCCTGGAGACACAGACCGTCCTTTTCCCTGGAAAGAAAAGTGGCCAGCCCAGGTTCCTGATGTCAGTTTGTAGGGTTCCCTTGGGACTGTCAGGGCAGCACAGGTTTGAGGTGGGGGCAGCTTGGGTCTGCGACACATCTTCGATCGTTTGGATTTTTGGAGGTGTCCGGCCACTTCAGGGCCACAGGCCCCTGGAGACAAAATCGCCTTTTTCCCTTGGGAAAGAAAAGTGGCCAGCCCAGGTTCCTGATGTCAGTTTGTAGGGTTCCCTTGGGACTGTCAGGGCAGCACAGGTTTGAGGTGGGGGCAGCTTGGGTCTGCGACACATCTTCGATCGTTTGGATTTTTGGAGGTGTCCGGCCACTCAGGGCCACAGGCCCCTGGAGACACAGACCGGTCCTTTTCCCTGGGAAAGAAAAGTGGCCAGCCCAGGTTCCTGATGTCAGTTTGTAGGGTTCCCTTGGGACTGTCAGGGCAGCACAGGTTTGAGGTGGGGGCAGCTTGGGTCTGCGACACATCTTCGATCGTTTGGATTTTTGGAGGTGTCCGGCCACTTCAGGGCCACAGGCCCCTGGAGACACAGACCGGTCCTTTTCCCTGGGAAAGAAAAGTGGCCAGCCCAGGTTCCTGATGTCAGTTTGTAGGGTTCCCTTGGGACTGTCAGGGCAGCACAGGTTTGAGGTGGGGGCAGCTTGGGTCTGCGACACATCTTCGATCGTTTGGATTTTTGGAGGTGTCCGGCCACTTCAGGGCCACAGGCCCCTGGAGACACAGACCAGTCCTTTTCCCTGGGAAAGAAAAGTGGCCAGCCCAGGTTCCTGATGTCAGTTTGTAGGGTTCCCTTGGGACTGTCAGGGCAGCACAGGTTTGAGGTGGGGGCAGCTTGGGTCTGCGACACATCTTCGATCGTTTGGATTTTTGGAGGTGTCCGGCCACTTCAGGGCCACAGGCCCCTGGAGACACAGACCGGTCCTTTTCCCTGGGAAAGAAAAGTGGCCAGCCCAGGTTCCTGATGTCAGTTTGTAGGGTTCCCTTGGGACTGTCAGGGCAGCACAGGTTTGAGGTGGGGGCAGCTTGGGTCTGCGACACATCTTCGATCGTTTGGATTTTTGGAGGTGTCCGGCCACTCAGGGCCACAGGCCCCTGGAGGAAAGATCAGCCTTTTTCCTTGGGAAAGAAAAGTGGCCAGCCCAGGTTCCTGATGTCAGTTTGTAGGGTTCCCTTGGGACTGTCAGGGCAGCACAGGTTTGAGGTGGGGGCAGCTTGGGTCTGCGACACATCTTCGATCGTTTGGATTTTTGGAGGTGTCCGGCCACTCAGGGCCACAGGCCCCTGGAGACACAGACCGGTCCTTTTCCCTGGGAAAGAAAAGTGGCCAGCCCAGGTTCCTGATGTCAGTTTGTAGGGTTCCCTTGGGACTGTCAGGGCAGCACAGGTTTGAGGTGGGGGCAGCTTGGGTCTGCGACACATCTTCGATCGTTTGGATTTTTGGAGGTGTCCGGCCACTCAGGGCCACAGGCCCCTGGAGACACAGACCGGTCCTTTTCCCTGGGAAAGAAAAGTGGCCAGCCCAGGTTCCTGATGTCAGTTTGTAGGGTTCCCTTGGGACTGTCAGGGCAGCACAGGTTTGAGGTGGGGGCAGCTTGGGTCTGCGACACATCTTCGATCGTTTGGATTTTTGAGGTGTCCGGCCACTTCAGGGCCACAGGCCCCTGGAGACACAGACGGTCCTTTTCCCTGGGAAAGAAAAGTGGCCAGCCCAGGTTCCTGATGTCAGTTTGTAGGGTTCCCTTGGGACTGTCAGGGCAGCACAGGTTTGAGGTGGGGGCAGCTTGGGTCTGCGACACATCTTCGATCGTTTGGATTTTTGGAGGTGTCCGGCCACTTCAGGGCCACAGGCCCTGGACACAGACCGGTCCTTTTCCCTGGGAAAGAAAAGTGGCCAGCCCAGGTTCCTGATGTCAGTTTGTAGGGTTCCCTTGGGACTGTCAGGGCAGCACAGGTTTGAGGTGGGGGCAGCTTGGGTCTGCGACACATCTTCGATCGTTTGGATTTTTGGAGGTGTCCGGCCACTTCAGGGCCACAGGCCCCTGGAGCACAGACCGGTCCTTTTCCTGGGAAAGAAAAGTGGCCAGCCCAGGTTCCTGATGTCAGTTTGTAGGGTTCCCTTGGGACTGTCAGGGCAGCACAGGTTTGAGGTGGGGGCAGCTTGGGTCTGCGACACACCTTCGATCGTTTGGATTTTTGGAGGTGTCCGGCCACTTCAGGGCCACAGGCCCCTGGAGACACAGACCGGTCCTTTTCCCTGGGAAAGAAAAGTGGCCAGCCCAGGTTCCTGATGTCAGTTTGTAGGGTTCCCTTGGGACTGTCAGGGCAGCACAGGTTTGAGTGGGGGCAGCTTGGGTCTGCGACACATCTTCGATCGTTTGGATTTTTGGAGGTGTCCGGCCACTCAGGGCCACAGGCCCCTGGAGACAAAGATCAGCCTTTTTCCTTGGGAAAGAAAAGTGGCCAGCCCAGGTTCCTGATGTCAGTTTGTAGGGTTCCCTTGGGACTGTCAGGGCAGCACAGGTTTGAGGTGGGGGCAGCTTGGGTCTGCGACACATCTTCGATCGTTTGGATTTTTGGAGGTGTCCGGCCACTCAGGGCCACAGGCCCCTGGAGACACAGACCGGTCCTTTTTCCCTGGGAAAGAAAAGTGGCCAGCCCAGGTTCCTGATGTCAGTTTGTAGGGTTCCCTTGGGACTGTCAGGGCAGCACAGGTTTGAGGTGGGGGCAGCTTGGGTCTGCGACACATCTTCGATCGTTTGGATTTTTGGAGGTGTCCGGCCACTTCAGGGCCACAGGCCCCTGGAGACACAGACCGGTCCTTTTCCCTGGGAAAGAAAAGTGGCCAGCCCAGGTTCCTGATGTCAGTTTGTAGGGTTCCCTTGGGACTGTCAGGGCAGCACAGGTTTGAGGTGGGGCAGCTTGGGTCTGCGACACATCTTCGATCGTTTGGATTTTTGGAGGTGTCCGGCCACTTCAGGGCCACAGGCCCCTGGAGACAAGACCGGTCCTTTTTCCCTGGGAAAGAAAAGTGGCCAGCCCAGGTTCCTGATGTCAGTTTGTAGGGTTCCCTTGGGACTGTCAGGGCAGCACAGGTTTGAGGTGGGGGCAGCTTGGTCTGCGACACATCTTCGATCGTTTGGATTTTTGGAGGTGTCCGGCCACTCAGGGCCACAGGCCCCTGGAGACAAAGATCACCTTTTCCCTGGGAAAGAAAAGTGGCCAGCCCAGGTTCCTGATGTCAGTTTGTAGGGTTCCCTTGGGACTGTCAGGGCAGCACAGGTTTGAGGTGGGGGCAGCTTGGTCTGCGACACATCTTCGATCGTTTGGATTTTTGGAGGTGTCCGGCCACTTCAGGGCCACAGGCCCCTGGAGACACAGACCGGTCCTTTTCCCTGGGAAAGAAAAGTGGCCAGCCCAGGTTCCTGATGTCAGTTTGTAGGGTTCCCTTGGGACTGTCAGGGCAGCACAGGTTTGAGGTGGGGGCAGCTTGGTCTGCGACACATCTTCGATCGTTTGGATTTTTGGAGGTGTCCGGCCACTTCAGGGCCACAGGCCCCTGGAGGCAAAGACCAGCCTTTTTCCCTTGGGAAAGAAAAGTGGCCAGCCCAGGTTCCTGATGTCAGTTTGTAGGGTTCCCTTGGGACTGTCAGGGCAGCACAGGTTTGAGGTGGGGGCAGCTTGGGTCTGCGACACATCTTCGATCGTTTGGATTTTTGGAGGTGTCCGGCCACTCAGGGCCACAGGCCCTGGAGACAAAGACCGGTCCTTTTCCTGGGAAAGAAAAGTGGCCAGCCCAGGTTCCTGATGTCAGTTTGTAGGGTTCCCTTGGGACTGTCAGGGCAGCACAGGTTTGAGGTGGGGCAGCTTGGGTCTGCGACACATCTTCGATCGTTTGGATTTTTGGAGGTGTCCGGCCACTTCAGGGCCACAGGCCCCTGGAGACACAGACCGGTCCTTTTCCCTGGGAAAGAAAAGTGGCCAGCCCAGGTTCCTGATGTCAGTTTGTAGGGTTCCCTTGGGACTGTCAGGGCAGCACAGGTTTGAGGTGGGGGCAGCTTGGGTCTGCGACACATCTTCGATCGTTTGGATTTTTGGAGGTGTCCGGCCACTTCAGGGCCACAGGCCCCTGGAGACAAAGACCGGTCCTTTTCCTTGGGAAAGAAACGTGGCCAGCCCAGGTTCCTGATGTCAGTTTGTAGGGTTCCCTTGGGACTGTCAGGGCAGCACAGGTTTGAGGTGGGGGCAGCTTGGGTCTGCGACACATCTTCGATCGTTTGGATTTTTGAGGTGTCCGGCACTTCAGGGCCACAGGCCCCTGGAGACACAGACCGGTCCTTTTCCCTGGGAAAGAAAAGTGGCCAGCCCAGGTTCCTGATGTCAGTTTGTAGGGTTCCCTTGAACTGTCAGGGCAGCACAGCTTTGAGGTGGGGGCAGCTTGGGTCTGCGACATATCTTCGATCGTTTGGATTTTTAGAGGTGTCCTGCCACTTCAGGGCCACAGGCCCCTGGAGGCAAAGATCAGCCTTTTTCCTTGGAAAGAAAAGTGGCCAGCCCAGGTTCCTGATGCCAGTTTGTAGGGTTCCCTTGGACTGTCAGGGCAGCACAGGTTTGAGGTGGGGGCAGCTTGGGTCTGCGACACATCTTCGATCGTTTGGATTTTTGGAGGTGTCCGGCCACTCAGGGCCACAGGCCCCTGGAGACACAGACCGGTCCTTTTCCCTTGGAAAGAAAAGTGGCCAGCCCAGGTTCCTGATGTCAGTTTGTAGGGTTCCCTTGGGACTGTCAGGGCAGCACAGGTTTGAGGTGGGGGCAGCTTGGGTCTGCGACACATCTTCGATCGTGTGGATTTTTGGAGGTGTCCGGCCACTCCAGGGCCACAGGCCCCTGGAGACACACCGGTCCTTTTCCCTGGGAAAGAAAAGTGGCCAGCCCAGGTTCCTGATGTCAGTTTGTAGGGTTCCCTTGGGACTGTCAGGGCAGCACAGGTTTGAGGTGGGGCAGCTTGGGTCTGCGACACATCTTCGATCGTTTGGATTTTTGGAGGTGTCCGGCCACTCAGGGCCACAGGCCCCTGGAGACACAGACAGGTCCTTTTCCCTGGGAAAGAAAAGTGGCCAGCCCAGGTTCCTGATGTCAGTTTGTAGGGTTCCCTTGGGACTGTCAGGGCAGCACAGGTTTGAGGTGGGGGCAGCTTGGGTCTGCGACACATCTTCGATCGTTTGGATTTTTGGAGGTGTCCGGCCACTTCAGGGCCACAGGCCCCTGGAGACACAGACCGGTCCTTTCCCTGGGAAAGAAAAGTGGCCAGCCCAGGTTCCTGATGTCAGTTTGTAGGGTTCCCTTGGGACTGTCAGGGCAGCACAGGTTTGAGGTGGGGGCAGCTTGGGTCTGCGACACATCTTCGATCGTTTGGATTTTTGGAGGTGTCCGGCCACTTCAGGGCCACAGGCCCCTGGAGACACAGACCGTCCTTTTCCTGGGAAAGAAAAGTGGCCAGCCCAGGTTCCTGATGTCAGTTTGTAGGGTTCCCTTGGGACTGTCAGGGCAGCACAGGTTTGAGGTGGGGGCAGCTTGGGTCTGCGACACATCTTCGATCGTTTGGATTTTTGGAGGTGTCCGGCCACTTCAGGGCCACAGGCCCCTGGAGACACAGACCGGTCCTTTTCCCTGGAAAGAAAAGTGGCCAGCCAGGTTCCTGATGTCAGTTTGTAGGGTTCCCTTGGGACTGTCAGGGCAGCACAGGTTTGAGGTGGGGGCAGCTTGGGTCTGCGACACATCTTCGATCGTTTGGATTTTTGGAGGTGTCCGGCCACTTCAGGGCCACAGGCCCCTGGAGACACAGACCGGTCCTTTTCCTGGGAAAGAAAAGTGGCCAGCCCAGGTTCCTGATGTCAGTTTGTAGGGTTCCCTTGGGACTGTCAGGGCAGCACAGGTTTGAGGTGGGGGCAGCTTGGGTCTGCGACACATCTTCGATCGTTTGGATTTTTGAGGTGTCCGGCACTTCAGGGCCACAGGCCCCTGGAGACACAGACCGGTCCTTTTCCCTGGGAAAGAAAAGTGGCCAGCCCAGGTTCCTGATGTCAGTTTGTAGGGTTCCCTTGGGACTGTCAGGGCAGCACAGTTTGAGGTGGGGGCAGCTTGGGTCTGCGACACATCTTCGATCGTTTGGATTTTTTGAGGTGTCCGGCCACTCAGGGCCACAGGCCCTGGAGACAAAGATCAGCCTTTTTCCTTGGGAAGAAAAGTGGCCAGCCCAGGTTCCCGATATCAGTTTGTAGGGTTCCCTTGGGACTGTCAGGGCAGCACAAGTTGGAGGTGGGGGCAGCTTGGATCTGCGACACATCCTTGATCGTTTTGATTTTTGGAGGTGTCCGGCCACTCAGGCCACAGGCCCTGGAGACACAGACCGTCCTTTTCCCTGGGAAAGAAAGTGGCCAGCCAGGTTCCTGATGTCAGTTTGTAGGGTTCCCTTGGGACTGTCAGGGCAGCACAGGTTGAGGTGGGGGCAGCTTGGGTCTGCGACACATCTTCGATCGTTTGGATTTTGGAGGTGTCCGGCCACTTCAGGGCCACAGGCCCCTGGAGACACAGACCGGTCCTTTTCCCTGGGAAAGAAAAGTGGCCAGCCCAGGTTCCTGATGTCAGTTTGTAGGGTTCCCTTGGGACTGTCAGGGCAGCACAGGTTTGAGGTGGGGGCAGCTTGGGTCTGCGACACATCTTCGATCGTTTGGATTTTTGGAGGTGTCCGCCCACTTCAGGGCCACAGGCCCCTGGAGACACAGACCGGTCCTTTTCCCTGGGAAAGAAAATTGGCCAGCCCAGGTTCCTGATGTCAGTTTGTAGGGTTCCCTTGGGACTGTCAGGGCAGCACAGGTTTGAGGTGGGGGCAGCTTGGGTCTGCGACACATCTTCGATCGTTTGGATTTTGGAGGTGTCCGGCCACTCAGGGCCACAGCCCCTGGAGACACAGACCGGCCTTTTCCCTGGGAAAGAAAAGTGGCCAGCCCAGGTTCCTGATGTCAGTTTGTAGGTTCCCTTGGGACTGTCAGGGCAGCACAGGTTTGAGGTGGGGGCAGCTTGGGTCTGCGACACATCTTCGATCGTTTGGATTTTTGGAGGTGTCCGGCACTCAGGGCCACAGGCCCCTGGAGGCCAAGATCACTTTTTCCTTGGGAAAGAAAAGTGGCCAGCCAGGTTCCTGATGTCAGTTTGTAGGGTCCTTGGGACTGTCAGGGCAGCACAGGTTTGAGGTGGGGGCAGCTTGGGTCTGCGACACATCTTCGATCGTTTGGATTTTTGGAGGTGTCCGCCACTTCAGGCCACAGGCCCTGGAGACACAGACCGGTCCTTTCCCTGGGAAAGAAAAGTGGCCAGCCCAGGTTCCTGATGTCAGTTTGTAGGGTTCCCTTGGACTGTCAGGGCAGCACAGGTTTGAGGTGGGGGCAGCTTGGGTCTGTCGA